>NC_044032.1:228977970-229577970 GCF_901765095.1 Microcaecilia unicolor | reverse complement strand
CTCACTCCTTGGCTGCGGCCCCTCACTACCTCTCCACCCTCATCTCCCCCTGTGTTCCCGCCCGTAACCTCCGCTCACAGGACAAAGCCCTTCTCTCAGTACCCTTCTCCACCACTGCCAACTCCAGGCTCTGTTCATTCTGCCTTGCCTCACCCTATGCCTGGAACAATCTTCCTTTACCCATACGCCATGCCCCCTCCCTACCCATCTTCAAATCTCTGCTTAAAACTCACCTCTTCAATGCTGCCTTCGGCACCTAACCGCTTGAGAAATATAGAATGCCCCAATCTATCCACCCTATCAGATTAACTGTTCACTTGTCCTCTAGATTGTACACTTGTCTTTAGATTGTTCTCTTGTCTTTTAGATTGTAAGCTCTTTGAGCAGGGACTGTCCTTCTATGTTTAAATTGTACAGCGCTGCGTAACCCTAGTAGCGCTTTAGAAATGTTAGTTAGTAGTAGTAGTAATACAAACCTACAAAAATCACTCAGGACCTATAGAGTTAATCTAATTCACCATAACACCACTAACTTGCAGAAGTAATACAACAAGGACCCTAACTAGAAAAAAGTAACACAGTAAATATTGCACTGGGACCTAGAACATCAATATGCCTATTGGGAAACTGAACAAGGTAAATTATTACGGATGCTTAAATAGAAACTCCATACAGAATTCCTGGTCTTGGTCACAAATACTGAACTCAAATAAACCCTTGCCAAGTACAGGAAAAGTGACCACAAACTTATATGTATACAGAAATTAAACTTAAACCCCAAGAAGCCACACTGTGCAGGCAGAGCAACACTAGCGAAAAGAAAGAGAAAAAGCGCCCTGCACTCTGCAAAATATAAAGTAGTTTAAATCTACTGTAAACTGACATTTTCCATTCACTGAAATAAAAATAAAATTATTCTTTCTACCTTTGCTGTCTGGTCATTTTGTTTTTTTCTGATCATGTTTGTCCCATTCTCCAGTTTCTGCTTTACTCTGTTTTTTCTTAACTTTCTTTCCAAAGTCTCCAGTCCATCTGCCACTTCTTCTCTCCCTTCTTGTCTTCTTCATGTCCTCTCTTATAGCCATCTCTGACTTTGATCTTTTCCTTTCAGCTTTCCTTCATTTATTTTTCTACCTCTCTGCTCAGACTTCATTCGTTCTTATAATTCAGTCTTCAATCTTCCTTTTTTTAAATGCATCTATCTACAGCTTTTCATCTTCCTCATCCCAGCCCTTCCAGTCTTCATCCTATTATTCCCCATTTGTTTTGCTACCTCTCCCCTCTTCCAGCACCTTCTTTCTCTCTTTCTTCTCTCTGTACATTACCCTCTATTTTCATTCCTCTGACCAATATCTTCTTTCTTTTTTCCCCCTCTGTCCAGCATACCATCTTCTCCTAGCTCCATCCAGCATCTCTCCCCGTCACCATCATCCCCCTTGTTTCCAGTGTCCCACTCCCACTTCCATGTTATCATCTGCCCTATCTCCCTATTTCTCTCGTCCAATGTCCAGCACCCCCAGCATTGTCTTCTTACTCCACCCATGTTTAGCATTTCCCCTCTGTCTTCCTACTCACCCCACATTCAGTATTTTCCTTCACCCTACAACCCCACATCCAGTATCCTCCCATATTCTTTTTCTTCTCTGATCTAGCATCCCCTCTCTTTCCCCCATCCCATTCCAGTACTTCCCCTCTCTTCTACCCATCCCAATCCAGCATCTCCCATCTGTCACCCTACTTCCCCCATGCCCAACATCTCCCCTTTTTCTGTTTGTCCATTTTATTTTTCTAATTGGGTTGGTAAATGTCTTTTCTACATTTCTTGTGTCAGTCTTCTTCTAAATTCTTTTCCAGGTTTGCCTTTCCATTTCTTCTCTCTCCTGTTGTCTTCTTCCTTTCCTTCTCTGAATCTGCCTGGCACTGATCTTTATGGAGTTTTTTTTTTTCCATTTTTCTCTTCTCCTCTCTAGATTTATATCTGCCCATTTGATTTTACACTCATTCTCTTTTTTCTCACCCTCTAGGCCTTAGTCTCCTCCTTTTCATATCTCATCTACCTACTGGGTTTTCCCATTTCCCTCTCCAGCACTCCCCTTCCCCAGTCTCCTATCCATCCCTCATCTTTCACCCAGTCTCTAGTTCCCCATTTCTATCCACTGTACTCACCCTCACCCCCAGCTCAATCCCTGTCTCTTCTTTCCTCTCTTGCCTCCACGCCATTCTTTTCTTCCCTCCAGTCCATCTCCTATTGCCTCTCTTTCACCATCTTTTTAACCTCATTTCTGCCCTCAGCTCCTTCAGAGACCTGTCCCCTTCCTCTCACATCCTTATCCAGTACCCCCATCCCTATTCAATACCTTTCATCCTCTGGCGAGGTCATTCACACTATATCTCAATCTTTCTGCACACTTGTCCCCTTTCTCTTACTCCTCATTTCATTTCCTCACTCATTTCCCCAACCCATCAACATACCCCCACTCTTACCTACCAGTTGCCAAGTACTCACTATTCCCTCAAAATTCCCACTTCATCTCTCCCATCCATAATTCCCTGCTCTGCTCCCCAACTATCTCCCATTAAATCACCCAGTCAGCTTCTTCTCTATTCCCTTACCCCCAAGTCCTATTAATCTGCTCTGTTCTCCCTCTTCCCCCCAGTCCTATCCATCTTTTGATCTTTTTCTTTTCCCCTACCCACCTACAGTCCCATCCATCTTCTGCTCTGTTCCCTTTTTTCCCTCAGCAACAACAACAACAACAACAACAACAACAACAACAACAACAACAACAACACAGAGAGGGTCCAAAGTACAGAACAGAGTCCAAAATACAGCAAAAAGCACCAAGAGTCTTCAGAAACAAACTTCTTCCTCAAGAAATAAAGAGGAAAAATTCCATCCACTCTAAGAGAAAGTAATTCCATTCATGGAGGGCAAAGAGTTTGTGTTAACACATATGGTTTTTATTTCATATTTGATTACATTTGACCCCTGATGCAGGTGTTGTGCGCCAAAACACGGCCCGTGTCGGGTCCACATTGGATAATTATTTTTATATTAAAGGAACTGTGTCCCGTTTCTGAAGGCTCTTGGTGCTTTTTGCTGTATTATGGCCCCCTTTTTCCTCACCCATACACCCACAGTCCCATCCATCTTCTTCTGTGTTCCTCTTTTCCCCCACCCATCCATCTGCTCTGTTTCCCTTCTTCCCCTACCCACCCACAGTCTCATCCATCCTCTACTCTATTCCCCTTCTTCCCCACCCACCCATCCATCTTCTACTCTGTTCCCCTTCTTCCCCCACCCACCTATCCATCATCTTCTCTGTTCCCCTTCTTTTCCCACCCACCCACAGTCCCACCCATCTTCTGCTCTTTCCAGGGTCTCCTGTCCATTTGATAGTTCTGTGTCTAAGTCCATCATCAAGTGAATGTTCCTGTGCTTCACTGTGTCCAGCTTTCCCCCCCTCTGTTCCTTTTCTCTTGCACCCCCCACCCCGTGGCCCCGTGTCTCCCTCCATAGGTCCAGCATCTCTCCCCAATCTTCCCCTCATCTGATCTCTTGCTGTTTCCCTCCATGCAAACCCCACCCTCCATTCCAGCATCTCTCTTTCATCCCCACACACTCAGAGGGTCCAGGGTCTTCCCCCCTCCCGTCATCCTCCCTGCCATCATTCCAGTTCTATCTTCCCCAGCCCCCATGATCTGGCATCTCTCTGCTTCTCCCCCATTTGACATATCCTTGTGTAACCAAAACTGACACAGCCTCTTCCCTGCTAGCCGGATTCCCTCCCTTCCTGAGCTTGCGTAGGGTTTTCAGTGGCAAGAGCGTAGAGAAATAGGGAATCAGCTAATAAGCATGCGTTTGCATGCTGTGTGCGCTATCCCTCAGCATGCTTGTTATTCCCCTTTGTGGGGGCCTTTAAGCATGGTGCACCTGCAAGTATGGGCGCTAGTCCAGCACTAATGGCCTGTAGCAACTGCGTTTGCTTCTGAGCATTGGAACCTAGGTGCAAGTACCCAGATAGAGGCTGATACTGAATTTCCAGGCACAATTCATCCAGCAGAAGACAGCTGCTGGCTGAATATCAAATGGAATATTTAGAAACAAAGGAAATTCAGAAGCTTGTATTCAACAGTGAACATATAGAATAATATGCCAAGATATGCTACATTTATATATCATCTTTCTTCAACAAAGGTTCAGTACAATTGAGGGAATTCTCTACTCATTAGGAAAAAAGCATTCTGCTCTAATTGCCAATTAGTTTCTCACTCTGATGTGTTCTCTGTAAATACAATCAAGGTCTCCTGTGGTGCATATTATCAAAACATTGAATCGTGAATAGAATCTAATTGCAGTTGTTCAAGTGATCCAGAAACCAAAGAATGCTATAGTTTTAATTATTATTGAGCTACAGCCCAAAGTGTAGGCTCACATTTCATGGAAGCAGCTTGAGTAAAGTGGTGTGGTAGCCATGTTTGTCCACTTTTAAAGGTAATATATAGGAAACATAACATAAAAATATATAGAAAATAAAACAAAACATAGAAAAAAAATAAGATGATGCCTGTTTTATTGAACTAAATAAATTTTTTGATTAGCTTACGAAGGTAACCCTTCTTCAGATCAGAAACAAGCAAATGTCGACAAATATCAGAATATATACGTGAAATATAAAAGCATTCCAATGACAGGTAGGTGGATGAGAGTCAAGGAGAGAAGGATGGTAGATAAAAGGGTGACAAAGCAGTAGAATTTTATGGTTTATAATGGACTAGGGAACCCAGATATTTGTTGAGTCCTAGTGGGTGTCAAAATATTTCATCATTTTGATTTCAAAGGTCTTACGTTCCTGGATTTTCTTAAAATTTACTTTTAGTATTCTTACCATAAGATCACTAATGCAGTGTTCTGGTTTTGTGAAGTCCTGTCCCACAGAGGTGGCATCCTGGTTGACATTGGAATGTTTAATACTGTATCTATGTAAATTGAGCCTCATCTTTAGCATCTGGCTTGTTTCTTCAATATAGCACCCTTCTTCACATTTGAGGATGAGGATGTAAATGATCCCTTTATGCTGAATATTGTTCCCATGTGAGTAATTGTAGGATCCTGTGAGATGTGTTGGCACAGCTTGCAGCTAGGCATATTGCTGGGATGTGTGCCATTCTATTCTTTTTGAGCTTGTATTAGGAGTTTGCTTTTCACTAATTTCTGTTTTAAATTAGGTGGCTGGTGGTGCTGGGAATATCTATTTCAGTAATTCATCCTCCTGGAGTAGTGGCTGTAGATATTCTATGATTCTTCTCAATTTTTCTAGCTCTAGATTACATGTCACTACAAGAGGGATTCTGTCGTGCTGTCTTCTCCTTGTACTGCAATAGGTTTTCAGTTTTCTCTAGGTATTTTCATGGAAGAAACAATATTCTTGGAGATTGTAGCCTTTTTGTTTTAAGCCTTTTGTTTGAAGGAATCAGCCAGGATAGTCTCTGGGGTCAGAGCAGATACGGTGGTATCATGTGACTTGGCTGTGTATAATAGATTTTTTGTATGTGAAGGGATGAAGCTGAAGTTGTGGAGATAGCTGTATGTGTCTGTAGGTTTCCTGTATATCAATGTTTGTATATAACCATTGCTGATGGAAACTGTGGTGTCTAGAAAGTTGACTTTTTCTGGGGAGTAGTCAATTTTCAATTTGATTGTGGGATGGTATGTATTGAAAGAACTGAAAAATTGTTTGCGGTTCTCTTCTCCCTCCGTTCAAATGTCATGAAAATGTCATCAATATAGCAGTAGTATTTTAGGGGTTTGGTCTGATGTTTATTCAAAAATGTCTCTTCCAGTTCTGCCAGGTTTACATATTGTGGTGCCATCCTGGTGCCCATAGCAGTGCCTATGATTTGCAGAAAGATATCATTATTAAAACAGAAATAGGTGTGAGTTGGAATGAATTTGATTAATTTTGTAATAGCTTCTGGTGAGTATTAGTGGTCCAGGGTAGATGCTTTTAGGAATTTATCATATGCTGCTATGCCATCTGCATGGGGAATGTTGCTGTATAGTGTTTTGTTCAGAAAGTCTGTGGTGTCTTGTATGAAGCTATTTGTCTTGTGCACTAAGGATTTAAAAATCCCCTGTATGGAAGCAGTTTTAATTCAAACACTGACTAAACATATTTCTGAATGGTTTATTAAGCACTTAACCATTGGATAACCATATAGCTTCCTAGAAAACTGGAACCAGTCTGTAGGTGTGCTGGGAGAAAAACCAGGGCTAGTTCAACTCTGTTGTTGACAATTGGGCATATGGACAACTTAATTATTGAACAACAATATAGATAAAGACTGGAAAGGAGCCTGACCAGTTGTGTAAAGAGAGGGTGGCCCAGTTTTGGGGTGGTCCATACTCTACACACTTCCTTTATTTGTGTCTGTTATCCCTTCCAATGTCATCAGCTTTTTGGGTTATTAGTTTCCTGGGTACAGGACAAACATATCCCCTTCTGCTCTAAAGAGGCATATTTTCAAAGCACTTAGACTTACAAAGTTATATGGAAACTCATTTTAAAAGCTTATAGACTTGCAAAGTTACACAGGTTACTATTGGGCTTTTTTTCGAAAAAGAAGGATGCCCATCTTTCGACATAAATCGGAAGATGGGTGTCCTTTTCATAGGGTCGTCCAAATCGGTATAATCGAAAGCTGATTTTGGACGTCCCCAACTGCTTTCTGTCGCAGGAACAGCCAAAGTTCAAGGGGGCGTATTGGAGGTGTAGTGAAGGCAAGACTTGGGCGTGCCTAACACTTGGACATCCTCGACCCATAATCGAAAGAAACAAGGACATCCGTGACGAACACTTGGATGACTTTACCTGGTCATGTTTTTCTTACGACCAAGGCACAATAAGGTGCCCACAATGACCAGATGACCACTGGAGAGAATCAGGGATGACCTCCCCTTACTCCCCCAGTGGTCACTAACCCCCTTCCACCCTCAAAAAAATCTTTAAAAATATTTTTTGTCAGCCTGTATGCCAGCCTCAGATGTCATACTCAGGTCCATCACAGCAGTATGCAGGTACCTGGAGCAGTTTTAGTGGGTTCAGTGCACTTCAGGCAGGCAGACCCAGGCCCATCCCCCCACACCTGTTATGTTTGTGGAGGAAACAGCGAGCCCTCCAAAACCCACCACAAACCCACTGTACCCACATCTAGGTGCCCCCCTTCACCCATAAGGGCTATGGTAGTGGTGTACAGTTGGGGGTAGTGGGTTTTGGGGGGGTTGGTTGGGGGGCTCAGCACACAAGGTAAGGGAGCTATGTTCCTGGGAGCAATTTATGAAGTCCACTGCAGTGCCCCCTAGGATGCCCGGTTGGTGTCCTGGCATGTCAGGGGGACCAGTGCACTACAAATGCTGGCTCCTCCAATGACCAAATGGCTTGCATTTGGTCAATTCTGAAATGGATGTTCTTGGTTTCCATTATCGCCGAAAATCAGAAAAGACCAAGTCTAGGGGTGACCATCTCTAAGGACGACCATATTTCAGGATTTGGGCGTCCCTGACCGTACTATCGAAACAAAAGATGGACATACATCTTGTTTCGAAAATACGGGTTTCCCCACCCCTGGATGGGGACGTTTTGCGAGGACGTCCAAATCGAAACGAGGACGTCCCTTTCGATTATGCCCCTCCATGTAACTTTGTAAGTGTAAGTGCTTTGAAAATGAGCCCCTATGTCTCTCTCTCTCATTCTTCTATGGGATCTTTTTCTGCACAGATCTTCCCAAACAGAAATTATCTTGCACATAGTCCAGTCACTGTTCAGTTGGCAGTGATCACTGATTTTTTTAAATGCTGACCACTGCGGGCAGAATTAGACCCCAATATTTCGGGCTGTGTCTGGTTACTGGCATTGAATATCAACAGCTCACTGGATTGTGTCAGTCCGCTGACCCTTATGAATATCAGCCAAGACCCCTCTCCAATAAGAAAACAACCACCCTTCCACCCCCCAGTCGGAATAGGCTACCCAGGGCCTACCTGAATGCTATGGTGGTCCAGTAGGGTGATGGGAAAGGAGAAAATCTCACTTACTCCTGTCCCTAGTTCCTCCATGCTAAAAATGGCTGCTGTAATCTCTAGAAGTATAATCTCTAGAGGTAGTCTCATGATGTTAATGGTAGACCGTAATACAACCACTGGAGGCCATGGTGGCTATTTTTAGCATAGATCTGCTAGAGGCTCTTCTGCCCATATAAATCGCTTTGAATATTGACCCCAATATTTCCTCCAGTAGACCAGCTCCTGAGTGAGGTTTCTCTCTTCTTGTCCATTGAGGTTTGAGGGTCAAGCAGTTGCTGTACTCATTAATTAGATATCTGGGAGAGGAGTGGGTAAAACCTATCGGGCGCAAAAGCACACACTTTGAAATGATGGTGTTCATTTAGCTGGTGGGCATGCACAGAGTGGATTTTGAGCAGAGCCGTGAGTAGGGCGCACAAGTACACACATGAAAGGCAATTCTATAAGCTGGCACCAAAATGTAGGCACCAATAGCGCACCTAGTTTATGGAATAGTAGCGCTTATGCGTGTGACTTGCACCAATGATTGGCAGTTATGTGTATAAGTGCAAGCAGGGGTGGCCCAACCATTAGGCCACCTGAGGCAGAGGCCTCAGGCGGCACTCTTTCCTAAGAGGCAGCCGCAGTAGAGAAGAGGCTGGTGCCAGCTTTTATAATACATTAAAAGAAGTTAAAATAGGGGAACGGGATGGAGGAAAGAAGGGGATGATGCCAGAAGTTGGGGTGGGGGGAGGTGGCATCTCATCCATGCCTCAGGTGGCATCTTGCCTTGGGCCGCCCTTGAGTGCTAAGCAGTATTCTATAAGAAGCTAGGTGCATAAGTGCCAGGCAGTATTCTATATATGGTGCTGAATGTTAGGTGCTACTCGGTGCAGAAAACTATTCTAATGGGTGCAAGGCTTCAGAATGAGACAGAAACGACTGATCCGCATGAAACACACTTATGCACTCATTTATAGAATAGTGTTTCTGCATGGATCTGCAAAAGGGCATGTCCATGGGAGGAGCAAGGACAGATTTTTTGACACTGAAATTTGAGTGTCATTTACTGAATCCAGCCCTTAGTGCACAACTGTCAGAGAGACATACATGTGGGCGGATCATGGGTGTGTCATGGGCATGTCACCGAGCCTTGTGTGCAACTTATAGAATGCTATCAATTCCGTGTATTGCATGGCACCATTATGCACACCCACTTACACCAGTCATTGACCTGCCATAAGTAGGTGTGCCTAAAGTTTGGGATACCAATGAGGCGTTGCGCTAATATTCTATAATGGCTTAGGTGCACCTATCATTTAACCCATTATCAGTCCAAAATTGGAAATTGCATCCTATCAAATTCAAAATTTCTACAATTACAAAAGTGTTGAAAGGTGAAAATGGACTCTCACACATGAAAAATCGTGGAGAAAGAAAAAGACCTCAGTATGACCGGCAACACCTCCTTTCAAAGGACACGCCTTATAATAAGAGAGGGTGCCTCTTTAATCATAAGTCTTAGAAAGAAACTCCACATTAGATAACTTCATGAGATATATGCCCAAGCACCTTATCAAACACTTATTTGATGTGATTTATAATCTACAAATTGCATCCTATCCCATGACTTTAATTTTCTGTGAAAGCTGCTTAAATATTTTCTGTAAATCCAGATAAACTAACTTGGCCAGTTCATCCTTATTCCCCTTTATTTACACCTTCAAAAATTGTAATAGCTTTGGTAAGGATTAAACATTTATGTAGAGTTAATGGAAGGTCATTCCATGAAGCCAACATAAGCAAAATAATTTTTAACTAATTTATAGGTCTATTTATTAAGCCAGAGTAAAATCTTTACAAGATATACTAAACTGTGAGAGGCAAGTACCACAGCATTGTAAATCCCATGGAATTTATACTTTTATTGCCACAGCCAGAAACTTCACATATTCCTGACTAACACACACACAATTGTGGCACCATATCTCCGGGGTGCTATCTTTTAAAGAGATTGCAAGGTCTTATTAAAGCACCCCCCACCCCATGCACAAAATCTCCAATGCTGCCAGTCAACATAGCATTGTGAAGTTTGCTGAGTAAGCTTGGGAAGCACTTATGTAAGGTGGTTGTATGACTACTTTTAGGGGTTCACTTTGCTTTTTTACCCCTATTAGTTTCTTTTACCCCTGACGCAGCCTGAGGGCGAAATGTGGCCACGTCGGGTAACTTGTAATAAACCACTTCTTCTGTTACCCTCTTGTTCTATTTTTTTTGTCTTTTTTGATCTGCTTTTTTTCTTTTGATTTGCTATTTCTGTGGCAGATCTTTGCCTTTTTTTTGTTTCTGTCTGATAGATTGAGGTCTACAATTCCTGAGTGGTGTAGAATGAGTAGAAGTAAATCAATTTCTTACTCGTTCCAAAAGTACAAAGACTAGGGGACACTCAAGGAAGTTACATGGAAATCTTTTAAAACAAATAGGAGGAAATAGTTTTTCACTCAACAAACAGTTACGCTCTGGAACTCTGCGCCAGAACCTGTAGTAACAGTCGTTAGCATATTTGGGTTTTAAAAAGGTTTGGACAAATTCCTAGAGCAAAAGTCCATAGTCTGCTATTGAGACAGACATGGGGAAGCAACTGCTTGCCTTGGGATTGGTAGCATGGAATGTTACTGCTAATTGGGTTTCTGCCAGGTACTTGTTACCTGGCTTGGCCACCGTTTGGAAAACAGGATACTGGGCTAGATGGACCATTGCTCTGACCCAGTATGGCTACTCTTATATGTTCTTATGTTCTTAATATAGGCACAGGTATTCAGACCAGCTATTAGACTAATGGAAGTGATCAACCCTTAAATGTAGGTGTATTTTATGCCACTTGTGCTAGTATTCTATAAAGTAAAGGGGAGAGACAGCATATCGAGCCCTTGTGCCTCAGAAGATCTGACTGACATCAGATGGAGCATTCTTAGACCGGTGAGAGCCCAGCCAGCATTTCTGACATTATTCACTGGCACCTGGGTACTTAAGGAGTTTGCCCTTGTGGTATGCAACCACAAGCATGCGGCAAAGGGTCGTCCGGTCCTTTGAAGAATGGAGGATGACATTGGCTATGTAGAAGTTAGATTTTGGATCTTTGTGAGTACTGGTTAAAGTTGTATGATTGAAATGGCTAAACAGAAGACCCCCCCTTGGATAAATACATGATTGATAATGTTGACAGGGCTACGGAGAAAGACCTGTCATTCACATGAAAGTGTCTCATTTAATTTAGAGGGGGAAAGGGGGAGCAATGTTTCCTCTAAGGAGTGGCCTGGTGTGTTCAAATTTTTTTTTCATGTGAGCAATACGTTCTAAAAAACAACAACAATTTTTAGTACCAGTATTAGCAATGTATTTCTGTATATAGCACAAAAAACATTTTTGTGAACAACCATGTAAAATCTGTGAGTGACGCTCCTAAAATGTATGAACAATTGCTTATGTGCTCCGCTTAGAGGGAACATTGAGGGGGAGGTTCCCACCAATCAGCGCCCCCCCCCCCCCGTCCCCCACACATACATGTATAAGCACACTTCCTTTGCAAATTCCTCTGTTGACTCTATTGGATACCCAATGGTTTCTTCAGCTATTACCACTGGGATTTGCAAGAATCATGGCTGTTGCCTGAAAATCAGTTTACAGAGGCTCTGTTTCAGGTACAGATATTTCCTTAAAAGATATTTGGCAAGTAGTAACATAGGAGCCAACTTTTCAAAATTATTGGGGGTGCTAAGCCCAATGGAAATAACCCCTCCCTGGACACATACAAAGAATTTTCTCAATATTGGGGGTGCTCAAGCACCCACAGCACCCACAGAGTCGGCTCTAATGAGTAACATAACATAGTAACATAGTAGATGACGGCAGAAAAAGACCTGCACGGTCCATCCAGTCTGCCCAAGAAAATAAATTCATATGTGCTACTTTTTTTATTTGTACTGTCCTCTTCAGTGCACAGACCGTATAAGTCTGGCCAGCCCTATCCCCGCCTCCCAACCACCAACACCGCCTCCCAACCACCAGCTCTGGCACAGACCGTATAAGTCTGCCCAGCACTATCCCTGCCATCCACCACCGGCTCTGGCACAGACCGTATAAGTCTGCCCAGCACTATCCCCGCTTCCCAACCACCAACCCCACCTCCCAACCACCAGCTCTGGCACAGACCGTATAAGTCTGCCCAGCACTATCCCTGCCACCCACCACCGGCTCTGGCACAGACCGTCTGCCCAGCACTATCCCCGCCGCCCAACCACCAGCCCCGGCACAGACCGTATAAGTCTGCCCAGCACTATCCCCGCCTCCCAACCACCAACCCCGCCTCCCAACCACCAGCTCTGGCACAGACCGTATAAGTCTGCCCAGCACTATCCCTGCCACCCACCACCGGCTCTGGCACAGACCGTCTGCCCAGCACTATCCCCGCCGCCCAACCACCAGCCCCGGCACGGACCGTATAAGTCTGCTCAGCACTAGTCCCGCCTCCCAACCACCAGCTCCAGCACAGGCCGTATATGTCTGCCCACACTAGCCCCGCCTCCCAACCACCAGCTCTGCCACCCATTCTAGGCTAAGCTCCTGAGGATCCCTTTCTTCTGCACAGGATTCCTTTATGTTTATCCCACGCATGTTTGAATTCCGTTACCGTTTTCATCTCCACCACCTCCCGCGGGAGGGCATTCCAAGCATCCACCACCCTCTCCGTGAAAAAATACTTCCTGACATTCTTCTTGAGTCTGCCCCCTTCAATTTCATTTCATGCCCTCTAGTAACACAAACAGAATAAATGCTTCAAGAGATAGTAGATCAGTTATGCAATTTTACCAAAGAGACCATGGGAGCTTGAGGCTTTTAACTCAATTTTAAATAAATGATTTGGTGTTGTGGAAGGGCAGGTAACATGTCTCCAGGCTGTGAATGCATCTGGATTAAATATAATCTCAGTATACATTATAAACTTGAAGCTGTAGACAATGTAGCTAGAGCTAGGAATCTGTGTTTCTTTGGCTTTCCCTGTACCCGATTAATTGCATCTCAAATTTTGCTTATTTATTATTTCAAAATGGTGCTCAAAATTTCTATTGCTAATCAGTTTGGCATCAAAAAATGTTCTTCTAAGTAAGTTAAAGTGCCCCATGACAGTAATGAGGAGATGGATGTTAGAGAGCCCTCAAGGGGGGTAGTTCTGTAACAGGGTGCCTAGAATTAGGCATCTGGGGGGCGCACAGTAGGAACCTATCCTTTAAAGGAATGTAGGCACCTATTTTCCTTGATATAATATGATTGTAACATTACATTTCATTACATCATGATTCTTATAGCCCGCAACCATCTTATACAGCATCTGTGTAGATAACAAGTAAGAAGGCTTGGACAATACCAGAATTCCATAAATCTCCAGCCTAATTACAATTCTATAATAGTAGGTTACCATAAGAGTCCTAAGATACTATCCATTTGGTTAAAAATGACTACAGCTGCTTGTTTGCTAACACAACAAAGCAGTGGAATCAAATGCATTTATTGGAACAATACCCGACGTGGCCACGTTTCGCCCTCAGGCTGCGTCAGGGGTACAAACTATCAAAAGTGTATATAAATATATCATATACACTAATAGTGGGATGAGAACCGTTATTCCAAAAATCTAGTTCCACTTATCTGCTACTTCCAACTGAACTGATATGCATTAACGTGGCCACATCGGGTATTGTTCCAATAAATGCATTTGATTCCACTGCTTTGTTGTTTTTTATATACTGTTTTGTAAGCAGTTGTGTGCCTTTTTGTTTTGTTTTTTTGTTTTGTTTGCTAACACACAGTGGCGTAGCAAGGGGGGGGGCGGGAGGGGCGGTCCGCCCCGGGTGTCAGCTCAGGGGGGGTGCTCCCTGCCAGCTCCCCCCCCCTCAGTGAATTGACACCCCCCCCCTCGCGCCTGCCCTGCACGTAAAAGAAATGTGGACTGTCGGGTCTTCCCTCGGGTCTTCCCTCGCTCTATCTGTCCCGCCCTCCGCTGACGCAACTTCCTATTTCTGCAAGGGCGGGACAGACAGAGCGAGAGAAGGCCCGATGGTCCACATTTCATTTACGTGCAGGGCAGGCGCGAGGCGCTGCGCCTCGCCTCCCGATATTCTTTTTAAAGGTAGGGTGTGGGAGTTGGTCGGGGGGGGAGGGGGTGTCATCGTGCTGCACCCGGGGGGGGGGGGTGCAACAGAGAACTGCCCCGCCCTGGGTGGCAGCCCCCCTGCTACGCCACTGCTAACACATACTTCTGAAACAAAAAAAATGTTTACTGCCTTCCTAAAAGTGCAATAATGTCAAGTTTTTATTAAGCTTGATATACTACTTTGGAGAGAACTATCAAAGCAGTTCACTAAACAAATCAATAAATTAATAACTAATAATTAGAGTGAAAGGAACTACACTATAACAGGAAATGGGAAAGTAAAGGCAGGAAGAACACTTCGCAGTCAAGCATTAACAGAGAGAGAGAAAGAAAAATGCTATCGCGTGGCCACAACTGGGCTAGCAGGCAGCGAAGTATGGCAAGGATCAAAGGTCCTGACAAAGAGGTAGGCCTTGAGTTGGGCTTTGAAAGTGGAGAGGGAAGTTTCTAGCCAAAGAGATAAAGGAATGGAGTTCCATAGGAAAGGGCCCATGACACTGAGTGTACGAGTACGCACAGTAGAAAGGTGAATATACCGAAGTGATGGAGCTTGAAGGTGGTGTTCTTGTGAGGAGTGGTGTGCCTTTGTTGGACAATATGGTAGTAAGTAATGTGATTGATAAGGAGGTTGGCCAGAGTGAAAATTCTTGTGAACTAAGAGGAGCAATTTATAAGGAATTTGGTATGACACAGGCAACCAGTGCTCTTCCTGGAGCAAAGGTGTGACATGGTCGAATTGATCTAGAGAGAAGGCAGATGGCTGTGTTCTGGACCAATTGTAGCTACTAAATATATTCCTTCCGGATGCTCTTTAACAAAGCGTTGCAGTAATCAAGCCCTGAGAGCACATAAGAATGTAGAAGAATGCGGAGTGCAGAAATGGAGAACAGACAATGAATCAAATAATGCATATTCAACTTAAAAAGCATATTTGTATGACTAGAAATGTGGGGACTTAAGGTCAATGAGTCATCTACTATAACACCCAGGACCCTGATCGAAGAGACATTGAAAGTGTGTGACCTGCTATAATAATGGGATAAAGTAGGGAGTACGAATGAGAAAACAGAATACTTGTACATTTAACAAAATTAAGGGTAAGTTTATGTGTGTGGAACCATGAGGCTATCTGGTCCAGCTTGAAGTTAAGAGACTGGAAAGAAGGAGGGTCAGTGGGGTTGAGACTTGCAAGAAGCTCTATCTCTATTGGGGGGAGAAAGGCCACTTCACTCTCAGATGCCCCCCCCCCCCCCCCCCCCCCCAAATGGGAACCTTTAGGGCCTAGCCCTGGCCGGGGACACAGAGTTAGGCCTTCATGCAAAGATTCCCTGCACACAATTTCTGGTTCCCGCTACCCTAGAAATGGACCACTACCGAGGTGTTCATCAATTCCAGAGCCGGAGGGAGCTTTATCGATGAAGTGGTAGTCCGACACTACAGTATTCCAACTCAGGAACTCCCTATGCCTGCACCAGTCTCCTCAGTATATGGAAATATATACAGGGGCACATTAAGGCCAGAACAGTACCTCTACGCCTGGGAATTGGATTCCTTGTATGTCCTTAAGACTGTGGTTGATTTCCTTAGTTTAGGACTCCATTGGCTTCAAAGACATAACCCAAGGATTGATTTTGACATGGAGGAGCTCTCTACTTTGAGCATGTCTTGCCAACATCATTGCTTCAACTCTGTGCTACTTTCGGCCATAGCTGTTGCCACCTGTGGAACACCATAACTAGCTGGGCTACCTACAAGGCATATACCAATATTTTCTCTAAAAAAAACACAGCTGAGACTCTGCCTCCTCATCAGGAATGTGATTGTCCCATTGACCTTCTGCCTGGGAAGATGCCTCCAGAGGGAAGGTATATCCACTATCCATCCCTGAGTTTCCTCAAGCCATGCAAACAATCTTCAAAGTGGTTTCATCCATCCCTCAATTTCCCCTGCTAGTGCAGGGTTCTTCTTTGTGGGGAAAAAGGATGGCTCCCTGAGTCCTTGTATTGACTACCATGGATTGAGTGCCATCACAATCGACAATAAGTATCTACTTCCCTTCATCACAGAGTTGTTTGATCACTTACAGGGGGCACGTATCTTTACTATGCTGCACCTCAGAGGCGCCTCCAGATTTATATCTGGGAGGGTGACGAATGGAAGACTACATTTAACACCTGGGATGGCCATTATGAGTATCTTGTGATGTCATTTGATCTCTCTAATGTCCCAGCAATCTTCCAAAATTTTGTAAATGACATCCTCCATAACCTGCTACAAAAGTGTGTCCTGATTTACCTAGATGGCATCCTCATATTCTCCAAGACACTGGCTCAACACTAGGAGCAAGTCAAACAGGTCCACAACATTTTCGGGAGAATCAACTCTCTGCTATGCTGGAGAAATGTGTCTTTGAGTGCAGTGAATTACCTTTCTTGGGATAGATCATTTCATCAAGGCTTGAAGATGGCCATCCTGGACTGGCCTCCAAGGGCAGCGAGCAGTGCAACGGTTCTTGGGCTTCACAAACTACTACCGTCAGTTAATCCTGAACTATTCTTCCATTGCTGCACCTCTGACTGCCCTGACCTGGATTGGCCTGAATAAGCCATTACATGGCCCGAAGAAGCTATAGCAACCTTGATTGTTTGAAACAGGCCTTCCCGACCAGGAGAAGCCCTTTTTTGTGGAAATCAATGCGTCTTCCATTGAGGTGGGTGCCATCCTCTCTCAACCCAGCGTGACCGGCCAATTGCTTCCTTGTACCTACTGCTTAAAGAAATTCTCGCCACACAAAGAATTATACCATTGGTGACCAGGAACATTTGGCCATCAAGTTAGCACTCGAGGCGTGGCATCACCTTCTAGAGGGGGCTAAACACCCATTTACCTTAACTACAGATCACAAAAACTTATTGTACCTACAGGAGACCCGCAGACTCGATCTACATCAAGCTCTGTGGTCTTTGTTTTTCTCCCGGTTTGACATTAAGATGGTCTTTCGTCCAGCCAAAAGAAATATACGAGTCGGTGCCCTCTTCTGATCCATGGAAAAGACCGAGGAGGACCCCAACCTTCAAACCATCTTGGATGCTGACAAGATCCAGGCAGCTGTGCCCACGCCAGTCCCGCCAGTTGTGCCGAAGTGACTCTGGGTCAAGGTACTGAAATGGGGACATGAGTCAAAGTCACTGGTCATTCTGGGGTACAAAGGACAGTAGAACTCATCTAGAGCAAGTCACATTATACAAGACAGGAACTGAAGACAAGGTGGACTTGGGCAGGAGCCGAACTGAAAGCATGCAGGGCTAGAGCTGTCTAGGAGCAGATGAGGAAACAGTAGCAAGGTGACCTTGTTGTGAAGGCAGCGATCCGCTACTGTATACAGTTCAAGCTTCTCCTATTGACCTTCAAGTGAACTCAATCTGCAGCCCCCCATTACCTCTCTACCCTCCTCTCCCCATATGCTCCCACCCGTAACCTCCGCTCTCAGGACAAATCACTCCTTTCTGTACCCTTCTCCACCACCGCTAACTCCAGACTCCGCCCCTTCTGCCTCGCATCACCTTATGCCTGGAACAGACTTCCTGAGCCCATACGCCATGCGCCCTCCCTGCCCATTTTCAAGTCCTTACTCAAGGCCCATCTCTTCTCCCTTGCTTTTGGTGCCTAACCACCTTCCCATTCCTGATACCTACACTGACTACATAGTTTTTACCTTTAGATTGTAAGCTCTCTTGAGCAGGGACTGTCCTTCCCCATGTTTAAACTTGTACAGCGCTGCGTAACCCTGGCAGCGCTATAGAAATGCTAAGTAGTAGTAGTAGTAGCGTTGGAGAGTCCTGCACTGAGCTAAGTAGGGCCCTGGCTGATGTTGTCATAGCCTGGCTTTTTGGTTGGTCTTGTGCCGCTGGCCCTTTAAATGACAGGCCATGGTGCAAGACCAACCTGGAAGCCAGGCTATGATGTCATTATCTGGGGCCCTATTTAGCACAGTGCAGGATTCTCCAATGATGCCTTCACAACAAGGTCACCTTGCTACTGTTTTCTCATCTGCTCCTAGCCAGCTCCAGCCCTGCCTGTTTTCAGTTCAGTTCCTGCCAAGTCCACTTCAACTCCAGATCCTGCCAAATCTGCCTTATCTTCAGTTCCTGCCAAGTCCGCTTTGTCTCCAGATCCTGCCAAGTCTGCCTTATCTTCAGTTCCTGCCAAGCCCGCCTTGTCTACAGTTCCTTCCAAGTCTGCCTTGTCTCCAATTCCTGTCTCCTTTTCCTGCCAAGTCTGCCTTGTCTCTAGATCCTGCCTCCAGTTCCTGCCAAGTCTGCCGTCTTCAGTTCCTGTCTTGTATAGTGTGACTTGTCTGTCGTCTGTCTGGGCCTCCTGGTCTCCGGGTTGGGGACCCAGCAGTGGTCCAAGGGCTTACCTTTCAGACCTGTAACAATATTAATTTCTTTCAAGTATTGAAATGTCTGTATCATATTTTCCTAACTCTTTCCTCTAGGGCAGCGTTTCTTGAGTCTTGCCCTTGGGGAACCCCAAGCCAGTCTGATTTTCAAGATGTCCACTATGCAAATGTACCTCATGCATATTCATTGTGGGTATCCTGAAAACCTGACTATGGCCTCCAAGAGTGAATACACTACCTCAAGTGGGGCCTCACCAATGACTTGTATAGGGGCTTTAACACCTCCTTTCTGTACTGGTTATACCGCTCTCTATGCAACCTAGTATGGCCACCACCTTGTCATATTGTTTTGACACCTTGAGATCTTCAGATATTATCACCCCAAGATCTCTCTCCCAGATTATGCTTATCAGTCTTTCACACACTCTCTCATATATCTATTTGGGATTTCTACACCCCAAGTGCATCACTCTACACTTCTTCAAATTAAATGTTAACTGCCAGACCTTAGACTATTCTAATTTTCCTACTTTCTATTCTGCCAGTGATAATCTATTCTGTTTGATATTTTCAAGTCATCCTTCACTTTTTCAAGTTGATCATAAACATTTTCTTCCATGAATGGTGCAATATCTACTCCTTTCCCATATATGCCCTTGGCAGATGACCATGGTACATCTCCAGGATTTTCCTCCATAAACACAGAACAGAAGTATTTGTTTAGTACATCCGCTTTATCCTCATCACTTTCCACATAGTGGGTCTCGGCACCTTTCAGTCTTACAGTTCCATTTCTAGCCTTCTTCTTTTCTCCAACATATCTGAAAAAAGTCTTATCACCTCTCTTTACATCTTTAGCCATGTTTTATTCAGTCTGTGCTTTTGCTAGCCGTAGTCGCCTCTTCACTTCTTTGAGTTTTACCTGGTAGTCTTGTCTGTGTTCCTCTTGCTGCATTCTGTATTTCTCAAATGCTGCCTATTTTGCTTTCGTTTTTTTCATCCACTTCTTTAATTAAATTTAAATTTAATTTAATTACACATTTATAACCCACTTAACCGTTGTTATAGCTCAAGGTGGATACATGATCATTAAAAAGTTACAATAAAAACTAATGGCACAGAATTATCCTTGCCTTACCAAATGAAAGAGTAGATCCCCTTTTACAATAACATTGACCATAACCCCAGTTATCTAACTAGACAAAGGTGCTATTTAACCAATAAATGAGCATAGACTCATAACACTTTATTGTAGAATATAACAGCCATGTTTTTAAACCTCGATGAAATTTCTAACTCACATGCTCTTAACGTAAGTATAGAGTAAGGAATTTCATAATTGAGGGCCGATACCATCATTACTTCTTTTCGCCAAGATATTAGGTTAAATTTCTTAACTGGAGGAAGGGTGATCTCAGAATGTAACTTTCATCTGGGGACATACCAAGACAGCCAAGAGACCATATAAAAAAGGGGCTAATCCATGAAAACCCTTAAAAACAAATAGTAAAAGTTAAAATGTTATTCTTTCCTGAATAGGCAATCAGTATAATGCAATTAAGAAAGGAGCTGAACTCTCCCATCTAGAACCCCTAACGATCAGTTTAGCTGTAACATTATGTAAAGCTTGCAATCTAGAAACATGAAACTCAGGTTCAGAGAAACATATAGGTTTCCTTTTTCTCTTGTTTTTGCCTGCTTTCCTTACATAAACATCTATTGCCATATTTATAGCAGCTTTCAGTTTGGACCACTGCCCTTCCACTTCTCCTATGTCTACCCAACCCGTCAACTCCTTCAGGTACCTCTCCCCCTTTGTACTGAAGTCAGCATGTTAGAAATCCACTGCTTTGAGTTTTGTGTGTCTGCACTTCACCTGAATTGTTATAATCAAACCATATCTGGTGATGATTACTGTTGCCTAACCGGGCACCCACCTGGATATTAGAAACATTTTCTCCATTTGTGAATGCTAGTCTTGAGCCATCCCATCCCTCGTGGGTTCTGTCACTTTGGCAGTCATCTACTAGCTCTATTCTTCTTTCTGATTATGTAGATATGATGTTCCAATCCATCAGACAAGTTGAAATCTCAACAGCACTTCCCCTTTCATTTCTAGCTTATAGATATCTTTGATCAGTTCTTTGTCCATCTTCTTCATTTGAAGAAATTATGTAGAAATCAGTGGCGTATCCACAGGTGGGCTTAGGTTGGCCAGGGCCCACCCAATAATGTAGTACTCTTGCTGTGGCTGACAGGGATCCTTAAACCCCACCAGCTGAACACCTCCTAGAGCAGTCAGCGCTCTTCTAAGCAGCATCCAGCAGCACTTGCCTCAAGCTGACGCCAACACTGGCTCATCTGCACATGCTCAGTTTTCGTGTATGTGCAAGCACTGAGCATGCATGGCCTGCTGAAACCTGGTATACTGCGGCTCACTACTACTTGGAAGAACATTGGCTGCCTGAGGAGGAGGAGGTCTTCAGATGGCAAGTATTAGGGATCCCTGCCAGCTCAGGTATTTAATATTTTGGGTTTGAGTGGGAGGAAGGGTGAATTCCATACCTACCCATTTTGGGCTCAGGCCTACCTGAAATCAGCTGTCTGGCTTTCCCCCTGGTGTAAATACAGGTTCCCTTTTCTCTTTCCAGGATGGTCTATATCACTTCCTCTTTTTCCCAAGTTCCCATTTTAATATTGTTTTTCACATACAGCACCACTTCTCCACCCCTTCAGCCCTCCCTATCTTTCCTAAAAAGATTTTAGACCAGTTTGGTTTAATGCCACCCATGAGAATCATTGAACCATGTATCTGTGATAATAATATCCAAGTCTGCCTCAAACATTGGGGCTTGCAAATCCTGAGCCTTGTTGCTTAACCTGTGAGCATTTGTGCTAATTGATTTTCTTTTGCTGCTAATGAATGAGTTTCTTAGAAGGTTTACTATATTAACTTAATCTTCTCTACTGAGGTTATACTTTTGCTTTTGTTGGGGGTGACTTCCTAAATTCCCCTGCTTCCTTTTGTCACTCTCACCCTTTAGTTTAAATGCCTAGAAACATGCTCCTGAATGTGGCCAGAATGTTTGCTTGTTTTTTTCAAAAAAATCAAAATATTGTTGTCTGCATCACTCAAACATAAATAACAGTCCAGTTCGTTAACAGGCTTCAAAGTACACAACGACACAGGGGCAAAATTTGTCCCCAACCTCGTGGGCTCTGTCCCCATCCCCACCCCGTCCCCATAGGATCTGTCCCCACCCCATCCCCGCAAGCTCTGTCCCCACCCCATCCCCGTGTCATTCTCTAGGAGTGCTTGCCCAAACAACTCAGTGAGACAGGACAGAGAAAGGAACCCTGAACCCACCCAAGGTGAGTCAGAGGCCTGAGACATGGCTGTGGCCATGACACTCTATCAAAAAGTACAAAGGCTAGGGGATACATTTAAAATAAATAGGAAAAAATACTTTTTATCCTATTTGTGGTTAAGCTCTGGACTCATTGCCGGAGCAAGTGGTAAACGTAGTTGATGTAGCTGGGTTTAAAACAGGTTTGGACAAATTCCTGGAAAAAAGTCCATAAACCACTGTTAAGGTAGATCTGGGAAAAAGCCACTGCTTATCCCTGAGGTTAAGTAGCATGGAACCTTGCCCCTGTTTGGGACTCTACCCTGGTACTTGTTACTTGGCTTAGCTATTGTTGGAAACAGGATACTAGGCTAGGTAGATCCTTGATTTGACCCAGAATTGCAACTATCATATTCTTATGTTCACCTTCCTGTATATTGCCCCCTCCTGCCTCATCCCTTATCCCTACATCTACATGTGCTGTAAAACCTCTGGGTCCAATGATAAATAGAGATCACAGGAGAAAAGAAGAGAATCCAAAAAGAATCCACAACAAATAGCTTAGTTCAACATACAGCCCAACACAACCATGTTTCAATGGTCTTCATCAGGGGTACAAAATAAAAGAGAATATAACCAGCTAGTTGTAGTAATAAAATAATGAAAATAATTTAATAGAACTGATTATAATAAACTAAACACATAATATATCATATATACAAACTAAATATGTATATAAAAGCAGATCACAGATGATGAACAAAATTTTATGTATTTATTTATGGCATTTATATCCCACAATATTCCCACCCATGGGCAGGCTCAATGTGGCATACAGTAGTCTATTAAGCAAACAATAATTCAAAATACAGTATTCAATGTTGTAAGAGGGAAAGAGAAATATCTGAGGAGAGATAGGGAGAGAGGGGAAGGTGACAATTTGTTGCTATGATAGCTCACGGCGTATGCTCTACCAAAAAGGAAGGTCTTGAGTCGCTTCTTGAAGGTCGGGTGATCAGGAGTGAACTTGACCACTTGAGGCAGCCCGTTACACAATTGAGTGCTGAGATAAGAAAAAGAGGAAGCATAGACGGTCTTATATTTGAGGCCACTAAAAGCTGGGTAGTGGAGATTGAGGTAAAAACGAGCTGACTTGCAGGAGTTCCTGGGCGGCAAGTTAATGAGAGTGTCCATATAAGCAGGGGCTTCTCCATAGATGATTTTGTGCACCAATGTGCAGATCTTGAAAATGATGTGGTCCTTCACAGGAAGCCAGTGCAACCTCTCATGCAGCGGTCTCGAACTTTCAAATCTCGATTTACCGAAGATGAGTCGAGCTGTTGTGTTCTGAGCAGTTTGCAATTTTTTTAGGAGCATGCTTGTGCATCCCCGTAGATACTGTTGCAGTAATCGAGACGGCTTATAACTAGAGACTGGACTAGGCTGCGGAATACTTCTCTAGGAAAATAAGGCTGAATACGCTTAAGCTTCCAAAGGGAGAAGAACATTTGCTTGACTGTAGAGTTCGCGTGCTGCTCCAATGTCAAAGATCTATCAACTATGACTCCCAAGATTTTTAGGGACTCCGAGACTGGCAGGACGAGCTCAGGAGTAATTAATGTAGGAGGCCTGAGTTTGTTATAGGGAGATGAGAGAATCAAACAATGTGTTTTCTCGGCGTTGAGTTTGAATCAAAATGAGTTGGCCCAGTCGAGCATGGTGTTAAAGCCTTGCCGAATCTTACTGGTTATTTCAGTTAGGTCTTTCTCAAAAGGGATGAAGATAGTGATATCATCAGCATAGATAAATGGGTTAAGTCCCAGTTTGGAAAGAGCCGCTGCCAAAGGAATCAACGTCATGTTGAAGAGAGTTGGTGATAGTGGGGAGCCCTGTGGCACTCCAGTCTGCTTTCCGATGAGATGATAAGTTAGACTTGGTGTTTACTTGGTAAGTTCTTGATGTAAGAAAGCCTCTCAGCCAGCCTAGTATGTTTCCACTGGCACCAAAGTAATCTAGGAGCCGCAGCAGGATGCCATGGTGCACCATGTCGAAGGCACTAGACATGTCGAACTGTAAGAGCAAGATACTCTTCCCTACAGCTATTTCCCTCTTAAAGTTGGATAGGAGAGTGACAAGCATGGTCTCAGTACTGTGGAGCGGTCGAAATCCCGACTGCGAGGTATGCAGAATATTAAACTTGTCCAAGTGCTCACTAAGTTGTTTATTCACCAAGCTCTCCATTAGTTTCACAAAAAGAGGAATAGATGCTATTGGTCGGTAGTTGGACCGATCACTACTCTTTTTCTTGGCATCATTGGGTACTGGGGTAAGTAAGATGTTACAATAACTTACAGGGAACTTGCCATTACCAAGCATATAGTTGAGATGTAGCGTCAAGTCATCTAGAAAACAAGCAGGGGCACATTGGAGTAAATAATTGGGGCACACATCCAGCCTGCAGTACTTCCTGACAAATCTGCGAAGCTCCAGCTTGACGGAATCTACAGAAAGAGGTGAAAAGCTTGAGAACAAACGGTCTGCTGGTTGCTCGTCAGGCCCTGGATCCAAGCCAGTAATAAAATCACTAATGCTGGAATTGTTCAGCGGAAGGGAGCTCTGTAATTTGATGAGTTTGTCTTGAAAAAATTTGGCTAAATCTGCTGCTGGTGGGATGCCTTCTCCTGTTGTGGTAAGCACAGTGGTATCCATTAGTTTGTTTACAAAGAAGTAGAGCTTTTTGGCATCATTAAAATCCGGGCCTATCTTGGTTTTGAAGTAGTGTTTCTTTTGCCTGCCTAATTGCATAATTGTACTTTCTGTGAGACTGCTTCCATGCATTGAGATGTTGAGTATTCTGGTACTTTCTCCAGGCCCTTTCAAGTCTTCTGTTATTGGTTTTGAGCGTTCTAAGGTCATCATTAATCCACGGGGCAGCTACTTTCCTCTTTGTTGAACACACCTTGAGTGGTGCTATGGCGTCTAAGATATTTACTAAAGAAACTCCCTGGGGTAAAGATATCGTTCTGGTTTCAATGAATTATGTCACCATATATACAAAGGAAACCATTATATACCAATATATTCTCTTCTCTTTTTTTTTATTTTTTAGATTGCAGTGATTCATATACCAGTGAAAAAAATATATACAAATGTGTAGTGAAAGCATATAACTAATGTTTATAAAGAGTGCTCAGTAAAACATGCTGCTACGGCTGGACTCTTCAAATGCAGACATGAGTAAAGCCAAACATCATTGCACTCATGCCCCACCAACCTCCAGTGTGGCATATGATCCCTATACTGATGATTCTCCCTAATCATCAACTAAATAAATGTCACTTATCTTATAGCTGGAGGATAAGAAGTGTGAAATCAATCTCATCAGGATCACAGCCGTCACAGATGTGTTGCGTGCTAATGAAGTGCTCAAGTGAAGATAAAAATGTTGTCCTTCAACAGTTCAGTTCAATTCAATTCAATCTTATGTTATTTGCTCCCTTATGTTTGGTCTAAGATATTTAAACATATTTTCTGTATGATGTGATGTTAACTTCCCATGTGCGGTACATGCAAAGCCTGTATTTTTTCACAGAGAGAGTAGTGGATGCTTGGAATGCCCTCCCGCAAGAGGTGGTGGAAATGAAAACGGTAACGGAATTCAAACATGCGTGGGATAAACATAAAGGAATCCTGTTCAGAAGGAATGGATCCTAAGGAGCTTAGCCGAGATTGGATGGCAGAGCCAGTGGCGGGAGGCGGGGATGGTGCTGGGCAGACTTACACGGTCTGTGCCAGAATTGGTGGTGGGAGGCGGGGCTGGTGGTTGGGAGGCGGGGATATCGCTGGGCAGACTTATACGGTCTGTGCCCTGAAAAGGACAGGTACAAATCAAGGTAAAGTATACACAAAAAGTAGCACATATGAGTTTATCTTGTTGGGCAGACTGGATGGACCATGCAGGTCTTTTTCTGCCATCATCTACTATGTAACCTGTTTGATCAGCTGTTACAGGGCAAAAACAGAGAACCATTGCCCCATGTAAGCCGCATTGAACCTGCCATGAGTGGGAAAACGTGGGGTACAAATGTAACAAAAAAAAAAAAAAAAAAGGAGCAGAGCTTCTTAGTACATAACTACAGTCAAGAAAGGAGTAGAGGATGAACAAAATGACAATCAGCTATGGGGATGAGATCTTTAAATCTTTATTAAAAGCACCAGAGGCCCTGATACAGAGGTTTCCAAGAGGGAGCTCCAGGAGAGGAGAGAGGACTTCAATGCAAGCTGAGCTGTAGTACCTGAGCAGACAACTAGGGAAGTGGTGTGGCTCAAGCTTCATTGATATCAGAGTTGTGTGGGAAAACTGGCAAGCTATTTCTGTGACGCCTGAGGCAGGTGGCTGCGCCTACCGAAACACGGCCCATGTCGGGTCCCATTGCACTGGTGCTTTTAATAAAGATTTGAAGACCTCATCCCCTCATTGTCATTTTGTTCATCCTCTACTCCTTTCTTGACTGTGGTTATGTACTAAGAAGCTCTGCACCCGCTTCTCTGTTTTTGCCCTGTAACAGCTGATCAAACAGGTTGGTTAACATCACATCATACAGAAAATATGTTTTAAAAATTCACATATGATTACATAAAAATAATTATGATTAATATATGATAAAAAGATAGTAAAATCATAATTAAACAGGATAACAACAATAGCATGTTAAAATGAAAATATAATAAGAGCAGAGTAACACATTGTATAAGAGACTCCCACAAAAGCAATATTTCATGTGCACCGGATCATCATTGTGTAAGATCAGTGTATATATACGATGACAGTTGACGAGTATTATTGGCGCACAAGCAATGCTGCAAAATAATCTGTATTAAAACAGGAAATATTATGAGGAGAAAAAGTTTCTATGAATCACATTGTAGTCGTAAACAAATATAAAGGCTGACCAAAGGAGATTAAAATGAAAAGGACCACCACATATATTCAATATATAAGCAAAACAAGGCTTTCCTTCAAAATCCAAAGTTCCATTCATATTGAACACTCTCTAAAAACAATTAACTGTAATGAGCACTATTAACACTATAGAATTTTGACAAAACGTGATCAGGATTTGTTATATCATTTATAATATCTGTGCCGTTCAATAGGTGGACATCTATTGATGGCAAAATCATTGTGAAATTCAGGCTTATTTTCGAAAGTGATTGCCGGGCATCTTCCGACATAAATCGGGAGATGGCCGGCGATCTCTCAAAAGCGGCGAAATCGGTATAATCGAAAGCTGCTTTTTTGACACCATCGCCGCTTTCCCCGTCGCCGAACTGGCAAAAGTTCAAGGGGGCGTGTCGGTGGAGTAGTGAAGGCTGGACATGGGCGGGCATGGGCGTGGCTACCAGATGGCCAGCTTTTGCAGATAATGGAAAAAAAAGCGGCGTTAATCAGTATTTCCATTGTGATTTCTGTTAAATCATTTCTGAACGGGATATATATCATGACATCATCAGCATAAATGTAAGGATTGAGGCCTTGGTTGGATAATGATTTGGCCAATGGTGTCAACATTAAATTGAAGAGAGTTGGTGAAAGCGGCGATCCCTGAGGCACTCCACATACCGGTTTCCATAGAGAAGATGTAATAGAATTTGATAGCACTTGGTAATTTCTTGTGGTTAGGAAACCTTTAAACCGCTGTCGTGGACAGGATGCTGGGCTTGATGGACCCTTGGTCTTTTCCCAGTGTGGCATTACTTATGTATTTACTTATGTACTTACCTTTTTGCTAACAGACAGGACTCAACAGTCTCCCCTTTGGGAGAATAATTTTTCTGCTGTATTACTCTTTTTTTCATTTATCCAAAAACTGGGTTAGTTCCTTGGGATATACCCTTCACTAGACGTGGGATCCAGTGCTTTCGGGTAGCTTTTTTGGAAGCAGAAAAAGAGAAAGAAAAAACCACAGCTTTCCCTTCAAAGCCTTTCCATTTATGATTCCCATTCATTTCTTCTCCCTTGGATCTCCTTGTGGAGACAACCAATGATAAAATTCCTCACACACATTATATTGGATTGGATTATTTTTTTTAAGGTGATACATTTTTAATTGGATTAACTTAGGAGCCCTTTTACTAAAATGCACTATAATTTCCAAGTAATGTAGCTTAAATGGGATTTTCCCACTTGATACCTACAAATTTAGTATGTCCATATTATAGGGCATTTTCTTTTTTTGTGATTTGCAGGTCATGGGCTAATATTCACATTAGTGCACATGACTTACAAAATGTTAGCGCAGGAGCACCCAGCACCCCCGATTTAGGAAGCACCAAGTGTTCCCGCACCAACTCTGTGTTAACCAGTTAGCATGTGCTGATTAATGCTGACACATGCAGACAAACCACGGATGTAGAAAGAACACCAGAATCCCATGGGAAACACAAAGCAGGAAAACAGGAGTGGGAAATGGATCAAGGCTCTTCCAACAAAGACTGAGGAGCACCCAATATGATAATAAAGCTTTTATTGGTGATTCTTAATGATGACTCAACATTTAGATCATTACTTTTCAAACAGTCTTTTTAAAGATCTCTTTTAGTGGTTCAGTTTTTGGTGACAGGCTCATTAGTTCTATAATACAACACAATCAAGAGACTCATTAGTTCTACAATACAACCGATCAAGAAACATGATGCCATGTCGAGTCATCTTTAAGAATCACCAATAAAAGCTTTATTTTTATATTGGTATTTGTTGGAAGAGCCTTGATCCATTTCCCACTCCTGTTTTCCTGCTTAATGCTGATACACTCATTCCTCATCCCTGTCAAACCCCCTCCAAAAATATTTTTTAATATAAATCTGTTTTTATTGACAAACCAACAACACAACAAGAATGCTTATCACAGCACAAAAGAAACATGCATGTACATGCCATGCTCATTCGGCCATGGTTTAACAAACCACTACCAACAAATTTGACCATCCTCTTCTCCCACCTCAGTTCAATTAAAAAAACCCACCTCTCCCTTATTCCCCCACCTCAAAAAAAAGGGGATATGTCCAATTCACAACACCAAGAAGAGCTGAGGTGATAAAGTATGGATTACAACTTGAGCTGGTTGACAATACGGCTTCTCACTCGAGTAGGAGGAGATTGTATATAAACCTCCCAAATTGCCAGGAACATTTCCTTCTCTTGAACAATTGCCTGGCATCCTATGCCTCCAAGGTCATATAAGAATAGAGCACATTTCTCCATTGCCAATAAATCGGTGGGAATGTCTCAGTCCAACATTTTTTAAGACACACTTTTCCTAATAAGGCTTGCCTTGGGCAAAAAGAGTTGTTCTTCTTTCACCAAAGGGCCACAGGCAAAAGTGCTCACAAATAAAAAGCCCAATGGAAAAAGCCTCAGCCATTTTCCCAATAAATTTCCCAAGTAACTTGCCACCTGAGTCCAAAATGATTTAATGGTTGGGCTACTCCAAAAAACATGTGTAAAAGAGGCCTCCTCAGTGGCACACTTCAAACAGGATGGGGAGGATAAAAATGCCTGTGTGATGGACTTGCAGTGGGGAGAAATACACTCTAATTAACACTCTAAAGTTGTATTCTCTCAAAGTGGCATTGCATGTAAAAACATTGCTACAAAAGCCTGATTAAATAGTTGAATCCCCAACTCCCCAGACCATTTCACTGGCACTTTGAGAGCACCAGTGCGCTCATCTTTCACAGAAAATTAACAAAAGGTCTCTTTCAAGACCATTTATAACTTTTGACATGCTGATCCATTGGATGGTTCTAATCTACAGAGTTAGTGGAAAGACTCCTGAGGTAGGCATTATTGCTGAAATTCAGCACTGTGCCGAGTCTTCAACCATCAATAAATATTCCTTCTTTGAACTTTTGGAGTAATTTTGGTTTGTCCTAGAAGAGCCATTGTCCACTTCCCACTGTCTTTTTATCTATTGAGATATCTTTCAGGAAGAAGGATAAGACCTATCTTGTTCCATTTCTCAGCTCGTGGAGTATTTCTGAGGATGTACTGTAATTTGTTGGGCACTGCCATGTTTTATATGTTTGTTATTTTGTGTTGTGATTTGTGTTGTTGCTTTGATGATTATACTGTTTTTAATGCTTTTTCCATGCATTGCTAAACAGTTAGCTAAACCATCCCAGCATCCAAAAGGAAGACTTGCTTTTCTTGAATTCAAACTGTTTATTACAAATAAGTCAAACAAATCACTTACTGTATACAAGAGAACTGGGTCGGGGTCTATCATCTAAAGCTAAAGTTCTATGGTTTAGGGCCTTCTAATGACCCTAGATTTCATCATTACCATGAAGTTAGGCTCTGATTAATTTAAAGTTGACTTATAATCCAAAATACTTGAAGCAGAACTCAACAAGCTCAAGGAGTGGAGGAGTGGCCTAGTGGTTAGGGTGCTGGACTTTGGTCCTGGAGAACTGAGGAACTGAGTTTGATTCCCACTTCAGGCACAGGCAGCTCCTTATGACTCTGGGCAAGTCACTTAACCCTCCATTGCCCCAGGTAGAAATAAGTACCTGTATACAATATGTAAGCCGCAATGAGCCTGCCAAGAGTGGGAAAGCACAAGGTACAAATGTAACAAAAAAAAAACCCAACCAGCTGTCTATGCATAGTTTACACTCAGGCTGTTGGGAAGAAATCTTTTTATTCTCTCAAGAAACTAAGAGCTGTAAGGAAATATTTTGAGCCATCAGCCTTTAGGCTGTTCATTCAATCCTTGATCTTATCACGATTAGATTATTATTATAACATTATTTTTGATGGTTGTACTAAATGTCTTCTTACAGTTGGTTCAGAATACAGCTGTTTGGCTACTCTATGGATTGAAAAGATACTATCCTGTGAAGACTTTTTATTCCAAGCTGCACTGGCTCCGAATAGAGGCGCAAATACAATTTAAAGTAGGAATATCAGTTTTTAAGATATTATTGGTTGACACTCCAGTTTATCAAACTGATTTAATTACTTTGATCCACGGTTCAAAAAACACTTGCAATACTTTTATGTTATGTTTCCCTATGGCTCATAAGCTGAAATCTGTGAAACATATCACTGCCTACTCTGTCATATCCAATGGGGGCCATCTGGAACTCTACAACTATTGCTGCAAGATTTTGTAATTATTTGGGGTTCCATAAGAACATAAGAGTAGCCATATTTACTAAGGCATGTTAGCATTTTTAACGTGCCTACAGTTAGTGCGTGCTAACCATGTAGGCGCCTATAGGGATATTGTAGGCGTGTACATGGTTAACGCATTAAAAACACTAATGCGGCTTAGTAAACAGGACCCTATATACATTATAAAGTTGGTTTAGCAAATAATGTTTAATACTTGGGCAATTATCTGTTTAATAGTACTGGCATACCTAGACAAATTGTTTCTAGCATCTTATAGCTGTGATCTGCCTTGAACTGATAAGGTACTGACAGAATATAAGACTGGAATGAAATGTAATGTCAAAAGTTCTGCCCAGTAGGATGGGTCTTTGATGTTGGATGGTGATCAGTTGCCTGGCAGACTGCCAGACTGAAGGGGTGGATTATGAATGATTAGCGAGATAGATTTGGAATTATTGCATAGATGGATGTTAATCTTCAGAAAGACAAGGATTTCTGTTTGTTTGACTGGATGGATGCTTGGTTTCAGTGAGAGAAGGATGTTGGGCATCAGGTAAATACATTTTTCAGAGGGAAGAGAAGGACAGAGACTGTGACCTACCTGCTTTTGAGCCCAAGACGGAGAATTCTACACTGCATGGAGGGGTACAATGAATACCCATAAGGCTAAGGGGCTGAGGAAATAACTAATACTTTCAGAGCATGTACCTTGGGCTGAAGCCTGAACCTGGTAGGTCTCCCAGTGACTGAAGAAAATGAGTCACAGGCAAGTTTTGACCTGTGAAAGCGGTTTAGAAACTCTAGCATGAAGTTACTGCTAGCTTTAGTTACATGTTGCAACTACAAATACAAAATAACTGCGGATCATAATGTATGTATTTTGTGGACTGCCTTGAGCATCTACCTCAGTTCAGGAAGACAATATGCAAGTGTTTTAAATAAAATGAAAATAGATACATATAAAAAAAGTTCTTGTAGATAAACTAATGTAGTTTGAATTTCTATATTGACATGAATCTCATGTCGGTGTTCAAGATGTTCTTGAATTTATGTGTGAAATCTTCAAAAATAAAACGTAAAGTTTAAAAATGTGGTTTCCAAACTCACAGCTCCTTACAGATCACTCATAATAATGTTTTAAAAGGCATGTTGTGCTATATTAAACCAGAAGCCTCATGAGCAAAAAGGGATGGCAACAATTTATAATTACACAGGGAGGATAGGGAAGTGGAGCTCTTTAGTGCCAGGGTCACAGGTTGTGTAACTGCTTGGCTTCATGGAAAGCTGCTAATTAATTTGCCTTTAATACTGTATTGTTTTCCCTTATTGAAGATGGACAGATGGATAATCACCTAACAAGGTTAAGGAACTAATAACTCTTTTTTGCACACTTGCACATACAGTATTTTCATGTTTGCTTGAGATGAATTATGCTTCACAAGTGACCTCAAGCAGAGAGGGCAGGCTCGGTTTGCGTCCTCTGTGGGAATGAAGCTGCAGCAGCATAATGCACTGTAACTTTAAAGCTGGCCTTAATCTAATATGTAGCTAAACTTATCTATATCTAGCATGTATGTCTGGACTGAGCAAATGTGTTCCTGGCTTGAGGCAGGGAGGGGTTTTCTCTGTTGCTCGGAAGTTAAAATTCATTCTATGCACATAAATTAGCACGGACATTTGTGCACCCCAAAGAACAACTATAAATGTAAACACATAAATTCCTTGGGATAACTCTAAAAGCAGAAGTACATGCATACTTTTACTTTGAAAATTTGTTTCAGACTGCCAAGAGAAAAGTATGTGCGTACATTTTATGCATGTAACATAACATAGTAACATAGTAGATGACGGCAGAAAAAGACCTGCACGGTCCATCCAGTCTGCCCAACAAGATAACTCATATTTGCTACTTTTTGTGTATACCCTACTTTGATTTGTACCTGTGCTCTTCAGGGCACAGACCATATAAGTCTGCCCAGCACTATCCCCGCCTCCCAACCACCAGCCCGCCTCCCAACCACCGGCTCTGGCACAGACCGTATAAGTCTGCCCAGCATTATCCCCGCCTCCCAACCACCAGCCCCGCCTCCCAATCTGCATGTGTGTAGCTCTAAAACAACCCCTTTGATGTTAGTGAGATATCCCCTCAATGCTTTAGTTCAGCGGTTCTCTATCCAGCCAGTTGGGTTTTCAGGGTATCCGTAATTAATATGCATGAAGAGAGATCTGCATACAATGGAGGCAGTGCATGGAAATCTATCTCATGCATATTCATTGTGGATATCTTGAAAACCTGACTGGCTAGGTGTACCCTGAAGACTGGGTTGAGAACCACTGCATTAGTTGACTCTCTTCTGTTGTAGATTCTATATATTTTATTAACTGAGAACTCTTTCAGTCTAACCATGAGTTTTAAGGGTTTTAACCTTAACTCTGGGTTTCCAGGAAAGTTGTATCTTGTCTGTTTATACGGTTTACCTTGGATCACAATCTATGGAACTTTGGAAGGCTAAGTGCTTTGAAAATATGCCTCATGCATCAGTCAGTGCCGGTACCAGTGGGAGCAGAGGAAAGTACCTTGATGGCCTACAGTGTCTTCTTTTCTTGCTGATGCATGTGCACAGTGGTGAGGGCGAGAATCACAGAGTGAACTAAGGTAAAGGTGAAAACAAACAGAAGAGACATGAAGTGAGGGTGAGAGTCACTGAGGGAGACATATGTTTGATGGGATGCCCGATATGTCTGGAATCATACATATAATTTATTTATTTTCTGCATTTATATCCCACATTTTCCCATCTCTTTGCAGGCTCAATGTGGCTTACAAATACCGTAGTGGCGATCGCAATTTCTGGAATAGAAAATACAGAGTAATATTCCACTAAGAGTATAGAAAATACACAATAAAATTATAAAAAAATAGCTAAACAATTCGTTTCAGCTATTTGAGAACAAGGGTAGTGAAAAGCGTACAATAGAAATAATGTGATAAGTAACCAAAAAAAAAGAATAGTTCAATGTTAACTAATTCTGGTACAGTATGGATGTCATGTTTTAAGAAGGATCCTTTTGATAAGTCTCTTGAAACAGGTTAGTCTTTAATAGTTTCCGTAAGGCTGTCAAATCGTGTGTTGTTTTTATGGCTTTTGGCAATGCATGCCAGAGTTGTGTACAAATGTAGGAGAAGCTAGATGCATATATTGATTTATATTTAAGTCCCCTACAGTTGGGATAGTGAAGGTTCAGGAATGTACGTGATGAACTTTTTGTATTCCTTGCTGGTAGATCCATAAGGTCAAGCATATATATCGGGGCCTCTCCATGAATAATTTTGTGAACTAAGGTACAGATTTTAAAGGTAATTTGATCCTTTAGTGGGAGCCAGTGTAGCATTTCTCTAAGGGGTTTGGCGCTTTCATATTTCACTTTTCCAAAAATGAGTCTGGCTGCTGTGTTTTGGGCTGTTTGAAGTCTCTTAATAACTTGTGCTTTACATGTGGCATATATGGAATTACAATAGTCCAAATGACTTAGCACCATTGATTGCACTAGGCTACGAAATACCTCCCTTGGGAAGAAAGATTTAACTCTTTTTAGTTTCCTTATTGCATGGAACATTTTCTTTGTTACATTTTTTGCGTGGCTATCTAGGGTAAGATTACAATCAATTGTGACTCCCAGGAGTTTCAAGGTGACTGAAACAGGAATAATGTGGTTTGGAGTGTTAATATTAGCATAATTGACCTTATTATTTATTTTTTGTTACATTTGTACCCCACGCTTTCCCACTCATAGCAGGTTCAATGCAGCTTACAGGAACTTATTTGTATCTGGGACAATGGAGGGTTAAGTGACTTGCCCAGAGTCACAAGGAGCTGCCTGTGCCTGCAGTGGAAATCGAAGTTCGAACCCAGTCCACCATGCTAACCACTAGGCCACTCCTCCACTCCTATTATATTGCGATGAAAGGATAAGGCATTGTGTCTTTTCAGCATTAAGCTTAAGTTACAATGCATCTGCCCATGAGTTCATTATTTGGAAGCTCTGATTGATTTCCATTGTGATTTCTGTTAAATCATTTCTGAACGGGATATATATCGTGACATCATCAGCATAAATGTAAGGATTGAGGCCTTGGTTGGATAATGATTTGGCCAATGGTGTCAACATTAAATTGAAGAGAGTTGGTGAAAGCGGCGATCCCTGAGGCACTCCACATACCGGTTTCCACAGAGAAGATGTAATAGAATTTGATAGCACTTGGTAATTTCTTGTGGTTAGGAAACCTTTAAACCAGTTCAGTACACTTCCTCCAATCCCATAATATTCTAGGATGTTCAATAGAATATTATGGCTAACCATGTCGAACGCGCTAGACATGTCAAATTGTAAGAGGAGAACATTGTTACCAGCTGCAATAATTTATGTTGTTAGCACTGTTTCAGTGCTATGATTAGATCGAAATCCTGATTGAGATATATGCAATACTGAAAACTAGTTTTCAGTAAGTTGTTTAGTAACTAGACTTTCCATTAGCTTAACAAGAGGAACGGAAGCAACCGGGCGGTAATTATTTATAACATTTAATTTTTTCTTTAAGTCTTTAGGAATAGGGGTAAGTAGAATATTACCTTGCTCAACAGGGAAGAAACCATGTTGGAGCATATAGTTTAAGTGGGAGGTGAGGTCTGTTATAAAACATTGAGGAGCAGATTTTATTAAGTAACTAGGGCATGAGTCCAGTTTGCAGTGGGACTTGGTAAATTTGTTAATCGCTTGAGTGACTGTATTCTCCGTCAGTAGGTCAAAGTTTGTCCAAATTCGGTCTACTGGATATTCATCGGTGGTTGGGTCCAAACAATTAATGAATCTTTCATAGTCGGTGGGGTTAAGTGGCAAAGTGGATTGAAGTTTAATAATTTTATCATTAAAGTATGTAGCCAGATCGTCTGCTGATGGGGTATCTGCTTTAGTTGTGATAACCGGTGAGGTATCAAGTAGTTTATCCTATCGAGTTAGGATAGTTTGCGTGTGTCCTTATAGTCTGGTCCAATTTTGGATTTATAATATGTCCAGACATTCAACAATAACGGTTTTAATAACATCCATAATTAAACTAATACCATGATCTGTTGCCCACCTGTAAGTGGCCTTTCTTCCCAGATGTTCACATTTTTGGTGTGCCCATTTTGCCAAACCTGAGCAATTATCTGGCTCTTCCACAGTTTTCCAACTCGAGGGGTGTGATTTTACTTTATTCATCGGCCACTGCGCTGTCGCGACGTTCTAGAGTATCACCCTTGCAATGAGCATCTATATAAAGAACAATAACATTAGTATTTTACACAATTCCAAATATCTTTCCACAATTCTCTGCTTGCCACAATTCTCTGACCCACAAATCTTTGTTATTAATTTTCCTGTTGTTTTTATACCAAGTAGGTAGCCACAAGGCTAATCCATTTGCCACAGGCCATGAATCAGTATATATGTATGACATTGCCCTAAATTCTCAGTTTTCAAAGCCAGATAGGCAGCATATAACTCTGCATACTGACTACTTCCTCCTTCTCCACTACATTCTAATCAGTGTGTTTTTTCTAGCAAAAAAGGTGCTGGTACTCAAATGCTAGGCCACCCTTCAGGAGTGGGGTGATCACTGAGGGACCCACCCCATACTAGCCAGGCCCCCTGCAACCAGTCACAGCATCTATGACAAGACAGAATTGGTGTGTACAGCCTGAGCTCTATTATTAAACTTGGGTTCCATGGGTTGATTTTTATTGTAAAAGGTGCCGGTACTCAGTACCCCCAAGTGCCCCCTCAAAAAAAGCCCTGATTCTAATGAACGTTCTCTTTTTGGATTGCAAGCTACTGCTTTTCACATTCATTCTCTTTCCTCCAACTTACTTAACAGAACCATCTGTAAACCACGCATGTTGCTGCTCCTCATTAGTTAATTCATCATAGGCTTTTCCCCACCTGACTGGGCTCTCCACCCATTCCAGAGGCTCTAGCCCAGTTTGTCCTGTTTAGCTGTTTCTCAAAAGAAATATATATTTCTTTTCTAGTTCTAAAACACCTAAGGGCTCTAAAACCCCAGTGTTACCCAATTCCTTTGTTTTTGCCAAAGGCTCTAATTAGCATAATTTTTATTCACTGAGGCACTTAATTCTACTTCTAGTTGCACTGGCCACAGATCTGAAACAATCTGTGTTGTCTGCTCAAAAGCCTGTTAAAAATAACTGTTGCTCTTTTCCCTTCACTCAAAGTCATATTTTTTTTCCTGATATGCACTGCTTGCAAAAGCTGAGTAATTAACAAATTCCAATGCCTAAAAGTTTCACTGCCTGAAACGGTCCTTGTATCTTATTAAGATTTATCTCCCATCCCTTGTCCTTTAAATGTGCAATTAATGACTCCAAATGAGTCTAAACATAATTTTAAATCATGATATAAATGTACTTTCTTTTTGTTAATTTTCTCTCCCTTCGTTTCTTATATTTATATTGCGTCACTCTTACAGCGGCACTCTCAGTTATCATTTAGCAAAGTATTCTGGCAAGCATCTCATTTTAACTGTAAATCACACACTTATCATTCCAATTCTGTACTTTTCCTATGCTGTTTATCCAGGCTGTAACGGGTTTTCAGATAAGCAATACTGTTACAAAGTAACATAGTAAATGACGGCAGATAAAGACCTGTACTGTCCATCCAGTCTGCCCAACAAGATAAACTCATTTTACATAGTAGTTCCTTCTCTCTTTCTGTTTTAACATTTTGCCTGCAGCAAACTTACAGCAAAAGGCAATGATTCCTTTAAACCGGAATCCTATTCCTCCCATTATGACCACTCAGTGGTTATAATAACATATAGTACCTCATTCCAGCCTTGGAATTCAACTCTCCTCTGCATTCCTCTTAAAAAGGTGTCATTCTTTCTATGAATCCCACACGCTCGTCACCAAAAATGGATGCTATGGATTTACAGCCTGTCTCACTGACACAGATTACTCAGTAATTACTGTGGATTCTTTTGGATTCGTATTAGGTAAATGAGACCTTTATTAGAGTTGCTAAAATCTACAATGATTAATATATATACACAATGATTAAATCATCTAACTAAAAGAAAGCTATAAGACAGATATATACATATTATACATACAACATCACTCTGAACTCCGAAAACAAGCACCATCCTCCTCTTCACATACCAAATTAATTAGAGTTGTGTCTTATCTTCTGCATTCCAACTTATTTTCACACAATCAAAGTTAAACAGTCATTTTTAAACAGAATTACTTCTAATCAACAATACAGACCCCGAGCACACTGGTCGGTCAGGACAGAGTTGAAAAACAATCTTTGAAATTCACTTTTATTACACCTACCTACAAGAGAGACTGGATAAGCCTGCCAAAGCTGAAGGCACCTCTGACTGGACTGCAACAATGGGGAGAAATTAACAAGAGCGTGGACAAATCACAGGGGAGCCAAATGCCCAAATGCTTTATAGACAAGTCTGACCAAGTGAAAGGAAAATCTCCCATCCACGTGTGTCGAATAGAGAGAAAGAGGGGAATCACCACAGATTTACATTTGTTATGCGTAAAGCCAGAATAATAACCAAATTCATCCAAGACAGAAAGGAGACCCTGAATCGCAGGCTGGGCTGAGACACAGTTAACAAAATATTATCGGCAAAGGCCAAGACTTTAACAGTAGAAGGTCCCACCGACACACCATTTTTGTCTAGATCCTTACAAATAGTAAGAGGGACTTTTAAGTATAACAAAAACAAAAGAGGAAAGAGGGAACATCCCTGATGGGCACCACAACAAATTGGAAAGGAAGTTTTTCAGAAACCATTGACCACAAGGCTAGCCACAGGATTGGAGTACAAAACCTGGATTGCCTGATAATACCAGCCATCAATGCCAATGTACTGCAACACTTGGAATAAGTGCTGCCAATTCACCTTATCAAAGGCTTTTTCTGCATCTAGGCTCACCAGGGCCATTGGAACCTGTGCAGTCAAACCATGAGACATATCCAGCAGAGCCTTACAGATGTTCACTATGAAATGCCTACCTGCCACAAACCCCCACCTGCACTGAACAAATTACCTTGGGCAAATGAACTACCAACCGGGCAGTAAGTAAGCAGGATAAGATCTTAATGTCAACATTGATGAGGGAGATGGGGTGGTAGGAATCTGGAAATGTATGGAACCTACCAGGTTTGGGGATAAGTGCAATTAAAGCTGTATTAAAGTGTTCTGGAAAGGCTTCCTCAGCGATGACATCCATATAATATGATAACAAAGAACCACAAACCTAGGGTAACATGAGTTGATAAATTTCAGTTGTATACCCATCTGGGCCAGGGGCAGTGTGACATTTTAGGCCTTTAACAGATTTTTTGATTTCTTTTGCCTGAATAGTTGCATTAAGATGGTGCAAAATGTTCGAGGAGAACCGCAGAAAACCCGCATCTTCCAAATATGGAGTGGCCTAGTGGTTAGGGTGGTGGACTCTGGTCCTGGGGAACTGGTGAACTGAGTTCAATTCCCACTTCAGGCACAGGCAGCTCCTTGTGACTCTGGGCAAGTCACTTAACCCTCCATTGCCCCAGGTACAAATAAGTACCTGTATATGTAAGCCACATTGAGCCTGCCATGAGTGGGAAAGCACGGGGTACAAATGTAACAAAAATTAAAATAAAATAAATCAATTGAGGCCCACTCCCATCTGTGTTTCCCAATACATTGTACTAAAGTAATCCAAGAAAATCTGGGCTACATTGTCATTTCGATTACATGGGATGCCTGAGAGGCCTGCAAGGTAGAAATATACCTGGAGACCTGCCAGGTTTTAGCTTTGGGGGCTAACAATTTTCTCGGATGATCCTCATATTAGAAAAGATGATATTTTCAAAAAAAATAACATTTTCTTGGTATGCTCATGAATTAAAGCATTCAAAGACACCTGTGTAGCTAACAAGGCATCCTTGGTAGCTAAGGGAGAGTGGGAGACATAAAAAACTTGTTGATAACGCTTTTCTAATAAAACAATGCCCTGGGAAATCCGCCGAGCCCGAGCCACCATATAAGCAATAATGTTTCTCCAAAGCACAACTTTGAAGGTTTTCCAATATAAAGAGGAGTCATCCATATGCTGGGCATTGAACAGGGAATAGTTGTCTCATTTTTTTTCTTTCATCTTTTTATTGAAACAGTTTTAATTATACAAATAAAATAAACAAAGAAATAAAAAGTAAAATGAATTAACAATGGCTTCACTTGAAATATTGGTACATAAGGTCATTACTCTTTAAACATTTTCAGTAAACGCTATGGATATGCATATTTAGTTATTGCTTTAAGAATCTAGACCAGAGGAATCTAACCGAGCCCAGATTTTTAAAGTTGAATTGACATTGAGATGCTTATGGGCTAGCAGATTTTCATATTTCCTTACTATACATATATAACCCCACCATTCATTAAAGCATAAATTCGAATTATTTTTCCAATTAGCGACAATAAGATGCAAAGCAATAGCTAACAATATATTAAACAATTTCTTATCTGGGTCAGACAGAGCAATATCAGGATGAGATGCTCGTAGAATTACAATTTTATACGAAATTGCTATATTCACAGGGAGATGAAAAATTTAATGCCAATATGCTCTAACGCTTTTACAATAGAAAATCATATGAGCTAGAGTCAGTGGCATTCCTAGGGTGACTGACACCCGGGGCGGATCGCCGATGCGCCCCCGCCCGGGTGCAGCATAACCCCACCCCCACCCCCGGCGAAAGGACACCTCCCCCGGTGAAAGGACACACCCCCCCGGGTGCATTTTTACCTTCTAGGGGGGGTGCCGCGCGTCTGTCGGCGTCGCTCATTCCCTGCTCCCTCTGCCCCGGAACAGGAAGTAACCTGTTCTGGGGCAGAGGGAGCAGGGAATGAGCGGAGCCGACAGGCACGTGGCACCCCCCCCCCCCAGTGGCATGCACCCGGGGCGGACCGCCCCCACCGCCCCCCCCCCCCCTTGGTACGCCACTGGCTAGAGTACCATGTTTTCATGGCAAGACCAACAGTTTGAAGTGACTTTCTTAGCAATCTTCACCAGACGAGCAGGGGTCCATTAGGCTCGATGTATTGTGAAGTAAGATGATTGAGATATTGCTGCTGATTTTGTAGGGCATTTGGATTTAGTCCAGAAAGTATCCCAATCAAAGTCAGATGAGATAAAGCACAGATCTTGCTCCCATGACAGTTTTATTGGAACTACAGTGTCAATATACAATTCTTGAAGTTTTTTGTATAATAAAGATGCTTTCTTATGACCTGTGACAATACTTTGACATAAGGAGATAAATTCAGAAGGAGATACTGAGAGAGAATTGGAGATTTGAAACGATGAAATATATTTAGCAATGACTTTCCAGGTTTGTAAGTCTATTAAGGAGACATTATGCAATAGAGCGAAAGCATCTGGAGATAATAGATTACCAGCCAAATATATAAGAGAGAACGACCATATGCCTTTCTTTTTCCATTCATTTTCTTGACAATTTAATAAAGTAGAATTAAATCTAGAATTATACCAAAGAGAAATATCTTCCAAGGACACATTTCTGATATTAAGGCCAGATTTAAATTCACGAATAGTGGAGGCAGAGGCTTTCAATAATCTAAGATGTTTTGCATAGGGATATGAATCCATATATGGGAGGAGATATAAAGGACAGGGTCGAACCAATGCTGTTTCAAATATGTGCCATCTTGGCGTGAGATGAGATAAATCTCTTTGAAACCACATTAGAGACCGTGCAAGTCTGAAAGCCATATGATATTTTCTAAAATCAGGAATGTTAAGGCCACCTTTATCCTTAGGTAATTTAAGCTTTTTAAGAGCAATGCGAGGAGGTTTCTCTTTCCAAAGGAATTTATTTAATAGAGAGTCTATTTTTTTGTATAGTGAGTTTGGGAAAGGGAGGGGTGTCATACTTAGAATGTAATTTAACTTAGGAATTAAAACCATCTTTATGGCTTCTATCATTTTTTAGCTAAATAGGCCCGAAACTCAGGGTCATGGAAAAGATAAGCGGGGAAACGCCACCCCGTCCCCATAGAAAATTCTGACCCAGATCCACCCAAATCATGGAGTTGTCTGAAACTGAAATAGGACCAATTTTGGCTCTTAGCACCATGGAAAACAAAGGGCGAGATACCAATATATAATCTATATAGGACATTGTCCCATGAGCCCTGGACAAATGTGTATAATCCACCTTAGTTGGATGCAAAAGCCTCCAGGGATCAACAAAATCCAGGGAATCACATAAATAGGGTAAATCTTTATTACGGCCCAACCCAGGATGAGCCAGAGGGGAAGATCTGTTTAAATGTGGTTTAAAATCCTCCACCAAAAACAGTGGAATAGATACATCTGTCAAGGCCAGAGAGACCAACTTCTGAAAAAATGCATGCTCATACATATTAGGGGCATATACCACCAGTACATGGAATGCCTGCCCCTGTGTAGTAATCTAAATATCTCACACAGGTATCTTTGGTGACCAGATGCATCTGACATTGTAAATTTCTGCACAATAAGATTGCTATCCCTCCCTGTCTGTAGGTGGTCAAGGAGTAATAAACCTTCCCCACCCATCCCCTACAAAGTTTCTGATGCTCATGATCTGTTAGTCTTGTTTCCTGAATACAAGCAATATATGCCTTACAATGTTTAAAGTGTGATAATATTTTCTTGGTCATACCATCCTCCAGGCCAGACATGCACTGTTCAAGTTCTGCTGCGTGCTGAGTAACATCTGACATCAACTGCTTCAAATGTGATATCTTCTGCGACAACTGTTGAAAATGCGGTCCAGCTCCTGGACCATAACAGTTGTGAGTTCTGATAAGGCACTGTCAGTGAACTGGCAAATCGCGCCATCAGGTCTCACCATCATCTTAGGATCCACTGGCTTGTCTCTGTCAGCATCTTTAGGCTTCGCTTTCGCAGTCATCGCCTCACTAGATTGGGTCAAAAATATGTCCACAAACTCCTGGAGCTCTACGAAGAGAAAATTTGCTGGTGAATGACTAAAAGGAACGAAAAGGATAGAGGGATGAAATTGGGGCCTCAGAGCCGGTCAGGCACACATCATGTCTCGTTCACATCATCACGCGGCCTCCTTTAATTAGGTTTTAATTTAAATCATCTCCATGCAATGATCAGAAATAGAACTCATAATAAGACATTATAAACAAATTCAAGAAAACCAAATGAAAACCACATGATTCAAAAGTCCACATTACAGAAAGAAAAGTAGAAAATGATCAAGAACACCAAAATAAAGCAATCATAGGGAAACAACTCCCATGTATTGGAGCCATTAACCGTCTACATAGGACCCACCTATATCCTCACTCATTTCTTAACCCTTCTTCTGAGCTGAAAAAAACTTTTCTAATTGGTCAAAGAATACAAATCTTTCACCCTGAACAGACATCAACCACCTGTCAGGGTACTACACAAAAAAAAGCTCCTAATTCAAATGTCTGAAACTTCATGGCAAGAAACTGTCTCTGACGCTGTTGTATAGGGGAGCACTTGCACCCGCCAACCACAAAACAAAATGTCTTTAAATTTGAAATGATCCTTTAAGAACCATCAATTTATTTTTCTCTGTGGAGAAATTCACAAACAATGTAGCAGCCCAAGAGGAAATAATTTCTTGCAAATCTTCAAGCAAAGCCGTAAGGGTCAATGTTCTCTTGGGCATTAACCTGGGCGCCATCTTCTGTTGTCCTGCACTCCTGAATAATTTTTTAAATGTTTGACGATACATCCCCAGACTACTTTTTCAGATTGATTTCTTTTCCTTTTGTTCATGGAATATATGCTGATGACATTCTGTTAGTCCCTCTAATCTCAATTTACAACCCCTTCAGTGCTGCCTATATACAATTGTCCAGTGGTTTAGTGATCACCGCCTTGTGCTGAATCCCGAAAAGACAGTGGCTTGTTGGTTATCATATCACCTTTCAATACCTACTGTTCCACTCCTGCTATTTAATACACTTATCTCACCAGTAATTAATTTTCATAATTTAGAGGTTCTTCTTGATTCTACTCTTTCCTTTAAGCCTCAAGTTGCTGCACTATGTAAATCTCATTTTTTTTCTTTTACGCCAGCTGAAATCATTTCGCCCCTTCTTTGTTCATGATAACTTCCACTCTTTAATTCTTTCTCTATTCATGACACGTCTGGATTATTGTAATTATATTTATTTAGGTATTTCCAACTCACAATTCAAAGGATTACAGAGATTACAAAATACAGCCTTCCACCTCCTCTGTTTTGTACAGAAATTCGATCATGTCACTTCTGCCTTGAAAGATCATCACCGGTTGCACTCCCCCCTGATATAGCCGGTTAGCTACTATACCCCAGACTCTATATAGTGCGACTTAAGTTGTGTGTGCATAAAGACATGTATTCTGTATTTGTGCATACAACTTAATTAGTTAACAAGGTAATCAGCGCTGATAATTTCCAATTAACAAGCAATTGACATTAATTGGCATTAATTAGAATTTATGAGCAGAATTGTCTGTATATTGTATAACATGATGTGTGTAAATTCTAAGTGATATAGTTGAAAAGGGGATGTGGCCATGGGTGTGGAATGGACGGCTCGTTGGCATTTCTAAAATTTATGTGCGTGGTTATAGAATACACCCAGTCCATGCCTAATTTAGGCGTTGGGATTTACACTAAGTTTTACTTGGCATAACTGCCCATGACTAAATTTAGTTGCACAGATGGGTGCTTGGCATATTCTATAAACCGCGTGGAAATTTAGGCTTAGGCGTATTTCATTTCAGTGCCGATTTTTAAGGCATGATATGTAGAATGTAGTCCTATGCGCTAAGCACTAATATTCAGCAGAGATAACCGGCTATCTCATGTTGAAAATTAGTGGTTAGCCGGCTAAGTGCTATTAACCAACCAGGAGCCATTCCTGGCCAGTTAAATAGCATTGAAGTTTGGGCTGTATATGCATACATGTATGTAGAGAATAATTCTACAAGTGAGCATCTATATATAATCACCTACGTTCCTTTGTAGAATAGTAGCGTGACAGGTTAAATATGTGCGTATAACTTAGGCAAGAGCACTTATACAAGCCATAGAGCTGGTGTAAGTACTTGTGCCTAAATACTAGAGATAGGCACATAACTTCTAGCATTCTGTTAGTTATGTGCATAAGTGAGAGTCCCATCCAGGCTACGTTCATGTATATGCCTACTTGTAAAATATATGCTATGTAAGATGTGCATGTATTTACAACATAGTGTTTAGGTGGACATTAGCCATTTATACACATATGTGCACATAATATACATGGATATGCCATTATTTTAATCACATGCTTACTCTCCATGTAAATGTTAGTACTCACTTTACAGTATTACCCCCTAAAGAGTTCATGACCACATTTACAACTGATCAAGAGCAGGAATAAATATGTGCATTGGTTTTAATAATTTACAGGGGCTGGTTCTGGGACCCTATTTTGTAAAGGCACATATGCACCTATGTTACTCTTATAAAATAGGCTTAAAATAGGTGTATTTTGGGGCTTTGCACACAGGCATTCTGTTTTAAAATCAGGCCCTAACATAGTTCAGGGCTTGTACTGGAGTTTTCCATCACACTTCCTCAATGCCCTATACCATCTTTCACACATATTGTCAGTCCTGGAGGGCGTGGGGGTGTAACTCTGGAACATTTGCTGTAATGGTTCTGAGTGGGTACAGTGAGCAAGCTACTTATACGAGAACTGTGATATATATCACCACCAAATAGCTTCATCAATGAATTTAAGTGTATGATTAGCCTAATGGTTAATGCATTGGTCTAGGAAACAGAGTTTAATTCGCAATGTAGCTCCTTATAACCCTGGGCAACTCCTTCAACACCTCCATTTTTCCAGGTACCAAAACTTTGATTGTGAGCCCAGTATGGACAGAAAAAGTATCTGTAAAATATTTGGTGGTACCACAGCAAGGTGGTATAACAAATGCATGACCCACACCCATTAAAGGACAAATCTATAGCTGGGATCTGCATTTATGTTCCACTTACATATAGAAATGTACAGAATACCCGCACTTTTGCGGGTAAGTTTACACTTAAGCATAAGTGACAGCAAAGCCAACTCAGTGCTATTCTGTAAGGGCTCACTTAAGTTGCACAGCACTTAAATGGAAGTGGGCGTTCGCATGGGAGAGGCATGGGCTGTAATGCCAGTTACACATGCAATTTACAAGATACTGTAAGTTGCTGCTCTCTTGCTGTATTTGCTGTAGAGCAGAACTATGGCTGGTGTAACTGCAGATGTGTAAACGTAAGACACACCAATGCCAGGTTATGCTAGTATTCTGTAATGAATCTGGGTGGCATTAGGGCTAAATAGAAGGGCCTACTTATAGAATCACCCTTTAGAGCAGTGGCGTAGCCATGGGTGGGCCAGGGCCCACCCTATTTGGACTCTGGTCCACCCAAATTTGTGCACTCTTGCTATGGCTTGCAGAGGTCCTCAAACCCCGTCAGCTGAAGATTTCCTCCTTTTCAGGCAGCCAGTGCTCTTTCAAATGGCAGCTGGTAGCACTTGCCTCCAGCTGAAACCAACACCAGCCCCTCTTCACATGCTTAGTTTTCATGCATGCACAGCCTGCTGGCCGTGGCATCAGCTCAAAGAAAGTGCTGCTGGCTTGTTTGGAAGAGCGCCGACTGTCTGAGCAGGAGGAAATCTTCATCTGGCGGGGTTTGTAGATCCCCTCCTGCTCAGGTATTTAATATTGTGGGCTTGCAGGTGGAGGGAGGGATGAAGAGCACAGCAGAGGGGGGCTAGGGATAGGGGGAGGGCATGAATTCCATGCCCACCCACCTTGGACTCAGGCCCACCCAAAATTGGCTGTCTGGCTACGCCCCTGCTTTAGAGTGTGGCTTTCATCTATCAGTATCTAACTTAAAGCTACACTGCAGCTCATATCTTGAGAATAATTACTGAGATTTTGCTTTCTTCAGTAGGACTACTTTGCTAAGTATTCCAGAAAATCCATCTACTTGCAGCTGTTCTATGCTTAAGTAACATAATCACTCATTTTCTTCAAACTGATATTTAAAAAAAATAGCAATGTGTTTCAAGCTTTTCCAGCAATTCATTTTTCTTTGCTTTGTTTCCAAAAATTGGAGGAACTTTTTTTATCCATGGCTCAATATAACTTCACATGCGTTCAGTTTTTCCTTATGAAGAACTGTGTTGGCTCTTAAATGCTTGGAAGGAATCTGGAAACAGATCATCATCACTGTGCACATTGTGACTTCTGGCTAACCCCGGCAAAAATTTAGTAGAGAAACTTTATCAGCAAGTGTATGTCTGGGGTAACCTCCTCTTCACACAGGGTCTGATAATAAAGGTAATGACATATATACCATGCCACTGGGGTTGTGCTGATGTGAGGGGTGGTGGGGGGGGGGGGGGTGTTTTCTACTCTGTCAAACTCTTTCACCAGGTCCAGAAACAACAGCAATCCAAATGAAGCAATTTCCAGTCATGTGTGGCTGGTTGCTAAAACAAAGGGTTTTACTGGTAATCTCTGATATCTCAGATTCAACAGCAATAGGCATTATATGGGACCCGTGTTACTTGAAGAATTTATTCTGAAATACTGGTTAAGATGATTGTTTATCTGGACAACCCTTGCCTCTACTTGTGAGTAATATAGTGAAAGGGAAGTGACTGTCTAGTCACCTCCTCTCTCCATTTGAGAGGTGGCCATGGGTAGAGCTGTGAGGTCACTATTATATAGAAGATTTTTGCAGGGAAAAGGGGGTCTGTGGTTTCTTTTCTGCCATGCTGGTGTGACTGAGCCCAGTTGGTGTGGGAGGTCTTCAGTAAATACAGTCAGATATGGGAGAAATGAACAAAGCCCTCTGTATTAACCAAGCACTTACATATAACATAGTAACATAGTGGATGACGGCAGAAAAAGACCTGCACGGTCCATCCAGTCTGCCCAACAAGATAAACTCATATGTGCTACTTTTTGTGTATACCTTACCTTGATTTGTACCTGTCTTTTTCAGGGCACAGACCGTATAAGTCCGCCCAGTACTATCCCCGCCTCCCAACCACCAGCCCCGCCTCCCAACCACCGGCTCTGGCACAGACCGTATAAGTCTGCCCAGCACTAGCCCCGCCTCCCACCCACCAGCCCTGGCACAGACCGTATAAGTCTGCCCAGCACTAGCCCCGCCTCCCAACCACCGGCTCTGCCACCCATTCTAGGATCCCTTCCTTCTGAACAGGATTCCTTTATGTTTATCCCACGTACTGAATCCTGTTATCTCACAGGTACAGCAAAGTAAGAAATAAAGTCTCTTAGATTCAGAGGCAACTTCACACAGGCTTGTAGCTGATAGTCTTAAGTCCACAGTATAACATACACAGCTACTTGCAGGGTTTCACAACACAGGTCTGCTTCCAGCTAGACCTCAAGGCATAGGGTTGCCACATTTGCCCTAAGAAAAAGAGGATACATGCCCCGCCCCCTGTTGCACCCCCACCACCTGTCACACCTGCCCTATCCCCTGTCACTTTGACCCCCGCCCCCCCCCCAAGAAAGCCAGATTCCCTTCCTCCCCATGTAGATCCCCTCCCCAATTTTCTAGCCTCTCTCGACCCACATTACTCCATTCACTACCCCTCTCCTCTTTTACCTTAGTGTGGTGTCCTGGTTGTCTAGTGACCTCTTTGGGGCAGGAAACAGTCCCCTCATTCCTGCCCAGCGTGTCTGACTGTATCCCGGCGCCAATTCAAAATGACTGCCGAAAGTTCAAGCAGTGACCTTGCAAGACTTCTTTCCTGCCCTGAAGAGGTCACTAGACCACCAGGTCACCACACTAAGGTAAAGGAGAGGAGGATAGGACATCTTGAGGCCCGCCTGTCCATCCGCCTACCTGCCTGCCTGTTTGTCTGCAAATCTGGCAAAACCCACCTGGTTGCTCAGCCATATCCTCAAAAGGAGGACATGTCCGGGTAAAACCGGACATATGGTAACCCTATCAAGGCAGCATTCTTGTAAAAATCAAACTAAAACTCTGTTAGGCAGATTATGGTAATTTACACACAAGCAGTGGAAACCTACACTCTAGGGCAACTTCTCTCGTCACAAAGTCTCTCTGTTGTCTTCTGCCCGAAAGGGCTTTTACTTCCTGCTCACTGTTGAGCTCCACCCTCCTGGCCAGGCAGCCTAGCATCCCTATGTTTACTGCAGGTTTTAGCACTATCTGCTGTAAAGCTGAACTGTGACCTCAGTGAAGAAGAAGTGTTTCCCGGGACGCTTGCTACTATGTCACTCACTTAGGGTGGCCTCCTTTTTCTGGAGCCATATGGTAACCCTATACTCAGTCCCTCACAGCTGGGAAGAACAGGCACAAGGCTCCTGAGTCAGTGGGGTCCCAGGTCTGAACTAGGCCTTGTACAGAGAAAAATGATGAAAATGTCTTGTTGCTTTGCCCTTGAGAAGAGAAAAGAGAAGTTGTGCTATGTGATCTTAAGGGGTACAGGGGTAACTGGTAGAAAAGGACTGAGGCTAGAGTACCAATAATGGGCCTAGGAACTACTGGGCCAAGTACTGGAGAAGAGTGGTTCTATTAATCTGTGAGCCATAGGATTTTGGGCTCCCATTTTTGATACAGGAGGTTTTTTTTAGGGGGGGGGGGATTGACCAGGAAGATATCCTTGGGGTCAGAGAACCCTTATATGTGAGAGCTGTTGTGAGGTGTCATTTCACCCTACCAAAAAGCAAGAAAAGAACTGACAGAGGGAGAGTTCTGAGGAGCATTTTGTGGAAGTGAGCAGGAGCAGGAGAGCTTCAAAACAGAGGAAGAGAGTCGAAGTTCAACAAAACTGCCCAGTGTCTCGTGTTAGGTTTCTACCTTTTATTTTTGTATGTCTGTGAATGCTCAACAGTTGGAGTTTAATTTTCACTCCAAAAAGACTATTGGATTGATAATCAGTGGGAGTTCTGTGTTCACTAGGGGGTGGCTAATGCTTAACTCCTCTGTCCATATAGTTAGGGGCCCGGTTGGAGAGGGGTGAAGGAGGCACCAGAATTTATCCATGTAGCAGCAATAATCAGCTACCAGATAGTGCTGGTGTGATCACCACTCAATTTATTTATTTACTTTTTGTATTTATATCCCACCTTAAACCAAAGTGGGTTATATTAAAAATATACATAAAACCATTACAAAACAGTACATCATAGTGCAACATAACCTGATACCTATATAGATAATGTTGCTGAACATATTTTATTTATTTATTAGGATTTATTTACCACATTTTTGAAGGAATTCACCCAAGGCGGTGTACAACAAGAATAAGTCAAACATAAGCATTAGACATAGCAGTAAAAATATTCAAACAACAATACAAAGTATGGCATAATATGCTACATTATAATGCCAGCACAATATCCAATAAAACATTTTAATAGACAGCATAGGGTGTAAGCAAAGATAGAACATATAGATAGGTAAGATAGGGTAACAGGAGTAAGAAAATAAGGAACTAGTTAAAGAGAGTTGCAAACGAGGTCAGTATCAGGGCCAGTGCTTAACTTACAGTGGTGATTACAACAGCTGAATATCAGCCTGTATTTTTATGTAATAAAACGTGGAGCTCTTTGAATGGTTGCCTGCCTTGACTGTATAGGAGAAAGATACTGAGAGAGTAAAAAGAGCATCCAGTGAGCAAGGGCATTGAAGAAGTAATCTCCATCCTGCCCTGCAGGATTCAGGAGGAGGTAAGGAGTGGCCACCCCTTCTATACAACCTGTAGCCCCCCGATCTGCTTTGCACTCTTGGAGACCTGCTACATAAAAATGGCACCCAAACAGGGACCTGGCAAAATGCTCATGGATGACGTGGGGTTTCTTTATACATCTCCAACGCAGCAGTAAAAAAAAAAAAAACAAATTGGGATGTTTCAAAGACAAATGCTACAGTTTTAAGGATTTTCATAGATTTAAGATAACCGCCATAACTTTGCACACCAGGAGAAAGACAACAAAGACTTGATGCCACTAATCACCAAAAAGCAGAGGACTGACAGCATATGAGGTAAAAGCTGGCATTGCCTCTATGCAGTGGCGTTCCGACCCTAGCTGACACCCAGGGCGGAACGCCGATGCGCCCCCCCCCCCGGGTGTAGCGCAACACCCCCCCCCCGGGCGAAATGACACCCCCCCGGGTGCACGCTGCTGGGGGGGGGTGCTGCGGCACGCACCTGTTGCCCTGTCTCCAAGTTCGCAATTCGCATGTGTTCACTGCTCCCTCTGAGTCTGCCCCGGAACAGGAAGTAACCTGTTCCGAGGCAGACTAAGAGGGAGCAGTGAACACATGCGAATTGTGAACTTGGACTGAGACAGGGCAACCAGTGTGCGCCGCGGCACCCCCCCCAGTGGCGTGCACCCGGGGCGGACCGCCCCCCCCCCCTTGGTACGCCACTGCCTTTATGCATGATAGGAATGAACCCAATCATGGCTCCAGCATAATCTCGGAGCAACCTACAGAAAGGCATGAGACTACTGTTCTCCCCATCACCATTGTAATCCCTGCACAGGTCTTGAGGCTGTAGATAAAGTCATTTTAATGGATGTCGAACAAGTCAAAGAATTCTGACCTTTTCTTTGCTTTTATATGATGACATACATCTTGACTGCTTTTTCAGGTTGCTCTTTAGGATATACTTTGGCTAAGCGTATCCTTGGTTCATTACCTCTCACTGAGGCCTTCTCCACACACCTGTGCATGTTTTGGAGTGACATCAGGTGCTGGTGCTCATTCTGCCTGCTTCCCACCATGGCTTAACTCGGGCTGAGGCTTCTGGAGGAGTAGATTTTACCTCATCAGGCTGTAGAACACTGACACGTTTGGTCACTGTCACATTCTGTACATTTAATGGCTGCTTTACAGTCTTTTTAGTCATGTGATTGAATGAAGAGCAACATCTATAGCAAATTTTGTTCTTTTTTTTTTCACCAGTTCTTTGTGTTCTTTTAAGAGTTTCTCGACATTTTCTGAGAGGATGAGGTTTCTTGTGTACAGGGCACTGTTCATTCAGATCCTCTGATTTATCTGTAATAGAAGGAAGATCAGATCGGTGTTGTGGATGACACCTCTATCTTAAATAGAAATATAGGTTTTTAGTGTTGCCATACATCTTGGCTGGCTTCTCATTCAGGAAATTATTTGTCTTGTTCGCTTCAAGTGTGTCGAATGTGAAGCTGGGATCATTTTTACTCTTTGCTAAGTCTCACACAGAGAAAATGTCCCTTGATTTTTCTTCTTTATGCTTTGTTCCATATGATGACCATTTCTCTTTTATGTCATAGGAGGAGTGGCCTAGTGGTTAGGGTGGTGGACTTTGGTCCTGAGGAACTGAGTTCAATTCCCACTTCTGTCACAGGCAGCTCCTTGTGACTCTGGGCAAGTCACTTAACCCTCCATTGCCCCATGTAAGCCACATTGAGCCTGCCATGAGTGGGAAAGCACAGGGTACAAATGTAACAAAAAATATATATCACTTATGCCCCAAGATGTATTTAAGTGACAAAAACCCTGGGAGGTTTGGCTCAGCTTTGATTGCTTTCACTTTTGGAGTAGGTCTCCTAACTCTTATAACTTGTGGTTATCTTTTCTTTAAATATTTGGAAGGGTTGTTATTCTTCCAATCAACAAATTCTGAATAGCTTCTGGGCTGCCATAGTAGTGTTCAAGTTTTTTCTACATCTCTTTCAATCTCCTAGAGGGGTCATGCAGATGTGCATGTTTCCCTTTAAATGTTCAGCTGATTCACTTCCCAGCTATTTAATCATCAGATTCATCGCTTTTATGGAGTGAGCCTCATATCTGATTTAGCATCTTTGAAATCAGCTTTCTATCCCCTGTAGCATTCAGGATGATTATTGAACTGGGTAAGCCCTAAAATCACTAGGTCTTTGCAAATCATATACTTTGCTAGATCTTCCCTGGCTGTAGTCTCATGATGAATAACAAGCCATTTTTGGCTGGCAGTAGTGAGACTTGCCCTTTAGCTGCCTATTTGCTTTGTTTTCTTTGAACAGTGGTGTGGGGAGCGGCTGTTTGATGTATCAGAATGTAACAGTTCCAGCTGGGAGCAGCCTGATAAATCTGCACACTTTTAATTTGTATACATTTCACTCTCCAGTGTTGCCAGATGGGTGGCAACGAAAAAGAATCCCAAATTCCCGCAGCCCGCAGCCTTCGAAAATTTCCAGCATCCTGGCTTAAAAACCAGCCCAATTGAGTGGGAAACCCACCCATCAGACTAAGTCGTCGAGAATATTACATAAATAATTTCTATGGTAATTAAAATAATCTCTTTTAATGTAAAGGGTCTAAAAAATCCTATTAAGAAAAAAAAATCCTGAACTATATCACCAAATTAAACCCTGATATAATTATGCTACAAGAAACCCACCTATCAGATACTGAAGCTAATAAGATTTCCATAAAAAATTTCCTTCCTCCTATCTTTTCATCAGCAATTGGGAACAAAATGGTGTCATGACTTTAATAAAAAAACATAAGGATTTAGTGATACTCTCCCATAAAAATGATAACATGGGCAGATGGACTAACATTAATATAAAAATATGCAACAAAATAATATCGTTAGTTAATATTTACGCACCAAATTTAGATTCACCTGAATTTTTTCTGTCTCTAGCAGATATGTTAGCAGCTGTAGGTGACACACCTTATATTATAGGGGGTGACTTTAATCTCATATTAAATTCCTCTATTGATAGAAAATCTAAATATAAATATAAACCACCCAAAGCAACACAAAATCTTCTTGATTTAATAACACAATTTAAACTTTGTGATATATGGAGAGCAACACACATGACAGAACAGGATTATACCTTTTATTCAAATCCCCATAATTCATACTCCAGGATAGATTACTTTTTAATATCAACATCTTTGATTCCTGATGTCCTTAAAACTGATATTGGTAATATTTTATTATCTGATCACGCACATATTACACTACAGCGCAACATAACCCAAACATCAATATATAATCCTCGATGGAGATTTAATTCCACACTGTTAACTAATCCTAGTTTTATAGAAAATATCTCTAATGCGATGCGTGAATATCTTAGCTTTAATTTGCCAAGTCATACCTCTTGGTATAATTTTTGGGATGCTTTTAAGGTGTTTATCAGAGTGAAAATAATAACATTTACAGCCTCTAAAAATAAAGAATTAAACAAAGAAATATTGGAATTAGAAAATACAATAAAATCTTTAGAACTAGCACATATAAATGATACTAGCAATTTAATTACACTAGAAAAACTTAAAGCATCCAAACTCAAATATAATACTCTATTAGGAACTAAAGCTAGTAAGGATATTTTCAAAAACAATGCATTATATTACTATGAAGGCAATAAAGCTGGACATCTTCTAGCCAATTATTTGAAAGCCCGTAAAGAGAAAAACACCATCTCTTTAATCAAAGATGAGAACAATGTCCCCTTAACAAATAATATAAACATAGCAAATAGATTCCAATCTTTCTACAAAGATTTATATACCTCAGACATTGATGCTGAGCCATTAAATTACGATTTCTTAGAAAAATTAGATCATCCCACTGTTTCAGAAGAAGATAATGAGATGTTCTTAAAAAAGATCACAGTTAATGAGATTAATCTTGCTATTCAAAGCATGGCGATAAAAAAGGCACCTGGACCAGATGGATTGCCAATTGAATTTTATGCAGCGTTCAAATCCATATTATCCCCAATTTTATGTGATTATTTCAACTACATGATAGAAACTGGTAACATCAAGGGCTCTTTCACTGAAGCCAATATTATAGTATTACTGAAACCTAATAAGGATCCCAGTTTAGTGCAAAATTATAGGCCATTATTTTTAATAAATTTAGATGCCAAAATATTTGCCAAAATTCTTGCAGAGAGAATACAACATTTTTACACAAACTCATTCACCCAGATCAAACTGGTTTTATGAATGGGAGATCCTCTTCAGATAACACAAGAATTTTCTCTAATATATTAATACATGGTCAAGAAACCTCAGATCCTTTGGTTGCAATAGGACTTGATGCTGAAAAAGCTTTTGATCGTGTAGAATGGCCATATCTGTTCAAAGTACTGAAATGGTATGGTTTATCTGATGAATCAATTAAAGGTCTTGTATACTTTCCCAACTACATATATTCAAATAAATGATGTAATCTCTAAACCTTTCACTCCAACAAGAGGCACTAGACAGGGTTGCCCATTGTCACCATTATTATTTAATTTAGCTCTAGAACCATTACTAACAGCTATTCGTCAACATCCCCTTATACACGGTGCTAAAATTGGTCAACAAAATATTAAATTAGCAGCATACGCGGACGATGTTCTATTATTCACTTCTCCTTCCTCAATACCTCACATCCTGTGTTTAATCTCTAAATTTGCTGAAATATCTGGTTATAAATTAAATACCACAAAAACTGAACTTCTGCCTATAAACTGTGTACATTTGAAACATGTTATTAAACAATATAATTTTCAATGGAATGAAAATCAAATTAAGTGCCTGGGAGTTCTTTTCGGCCCCACTATTGAAGATACTATTAAATATAATTCTGATAATATAATTAAAATCACTGAAACATTAACTCAAAAGTGGTCCCCTTTAAGGCTCAACTGGTGGGGTAGACTAGAAACTATAAAGATGATGATAGTGCCAAAAATTAATTACATTCTTAGTATGCTCCCTGTATTACTGAATCCTCCAACATATAAGAAAATTGAAGCTAAACTAATACAATTTTTATGGAGTAATAAAACACCTAGAATTTCTGTTAAAAAATTGAAAGCTTGCTCACTAAAAGGTGGTGTCAATTTCCCTAGTTTCTATGAATACCACATATCCTTTCTTTTAAAACAAAACTCAGCTTATATGTATGATAAGGAACAACACATCACATCACCATGGTTCCATCTTGAAATACTAAAGCAACCAGATACACCAACACATTTCTTTCCTTGGTCCCAACAGACTAAAATCTCTTCCAATGTTTTGTTTAAAACTCTTAAAACAGTTTTCAAAGAACTTGATTCAGTTCTTACACACCCCTTAACACATACCATATACATCCCAATTTGAATAATCCAAAGTTCAAAATTAACAACTCTTGTATAATTGGACTGCTTGGAAAAGAGCTGGCATTTGGTCCCTTAATGATGTCATAAAAGATCACTCTTGGCTTCCCTTTTCCCAATTATGTATAAAATTTGGCCTCACAAATTCTCAACACTATAAATGGATCCAACTCAAACATTGTGTAACTAATACATTAGATATAAGTAAATTAACTACTGAGTTACCCACTTGCTGGAAACTCTGCAAATCATTTATGTCTTCCAAAAAAGTTGCATCTACATGGTACAAAATACTTCAATTAGCTAAATTCAGCTCACCAACTAGTACCATGCAATCATGGGAACATGATCTAAACACCCAACTAAATGAAAAAGAATGGGAAAAATTCTGGTTCAAAACTACTCATACCACCAAATCAGCGTCCATTTCACAATCTATGTTCTACCTAGCACACAGGGCCCTATGGACTCCAGCGAAACTCGCCAAAATGAATACGACAAAAAACAAAAATAATATGAATAAATGTTGGACATGTGAAAAGGATGTTGGAAATCTCAAACATATTATTTATTCTTGCTCATTTGTTCAAGATTATTGGAACTCTGTATGGAACACAATATCATCTACCTTGAATATTCAAGATGTTTTAACATATAACATAGTCATATTTGGATCCCTAATGATACAATCACCACTAGACAAATATCAAGCACAATTATTAGACATAATTTTACATCAAGCTTTAAGAACCCTTTTCTTTTGTTGGAAAGACCTTACCAAAGTAACGTATTTAACTTGGTGGAATTCTGTGTGTATATTAGCTAAATATGAATATGCTGCGGCTGAAAAACATAACTCACTTGTTAAATACAATAAAATATGGACTTCTTTACTAGATCAACTACATAATAACCTCTCTTAGAGTTGAATTTATGTATGATCATGACTTGTTATAGCAATAATTCTTGTATAATCTTAGTCTGAACATGTATGCTGATGCTTTGTTATTGTTAATCTGTTATGCTGGTTATTTGCTTTTATTTTAGCCATTTGTTATTGACTACAAAACACAATAAAAATATTGGAACAGAAAAAAAAAAAATATTTTAAAAAACTTATGGCACCTTTGCTATGCCTGCAGCAGGAGAGTGCAGTTGAGGTCATCCATCCAAAAAGGCATCCTCTTTGGACGTCCCCCCCCCCCCCCCCCCCCCCCCCACAATAATAAAAACGGCCTTTTGGATGTCCCCTAAACTATACTTCCTTTCACAAAGCGTCACCATCCCCTATAAATAAATAGAAACCCTACACTCCAGAGAGAGCTGAGTCGACAGTGATACTCGTAAATACACGCCGGAAACGGGTTACCCACGTACAGCGTGACACCCGTCTGCAAAGCACCTAAGCCGAAAACAGAAGGGACTGGTTTTCCCTGACCTTGATGAGTGCTTGGTACTCCTCCTTCAGCCATTACACCCACAGTTCTTTATCCCATGGGCCAGCGTTTGTCTTCAGCACCGGAATTTGGGACACAACACGCCGTGTCGTCCTTCAACCTGGAAGTCTCTGAGCCAATCACAACGCATTTAGCTGAGCTAAACACGCTGTGAGCGGCTCAGACACTTCCAGGTCTCTCAGCTGAGAGAAGGACGTCCAAAAGGGCCATTTTTATTATTGCGGGGGGGAGGGAGGACGTCCAAAAAGGACGTCTTTTTGGATGGACGTCCTCAACTGCACTCTCCTGCTAGGATCGAGCCGCATCGGAGCCTTCCTGCAGCAGGCCGTGGAGGGGGTGAGCGGTGCGGCGTCTTCCTTTGGGGCGGCACAGGTAAGTGAAGGACGTCCAAAAAGAACGTCTTTGGAGTGGGGGTTTTTTCCAGGTGAAGGACGTCCAAAAAGGACGTCCCTGATGACATTGGTTTTCTTCCGATTTGCCCCAACGAGAGGTGTAGACCTCCCATTAGGTTTTTCACAGTAAGGGGATCGGAAAACCGTAGTGCATCTCATTATAATAGCCTTGCAATAGCCTTTGGATCATCTGCATTCCGTTTTCGTTAGCTGCTACCATGATCGGAAAATGGCTCGGCGAGGCCTTTAGTGCATGCCACAGTTTACTACTTGCTCGTTAATGGCTCGTTAAGTTTAGTGCATCTGGCCCCTAATCAGGACAAACAGGACAAATAAGGGATAAGGGAATTAACTAAGGTGGGAATGTGTCAGGCTTCCTGTGAAACCACTGGGTTATTCAGCCCTTGGACCCCTGCCGAGGAGCGGCAGCAGCAGGAGAATCACACAAAACAAGGCAGACCTGTGACAGAAAACCGCTGGACTTCACCTGGGTGCAGGCGGCTGGCAGAACTTACCAGACAGGGCAGGAACAGCATACCAACAAGGAGACAAGCCGGGTCCTGGGCAGGCAACAGACAGTAGCATAAACCAAGAGATAAGCCGGGTCTTGGGCAGGCAGCAGACAGTAGAATAAACCAGGAGATAAGCCGGGTCTTGGGTAGGCAGCAGACAGTAGAATAAACCAGGAGATAAGCCGGGTCTTGGACAGGCAGCAGACAGTAGAATAAACCAGGAGATAAGCAGGGCCAAAGCTGAAACCGGAAAATAGCACAGATGCACTGCAACAACTCTCGCCGAGGGAAACTCCTCTGAGGACCTCTGTTGCAAGGCAAACTAGAAAGCATCCAGGTGGTTAATGAAGGCAAAGTACAAGGCAGGTCACCAGGTACGGGTACTGCTTGGTTCCAAAAACTCCCAAGACAGTCCGGAGGGCTGGAAGATCTGGACCGGACAGGAGTACCTTCTGGAACATGGGAAACAGCCAGCAGTCAACCCATAGCAGCCACCAGGTCTAGCCACCAGGTGGCGAGATGAGTGAGAGCATGAAACATGGGCCAAATCGTAACAGAATGATAAAACATACATGGGTGCCGTACAAGTGAAATGGGGTTAGGAGTTAAAAGCAGCATCAAAAAGTTGGGCTTTTAGCCTAGATTTGAAAACGGCCAAAGATGGAGCTTGATGTATTGGCTCAGGAAGTCTATTCCAGCCATATGGTGCAGCAAAGTAAAAGGAACGTGTGTGGAGTTGGCAGTGGAGGAGAAGGGTACAGATAAGAGAGATTTACCCAATGAACAGAGTTCCTGGGGAGCTGTGTAGGGAGAGATAAGAGTGTAGAGATACTGAGGAGCTGCAGTGTGAATGCACTTGTAAGTAAATATGAGGAATTTGAACTGTATGTGGAACTGGATAGGGAGCCACTGAATTGACTTAAGGAGAGGGCTACTATGAGCATAGCGACACTGGTGGAATATAAGTCTTGCAGTAGAATTTTGAACAGATTGAAGGGGAGAGAGATGTCTTACTGGGAGAACTGTGAGAAGCAAGTTGCAGTAGTCTAAGTGAGAGGTGATTAGAGTGTGGATAAGGGTTTTGGTAATGTGCTCAGAAAGGAAAGGACAAATTTTGGTGATATTATAGAAAAAAAAAACGACAAGTTTTAGAGGTCTGTTGGATATGTGCAGCGAAAGATAAAGAGGAGTCAAAGATAACCCAAAGGTTACGAGCTGATGAGACAAGGAGAATGAGAAGTTAACCACAGAGATAGAGAATGGGGGAAGAGAAGAAGTGGGTTTAGGGGGAAAGATAAGAAGCTTAGTCTTGGTCATGTTTAGTTTCAGATGGCAGTGAGACATCCAGGCTGCAATGTCAGGCAGGCAGGCTGATATTTGGGCCTGGATTCCTGCTGAAATTTCTGGTGTGGAGAGGTTGATCTGGGAGTCATCAGCGTAAAGATGATACTGAATACCATGGGATGAGATCAGAGTACCAAGGGAAGAAGTATAGATGGAGAAAAGAAGAGGTCCAGGACAGATCCCTGAGGTACACCAACTGACAGTGGGATAGAAGTAGAGGAGGATCCACTAGAGTATACGCTAAAGGTACGCTGGGAGAGATAAGAAGAAAGCCAGGAAAGAACGGAGCCCTGAAATCCAAGTGAGGACAGCGTATCAAGGAGTAGGCTGTGATCAACAGTGTCAAAAGCAGCAGATAGATCGAGAAGGATGAGGATAGAATAGAGACCTTTGGATCTGGCCAGGAACAGGTCATTGGAGACTTTAGCATTTCAGTTGAATGAAGAGGGCGAAAGCTAGATTGAAGTGGATTAAGAATAGGAATGTTTCTTTACTATGATTCTTACGGAAGCCGACTTTATACGGATGAAGAACAAGTGAAGCACTGAGAAAATCAGAGAGGTGAAGGTGAACAACATCAAGACTCCATTATGACATCCTTAGATCAACACAACTCTTCCAGAGGCTTGAAAGAAATGTGGGAGAGACTTGACCAGTGCTTTGGCAGCCCAGAACTATTCAGCAGGGCACTGATGAAATGAATAAGTTTCCCAAAGATCACCAATAAATATAATAACAAATTAAAGGGATTGGGAGACCTCCTCCAGGAATTGGAAGCACTCAAAGCTGATCCGAACCTTCCTGGCCTGTACTTCTTGGACATAGCTTGCGGCATAATTGAGATTATATCAAAGCTGCCACATGACATAAGAGAAAAATGGTCATCAGTAGGCACCAAATATAAAGACAACCACCAAGAGAGGTTTCCTCCCTTCACTGTCTTTGTAAAGTTTATTTGGGATCTAGCAAAGAGGAGAAATGATCCCAGCTTCATATTTCATGTGTCTGAAGAAGTCAAGGCAGGCTACTTCCCGAGTGAAAGGCCGGGCAAGAAGTACTGTAATGCCAAGAAACCTGTAGCTGATCCAGAGTGTCCTATACACAAGAAACATCATTCTCTCAAGAAATGTAGAGGGTTTAGGGAGAAACCCTTGAGAGAACGTAAAGATCTGTTGAAAAAGTACAGAATCTGATACAAAATGTTGCTCTTCATCCAAGCACATGGCTAAAGTCTGTAAAGCAGGCATTAAATGTATGGAGTGCAATAGTGACCAGCATGTCAGGGCCTTACACCCTGACAAAAGTAAGCCTATGTCTAAAGGAACCCCAGCCCCAGAGTCAAGCCACAGTGGGAAGAATCAAGTAGATCAAGCATCACCACCAAACATTACTCCAAACTGTACACAAGTGTGCAGAGGAGGCCAGAGTGGATGTTCATGCACCAAGATATGTGTAGCTAAAGTATATCCAAAAAGGCAACCAGAAAAGGCAGTAAAGATGTATGTCATCATAGATGAGCAAAGTAACCAGTCCCTGGCAAGGACAGAGTTCTTTGGCCTATTTTACATCCAAGGAGCTTGCTATCCCTACAATCTCAAGACCTGTTCAGGGACAGAGGACAGAGGACAGAGGATGGGGAGAAGAGCAAGTGGATACATAATAGAAGTGATGAATGGTAGTAGCAAGACCCATCTATTAACTCTTATTGAACGTAATCAGATACCTGATAACTGAGCAGAAATTCCCACACCAGAGGTTGTGCAACACCTCTATGGGTGGTGTCATCTCCAACCTATAGAAGAGTATCTACAGCCTTTGGACCCAGAGGCCAAGATCTTACTCTTGTTGGAAAGAGATACATCAATATTGATCAGAGTTCATGGATCACGTGCAGGTCCACCCGACTCCCCATATACCTACCGACTTGCCCTGGGATGGCTGATAGTAGGTGATGTCTGCCCTAACAGATTGAGGAGACAAATGTGGATGTCTATAAAATGTCACCTTGGAAAATGGGCGCACCACTTTGTTTAAGCCTTATCATAGCAATCTGCAAGTGAAGGAGGTTTACAGTTAGGAAGAACCAACCCCAGGCTCAACCATTTGTCTGGACACCTCTCCACCAGATTTAGGAGAACATCTGGGGAATATGGTGTTCCAAGCCACCAAGGATTATGACAAACCAACTCTTTCAGTAGATGACAAAGAGTTCTTGAGAATTATGGATAAGGAATTCTACAAAGATGAGTCCAGCAGCTGGGTGGTTCCTCTACCATTCCGAACACCCAGAACAAAACTACCTAACAACAAACTCTTTCTCGTCTTGCTTCATAGCAAAAGACTTTGAGAAGGAAACCAGAGAGAGAGCAGTACTTTACAACATTCATGCAGAATATGCTGGATAATGGCCATGCAGAGCCAGCTCCACCATTGAAAGACAATGAAGAATGCTGGTAATTACCTACCTTTGGGGCGTATCATCCACAAAACCTAGGCTAGATCAGGATTGTGATCGATTCCAGCACTCAATTTCAAGGAATCTCATTCAATAATGTGCTGCTTTTTGGGCCTGAAATGATAAACAGCCTAATAGGAGTCCTGATTCGCTTCAGAAAGAACTCGCAATAACAGGCGATATCCAGCAGTAGCAACCCACGGGCTTAGAAGGACAGCCCAAGAAGGTAAAAGAGAATATGGCATGCATGCCAGACACTTCATTGAGAGAGACTTTTATGTAGCTGATGGTTTGAAATCCTTAACTACTGCAGGAGAGGCCACTGACTTGCTAAACAGAACTCAAGCAGAGGCCAATCTGAGACTTCATAAAATATCCTCCAATAGTCCAGAAGTAATGAAAGCATTTCCTGCAGAGGATCATGCCAAAGATTTAAAAGATCTAGATCTAAGAGTAGACACCCCTCCACTTCAGAGAAGTCTTGGATTGCATTAGGATCTAAAGAGAGACGTTTTTACCCTTCAAGGCTCCACCTAAGAGAAACCATATACACACAGAGGTATCTTGTCTACAGTCAATAGTCTGTATGACCCACTGGGGTTTGTGGCGTCAGTCACCATTCAAGGAAGATCCCTACTGAGAGAACTTTCCCAAAGTACTGATGAGTGGGATGTTCCATTGCCACCAGAAATGTGACAAGAATGGGCGAAATGGAAAGATTCTCTAAAGACTCTTGAACCACTGCACATTCCATGCACTTACATCCCTGCAGCCTTCAGTACTGCCTCTCACTAATAAATATGCATCTTCTCAGATGCTTCTGAAAAGGCCATAGCAGAAGTGACCTACTTGAAAGCAAAGCCAAGTTAGCAGCACAACCCAATCATACCATTCCACACTTAGAATTGTGTGGAGCAGTACTAGCAGCAGAGATAACAGAAATTTATTTATTTATTTTAAAACTTATATACCACCTATAACTAGGTGGTTTCCATAAAACATTCATAATCAACCACAAATATAAAAACATTACTCAGCATCAAACAGCAGACTCGTGTATAATTACCAAAACGCAGAAACAGTTTTGTTTTCAAAAGTTTAAATGGCTGGGAATGAAGTGGAATCCTTGGCATCTCTGAAAGTGCAGAGGTGATGGCTTGCATCATTGGTCCTTCTTGACTGAATTGATGTCTGTTTGGTACTAGGCAATTGAGCATTTGTCCTCTGGCAAACAAAACAGGAGATACTTGAAAACTAGACTGCACTGGAAGTTTCCACTGCCAACCTGTACATTAAAGGGGAAGTTCTTCTCATACCCACTTGATAATTTAGTGCTTCAATTACTAAGACTCTTTTTTTCCATTCTGTATCTATCAGGGTAGAAACAGCTTAGTGAATCAGGTCCTTAATTAGATAAGGGGAAGTGGAGGCAGCAGGGGAAGCATTATATTTGAAATGCAACTCCCACAGAGACAGACTAAAGTCCTGGTGTTCTGCTGCAGTGTGTTTAATTTTTAAGTGCTTCTTTTAAACCAAATAAACTTTATTAAAAAAGATATGTTTCACAAAATAGTTATTAGATACATGGTCCATTCATAGTAATCATAGTTCAATTACAATGCATGGTTTACAAAACAATATGGTACATTTTGTTTCAGATACAGTGAGCAATTGAATACATTCCACACAGTAATCATTCACTTACAATGCAGGGGTTACAATAAAGTACAATTTGTTTAAGGTACAACTGTAAGCATTTCAAATGCACTACATGCAAGAATCTTCATACTTTTTTTGGGGGGGAGGAGGGAGATAATCACTGTAAGCATTTAAAAAACATTGCATACCTTTCGCTCATCCTAGGTATTACTAGGCTACCTCCAACCTGGGTATGTGGCTTTCAGTGTCTCTGACTTCAGAAAGTCCTTAGCCCTTGTTGTCTTCCTCCTGTCTGTTGACAATGGCTTAGTGTCTGTGCATGCTGAGGATCAGTTTGTAACAGCACTGGATGGATATCCCTTCCCTCTGGAACTGAGGCAATTTCTGGCAAAGCAGAGGGCATCTCTGATGCGCCAGAAGATAGGCCAGATTTAAATATTAGAAACATAGGCAACCGCCTCTGTCAGCAAATTTTGACAGACACTGGAGTGTTGCTGCTGCTTGCATCCCTTAATTCAACCCTGAGGCTGCAGTGGCTGATCCTGCGCAGCATCAGCAGGAAAAGAAATTCCATAATAGAATTTAGTGTAAGGCCTACTACTACTACTTAACATTTCTAGAGCGCTACTAGGTTTACGCAGCGCTGTACAGTTCAACAAAGAAGGACAGTCCCTACTCAATGGAGCTTACAATCTAAAGGACGAAATGTCAAGTTGGGGCAGTCTAGATTTCCTGAATAGAGGTATGGTGGTTAGGTGCTAAAGGCGACATTGAAGAGGTGGGCTTTGAGCAAGGATTTGAAGATGGGCCTATGATCCCTCTGATGCAGAAAGGTGCTACAGTGGACCACTCCTCTGTTTGCATGGGTCCTGTGGAAGCAGAGGGTGTGAGGCACCACAGGACCTGTCACTGGAAGGTTCACAGGCCCTGGGCTGAGTTCTGCAATGAAACTCATTTTTCTGTTGCTCAGGATCAACCATAAGGTGAGGGGTTGTGGCTGTCTGATAGAGATGAGGATCTAGATGGGGAATTTGGGAGAGGGGGAAGCAAAGGAGGTCCCCCCCTTGCCTATGGGTGCCAATACCTGAAATTCAGCCCTAGCAGAAGAGCCTTCAAAGCATCTTTGATTGCTCCAAAAGTGTATGTCCTTGGGAATTGTCTCAGGATGCAGTATTTGAATTCCATGACCATTGCTCTCCCAGACCTCTTGTGTGAAGGAGCATTTCCAGAACAGATGGAGAGTTGTCTCTTCTGCTGTGCAGCTCCTTGGGCAGTTTCTGTCGCTGTACAGCCATCCATTAAATATTTTTGTGTTGGTCCATCAGTTCTTGGAGAAGATGTTTCACCATACCATGGTGCAGGTGGCTTCCAGTAGATTGATTATGGGTTTTGTGTTGTCCTTTTCAAAGGTCGGTTTGTAGATTTTCTTTGGTGTCCACAAGGCTGGTGGGATGTGATATAGCTCCACTTCAGTTGTTAGTGCACACAATGTGCTTCTCAGATGGCATACAAGCAACAGCTGTTGTCTGCTGTGTTCAGCTATCTGCAATTGAATCCAGTGCAAGATTAACCCTATAGGAGGGCCTAAATAATCATGTCAATTGCCTCCCTCCTCCACTGTAAGGTAAATATATTCTTAAACTCCCACAAACATGTGAATGCCTGTAAGTTGGAGTGGAGGAGTGGCCTAATGGTTAGTGCAGTGGACTTTGATTCCAGCATCCTGGGTTGAATTCCCACTGCAGCTCCTTGTGACCCTGGGCAAGTCACTTAACCCTCCATTGCCTCAGGTACAAAAACGATGATTGTGAGCCCTCTAAAGACAGAGATGGTAGCTGCTTATAACTGGATTGTAAGCCACATTGAACCTGAACTCTGTTTGGGATAATGCAGGATACAGATGTCATAATAAATAAATAAAGTTAGCCTCTAAAGGCTAGCCAGATACGGGCCTTTTTCTAAAACTAACACTTAAATTCTGGCAGTTATAAGTCACTATGGAATAAATATTCAGCCTGCACTGGCCAGTGATTTTATGCCTGGATATTCAATTCCAGGTCATGTCCAGGGATTAGCATTGAACATCCAAGTATGTGCGCCCAGCTGGCACTTATCCAGGTAAGGGCCAATATTCAGTTCTGAGCAAAGATAGGAATGCTTTTACTGTGGCATGATTGGTCCGATTAACTTATTCAGTTAAGTGTCGACTCCATCCATGGCCCACCTACAATATAGCCAGTTTCAGTGATTAGAGGGGATGTTCAGCGGCACTATCCAGTTAAGTGTCACTGAAAATATCCAGACAGCTTTGCACAGGCAATTTTACCGTGCAAGCGTACATGCTCATGCCTAAATGTTAGGTGTGTAATACCTGGTTAAGCTAGTATTGTATGAAGGAAAGTAGGTGCCTACATTTCTTTATAGAATAGGTTATACCAGATACACTGTTATAGAATTGTCCCCTGTATGGCCAAAATGTAATCCTTTAGGAGATCTGGATGGAGCATGACCAAAGTTTGCAAGTACATATATTGATTATAAAATACTTTCATCGGTGTATGTACTTGTGAACTTTATGCGCAAACACAATGTAAATGTCTGCACTTGCATTCAAGGTGCAATTTAAGCCTATTACGTTGGCATTTTATAAAGACATGTGGAGGGGCATTTTTGAAAGGACGTCCAAGACAGAAAGTCCTAAACGGAGATCTATCTCAAATCTATTTTTGAACAGGATGCAGCCTGTTCGAAAATATTTGAGATGGACGTCCATGCGCTGGAAACGTCCAGCATGAGCATCCATTTCACAAACTGAAATGTCCACATTTTGAATGGGGGGGAGGGAACAGGGGACATGAACATCTGTATAGCAGCATTCTTAGAAAATGGCCACACAGAGCTCCACGCAGAGCAGATGGGCAGTCTAGTGGTTAGTGCAGTGGACTTGTAAATCAGGTCCAAATCTTACTTTAACTCTTTGCTTTTGTAATTGTGAGCCCTCTAGGAACAGAAAAATGCCTACTGTACCTGAATGTACACCACTTCAATAGCCTTCAAGCTTGCAGATGTCCTTTATATTTAGGTACAGTAGGTATTTTTCTATTTCTGGAGGGCTCACAATTAAAAAAAAGAAAAAAGTCCTGAAGCAAGATTTGAACCTATACTGCAGTAACCACTAGGCTACACCTCAGACCTGCTTTCTGCTTTGTTAAGAATGCCCTTAATACCGGAAGCTGTTATAGGGCCTGGTATTCCTTTCCAGTTTTACTTTTTTTGGGGGGGGGGGGGGGGCAGCAACCACTGGTGGATTAAGGAGGTGTCATGTCTTAATCCCTCCAGTGGACAGCTGCTGAATTAGAGGACCTTTCTGTAACCTGGACATTTCCGAAACAGGTCTAAATAAGGATGTCCTTTTTTTTTGGCATGGACGTTTGTTTCCCTTTGGAAATTGCTACTGGACATCCAGGCCCTCCCTAGTCCTGCCCAAAAACATGTCCCCTTGCTATTTGGACAGCCTGCATTGTTTGACATCACAATTCTGCCTTTGCAAAATCGAGACTTGAACATTTCAAGCACATGGACGTCCATATGCTTCAAAATGAGTGCCTTTGTGTGTTTATAATAAAGAGGGGCATAATCGAATGGGGGTGCCCATCTATAAGAGCGCCCATCTCTAAAAACAGCCCCGTAAAGCGGCGTCCCTGACCGTATTATTGAAACAAGATGGGCGGCCGTCTTTCATTTCAATAATACAGTCGGGGATGGCCAAATGTCAACATTTGGGCCGACCTTAGGGATAGCCGCCCTTAGAGATGGCCGCCATTGGTTTTCGCCGATAATGGAAACTAAGGATGGCCATCTCAAAACCAGCCAAATCCAAGCCATTTGGTCATGGGAGGAGCCAGCATTTGTAGTGCACTGGTCCCCCTCACATGCCAGGACACCAACCTGGCACCCTAAGGGGCACTGCAGTGGACTTCACAAATTGCTCTCAGGTGCATAGCTCCCTTACCTTGTGTGCTGAGCCCCCCAAAACCCACTATCCACAACTGTACAACACTACCATAGCCCTTAAAGGGAAATGGGGGGCACCTAGATGTAGGTAAAGTGGGTTTCGGGTGGGTTTTGAAGGGCTCCCATTTACCACCACAAGTGTAACAGGTAGGGGGAGGATGGGCCTGGGTCAGCCTGCCTGAAGTGCGCTGCAGTACCCACTAAAACCTGCTTCAGGGACCTGCATAGTGCTGTGATGGAGCTGGGTATGACATTAGAGGTTGGCATAGAGGCTGGAAAAAAATGTTTTTAAAAATTTTTTTTGGGTGGGAGGGGGTTGGTGACCACTGGGGGAGTAAGGGGAGGTGATCCCCGATTCCCTCTGGTGGTCATCTGGTCAGTTCGGGCACCTTTTCAAGGCTTGGTCGTGAACAAAAAGGGACCAGGTAAAGTCGGCCAAATGCTCGTCAGAGACGCCCTTCTTTTTTCCATTATCGGCCGAGGACGGCCATCTCTTAACCACGCTCCCGCCCCGCCTTCGGTATACTACCGACACGCCCCCTTGAACTTTGGTGGTCCCTGCAACGGAAAGCAGCTGAGGACGGCCAAAATTGGCTTTCGATTATGCCGATTTGGCTGGCCCTGAGAGAAGGACGCCCATCTCCCGATTTGTGTCGGAAGATGGGCGCTCTTCTCTTTCGAAAATGAGCTAGATAGTGTCTAAGCATGTGCCTAGTTAGCCCCTTACCTATGTCTCTTGTTATAAACTTACTCTCTTAGAGAAGGCATAATATCCAAGCCTTCAATATAGGCACAGTATTTTATAAAGACATGTAGGCATCTGCGTCTTCATATTTATTTGTTTATTGCATTTATATCCCACATTTTCCCACGTAGTGGTAGGTTCAATGTGGCTCACATCGAACAAAGGGGCGGTTTACAAGGTATAAATATAAGCACCCTTCTGCCCTTCTAACCTAGGCACTCTCTTATAAAATTATTCCCTTAAAGTGGGGCTTAGTTTTGGTTAGAAGTTAAAGGAGATAGGTATTTGGTGGCGGAGTAGCCTAGTGGTTAATGTAGTAGCCTGAGAAACAGGGAAACCAGATTCAATTCCCAATGCAGCTCCTTGTGACCCTGGCAAGTCACTTAGCCCTCTATTGCCTCAAGTATAAAAAAAACTAACAGAAAAAGAGACACCTTAGATTGTGAGCCCATTAGGGACAGAGAACGTACCTGTATATACTATGTAAACTGCTTTGATTGTACCACAGAAAGGCAGTATATCAAATCCCTTTCCTCTATTCAGCTGCTGTATGCATAACTTAATCATTTACATCAACTCTGACAAAAGAAAAAGCAATTAAAGTGAGTGGTTTACAGAAAATTAATGAGGAGGTTTTTTAGACCTATAAAGATGTTCACACGGCTTTCTTTGTTGTATTAATAAGGACAACAAGCTGAGCAGCTGAGGTCTTTTCCTTCCTCAAAAAAGTCGCTGTTGTAAAGTTAAAAAATTATATAAATCTTCAAAAAATTAAAATATTAAAAATAATTAAAATAGAACGCAATATCAGTACTATCAGATAACACAGCTTATAAAAAGGGCCCCTTTATTTGGCTAAAGTCCCTTAATGCACAAGTAACTACCCCTGTTAACCAGAAACATTTACCCAGAGAGTACTCAATATTTGCACTGTCTAGATACACTTTAACCACACCCATGGCAATCCTCTCCCTTTTTTAACAAGATAAAATGCAAAACGGATGCAGGTAAATTTTAAAAAGACAAGATTTGTCTAGGTAACTCCCAGACAGATCTTTTGAATATTTATATAACATTAGCCTAAGCACAGCATTGTCTGAAATAATTCACATGGTTCTAACATACTTGCCTTGAAGAGTTTAGTATAAGGTTACCTACAGGAAGGTAAAGGACATCTTTAAAGTTACACAATGGGTAATAAATAGAGGACGTGACAATGACAGTTTCGGGTTCACAGCTGTGTGTTCTCCCGAACCTCGAGTGACAGTACTGCATTGCCAGTCTGTTATGAATGCAGTTTGTTTGCTGAACGTGCGTTTCAATTAATTCCCAGGTTACTTCTTTGGTAGGTTTTCCAATAATGCTTCACCTTTCTGAAAAGTCTTTTCAAAAAAGCTTGGCAGGCACAGCAGAGACTGTAGTAAAACAAAGGCAATCACTGTGTACTTTGTACTTCATGCTAACCTTCTCCAAGTGAACTTCTTTATTTGATTTTGACTCATGCCTTTATCAGTGGTACTCAAGGTGAGTTACATTCAGGTACACTAATGGTTCATTTTCAAAGCACTTAGACTTACAAAGTTCCATAGTCTAAGTGCTTTGAAAATATACCTACAAGTGTTTCCCTGGAAGGCTCACAATCTAATGGGCCAATACTCAGAACTCTGGCGCTCTAAGGAACTGTTCCACCAACTGAAATGGCCAAATATCGTTAAGCAGTTGCTATCTGTATTATATTAATGGAGGAAAAAGCCTCTGTATTCCCGCTTCAGAACATTATAGCGTCTGTTAAACCGGGATGGAATCTTCATTGGCTAAAAAACCTCCAAACAAAACTTTAATTGGCAAATAATCACATCAACGAACACTTAGTCAACGCTGGTTTGTTAAGAGGAACCGCATAGCATAACAAGCAGGTTATATAGATGAGTATAAACCAGAACCAAGCACACGAGAGTGGCATTTGTGCAGGGGCTAATTTGCTTTTTACATTTACAGATCTCACATCGCAGTACGAGGTTGTTCCCTTGATAAAGCCTGCGACGGCGAAACGGGACCCCGTCGGGCGTACAAGAGTGAAACCAAACTGCACTTGTGGCACTAAAGATAAGGGTTCGTTGATGTGATTATTTGCCAATTAAAGTTTTGTTTGGAGGTTTTTTAGCTGATGAAGATTCCATCCCGGTTTAACAGACGCTATAATGTTCTGAAGCGGGAATACAGAGGCTTTTTCCTCCATTAATATAATACAAATAGCAACTGCTTAACGATATTTGGCCACTTCAGTTGGTGAAATAATATTTGTTTTGAATAATTGTGGCAGCATCCAATTTTTGAATAAAGCTCTAAGGAATTGTGCCAGGAAATACTACCAGAACAGTGCTGAAAAAAAAACTTCCCAATGCTCAACACTAATAGCATGCAAATTATATGTGCGCTATTAACATTGAGCTTTGGGAAGTTAAGGGAGAGGAACATGCCTGGCATTTGCGCACAAGAGCTGTACAGTAAGCAAAGCGCTTGTGCTCATGCCCAGGCAAACTGGGGAGCAGGGAGTCTAATTCATGGCCAGGGGGAACAGGCCCTGGCGCCTTCTGGGACAATTATGATCTCCAGCACAAGACAAGAGAACACTAAAAAACGTAAACAAACTTTCCCAATTTTCTTTTTTAGTGACCATGACTAATGGTCTAACAACAAAGCAAAGTGCCTGCGGTACGGGGATCAAGGAAAAACAGTTAGTGGATCACCCTTCAGAAGCTGGCTGCTAGTAAAAGATTTTTTAAGCTAGGTCTTTGTGGAAAGTTCATTCTCCTAAAGCCTGATCTGGAGCAAGCCTTCAGTCCCGTATTCCCTGGAAACCCTATTCTGCTCTGAGCTGGCATTAGGTTTCCATCGGTAAGGGCAGGGTTTGGTTTGTGTGCTGTTTTTGAGCATTGGAGGGAATATCTAAGGACCTCAATTTGCATAGGATTGACTATAATTGTGCTAATCTTAGGCACACACGCTACCCCCAGAGCAAGAAGCCTTCTGAGCATTGTGCGCTCACTAATACCGGCGCAAATCACTTCTAGCGCCAGTGTTAAAGTTTGAGCATTGAACTCACAATTATTTCCGCTTTAACAATGATATCTATCTGCAAATTATGGGCACTGCAATGGGTACCAAGATTGCACCACAATATGCTAACCTCTTCATGGAAGAACTGGAAGAGACATTTTTGAATACATATCAGACTAAACCCCTAAAATACTACTGGTTTATTGATGACATTTTTATGATTTGGACTGAGAAAGAAGAGACTATCAAACAATTTCACAGTTTTTTCACAATCAAATTCAAAATTTACTACCCCCAAGAAAAAGTCAATTTTTAGACACAATTTCCATCATCAATGGCTACATACAGGAAACCTACAGACAGATGCAGTTACCTCCACAACTTCAGCTTCCACCCTTCACATATAAAAAAGGCCATTATACACAGCCAATCTTCTACCACAGTAGTAGCTCCAAGCTGTTCCAACTTTACATAAGTACATAAGTAGTGCCATACTGGGAAAGACCAAAGGTCCATCTAGCCCAGCATCCTGTCACCGACAGTGGCCAATCCAGGTCAAGGGCACCTGGCACGCTCCCCAACGTAAAAACATTCCAGACAAGTTATACCTAAAATGAGGAATTTTTCCAGTCCATTTAATAGCGGTCTATGGACTTGTCCTTTAGGAATCTATCTAACCCCTTTTTAAACTCCGTCAAGCTAACCGCCCGTACCACGTTCTCCGGCAATGAATTCCAGAGTCTAATTACACGTTGGGTGAAGAAAAATTTTCTCCGATTCGTTTTAAATTTACCACACTGTAGCTTCAACTCATGCCCTCTAGTCCTAGTATTTTTGGATAGCGTGAACAGTCGCTTCACATCCACCCGATCCATTCCACTCATTATTTTATACACTTCTATCATATCTCCCCTCAGCCGTCTCTTCTCCAAGCTGAAAAGCCCTAGCCTTCTCAGCCTCTCTTCATAGGAAAGTCGTCCCATCCCCACTATCATTTTCGTCGCCCTTCGCTGTACCTTTTCCAATTCTACTATATCTTTTTTGAGATACGGAGACCAGTACTGAACACAATACTCCAGGTGCGGTCGCACCATGGAGCGATACAACGGCATTATAACATCCGCACACCTGGACTCCATACCCTTCCTAATAACACCCAACATTCTATTCGCTTTCCTAGCCGCAGCAGCACACTGAGCAGAAGGTTTCAGCGTATCATCGACGACGACACCCAGATCCCTTTCTTGATCCGTAACTCCTAACGCGGAACCTTGCAAGACGTAGCTATAATTCGGGTTCCTCTTACCCACATGCATCACTTTGCACTTGTCAACATTGAACTTCATCTGCCACTTGCACGCCCATTCTCCCAGTCTCGCAAGGTCCTCCTGTAATCGTTCACATTCCTCCTGCGACTTGACGACCCTGAATAATTTTGTGTCATCGGCGAATTTAATTACCTCACTAGTTATTCCCATCTCTAGGTCATTATAAATACATTAAAAAGCAACGGACCCAGCACAGACCCCTGCGGGACCCCACTAACTACCCTCCTCCACTGAGAATACTGGCCACGCAATCCTACTCTCTGCTTCCTATCTTTCAACCAGTTCTTAATCCATAATAATACCCTACCTCCGATTCCATGACTCTGCAATTTCTTCAGGAGTCTTTCGTGCGGCACTTTGTCAAACGCCTTCTGAAAATCCAGATATACAATATCAACCGGCTCCCCATTGTCCACATGTTTGCTTACCCCCTCAAAAAAATGCATTAGATTGGTGAGGCAAGACTTCCCTTCACTAAATCCGTGCTGACTTTGTCTCATCAGTCCATGTTTTTGTATATGCTCTGCAATTTTATTCTTAATAATAGCCTCCACCATCTTGCCCGGCACCGACGTCAGACTCACCGGTCTATAATTTCCCGGATCTCCTCTGGAACCTTTCATAAAATCGGAGTAACATTGGCTACCCTCCAGTCTTCCGGTATTACACTCGATTTTAGGGACAGATTGCATATTTCTAACAGTAGCTCCGCAAGTTCATTTTTTAGTTCTATTAATACTCTGGGATGAATACCATCAGGTCCCGGTGATTTACTACTCTTCAGCTTGCTGAACTGACCCATTACATCCTCCAAGGTTACAGAGAATTTGTTTAGTTTCTCCGACTCCCCCGCTTCAAATATTCTTTCCGGCACCGGTGTCCCCCCCAAATCCTCCTCGGTGAAGACCGAAGCAAAGAATTCATTTAATTTCTCCGCTACGGCTTTGTCCTCCTTGATCGCCCCTTTAACACCATTTTCGTCCAGCGGCCCAACCGACTCTTTGGCCGGTTTCCTGCTTTTAATGTATCTAAAAAAGTTTTTACTATGTATTTTTGCTTCCAACGCTAATTTCTTCTCAAAGTCCTTTTTTGCCCTCCTTATCTCCGCTTTGCATTTGGCTTGGCATTCCTTATGATCTATCCTGTTACTTTCAGTTGGTTCTCTTCTCCACTTTCTGAAGGATTGTTTTTTGGCTCTAATGATTTCCTTTATCTTACTGTTTAGCCACGCCGGCTGACGTTTAGTCTTTTTTCCCTTTTTTCTAATACGTGGAATATATTTGTCCTGAACCTCCAGGATGGTGTTTTTAAACAGCATCCACGCCTGATGCAAGTTTTTTACTCTGCGAGCTGCTCCTTTCAGTCTTTTCTTCTGCCCTTCCCCCCTCAGTAAGAGAGGATTGCATGGCATCTTCCACTCCCAAACCGCTCACTGGAAGAAACAGCAAGGCTGCTGAACACGGTGGAGGGCTGGAATCCAGAGGGGACAGAAATGTTTCATGCCCCTGAATAGTGGATGCTCCCTCATCAAAGCTTGCAGCAGGGCCCTCTTCTCGCGGAACATTCGGGGAATGCCTAGCAACAAACCACTCCAATGCCTGCTGCAGTGGAGAGGAGGTCAAGGCTGGTGAGGGGATAGCCTTGAGAACTCCCTTCTGCTTGGTATGAGACATTTCAGATCAAAAGGCAACTAAAATCTGCAAAGCGTAAGGAAAGGTAAGAATGCCCCTATCATGCTGCCATCTTGACTCTGCCCCACCAAAATCAGGCATAATATTTTTTAAAAGAAGAGTCTCTTATACCATTTCTGTATGTTTTTGTCGTTACTCATCTATGAGCCAGCCATCGCAGAATGTACCACTGGCTAAACTGCGACCTATTGCAGAGTGGGAAAAAATGTAGGAGTCATGGCAGCTCCCCAGGAACTTTGCAATAACATCCAGGATCCTCTTCGCATCGCACTCAATCTGGACGTTCATGAAATAGCCAACTTCCTCTTGTGGTATCTTCTTTCTTTAACTGCTGGTGAGGTGAATGGAACATGGGTGCAATCGATGGCACCCAACACATTTGGAAAACCATCAACCCCCCAAAATTGCACCTTTAATTCCTGGTGGCATGCATTGTGGCAAGGTGCATATATGTGCCGTGAGAAGCGAAAAGGTAAACAACGCCTTTATTCACTGGGTATCATCAGTACAACATGGAATAGAAGATTTTCACAGTATAGCTTTGGTTCAAATAAAATCAATTCAAGGGGGGAATGTTAAACAGTAATTGTTAAGAACAGAACAGAAATTGATTTTTTTCTTGGAATATTGTGATACCATTTGGACTAAATGAGGAGATAGATTGGCACAGTTTGTGAAGTGTGATTCACTTCCGGATGTGGACTCTCTTTGTTGTTGTTTTTAGGTCACTTCCAGATGTGACATCATGAGAAGTTCAGGCATAAAGAAGTACGCATGCGTTGGTGTCTTTAGAGATCCGATGCCATGCTGGGGAAGCGGGTGTAGAATCACAGCAGAGATCAGCAGTCTAACAGTGAATTTTAGTAGTGATACACTAAATGGGTGGATGTCTGTAGTAAGATAATTTTGTAATAGCTTGTACAATTTTCTTCTGTTTTAGCTTTGGTCTCCTGATGATGCAGCAGCAAAACAGCGATCTGTGTTGAGACCATAAGTATTTTATAGAGTGGATGGAAGCTATCAAGATCCTGAGAAGTTCTTCATATTTCTCTTTGCCTATGGAGGAAATGTTTCTTTTGATATATCAAACTTTGCATTGGTTATTGAGGTTGACTTCCAATTGTAAGGAGAGAGATATTATATTCATATTTGGAAAACCGGAAATCCAGCACAGCCAGTACAGTCAGTGTGCACAATACTTGAATTTTGTCTGTGAAGATCCATATGGATAAATGTTTTGAAAAAGTTTGGAAAAACTGATCTTTGTCTTTGGAGATCCATATGGACATATGCGCGAGTGTTTTGAATAAAGCTCTGATGAACTGGTTTACCATTTAAAGGGACTTCTCTACACGGTCAAAAGTTTCTTCATATGGCAATTTTGTGAACAATAAGATGTCAGTAAGAATTTGTAATTAGAACATTAATATATGTGTGAATGAGAGTGAAGGTGAGAATTTGATTTATAATTGTTACATGGTATTAGAATTTTAGGAGAAATTTTTGGTGTAATAGAATAACTATTTGACATTGTTATAAGATTGAAATGAAATATATTTAAAAGCATTGTTCTTGAACATAAATGTTTTAATTGTTATTATTGGTATGTAATTAGAGTAATACATATTCATTAGGGATATCCTGAAAACCTGACTAGCCTGTGAACCCCTTTGAGTACACCTGAGCTAGGTTTTGAAGCCATAAGAACTGGTATTATTGCCCACAAGTTTCAGATTTGTGCTAAGGTAATCTTTCCCCACCCCATTTTTTATTAGTGTTTAGGAAACTATGCCACCTGTCCGCCCTTCCTCTCCAGGTGAGTCATGCTACCACACTGCCAGGGTAACCATGGTGGCTATAGTATGTTCTGTTTACGCAGTCGCTTTTCTATTCAAGCTAATTGCTTTGAGGTTTCTATCCTTCAGGGACTGCTTACTTGACTGTGCACTTGAAAATGTATTTACTGATCTTTTATCAAGCAATGAATATGCTGGTAAAGCAAGTTCTTATCACAATATTACAGCTTTTAGGCAAGGTGAAATGCTGTCTCTTATGCCCTCTGGTAACCCCTAGGAAGTAGCTGCTTGCCAAGCTGTACAGCTTGACTTCGTAGATATTGCAAGGGCAAAAACTCTTTTGCTGAGTAACTTATGGCTCTGCTTCAGCAGAAAAACAAAAAATTGAAAGAAATATTACCCAGGGCTTTTCTCAGGTAGTACTTGCAGATACTCAGTACCAGCATCTTTTCTGCTACTTGCTAAAATTGCCTCAGGGGTCCCTAACAAGTAGAGTTGCTAGGGGATACTTCCTCTTAAAAATGATTTGCCATCCAAGCTTCAGACTGCCACCTTTAACCGATTTGACTATTGCTCCTGCTCAGAGTATATAGGGCCCTAGGCAAACATATATTTATAAACTCCCTTACCATGCCTCAGTGGCGTAGCTATGGGTGGGCCTGGGTGGGCACACGCCCACCCAATTTCAGCTCAGGCCCACCCAGGGGTGTCCTGGTAAATTTTTAACAACAGGCTCTTTCTCCTGACGTAGCCAGCTCTGCAGTTGGAAGGGCCAGGGGTGGCCGGGTGGGGGGGGAGCAACACTTGCCTCTCTCTCCTCCCTCCCTTCGTGCGGGCACGCTAGGCATACCTTTGCTGGTAACCAATAAATGGACTGCCACCACTCCCAACGTCTTGCTCTGAGCAGCATGCTGTAACTTCTCACACATGCTGGAGAAGTCCCATGGAGGGCCCTACTTTAACAACCGGCTCCCAAAATTCTTAAAAACTTAACAACCAGCTCTTGCGAGCCTGTGAGAGCCTGCTCCAGCACACCACTGGGCCCACCCAACTGCAGCACCACACTGCTCTCTCCCCCCCCCCCCCCCCTTCTCTGCAGCGTCCCAGCATCTACATTCTGGTCTTTGAACCCCTTCCCTCCCCGGTGTTGGTACAGATGTCCTCAGCACCTGCAGCAATTCATTCTCGCTGCTTGCGTCAGCTCCGCAGGCTTCCATCTGCCACATTCTGCCAGACAGGGAACAGGCAATGATGTCAGCAAGGGCGGGATATGGCAGATGAAAGTCTGCGGGATTGGCGCAAGCAACGAGAATGAATCGCTGCAGGTGCCGAGGCTGCCTGTACTGACATCGGGAAGGGATGGAGCTCAGAGACAGGAGCACAGATACCAGGACGCCGCACAGGAGAGGGAGAAGATGCCTCTTATGTTCTTAAGAAATATCTCTGGGAAGATATTTATGGTGTGTGGTTGGGGGAGGGGCACATGCCTGTGGAAGGGCCCATCCAATTTACCTCTGGGCCCATCCAAAATTCCGAGTCTGGCTACGCCTCTGCCATGCCTCCCCCCAAGAGTTTATTCGTTGCTTCTAACACCCGCCCCCCTCCACAACCACACACCCACACACACATATTTCAGCTCTCAATAAATATCCAGGAAAAGTGCTCCTGGGAGAATTCTATGCCAAAAAATTGAACATTCTGCAAAATTCTACACACTTTATCTGTAATTTTTTGAGCAGAATTCTCCCATTATAAGGGCTGGCATCTCCCCCCCCCCCCCCCAAAACATGACATACCCCCACCCTCCAGCACCCCCACACTCCATCCACCTTTTTTCCAGCCCCTCCCGGCACACACACACACCATCCACATTTTTCCCAACCCTCCACATACCCTATCCACCTTTTATTTCATCCCCCCACTCCATCTATATTTTTTCCAGACCCCTCTCCCTGCCTCCCACCCTGCACACTCACCACTCCAGCACAGCAAGAGGAGGAGCTGCATGGCCACAGATTGGGCTGCTTCCTGCTCCTCTGCAATCCTGGGCCCAACTGTTCCATAAAATGTTTTGTACCTTTTTGGGACCTTGCCAGGTATTTGTGACCTGGATTGGCTGTTGTTGGAAACAGGATGCTGGGCTTGATGGACCTTATATGAATGATCCTTGTGGGTCTCCTTACAGCCGCATGGCTTAAAGGAATCCACCAGGTACCAAGGCAGCAGAGGAGGAAGCAACCCAACCTGTAGCTGTGCAGCTCCTCCTCTTGCCATGCTGCAGGGATAAATATGCTGGGAAGGAGGGGAGGCTGCCAGAAAAGGAATATCTGTGCCACAAAAGCAGGCTGCACAGAATTCTGCATAATCTGCAGAGGTGGGGATTTCTGCACAAATCCTGCATTGCAAAGTAGCCCAGAATTTCCCCAGGAATAATGTAGGTGTGGAAACAGTCAAGGTTTATGAGTGAGCATAGAGACTAGGCAAGCACATGCTTCAAATGGAGTGGTTTAATGTTTAGAGCTGGAGGAACTTCCAAGTTACTCAGTTCCAGAAGGGAAATTTTAGGCTACTCCTAGATTTCTGACAACCCTTTCCTGATGCATTATGGGACCTAATGTATTGATTTCAATGGGTAGCATCAGGGACTACAAATAGCACACAATTAGGATGTGAGCTGGACTGGACAAAAAGCTCCCTCCTGGAACTGGGTAACTTGGTAGCTGTGTAGTAATGGGCTGGGAACCAGGGTAGTTGGTAAATCATTTTCTCCCTCCATTGTCTCTACTACACGGGGTCCACGGGGGCATGGGCCCCTGTAGATTTGGCCCTGGCCCCCCTGCCGATAGCAACCCCTTCGACCCCCCCCCTCCCGCCCATGGGCGTAGTTTGACTGTTTCATTTGGGGGGGGGCAAAGGATGGGGCGGAGCATATTAGCATATTCATTTGCATATATATATATATATTCAAATGAATATACTAATATGGAGGAAGGAAGGAAGGGAAAAAGAGCTGGCTTTTTTGGGAATAACCATAATGAATATGTATGATATCAAGCCAGCTCTTTCTCCCTTCCTTCTTTCCTCCTTACCCAGCACTCCCTCTTCCACTCCAGTAGTATTTCCACACCCCCTTTCCCATACCATGCCAGTGTTGACCTTAGAAATACATATGCTCTATATGTAGATCCTTCAAGAGGTAGTGTGTGTCATGATTTAGGCTCTACACCCTTTCTGATGTTTTGGTGCCACCTCAGTAAGGCCAACACACAATCTCTCCACTGCAAAACACTATACACAAACTTGTGCAAAAACACATTCATATCCTTACTAAACCATAACAGCACTAATTCCAAGGACAGGACGAGCTACAACCTTATGTGTGAAAAGGCAGAACTGTAATTACACCAGGCAGGCTCTAAAACACCAATACACTATCTCGTGAAAAAAAGCAAAACAAAAAGGGCTGCAAATACTACACGCTAGCAGAATACTGCACCTTGATCACACATGAAAAACACATGACACAAGGAACTAGAAATAAAAAAAACATGAAGGCAAAATACTGGAAAGTTAACTCAAGAAGTCAGACTCAGCATGCAGCAATACCAGAAAAACTGAAACTTTTACATGCAAAATATCACAGATGCACATTTCAAAAAGCTGACATATTCCAATTAATAAATTCTGAATAAAATACTTTTTTCTACCTTTGTTGTCTGATCATTTAGTTTTTCTATTCGCTTTGGTCCCAGTGTCTTCTGTTTTATGCAGTGTCTTCTTTCCATTTGATATTTGTCTTTCCTTCCCTCCATGCTTGTCCAACATTTCTCCTCTCTTCCCCGCCCTCCACTCCATCCATGTCCAGCATTTCTCCTCTCTCCCCTCCCCTCCATCCATGTGCATCTCCTCCCTGAAGTCTCTCCCCTGCCTCCCTCAGGTGGTATATTGCACTTATCTTTGTGAAGGTAATGCAAGAAGTTGTTAAAAATGTATTTTTTTTTGTATTTGTTTCCAACCTGGCAATTACTGCTCTCTTTTAAGCCTGAGAAAAGTGTAAAATGCCTTTATTGTCCAATTCCTACCAGCAATATAATCAAAAAGAAAAACATTTATAAAATGCACCATGTTTGTACTGTTAAACCATCCCCTTCCCTTCCCCATTCTATCCAGCGTCTCCCTCCCCCTTCACAGCATCTCCCAAGAACGACAACGTGGATGCAGCAGCTCACAGCTGTGTTTTGAGTGAACTGCGACGGCTGAGCGGGGGAGTGGAAATTTAGATTAACCAAATGGCTTCCTTACTTAAACAGTGGACTAGATAGGCTGGCTCACTCCACTCCCGAAGCTGCAGCGGTGAACGAGCAGACGGGAAAGCAGCAAGCAAGCAGCCAGGCTCGAGTTGACTCCGTCCTTCGCTTCCTGAATCCTGCTCTCTCTGCGTCCCGCCTTCCTCTGACGTCATTTCCTTTCGGGTGGGACGCTGAGAGGGCAGGATTCAGGAAGCGAAGGATGGAGTTGAACCTGGCTGCTTGCTTGCTGCTTTTACCGTTACGGCCGCCTGTTCGCCGCTGCTGGAAAGAAGATTCGTCGTCTTCGTCGTTTGGGGGGGCATTGCCCCCCCTTGCCTCCCCAGTCTACACCCATGCTAGTCCCGCCGCTGTTGGGAACCTTTGCTGGTGGGGGTCCCCAACCCCCGCCAGCCGAAGTCCTCCAGCGTGGCCACGTTCCTGATCTGCAAGGGCAGGCTTCTTTTTCTGTGAGTCTGACTCACAGAAACAGAAGCCTGCCCTTGCAGATCAGCAACGCGGCCGCACCAGAGAAGAGGACTTCAGCTGGCGGGGGTTGGGGACCCCTGCCAGCAAAGGTACCCGACGGCGGCGGCAGGGGAGGGTTGACGGCGGCAGGAAGAGGGGGTCAAAGATGGTGGTGGCGGGGGGGGTCAAAAATGGTGGTGGGGTTAAAAATGGCAGGGGGGTCAGTGGTGCTGGGGGGAGGGCTAAAATGTACCCCCTCACCTCGGGCTCTGGACTCCCCTCCCGCCAAAGTCTGGCTACGCCCCTGCTACAAACCAGAGATACCAAGAATAGTCTTCCCCAAAGAAAGAGATTTTTGGGCAATGTATTTGAGGTATAAATGTACAAAGTTTTACATGTAAAAAAGTTTCACAAATAGAAGCAAATTCAGAAATGGAAAATTTGTGGAATCCTGAAAAAAATCAAGGCAGTTGACAATCCTAGGCTCTCGAGTCATCTGACAGGATCCTCAAAACTTTTGGGCCCTGGGTACATGCCTACTTTGCCTATGCTGTAATACAGGTCTGCTCCTACTGCCACTTCTCCCTTTCTCCTTCCTTCTGTGACCAGCAAAATGGTAACATCTACTGTTTGAGCCACGAGGAGCTATGATTTTATGGAGCTCATGTGGGACAGGAAGTTGGGTCACAGGGAGTGGGACATGGCAGAGGGAAGGCTCCAGGGCTAGCTGCAGACAGTGTATATGTAATCCCCTTGTTATACAGGTAGGCAACTGTTTAGTGTAAGCCCGATAAGATGGGAAAAGGGCACACGCTCTTATATATAGGTTGAGGGACCAGGACTAGGATTTCCCTAGGAGGCTGAACAAGCAGGCATCAGCCTTTTTACTTCATTCCACAAAACAATCCAGTCCACATCAGTCTTTTTGTCAGAACCAAGCTCTTTACTGTTTCCTTTATCTGGTAAGGTAACAAGAGTATTCACTTTTAACCAAATGGCCAACTATGTACACAGTTCTTCTCTCAATTCTCCAGCAGCATACAATTTGTTATTTAATTCACCTCTACTCTCCAGACCTACTCACCGGATGGGTGAGGGTCCTGCAAAATACAGTTCCTTATACATACTGTTTCCCTAAAGCAGTTGTTCAAAGTTATCAGTGCTTAGTACAGATGATAAACACTTTCAGGGTAGTGGGTATCCAGGTGATGGACACTGAGGCTCTGTAGTGATGGTGTTATAAACCCTCATAAGATGCTATACCCTTCTACTCTGGGTAGAAACTTGCCCTTTAAGATTTGGAACACCCTCACTTATCACCCCTACCACTGCAATTTCCCCACCCCTAGCTGTCTGTTCGCCTGTCCAATTTAGATTGTAAGCTCTGTTGAGCAGGGACTGTCTTTTTCATGTTAATTTGTATAGCGCTGCGTAAGTCTAGTAGCGCTATAGAAATGTTTAATAGTAGTAGTAGTAGTAGTAGTGGTGCCTGGTTGATATAGCAGGTACCTTAAATGAAATCCTTCTCCTCTCTCTGGATCTATTTTGGGGAGTGCAGAAGTTCCTTATACCTCCACACTGCACAAATCAGAAACTTCTTATGTTCTGGTACTTGTCCCTAGTCCATTAATCCTTGCTCTGGGAAGTTCCTTTGTAGTGCTAATCTGGAGAGATGTTGGACTAAAGGGCCAGAAAGAGAAAGAAGAGAAAAGGAGAAATACTGGACCATGGGGGAAGGAGGAGAGAGAAAGAAGGAGATATGTTGGACCATGGGTGAAGAGCGGGAAGATGCTGAGTGGTGGAAGGGAAGGGACAGGGTGATGTCAGGCTATGAGGGTGGGAGGAGAGAGAGGGAGGAGATGCTGGGATGCAAGGGTGAAGGGAGGGAGATGAGATGTTGGGAATTGGAGAACCATGTGGGAGAGGCTAAGAGGTATGGCAAGGAAACAAGTAAGATGAGTGTAAATAGAAAAAAAAATAAAAATGATCTTTCCCCCAGGGTGCTGCTGGTATTGAGGAAGTACCAGGGCTGCATAGAGGGAGAGGAGGAGTGAACCATGCCCTCCATGAACCCAGAAGTGCTCCAGGCTGGAGGTCATGGTGGCACTCCAAGCCCAGGGGTGGAGTTGAAGAGGAGCAGGCAGGTCCACGGATAGGTTCCAGGCTGGTGCTGGTGTTTGGGGAGACAGGCAGAAGGGAAGTACCATGACACTTGTTGGTGCTATGAGTGAAGATGCACCTGGGAAGGGAGATTTGTGGGAGCCAGTGCGCATGCACAAGAGAAGGCCAAAAGGCATGGCAAGGCAGAAATGAAAGGCCAACAGAGGAGGAGGGGGAACTGAGGACCCTGGATGTGAGGGGTCTAACAAGAGCACACTTGAATGCTCAGGTCCAGCAAGCCAGGTGCAGGAAAGAGGAGGAGAGCTTCAGATAGCTATGCTGGTGGTAAGGGCAGAGTTGGGCAGAGCCTGTTTGTGTCTTAAGGTAGCAGTGGGACAGAGCACACTGAGCTGAAGAGATGCTGGAGGAGAGCTGCATGGGGCCCAAACACTGGAGAGAAAGCCCAACCATAAGTGCCTACCTAGGAGAAAAACCTGGTCTGAGTGCCTGCCAGTTTTCAGCTGTGGACTTCAGAGAGACAGGTGCAACAAGAAAAAGGGGCACCAGATGGGAGGGTTAGATAGAAACTCCTCTGTTATCTTATTGTTTGAAATAGCTAGTGGTAAAGGCTAATTAGAAATTGAAAAGGTTAGAACACACACAGAGAAGAGGGAGTCGGGGTTTTCGTTTTTTACATTTTTTTAAATTATTTTTTTACATAAGATAGTTGGTGTTTCTGGGTTCCTGAGACGGTGAGCTGACACCGATTTCTGAAGAGGTATAGACATCTGGACCTGAGGAAACCTAAGGTACTCACCACAAAAGAGCAGCAAAGGTTGCGAACTTTGAAGTGACCCTAACGGTTCAGCAGTTCCCAAACTGTGCGCCGCGGCACTCTGGTGCACCGCAGCGAACTCTCAGGGGTGCCACGGTGCATCACTTCCTACTTTCCCCTCCAGCAGGTCCAGCATCTGCCACTTCCTGCTTCTTCCCCCGCCACTGCTGCAGTGCTTGCAGCTTACATTTTTGGGCCGTCCACAATTCACACAGGCACTGCGAGGACTTCCTTCTGCCACGTTCGGCCCTCACAACAGGAAGTTGCATCAGAGAGGGCTGACGTGGCAGACTGGGAAGGCACAACAGGAAGTTGCATCAGAGAGGGCTGACGTGGCAGACTGGGAAGACCCTGAAGTTTCTGTGTAAATCACAGACGGCCCGAAAATGTAAGCTGCAAGTACTGCAGCGGCGGCGGGGACAGGAGAAGGAAGTGGCAGCAATCCTGGGCCTGCAGGAAGGAAGGTAGTGAGAGATGCTGGATTTAGGGAAGGCAGAAGTGTGCTCGTATGAGAGGAGGGGCTGCAGGGAGGCAGAGGTGTGAGAGGAGGGGGCTGCAGGAAGGCAGAGGGGTGCTGGCAGGGCTGCTGAGAAGGGGGGGGCAAAATTCCCCGGCGCCGGGGTCTCCTCCTGCTTTCAGGTTGCTGGCACCGCAGTCCCCAGTCTCCACCTGCTTACCCTCAGCTCCATCGACAGCCCCCTTCTGTCTGCCATTGGGCCTCCTGAATTTAAAAAAAAATCTCTAATTGGCAGCACAGTGCCTCACTTCTGTGTGAAAGCAGCAGATCGCATCGAGCCTTCCATCACTGTGTTCCGCCCTCATCTGATGTAACTTCCTATTTCCACAAGGGCGTTGCACAGTGAGGGAAGGCCCGAGGAGAGGCGATCTGCCACTTTCAGGTGCTGTGCTGCCGATTTAGAATTTTTTTTTTTTAATGCAGGGGCCAGGTGGCAGACTGAAGGGGGCTGTCGACGGAGCTGAGGGTAGGCAGGTGGAGACTAGGGACTGCTGCACCAGCAACCTGGGAGTAGAAGAGGGAGGCGACAGTAGAAGCGATGGGGGGCGGCGGCGGCAGGGGCCCCAGGGGCAGCCTTGCCCCGGGCCCAGTTCAGTCTCTCGGCGACCCTGGGTGCTGGTGTGAGAGGAAGGGGCTGCAGGGAAAGGGAGACCCATGTGGGGGGTGCCGCAGAAACCCATGTGGCCGGAGGTGGGGTGGGGTGCTGCAAACCAAAAACGTTTGGGAACCCCTGTAATGGTTAGTGCAGTGGGTTGCAGACTTGGGAGACGGGGTTTGATTCCCACTGCTGCCTGATAGTTAACAGTGAGTTGAGATTCCAGGTTCAATTCCCTCTGCAGTTCTGTGTGACCCTGCATTAGCCTTCCATTGCCCCAGGTACAATATATAACTTAGATTGTAAACCCTTTAGGGACAGTGCAAAGTATCTGTAATTGAAACTGTAAACCACATAATTGTCCCAGGGATCACTTGCAATATATCATGTGCTGAAAATAAAATAAAATATCATAATAATATCACTATGTGCACACATAATGGAAAATCATAGATCTGAATACAGCAAATATCAGTATACCTAAACACTGTAGAATACTTACCAACCTATCTGAGTGATATCCAGGTGAAGGAACCTACCATCACCTGTAAAAAGAATTGCTAAGATTTGAGAACAAAGAATCTAATTCTTTACAGTCAGAGATGAGATTGTACTAAGCTGAAATAATATTGTGTTTATTTATCTGATATTGTGATTTGTTGCAGAGCTGCTGTAATTCAGTTGCTGAGATAGTATACAATTTTGAATATATACTGAGAGAAAGAAAGAAATAAGTATTGTGCTAACATTTGAGATCTCTTATGTTAGTACCGGAATTTAATTGAAATTATGCAAATTCTAATTTCAAACTTTGACATCTTACATCTTTGTAATTTATTGCAAAGCAATAATACTTTGTACCATCTTTAATACCAACAAAATTCAAACAATTGGTACCAACTTAAAGGAAACATTTCTAAGTGTTCAAATTTATTATTTCATAAAAAAACTCATTTTCTTGAACAGCTTTCTGGCTGGGGTTGAGTTAATCTGGAAACCCCATGCACACCATGACATATCCAACACCAAATTATTTAAGTGCAATTCCTTGCTCTACCACCAGGGGGTTGACAGGAGGATAGTGAGTACAAAGGGTAGACATGTGGTAATGGGGAGTAGATGAAAGGTGAAAGGGAATAGGAGGCTAGGAAAGATGTGAAATGGGAGAGCTAGGGTGTAAGAGAAGGAGTTGAACAAATCATAGGTAGGTAAAATGTAAAAAGAAGGAAAAAGTTGAGAAATAGTGTGAAATCTGACTGGACAGAAAGGCAGAAAAGAAAACAAAAGGGAGAAAAGAGCATAAAAAGGAAAGATCAGAGACAGGTGTAGTGAGGGAATGGAACAAGACAGGAGGAGACAAGAGAAAAGACAAAAGACAGATGGACAGCAGCCACTGTTAAAGAATTACCAGAAGACAGATAGAAAAACAGAAAAGAGAAACTGGGACAAACATAATAGAAAAGAAAAATATATCCAGATAACAAAGGTAGAAAAAAGTGTTTTATTTTGAATTTATTAACTTGAATATGTTAGATTTGAGAAATGTGTATCTTTGTATTGTGTTCTGTACAAATGGAAATGCACTTCTGTTTTTATTTCTCCAGTGTTGCAGAGCACACTGGGTTTGACGTCTTGGGTTTCCTAATTCAATTTTTGTCTTCATATTTCTATTTCCAATTTGTGATCCCTTGTTCTGTATTTGGGGACTATCTGTGTTGTTTATTTAGTTAGTTAGTTAGTTAGTTAGTTAGTTAGTTAGTTAGTTAGTTAGTGTAGGACTCCTGTGAATCTGGCAATGTTAGCTGCTTATACAGATTGACAGTGTCCCTAATGCAAACCACAAATAGAGCAAAACCTTCTAAATGACCTCATCTGTAGGCAGGCAGATCAGTGTTTAACTAGTGCAGTGACTGACCTTTCCAGAGAGGGCTAGAAGTTACAAGAAAATGGTAAAATAAAAGGAGGATCCACTATAATCAGTGGAAGACTCTGGCGGCATCAGAATCTTCCTCTTGACTATAAAACAAAGACCTCAACTAGAAGCAGTGTCTTAGGTTTTACTCCTCCTGCCCTCCGACCTGCATATGCTAGAGAGATCCTCCAAACAAAGCCTTGTCAATATATAAGTCCCCAGAATGTGGAGCTTGCATTACATCAGTCATAAGGAGTGAGACGTGTCACAAGAACCAGAACCTGAAAAGTTTCTGACCTGTATTAGATGCCAGAGTGTGGGAGACCCTCTGCATTTCTTGTATCTGCACACAGGAGAGAGACTGGGCTACCACTTTGAATGTCAGCAAGGCACCCTGGCCACTAACCTTGTGGTTCAAAAACATCTTAATGCTGGAGGATTATAGCAGTTATCAGTTTCTGAAGATCCTGGTACAGCTAATAGAATTCCTGGTATGGAGTCAACTTCTCAATTCAGTCTTGAGTCTCACTACCATTATCTGCAAACTGTAAGTGCTAATCAACTGTAAAGTGAACCAGCTAATCCTGAACTGATAATCCTGTTTGCATCCTACAGTAGGATCAAGGATAATAAGAACCGTGGTTAATCCCATCACCTTCAGCGGTAGAAATTGTACTTAAGGAAAATAAATACTGCTGGCAACAGGAGTGAACTGTGTTATAACCATTGTACAAGTTGTAAACAGTTTCAAGAAGCTATAGTTGCCCTTGCCACATATGCCTGTTTAAGTGATTTTAAAGGATTATTAAGTAAACCATTCAGAACAACTTATTGAGAATTGACTGAGTTATCGAGTAGAGTTTGATAAAAATCCTAATTGCTTATTTAGCCTCCTGGATAATTCCAGTCCCAGCCTTGATCCCAAGAGTCAATAAATTGATTATGTACCTATTTCCTACCACCCAGGGCACATGCTAGGCAGCTGCCTAGGCCAGTGCTTCTCAACCTTTGTTTTTAATTTCAGGGCACACTTTGAAGCTCACCTGATCCTCATGGCACACTAAAACAAATTTCGCAAAGTTGTCATATTTGCTAGTCATTGGCTACTAGCCATATGACTGTGACATGCCAGAAAATGTATTTTAAGCAAATGTACAGTATTAAAAATCCTAAAGCATGAATAGACAGAGACATAGGAAAAAAGTATAGGGACCATGGCAGGATTTAATGCAAGATGCTAATTCACTCCCTTCACATTGTCCACAGCTGGTCAATGAATAGAAAAAAAATAAAAAAAAATAGATGACATTTTCCAACATAGATAAAAAGAGTGGCTGCAACTGCTGCCTCCCCCCACCCCCCATACACACACAATATCTGTGTTACTGAATACGCACACTGAATACACTTGAGGGAATTACGTGCCATAAAAATGAAAATGCATCAAAATAATGTATTTATTTATCTATTTATTCATGACATTTATACCCTACATTACCCGAAATAGACTCATGTTCAATGTGGCTTACAAACAAACAATAAAGTGAAAATAAAACATTATAATGTACAGACTATAACACAAATTACAATAACTTCAAGAAGCAAATTAATACATGTGCAGTAAGTAACCAGGGATTCGACTATCTCAAGGACCAACAAATAATTAAGGGTGGATAGGTGAGAGTATAATTAGGCAGGACTAGATGGGAAACAAGATTAAAGAAAATGGTGTGGGTAAAATTCAAATAAGATTTCTTTGTATTCAGAAAAACCAGACTTCTAAAAGTTACGTAATTTAGGAAGAGAATTCCAAATTTTGGTGCCTTGAAAGGAGAAATTAACAGAGTGAATTGTTTTATTTATCACGGTCTTACAGATACGCAGCTATGGAATGCACTACCAACTAACTTGAAAGCAATTAACAAAATATCTAACTTTTGCAAAGCTCTGAAAACCTCTCTCTTCAATAAGGCCTACCTCGAGAATCCATAGCTTAATTATAACACTTCACCACTCCACCCTTATTCTGAAAGTCTTCCTTCTATAACTGTTTGCTTAGTTCTTTTTCATCATCCTTAATCTTTTTGTAACACCAATTGTATCTTTTACCTTGGAATGGCGATGCCATAACAAGTCTTTGTAAGCCACATTGAGCCTGCAAATAGGTGGGGAAATGTGGGATACAAGTGCAATAAATAAATAAATAAATAAATAAAATAGAGAAATGCAAGACAAGATATTCTCTAGATGATGAAACAGCATTATGAGGTGGCAATTCATATATTTTTCATTTTTGTTACATTTGTACCCCGCACTTTCCCACTCATGGCAGGCTCAATGCGGCTTACATGGGGCAATGGAGGGTTAAGTGACTTGCCCAGAGTCACAAGGAGCTGCCTGTGACTCGATGAGGCTTGACCAAACAGGATTTGGTGAATGAAAATGCATAATTTGAAAGATATTCTATCATTTATTGGTAACCAATGCAGCTCATATAAAAGAGGAGTGGCTTTGGCAAAGCGAGGAGATCTACATATAAGATGAGCAGCAGTATTTTGAGCTGTTTGTAATTTTTTGAGAAGACCACCTTTAAGTCCAGCATAGATGGAATTGCAATAGTCAAATTTGGTGAGGACAAGGGATAGAACCAAAGAATAAAAGACAGATTTAGAGAAAAATGGCATCAATCTCTTTAGCTTCCAAAGTGAGTGAAAGACACGAGGCCATCTTAGAGACTTGGGTTTCAAGGGTGAGAAAACGATCTATTGTGACTCCCAAGATTTCATTGGTAACTCAAGGGAATAGGATGGTGAGGGTTAGTTATAATTAGAAACTTAGTTTTATCCATGTTAAGTTTTAGTTTGAAATTAGAAGCCCATGATTTCATAAGTTTTATCCCTAGACTAATCATGGGAGTTATCCAACTCATTTTCGAAGGAGATTGCCAGCCATCTTCCGACACAAATCGGGAGATGGCCGGCGATTTCCTGAACCTGGCCAAATCGCTATAATCAAAAGCCGATTTTGGCCAGCGCCAACTGCTTTTCATTGCGGAGCCAGCGAAATTTCAAGGGAGTGTGTTGGTAGGGTAGCGAAGGCGGGACGGGGCGGGGCATGGTTTGAGATGGCCGGCTTCGCCCGATAATGGAAAAAAGAAAGCCGGACTTGACGAGCATTTCGCCGGCTTCACTTGGTCCTTTTTTTAGGACCAAGCTTCAAAAAGGTGCCCCAACTGACCAAATAACCACCGGAGGAAATCAGGGATCACCTCCCCTTACTCCCCCAGTGGTCACCAACCTCCTCCCACACACAAAAAAATATATATATTTTTTTGCCAGCCTCTATGCCAGCCTCAAATGTCATACCCAGCTCCCTGACAGCAGTATGCAGGTCCCTGGAGCAGTATTTAGTGGGTGCAGTGCACTTGAGGCAGGTGGACCCAGGCTCATCCCCCCCTACCTGTTACACTTGTGGTGGTAAATGTTAAGCCCTCCAAAACCCCCCAAAACCCACTGTACCCACATGTAGGTGCCCCCCTTCATCCCTAAGGGCTATGGTAGTGGTGTACAGTTGTGGGGAGTGGGTTTTGGGGGGGATTTGGAGGGCTCAGCACCCAAGGTAAGGGAGCTATGCACCTGGGAGATATATATTTTTTTAATTTTTAGAAGTGCCCCCTGGGGTGAACGGTTGGTGTCCTGGCATGTCAGGGGGACCAGTGCACTACAAATGCTGGCTCCTCCCATGACCAAATGCCTTGAATTTGGCCGGGTTTGAGATCGCCGGCATTAGTTTCCATTATCGGCGAAAACCGATGCCAGCCATCTCAAACCCGGCGATCTCTGACATTTGGCCGGCCCCAACCGTATTATCGAAATGAAAGATGGCCGGCCATCTTTTTCGATAATACGGTTCTGGACTGCTCTTTGCGGCACCAGCCAAATAGATGGCCGGCCATCTATTTGGCCGGCACCGTTCGATTATGCCCCTCCACGTCAAGTAACTCCTTAGACAATGGGATATAAATGGTGACATCATCAACATATATGTATGTCAAAAGACCATGTTTTTCTAAAAGATGACCAAGAGGTATCATCATAATGTTAAACAAGATGGAGGAAAGAGGGGAACCCTGAGGGACCCCACAGCCAGGAGACCAAGTAGAAGAATGTTGGACTTGATACGACCTAGATCGTAAGAAGCCAGAAATACATTTCAGGACAACTCCACAGATTCCATAATAGTCAAGGATATTTAAATATATATAAGTATCAAAGGCACTGGATAGATCAAATTGAGGTATTGATATTTTGTTGCCAAAAGTAAATTCTCTCCTAAAATTGGCTAAGAGGGTAGTAAGCACAGTTTCTATACTGTAAGAAGGCCTAAAACCATGGGCCTAGTTTGGGGGGGCGAGGGAGCCATTGCTCCCCCAAACGCAGGGCCGGCACAACACTGCAGGCAGCTCCCCTCAGCTCCTCGACAGCCCTCCTCTTCGTTCCTCCCCCCCCCCCCCCCGCGCATTTAACCTTTTATTTTCAGTTGCAGCGACAACAGTGAAGAAAACAGCACAGCGGGCTCGCCTCCAGCCTTTCTCTTCCCTTCCCTCATAGACAGTGTCCCGCCCTCACAGAAACAGGAAATACATCATCATAGGAAGGCGGGACACTGTCTGTGAGGGAAGGAAAGGGAAAGGCTGGAGGCGAGCCCGCTGTGCTGTGTTCTTCACTGTTGTCGCTGCAACTGAAAATAAAAGGTTTAAACATGCGGGGGGGGGGGGGGGGCAGGAAGGAACGGAGAGGAGGGCTGTTGGGGAGCTGAGGAAGGGCAGGTGGGGCTGGGTTGGAACTGAAAAGGGGGAGCTGGGGAAGTTACTGGACATGGATGGGATGGAAGGGAAGGGTGGGGGTCAAAGGAGAATCATTGGATGTGGATAGGGGGAAGGCAGAGGAGAATCGCTGGACACGGATGGGAGGGGTGGGCAGGGGAGAGAGGTGAAATCACTGGACATGGAGGGGAGGGCATGGGCAGAGAAGAATTGCTGGATTTGGAGGGAAGGGGCAGAGGAGAATCGCTGGACATGGAGGGGAGGGGAGGGCAGGGGATAGAAGAGAAATCACTGGACATGGAGGGGAGGGCAGAGGCATGAGGAGAATTGCTGGACATGGATGGGTGGAGGGTGCAGGGGAGAGAGGACATTTGCTGGATAAGGATGGACAAGAGGGCAGGGGAGAATGGAGAGTGGCTGGACATGGAAGGAGAGGAGGGAACTAGAACTCGGGGACTGAAAAGGGGGAGCTGGGGAAGTCACTGGACATGGATGGGATGGGAGGGGAGGGTGGGGTCAAAGGAGAATTGTTGAACATAGATAGGGGGAGGACGGAAGAGAATCGCTGGACATGGATGGGAGGGGAGGGCTGGGGAGAGAGAATAATTGCTGGACAAGGATGGAGGGAGCAGGGGAGAGAGGAAATTTGCTGGATATGGATGGATGGAGAAGAGGGCAGGGGAGAGAGGAAAGTTGCTGGACATGGATGGAGGGGAGGGAAGACAAGAAGGAGATGCACATGGATGGAGGGGAGGGCAGGGGGAGAGAAGAGAAATCACTGGATATGGATGGGAGGGCAGGGGAGAGAGGAGAATTGCTGGACATGGATGGAGAGGAGGGAACTAGAACTCAGGGACTGAAAAGGGAGAGCTGGGGAAGTCACTGGACCTGGATGGGGCGGGAGGGTGGGGGGTCAAAGGAGAATTGTTGGGCATAGATAGGGGCGGGCAGAGGAGAATCGCTGGACATGGATGGGAGGGGAGGGCAGGGGAGAGAAAAGAAATCGCTGGACACGGAGAGGAAGGGAGGGCAGGGGAGAGAGGATAATTGCTGGACATGGATGGAGGGAGCATGGGAGAAGGAATTTGCTGGATATGGATGGATGGATGGAGGAGAAGGCAGGGGAGAATGGAGAGTTGCTGGACATAGATGGATGGATGGAGGGGAGGAAAGAGAGGAGAAATGCTGGATGGAGTGGTGGGCAGGAAAGAGAGGAGAAATGTTGGACAAGGATGGAGGGAAGGAAAGACAAAGGAAGGAGATGCACACGGATGGAGTGGGAGAGAGGTGAAATGCTGGATGGAGTGGTGGGCAGGGAAGAGAGGAGAAATGTTGGACAAGGATGGAGGGAAGGAAAGACAAAGGAAGGAGATGCACACGGATGGAGTGGGAGAGAGGTGAAATGCTGGACATGGATGGAGGGAAGGGAAGACAGAGGAAGTAGATGCACATGGATGGAGGGGAGGGGAGTGAGGAGAAATGCTGGATATGGATGGGGGGAAACTGCTGAATTTAAGGGCTGGATCGGAACACTTTGAGGGCAGATACTGAAACTCGAGGAAGGATAGGGACAGGGCTACAGATGGTAGACAGGACGCATAAGGACACAGGCGGATGGTGGACATGGTGAGTGAAAAAATATCAAATGGAAAGAAGACACTGCATAAAACAGAAGACACTGGGACCAAAGCGAATAGAAAAACTAAATGATCAGACAACAAAGGTAGAAAAAAGTATTTTATTCAGAATTTATTAATTGGAATATGTCAGCTTTTGGAAATGTGCATCTGTGATATTTTGCATGTAAGTTTCAATTTTTCTAGTATTGCTGTATGCCGAATCTGACTTATTGAGGTAACTTTCCAGTTCAGTATTTTGTCTTCATATTTTTTTTATTTCTAGTTCCTTGTGTCATATCTGTTGTGTCATGTGTTTTTCATGTGTGATCAAGTTGCAGTATTCTGCTAGTGTGTAGTATTTGCAGCCCTTTTTGTTTTTTTTTTCACTAGGTAGTGTATTGGTGTTTTAGAACCCGGTGTAATTACAGTGCTGCCTTTCCACACATAAGGTTGTAGCTGGTCCTGTCCTTGGAATTAGTGCTGTTATGGTTTGGTAAGTTTATGAGTGGGTTTTTGCACAAGTTTGTGTATAGTGTTTTGCAGTGGAGAGATTGTGTGTTGGCCTTACTGAGGTGGCACCAAAACATCAGAAAGGGTTTTAGAGCCTAAATCGTGACACACTACCTCTTGAAGGACCTATAAATAGAGCTTATGCATTTCTAAGGTCTACACTGGCATAGTATGGGAAAGGGGGTGGGGAAATGCTACTGGAGAGGAAGAGGGAGTGCTGGGTAAGAAGGAAGGAAGGAAGGAAGGAAGGAAGGAAGGGAGAAAGAGCTGGCTTTTTGGGAATAACCATAATGTATATGTATGATATCTCATGCATATTCATTATGGTTATTCCCAAAAAAGCCAGCTCTTTCTCCCTTTCTTCCTCCATATTAGCATATTCATTTGCATATATATATATATTGCCATTGTCAGAGGGAAAGAAACCTTGAGACAACATCAAAGTAAGATTTGAGTGCAAATGATGTAAGAATAAATCAGGAGCTGACTTGAGGAAATAAGTATTTCACGTATCAAGCAATGTGAATTTGCATATTTGCATAACGCGTGGTTGACCTGATCAGTAGTGATTGGATGAAAAATGGACCAGATTCTATCTGCTTAAGAATGAGGCAGTAAAGGAACATGTAAATAGAGGAAATAGTCTATAGATGAAGGGGTATTGTTAAGTTCTAGTCTGATTTTAGCTATTTTCTCTTTAAAATAAGTAGCCAAGTGGTCGGCAGTAGGTGTGGGATCAGTTGAATTGGTTACTAGTTGAGTGTACAATAAACTATTAACTAATAAGTAAAGTCTCCTCAGGTTGACTACTGTATCACCAATGAATTTGGAATAGTAGGAGGTTTTCGCTTTGGAGATCATATTATTGTAGATTTTCAAAAGTTTTTTTCCAAGCAATCCATTGTTCAGTGGATTTGTTCTTAGCCCAAATTCTTGTAAAAGATCATCATTGAACCAAGGAGAAAATCTTTTTGGATGAGATTTGACAGTCACAGGTGCAATAACATCAAGGATTGCTTTAAAAGTATCATTCCATTGCTGAATGAAATTCAGGGAAGGATTTGAGGTAAGTAATGTACTGAATGACTCACTGGACCAGAATTTTAAAAGGTCCATTTTACCTCTAGTTTTAAAGAAATGTAACAAATTTTGGGATTTGGAATGACAATTAATTTCCTTCCAGTGCAATTTTAAAAAGAGGCTACTGTGATCTGACCAAGGTATTGGGGTACAATGAAAATCTGAGGTTGTGAAGAAATAGTGTTTTGGGTCTATAAAATGTATTGGATATTTTCCTGCCTTGATTATGTCCTGAAATGTATTTATCCTATTTGACCAGCAGGTGGTGTTTCTTTGCTGTAAAGCTGTTACAAGGAACTGAATGTTCTTTTTCTTTAACACAAGCAAGAAGCAAGCAGCAGTATACTTTTAAATCTTGTTGACTGGGCTCTGATTGGCCCAGGAGCTCATTTCCTTTAGAGCAGTGGTTCCCAAACCTGGTCCTGGAGGCATCCCAGCCAGTCAGGTTTTCAGGATATCCAAAATGAATATTTATGAGAGATATTTGTATGCACTGCCTCCACTGTATGCAAATCTCTCTCTTGAATATTCATTGTGAATATCCTGAAAACCTGATTGGCTGGGGTGCCTCCAGGACCAGGTTTGGGAACCACTGCTTTAGAGTGTATTGATTTTGCCTCCAGTTTTAGCCTGGGAGAAAAAAGAGACAGATCTCTTTGCTGAGGCTTGGTGAATTATATGTCCTGATCTTCCCAGGTATTGTTTAGACAGTGTTATAATTGATCCATATTTCAGTTACCTGTTATTGTTCGCTGATTGTACTATTTTGCCCCACTGTTCAATTCTTAAAGACAATAAACAATATTTAGTTTATTGCCCCTCTGTCTGGACTGATAAAGAATCCTAGTGGTTTGTGTGGTGAGTCTGTGAGTGCTTTGTGGGAACTGTGGGAGTACTAGGAGTGTGGCCCCAGTAACCTAGAAATCACTGGAGATAATTTGAGAGCGAGAGACTCACCCAGAGGCAGTTGTGACCCAGTCAGTGGGAGGAGGGTGCTAGTGTAGAGCACAAGCAGCAGGTGCAGGCAGACCTGAGTTGTGCTGGGGATAGACCTTCTAAGTGGCTGCAGGGTAACCCCAGGTGGGTGGCTAGGCATTGCTTGACAGTATTCAAGGAGGGGTAATTTATATTGGCACCCCCAGTCTTTTGAAATGTTGGTGCAGATGAGTGGAGCAGAGGCGTAGCCAGGTTTTGATCTCAGGGGGAGCAGACTTTTATAAAATAGGCGTCGGTTGGGGTCAGCTAGACAGCAGTGTCTGTGTTGTTGCTCAAGGGCTGTTGCGGGCACTGATTAATACAGGCTGTCTCTGTTGCGTCCTGCCTACAAGGAAACAGTAAGTTACATCAGGAGGCAGGATGCAGAAGAGGTCCCTGGACTGTACAGAACAGGCAACCTGCCTTCTTAACTACCTAGCACACACATTTATTCCATGGCTAGACACCTTGTTAACATTAGAGTAGCCATACTGGGTCAGACCAATGGTCCATCTAACCCATTATCCTGTTTCCAACAATGTCCAACCCAGGTCACAAGCACCTTGCAGAAACCCAAATTGTGACAACATTCCACAATAACAATCTAATACAAAATAGGGAGCCACAAAAGAAAAAAAAAAACAACAAAAATTGAAATAGAGACCCCCTCCTTTGTGCCCAAGGAAGCCAGACTCTATAAACAGTGCAATACTGGTAAAAAAAAGAAAATGCATTTTCTCCTGTACTTTGCAAAATAAAAATTGAAAAAAATGTACCTTTTACAAAACAGGTATTTGTATTTTCAAATGAAAGCCACATTTAATCCGACTTTGCTTGGGATAATGTGTGATATAAATGTGTAAAAAAAAAAAATCCTTTATCCCCCCCACTTTTTAAGACACTGCCTATCCTGCTGGATAGTGATGGCACAAGGAAAGCAAGTTTGGTCCAGAGAAGACTAACTCAAAATAACCTGTTCCTTAGATGGGCTCTAGTATTACCATTATTAAAAACGCAACCATACCATGTCTCTGTGGCTATGTTCCACTAATGTTAAATGATTAACTGGATTTCTTGAAAGGATTATATAAACGTAGGATGCAAGACTAGGGACACAAATAAACATTTATTTATTCAATATCACAATTCCTCTTGCACAGCCACAAAACAACTTTTTAGGGTGGATAGTATTCCTTTTATTATTGGCCAGATAGAGATAAGAGTGGCCTAGTGGTTAGGGTGGTGGACTTTGGTCCTGAGGAACTGAGTTTGATTCTCACTTCAGGCACAGGCAGCTCCTTGTGACTCTGGGCAAGTCACTTAACCCTCCATTGCCCCATGTAAGCCGCATTGAGCCTGCCATGAGTGGGAAAGCGTGGGGTACAAATGTAACAAATAAATAAGAGTTTTCAGTTTTGGCACAGTCATCACAAGCAAAAAATATAAGAAAACCAATGGACTGCATTAGGGGCTTATAGCCCATTTATGTTTAAACAAAAGAGATCTGATGAAACAAAATATTTCTTTTTATTTTGACTTATTAAAACCACTTGCCCCTGAAACACATTCAAAACAGAATAATCCATTTGTGTATCTAAAAGAAAGTTCTACAAAATAGATGATGTGATTCCATGTGCCCCAATGAAAGGAGAGTTTAATTCTACTTTAATTTAATTCAGTGGCGTTCCTTGCCTGGATGGCACCTGGGGCGGAGTGCCGATGCGCCCCAACCCCGGGTGCAGCGCCCCCCCCCCCCCACTAAATTACACTTTTCCCCTCCTCCGGCGAAATGCCCTCCCCAGGTGCACGCCGCTGGGGGGGTGCCGTGGCGCGCGCCTGCTCCGAGTTCGCTAAACTATTTTGCTCGTTTGCTACAGCTCCCTCTACCCCGGAACAGGAAGTAACCTGTTCCGGGGCAGAGGGAGCTGCAACGAACGAGCAAAGCCTGTTCCGGGGTAGAGGGAGCTGTAGCGAACGAGCAAAGAAGTTTAGCGAACTCAGAGCAGGCGCGCGCCGCGGCACCCCCCAGCAGCGTGCACCCGGGGCGGACCGCCCCCCCTTGGTACACCACTGATTTAATTTCAATATATTTTATCACCTTTAAAACACCAGGCTTCCCAAGACAGATTACAACAACAGTTAAGATGAACCCATCAGGAAACAGGATTTCCTCAATGAAATCTGGACATCTGTATTGTATAGAACAAGAACAGTGAAGAAAAATGAGCTCAACCTATAGAGTTTATAATTGCGGTTTCTACCGGCTACAGTATTTTTTGAAGCTGTTTTAGTGATATTTAATTGTTATTTTTTTTTTCTCCTCTCGCTTTTAAGGCACTAAATTTCATTGCTAATATATCTAATTGATGACCTTTAGCATGAGAGGACATTCCATGAAAAGGGAGAAATTGCCAAACATTAAGGAATTCTAGGAAATTCTTGGTGTATTAGTTGGTAATGTTTTCAAGATGTAAATTAACATCTCCAACCATAATGATATTATCATTATTAATACATGCATTGGAGATGAATTTGGTAAGATCAGCCTCAACTAAGTTCCAACAATTAGAAGGACAATATAACATTAGAAGGCAGATAGGTTTCAATAAAGAATCGCAAGATACAGAACAAGTAGCAATTTCCAGATTAGGAGATTGGAATTCAGAGATTGTTTTTACCTCAAATAACGATTTATAGATGATAGCTAAACCACCTCCCCCCTTTTTTTTTTTAGATCTAGGGACATGAAGAACGGAATAACTGGGTGGGCCTACATCTAGAATATTAGGATCATCTTTTGCGTGTAGCCAAATTTTAGAGATTATAACAAAATCAAATTCAGCATAGCTTTAATAATTATAGCTTTGTACACAACTGAGCAAGCATTGACATAACCAACAGACAGAGAAAAATAAGAACAAGTAAATTTGCTCAACAGTGGGACATATTAAACATATTTACAGTATTCTTGAAATATACATAAGCAGTTTAACATTTGGCTAGCTCCCCAGTCCAGCACTGTAACAGAAATCCTGTAATTACTGGTAACCACAAAATGAGTTGCCTGTTGATGGGTTGCCAAATAGCCACCAGGCTTCAGATATGCTGGCCTTTGGTTCAGTTACTAGGGAAGCCAGGGTTCAAATCCAACTGCCACTCCATGAGATCTTGGACAAATCAGAAAACCCTGCATTGTATCAGGTACAAAGTTCTATTGTAAGCCCTCCAGGGACATGAAAATACATACTGTACGTAAATATAATTCACATTGAGGTACTACTGAGGAAGGCATGAGATAAATCCAAAGACCAGTACTAGGCATATTATGAAGTAATACAAAACGTTACAAAAGTCACTCAGGACTGATAAGACAATTCTACCACACCATAATAGCACTACCTTCTAGGAGTCACACAAGGGCCTACTCAGGACAAGACAACACCCCGTAAATATTGCTGTGGTTAATAGAACATCAATATACCTTTTAGAAAATTAAACAAGCTGGATTGCTATATATTGATCCTATGCAGACATTCAGTGCCATTGCCCTGTGCATGCTGCCACCAATTCTGCTGGTTCCTCACCATACGAAACAGAAAATTACATCAGAAGGGGTAGGACTGGCAGAATCAGCAATGGTGCACACAGGCTTCTGTTAGTTGTTTCTACCACCAGAAGCCTGAGGAACCCCGGGCTTAGAGGAGGAGCCAGTGAGTGAGTGACTATGGAGTTCATTTTCAAAGCACTTAGACTTACAAAGTTTCATAGGTTACTATTGGGCTCATTTTCGAAAGAGAAGGACATCCATCTTTCGACATAAATCGGAAGATGGACGTCCTTCTCCCAGAGATGTCCAAATCGGTATAATCGAAACCCGATTTTGGATGTCTCCAACTGCAGTCCGTCGCAAGGACGTCCAAATTTCAAGGGGGTATGTCGGAGGCGTAGCAAAGCCGGGACTTGGGTGTGCCTAACACTTGGACGTCTTTGACCCATAATCGAAAAAAGCAAAGACGTCCCTGACGAACACTTGGACATTTTCACCCAGACGTGTTTTGCTTACAAATAAGGCACAAAAATGTGCCCGAAATGACCAGATGACCACCGAAGAGAATCTGGGATGACCTCCCGTTAATCCCCCAGTGGTCACTAACCCCCTCCCACCCTCAAAAAACATCTTTAAAAATATGTCGTGCCAGCCTCTATGCCAGCCTCAGATGTCATACTCAGGTCCATGACAGCGCATGAAGGTCCCAGGAGCAGTTTTAGTGGGTACTGCAGTGTACTTCAGACAGGCGGACCCAGGCCCATACCCCCCTACCTGTTACAGTTGTGGAGGAAACAGCAAGCTCTCCAAAACCCACCACAAACCACTGTACCCATATATAGGTGCCCCCTTCACCCATAAGGGCTATGGTAGTGGTGTACAGTTGTGGGTAGTGGGTTTTGGGGGGCTCAGCACACAAGGTAAGGGAGCTATGTTCCTGGGAGCATTTTATGAAGTACACTACAGTGCCCCATAAGGTGCCCGGTTGGTGTGCTGGCATGTCAGGGGGACCAGTGCACTACAAATGCTGGCTCCTCCCACCTACAAATGGCTTGCATTTGGACGTTTTTGACATGGACATCTTTGATTTTGAAAATTGTCAAAAGTCAGAAACGTCCATGTCTAGGGACGTCCAAATATAGGGACATCCAAATTTAAGGATTTGGACATCTCTGATGGTATTTTCGAAACGAAAGATGGACATCCATCTTTTTTCAAAAATACGGTTTTCCCCGCCCCTGGATTTGGACGTTTTGCAAAGATGTCCAAATCACAACTTGGACGTTTCTTTCGAAAATGCCCCTCCACGTAACTTTGTAAGTCTAAGTGCTTTGAAAATACACTTGTGTGAGCAAAAGGGTAGTTGAGGTTAAAGAGAAAGACGGGACGATCAGGGGGAGGGGGAGGAGGAGACCTAGGGAGGCAGTGGACACAGCTGGGAAGTGGCTTGGAGACAGGAGGAGGTGGTCATTGTTGGGACTGGGGAGGTAACCTGCATTTGGAGGAGGGCAGAAATCTTCTGCAGTACACTGGGGAGTTCTCTATTTATGCAGGTATTACTAAGGCCAATATCAATCGTCTTCAAACCTTACGGAATACTGCATCCCATCTTATCTGTAATGTGATCATGTCTCTCCACTGTTACAACGTTTACACGGGCTTCCAACTGAATACCAGATTAAATTCAAAATTCTTGTGATGATATTCAAAACACTGCATACCGCTACTCCCTCTTATCTGGCAACTCAGGTCATCCCTTATACACCAACATGTACACTTTGCTCTTTAACGGATAATAGGCCTCACCAGCAAGGGCAAACTGGGAATCCTTTTATTCCTTGCTGCGGCCCTCTGGAACTCGCTTCCTCAAAATCTCAGATTAGAGAATTCATACACTACTTTCCATACACTTCTGAAAACACATTTTTTTCAATTTGGCCTTTGGATCATGAAGGGAGCTCTGATCTAGCTTTGGGGTGTCTTTTCAGTCTACTGACCAATTACTGCAGTTGGGGGAAGACATGAAGAAAATAACTGATGTTTGTATAATGATATTGATATATCTGTATTAATGTTTGTTGTTTTGATCTGTCTATGATTGTAAGCAAATGCCTGGCCTGAGTATTTGAGCTTTACTATCTATATTGGAGTTCCTTATACCATAAATTTATGTTCATTTATAAATGTTCTTGATTTTATTGTAAACCATTTTGATTTGACTATAAGAGAATCAGTACATCTATATATATAATTCTCACCTCCAACGTTCTGTCCTGCCTGGGACCGTGGCTCCTGTGGTCTGCTAGGCACCATCATGACGTGTGCCCCTCACGCCCCTCCCACCGAGTTCCAGACTCTGCCCTCCCTCTGATTTCAACACCTCCCCTCCGCGTTACGGACCCCTGGACCCCCCTGCCGCGACCCCCTCGACCCCCCCTTCTAGACGAAAACACTCCCCCCCGCCGTCACGCATAACTGTGCTGACGGGGGACCCCAACCCCCGACAGCCGAAGTTCTCTTCTTGGCTGCGCTGGGGCATTGCTTCATGAATGATCAGCTGTTCAAGTTTCTGTGTGTGCGTCTGACATCAGAATTTACTACAGGTAAATTAGAACAAGCTGGACCAATACAGATTCCTACACAGACACTGCACACCTTCAGAATCCTTCACTTCTGTTAAACATGCAGAGCACAGAGAGACCCTTACCTGTTACAGAATAGGGGACCCCAAATTAGAAGCAGGAATATGCAGACAAAAACTGAAATGGAAATACCCAAGAAAGCCAAACTCTATAAGCAGTGCAATACTGGAAAGGAGAATCAAATATATTTCCTTCTGTAGTGTGCAAAATACAAAAAAAAAACCCAAAATAATAATAATATGCACATTTACCAAATCTGACTCATTTCAATCCCTAAAATTTTCAAATATTTTTCTTTTCTATTTTTGTTGTGGCACTTTATTTTTCTAATAATGTTGTGTGACAAAACAATGGGGGGGGGGGGGGGGGGGGGTCTTTTACTAAGCCACAGTAGCATTTTTAGCTCAAGGTAGAAATCAGCTGGTGGTAAACGCTGAGACGCCATGGAGCATATATGAGCAGACAACAGGAGATATTTTTTCCTGTGGAAGGGTATAAATGGATCAGTGAGGCATATAGGGGTCAGGTACACTTCCAAGCTCTGGACTTCTTTCTTTCTGCAGCCAGGATGCTGGAGTCTGTGCAGGTTTGCTGTCTTTTGAAGACAAATAAGCAATCAGAATCTAATGGCCTTTATCTGTTGGAATGGTTGTCAAATATTATGACCATGCGATGCAGGGTTGGCATATTAGCCTTTTTTTCTCGTTTCCGATACCATTAATTTTCTCACAGCTAATTTTCTCTTAGAAAGTTAATGCACTTTTGTGCATAAGGGGATATAAGCTTGGAAGCTCATTATCCTTCTTATTTAAGTAACTAGTGTGTTTAATTTGTTCCCAAATCACACAGCAGCAGCACATTTTCTGATGCATCATCAATGTACGCAGACAGCTTATGCCCTTGGACACAAAACATAAATGGGAGATTGTGAGAATCCCTGGGGGGGAGGGTGGGAGCGCAGGTGGGAGTGAAAGAAGAGAGAAATTCTGTGATGTTTTGCTTCCCCTCCCCCCCCCCCCCCCCCCCCCAGCATCTCTACCTCAGCCTCCTAAACAAAAGTGAGTCACCGGCTGTCTATAGTACATGACAAAAATGTTCTATTCTGTTCACATTTGGTTCAGTCACTGGTTAGCTTAGATTTCTGAAGTATATGGATCATTTGGGTTGCTTAAAGCTTGCTGACAGGCCTTTGCCACAGAGGCAATAAGAGTGGCATGAAGACCCCAAAGCATCAAACAAGGGGCAAAGAGCATTAACCTTGAGGGGGACAAAGCTGCAGAAGATCCCAAGGCAGTGGCGTTCCTAGGCTGGCTGACACCCAGGGCGGATTGCCGATGCACCCCCCCCCCCCCCAGGTGCAGCGCAGCCCCCTCGGCGAAATTACAACCCCCCGGGTGCAGCATGACCCCCCCGGGTGCATTTTTACCTGCTGGGGAAGGGGGTGCCGCACGCCTGTCCGCTCCGAGTCTGCTCGTTCCCTGCTGCTCCCTCTGCCCCGGAACAGGAAGAAACTTGTTCCGCGCAGAGGGAGCAGCAGGGAGGGAACGAGCGGACTTGTCCAACAGGCACGCGGCACTCCCCCAGCGGCGTGCACCCGGGGCGGACCGCCCCCACCGCCCCCCCCTTGTACGCCACTGTCCCAAGGGAATAAGGGTAAAATGTTTGGGCATTAGTGTTTCGTGTGTGTAAGGGGGGAGGGGAGAGACTTTTTACAGTCTCTGCTTCCTTATTAAAGGCAGCCCCCATCACAATGCAAATATCCCCAACCTTCCTCCCCAACTGCACATGTGAAATTAGAGTCCCCCCTCCAACATTACCAGCTCTCCTCCTTGCATTACAAACCCTCCATATTGGGTATTACTGCTAAAAACAAAAAAATAGAGTTTATGACACCATTCGGATCTTGGTGACTACAAGGCAAGAGTGAGTGGCCACAGGGCCGGCCCTAGGGTTTCTAGCGCCCTCCTGCAGTCTATTAGTCGGCGCCCCTACCCATTCAGAGGCGGGATCACTATGGCTCCGCCCCCACAGTAGACACACCCCTTTTAACAACCATGGCATCATTGAAAATATTACACCAGTATAGAAGAAAAATAACTTAGCAGCACACAGACCAGGAATTAGGAGAACAGACAGTCTTGCCAACTCTGAAAAACAATGTGTTATCAAAATTTCAGAATCTAACAAACAGATCCCTATTCAGACACTTGGCTTTGCAGTCACACATGTAGAACAGAGATAGCCCCTCTTCAAATTCTTCAAAAATTAACCTGAAATCCTAAGAAGTTAGACTCTGCATGCAGCACAATAGCCTTCCCATCGAGCACAGCTTAGGATCTAGCTAGGACAGACTTAATCAGCATAAACTAACATATTCTACAATCTGAGTTAGACAGACTAACAGGAGTTACTGAAGTGGGAATGAGAGACAGGTGATGGTTAGGAATTGAAAGCAGGCATCTAGCCCTCCTGTCCTGTGAATTGCTGTGTTGGGGGGGGGGGGGGGGTCAGGTGCAGCACTAAACAACAGTCTCTGACAAAACAAGGGTCCAGGCTCTGCTGTGCTGTCTCTGCCTGAGCCCTCTCTGGGCAGAGGTTAGCTGAGCTCCCACAAGTTATTTCAGAGCCAGATTCAGTTGGAGCAGTGACCTCCTCTGACAAACACAAGGAGGATATTTCTCTGCTTGGGAGGGGGGAGGGGATGGGTCAGAGAGCTGACAGCTTTGGAGCCAGACTGAGATGAGCAGCAGAGATTAGATACTCAGCAGAGCTTGATTGCTTGCAAAGTGGCGCCCTTGAAGGCATGCGCCCCCCTGCAGTGCTTACCCTGCTTACCGGGTTTGACCGGCCCTGAGTGGCCATTGCTTCTACCTCACTAAACACCAGGGACCTCAGTAAGCCGAGGACTGCGTCGGGGGGTGGGGCATATGGGGGCTTGCAGCTCCAGGCCGATTCCTGGGGGCCTCGAGTCCCAGGGGGAAGTATGGGGGAGGCTGGCACATTTTGGGCTTGTGCCCAAACATGGGGGCCTCCCCTGGTGATGTCAGGAGGGAGGACTTGTACTAACAGAAGGGGAGCTGTTGATGTTGGAAGTGGAGGCTTGTGATGCCGGGAGGGCTGCTGGGTGATGTGAGGGGGCAGGGGATAACAGGTGTGTTTAAGGGGGGAGAACCGCAATTGTGGGACCCTAAACATGGGGATTTAGTGCTGTCCATGATACATGCACTTAAGTTGTACCTCAGTGCTGGTCTGAATTCCGACGTCTAGGTTTCCTATTACAGACATGGATCCCCTATGTGAAATAGGGAATGCACATCTATATTGTCATCTCACCCAGACCATTCCCTCTCCCCACCCTCCCCACGCCCCCTTGCCACTTAGACATAGAGAGCCTCCACATGTCTGAATGGCCCCTATTTTGAAATGGCAATTAAATATCTGGAAAATTAAAAAAAAATACTGCACAGAGTAATTAAATTAGAAACTATTGATTTGCGAAATACTCTGAATCTAGGTTGCTATTTTGGCACTTATATCTACAGTCATTAAATTATTTCTTAAATTAATATAGCCTCATAAGCCAAGGGTACCATCTATTTAGGACACCAACTGAAATGGCTAACATCATTGGGTCCTCCACCTTTCGAAAAACCTGCAGAGTACAACCTCCCAAGACTATTTAAGATGGTACCCTGGGCTTATGAGGCTATATTAATTTAAGAAATAATTTAATGGCAGTGGATATAAGTGCCAATATAGCAACCTAGATTCAGAGTATTTGACAAATCAATAGTTTCTAATTAAATATCTGGACCATAGTGTCTGCTGGACCAGCGTGACCAAATGTTTTGGGACTTGGAGTCTAGAAGTGTAGCCAATAAAAATTATGTCTTACTTTCATGTCCCTTCTTTTACCTTTAATCTGTTTTTCCTTTATAATTTGGTAATCGTCTAGCTCCTATTTGTTATTTCCTTTATATGTAGTCTTAAACAAATGTGATGCAGAAATTTTTTTTATTGTTGATTTGCATTACTTTATTGTTATCTATCTGTGAAGATCAGAGGCTAACCGAAATTGCTTTTTTCAGTTTTGACTGAAACCAAAACTGTCTGAACACTTTCAGCCAACACTGAAACTGCAGCAGAAATTTATCACCTGGTTTTGGTCGAAGCTGAAACCAAAGCCAAAAACTAAAGTTTGGTTGTGTGAATGTGAACCAATGATGCCCACTGGGGATTGTCAGAGCTTGCATTCAGCAGCCTTCTGGTAAACCCACAGAAGGTTATTTACCCTCCAGTCCCAGGAAGTGCAATCACAGGCTGATAACTGGGAGAACCATTTTAACAAGGACTTTTCAACAAGTCTGGTTTAGGTTACCAACAGGTGAATTTTCGAAAGAGAAGGGCGCCCGACACAAATTGGGGGATGGGCGTCCTTCTCGCAAGGTCGCCCAAATCGGCATAATCGAAAACCGATTTTGGGCATCCTCAACTGCTTTCAGTCATGTGGATGACCAAAGTTCACAGGGGCGTGTCAACAGTGTAGTGAAGGAGGGACTGGGGCGTGCTTAGGAGATGGGCGTCCTCGGCCGATATTGGAAAAAAGAAGGCCGTCCCTGACGAACACTTGGGCGACTTTACTTGGTCCATTTTTTTTCACGACCAAGCATCAAAAAAGGTGCCCAAACTGACCAGATGACCAATGAAGGGAATCGGGGATGACCTCCCCTTACTCCCCCAATGGTCACTAACCCCTCCCACCATAAAAAAAGTTTTTAAATACTTTTTTTCCAGCCTCTATGCCAGCCTCAAATGCTGTACTCAGGTCCATCGCAGCAGTATACAGGTCCCTGGAGCAGTTGTAGTGGGTGCAGTGCACTTCAGGCAGGGGGACCCATGCCCATCCCCCCCTACCTGTTACACTTGTGGTGGTAAATGTGAGCCCTCCAAAACCCACCGCAAACCCAGTGTACCCACATGTAGGTGCCCCCTTCATCCCTAAGGGCTATGGTAGTGGTGTACAGTTGTGGGTAGTGGGTTTTGGGGGGCTCAGCACACAAGGTAAGAGAACTATGCACCTGGGAGCAATTTATGAAATCCACTGCAGTGCCCCCTAGGGTGCCCGGTTGGTGTCCTGGCATGTCAGGGGGACCAGTGCACTACGAATGCTGGCTCCTCCCACGACCAAATGGCTTGGATTTGGTCATTTTTGAGATGGGCGTCCTCGGTTTCCATTATCGCCGAAAACCGGGGACGACCATCTCAAAAACGACTTAAGGACGACCATCTCTAAGGTCCACCTAAATTTCATGATTTGGGCGTCCCCGACCGTATTATCGAAACGAAAGATGGATGTCCATCTTGTTTTGATAATAAGGGTTGCCCCACCCCTTTACGGGGCCATCCTGCGAGGATGCCCTCATGAAAACTTGGGCGCTCCGTTTCATTATGCCCCTCCACGTAAATGCAGATGTGGTTAAATATCCTCTGAGAGAGAAACTTTGTGAGAATGTGTGAAAAATCATAATTACCAGCTTTTTATGCTTGCCCAAACTCTGCACAAGTAGCAAGAGAAAGTAGCATTAAGATGTTTGCATTTTGTATTCAGGAGCCCTTTTGCTAAGCAGTGCTAAAAAGTGGTCTGCGCGATCCCCAGTGCATCTTTTCTATCAAAAAAGGTGCCGGTATTCAAATGCTAGGCCACCCTTCAGGGGTGGGGTGATCACTGAGGGACCCACCCCATAATAGTCAGGCCCCCTGCAACCAGTCACAGAATCTATGACAAGGCAGAATTGTTGCATACAGCCTGAAATCTTTCATTAACACTTGGGGTCCATGGGTCAAATTTTAGCAGACAATAGAAAAGGTGCCGGTACTCAGTACCCCCAAGTACCCCCTCAAAAAAAGCCCTGGCGATCCCCAGCATGAGTCTTTCCTGAAAGCTAAGGCTACTTTTAGCACTGCCGGAAAATGGCTGATTTTTCTATTTCTACATTAGTGGAAGCAATACCTTATTGTTCTGAATGGGTTCAAATTCTGAAGAATATTTAACCATGAGCAATCAATCATGAGCCTTATCCCAGTTCTTTATGTAGCATTGAGTATAGGTATTCTCCAAAAGCTTATACGGACAAACTTTTTTCTTCAATCACATACTCTAGAGTCCTGTGAAGGTACCTTCATTACTTGTGATTGTTCCAAGGTAACCTACCATTTCTTTTTGACAGCCTCTCTCCAATCCATAACTTCCTCTCTTTCAAAAAATAAAACCAAAGGTCCTCCTTTGCAATCCTATAAGGATAACAGGGACTTCTATGGGAAATGTCAAAAACCAGATAATTTAACCATAGCAAAATATTCATCAGCAATGAAAACAACAATCTTAGCAATTCACTTCTTAGCAGTACTGTAGAAAGTGAGACTAAACAAAAAAACTGTACAGAAGATGAAACTGCCACTGAAACACAGGTGGAAAGCAATTACCACAAACACAGGCAGTCTAAGCAAAGAAGTTCATGGTCTGCAAGCCTTGATGGTAGAGACAGATTTAGATGTTGTTGCTATCACAGAGACATGGTTCAATGATTCCCATGAATGGAAGGATAGAGATGGTCGAAAAGGTGGAGGAGTCGCTCTATATGTGAGAAACAATATCAAAGCGACTGAAATGCAGGGGGCCTGGGGAAAGGAAGAAGCGATATGGATCACCTTGTAAAGAGAAGATGGATCCTCTGAATACATGGGTGTTATCTATAGACCTCGAACACAATCAGAACAGCTTGATAAAGATCTGGTTGTAGACGTCCAAAAGTTGGGAAAGGAAAGGGGAGGTACTGTTGCTGGGAGATTTCAACCTGCCAGATGCAGACTGGAAAGTTTATTGGGAGAACAGAGAATAGTAAGTGCTGATAAGTATTCTGGCATACCTATTCTAAATGCTTAGACTGTGAGAACCAGGACTTTGCATGTAATTCTTTGTTCTACTGGAAGCCAGTGATGCTTTATGAGTAGCTAAGTAACGTGATCGAAATGACCGGCATGACACAAGAGTCTAATAGCAATATTTGGCAGAGTCTGAAGTTTTTTAAAATTTGGAACAGGCAAGACCAGTGTAAACAATATTGCAATAATCTAACCATGATACAAAGCTGGAGTGGGCTTTGACAGCGACTCCAGTAGTTGAAGCATAAGGACAGGGATGAGTGGACTTCTATGATCTATGTTCAAAGAAATACTCCTACCCTAGCTGAGATAATATTAAACCATCTCTGACCTCATGTGCAACTTTCTTTAAATTAATCACCTTACTTTCTAACTCTTCTTACTCTCTTACCTATCTATATGTTCTACCTTTGCTTTACCCTTCACTATCAATTAAAATGTTCTTTTACGTATTGTGTTGACATTGTAAGTAGTATGCTATGCCATACATTTTATTGTTATTTGAATATTTTTACTGCTGTAATTGCCTATTGCTCATGTTTGATCTATTCTTACTGTACACCACCTTGAGTGAATTCCTAATAATCCTAATAAATAAATAAATAAATTTGGATGGATTTCTTCTCTAAACGTCCAAATCAGTATTTTCAAAACCTGTTTTGCGGATGTTTATCTATACATTTTGTCTGCAGTGCATCAAAATCACAAGCGGGCGTTTTGGGGGGGGGGGGGGGTATTGAAGGTGGGATTAGGGTGGGCTAAGGGCGTGACTAACACTTGGACATTTTATAGCCATAATGGAACAAAATGAAAATGTCTAGGGTGAAAATATCAACATTTTGGTCTAGACCTGTTTTTAGAATGAATAATGCACAAAAAGGTGCCCTAAATGACCAGATGACCACTGGAGGAAATCAGGGATGACCTCCCCTTACTCCCCCAATGGTCACTGACCCCCTCCCACCCTCAAAAATGCGAATAAAAATAGTACTCATCAGCCTCTATGATAGCCTTAGAACAGCATGCAGGTCCCTGGAGTAGTCTAGTGGTGGGTGCAATGCACTGTAGACAGGCGGACCCAGGCCCATACTCCCCCTACCTGTTACACGTGTGATGGAAACTGTGAGCCCTCCAAAACTCACCAGAAATACACTGTACCCACATATAGGTACCCCCTTCACCCATAAGGGCTATGGTAGTTGTATACAGTTGGGTGTAGTGGGTTTTGGGTGGATTTTGGAGGGCTCAGCAGACAAGATAAGGGAGCAATGGTGAGATGTATATCTGAGAGCATTTATATGAAATTCACAGCAGTGCCCTGTAGGGAGCCCTATTGCTTTCCTGGGATGTCTGGGGGATCAGTCTGCTAAAAATGCTGGCCCCTCCTACATCCCAATGTCTTGATTTTCTACGTTTTTCATATGTATGGTTTTCTTTTAAATGGCCTGAAAAGATAAATGCACAGAGCACAAAACCTCCTTTCAAATGGTATTTTCACATAAAAAAAAACCAAGATAAACTTTTGCAGTTTCGAAAATGACCATATTTCCTATTCAGGTTTTGGATGTTTAGTGCAAAACGTCCAAAGTCTGACTTAAATGTCATATTGAAAATGTCCCTCCACATATCTTTATGTTATCTCTTTATGTTGGCAAAATGCCCAAATCAAGATATACTGAAACCTGCTCTGACTAAAAGAAGCCAACAAGGGCATAATTAAGCTGAAATGTTTTGCTCTGATCAATGTAATCTGTACCCCAGAGAATATTGTATGGCCTCTTGCATCCATCTAAATGCAAATGCTTCCCTAACAGCTACTTCCTCTCCTATTGAGAAATGAATCTGGAGGGCTTCTGATTTGCTCATATTTACTTTAAATCCTGGCACCCTGCTGTAATTTTGTATCAACCAGATCTACACCAGCAAAGATATGCCAAAGAAAACATGATGTCATCCATGTACAGAGCTATTTTATAACTGTTTACCTTTGTTGGAATGATCCTAGCATCTCTTTGCTTTCTAACACTATTGATTCTACTGAGGGACCAACTGTTAGGTTGTCAAAGGGCACCCCTGCCTGATTCCCCTCCTGAAACAAGTTCAGCAGATAAACCTTTCTCTTTTACCTATCTCCCCCCCCCCCCCCCCCCCCCCGAATACTTGGAACATGAATTGACAATGGACATGATTGAAGGCCTTTTCAGCATCTATCATTAATAACCTTGAAGGTAATGCCCAGGGCCGGTCTTAGGCAGAGGCGACCGAGGCGGACGCATAGGGCCCCTGTGCGGCGCGCCTCAACTCCACCTCGCCTCTCTGACCACCGCCACTGCTCGCCTGCCCTCCATGTCCAGCGACGCGACTCTCCAGTCCTCGTTCCCCTGCTCTCCCTCCCTCCAGCTGTCTGAGCCCCCCCCCCCGTCTGAGCCCCCCTTGCCCAACCCGCCAAACGACCCTCTTCTGCCACCCGACCCGCCGGCACCTCACCTGACCCAGCATTTTTTAAAAATCTACAAGCAGCGGTGCCTCGTGTCTGAGTAAAAGAAGAAAAATCGCTTCGTCCATTGGCCAGCCTTCCCTCATGTCCCACCCTCTGATGTAACTTCCGCAAGGGCGGGACATGAGGGAATGCCGGCCAATGGATGAAGCAATTTTTCTTCTTTTACTCAGACGCGAGGCACCGCCACTTGTAGATTTTTTTAAAATGCTGGGTCAGGTGAGGTGCCGGCGGGTCGGGTGGCAGAAGAGGGTCGTTTGGCAAGTCGGGGAGGGGGGGCTCAGACAGGAGGGGGGCTCAGGTGGCTGGAGGGAGGGGGAGCAGGGGAACGAGGAGAGTCGCGTCACTGGACATGGGTGGAGGGCAGGGGGGATGGGGGGTTACTGGATATGGGTGGATGGCAGGGGAGGGCAGGGGGCACAGGAGGGTCGCTGGACATGGGTGGATGGCAGGGGAGGGGGGTTCTGGACATAGGTGGATGGCAGGGGAGGGCAGGGGGCACAGGAGGGTCGCTGGACATGGATGGATGGCAGGGGAGGGGGGTTTCTGGACATAGGTGGAGGGCAGGGCTAAATCCAGAGGTCAATATTCCATCCTCATTCCTCTTGATCTTTCCACTGCTTTTGACACTGTCGATCACAGCATACTTCTCGATACCCTGTCCTCACTTGGATTCCAAGGCTCTGTCCTTTCCTGGTTATCTTCCTACCTCTCCCTCCGCACCTTTAGTGTTCACTCTGGTGGATCCTCTTCTACTTCTATCCCTCTGCCTGTCAGCGTACCTCAGGGTTCTGTTCTTGGTCCCTCCTCTTTTCTATCTACACTTCTTCCCTTGGTTCATTAATCTCATCCCATGGCTTTTCCTACCATCTCTATGCTGATGACTCCCAAATCTACCTTTCTACCCCTGATATCTCACCTTGCATCCAAACCAAAGTTTCAGCGTGCTTGTCTGACATTGCTGCCTGGATGTCTCAACGCCACCTGAAATTAAATATGACCAAAACCGAGCTTCTCATTTTCCCCCCCAAACCCACCTCCCCGCTCCCCCCGTTTTCTATTTCTGTTGATGGCTCTCTCATTCTCCCTGTCTCCTCAGCTCGAAACCTTGGGGTCATCTTTGACTCTTCTCTCTCCTTCTCTGCTCATATCCAGCAGATTGCCAAGACCTGTCGTTTCTTTCTTTACAACATCCGTAAAATCCGCCCCTTTCTTTCCGAGCACTCTACCAAAACCCTCATCCACACCCTTGTCACCTCTCGTTTAGACTACTGCAATCTGCTTCTTGCTGGCCTCCCACTTAGTCAGCTCTCCCCCCTCCAGTCGGTTCAAAACTCTGCTGCCCGTCTCGTCTTCCGCCAGGGTCGCTTTACTCATACTACCCCTCTCCTCAAGACCCTTCACTGGCTCCCTATCCGTTTTCGCATCCTGTTCAAACTTCTTCTACTAACCTATAAATGTACTCACTCTGCTGCTCCCCAGTATCTCTCCACACTCGTCCTTCCCTATACCCCTTCCTGTGCACTCCGCTCCATGGATAAATCCTTCTTATCTGTTCCCTTCTCCACTACTGCCAACTCCAGACTTCGCGCCTTCTGTCTCGCTGCACCCTATGCCTGGAATAAACTTCCTGAGCCCCTACGTCTTGCCCCATCCTTGGCCACCTTTAAATCTAGACTGAAAGCCCACCTCTTTAACATTGCTTTTGACTCATAACCACTTGTAGCCACTCGCCTCCACCTACCCTCCTCTCTTCCTTCCCGTTCACATTAATTGATTTGATTTGCTTACTTTATTTATTTTTTGTCTATTAGATTGTAAGCTCTTTGAGCAGGGACTGTCTTTCTTCTATGTTTGTGCAGCGCTGCGTACGCCTTGTAGCGCTATAGAAATGCTAAATAGTAGTAGTAGTAGGCAGGGGGCACAGGAGGGTCGCTGGACATGGGTGGATGGCAGGGGAGGGGGGTTTCTGGACATAGGTGGATGGCAGGAGAGGACAGGGGGCACAGGAGGGTCACTGGACATGGGTGGATGGAGGGGAGGGGGTTTCTGGACATAGGTGGATGGCAGGGGAGGGCAGGGAGGACAGGAGGGTCGCTGGACATGGGTGGATGGAGGGAGGGGGTTTCTGGACATAGATGGATGGCAGGGGAGGACAGGGGGCACAGGAGGGTCGCTGGACATGGGTGGATGGAGGGGAGGGGGTTTCTGGACATAGGTGGATGGCAGGGGAGGGCAGGGAGGACAGGAGGGTCGCTGGACATGGGTGGATGGAGGGAGGGGGTTTCTGGACATAGGTGGATGGCAGGGGAGGGCAGAGGGGATAGGGGGTGTTGCTGGACATAGATGGATGGCAGGGGGGACAGGAGGGTCACTGGACATGGGTGGATGGAGGAGAGAGAAGAAATGCTGGACAAGGATGGAGGCGAGGGAAGAGTGAGGTAGGGCTAAGATGGGGCCCCACCAAATTGGTCTGCATAGGGCCCCGCACTTGCTAAGACCGGCCCTGGTAATGCCTTCCCTTTAACTATCCAAATCAAATTCAGCACAAGTCTGATCCACCAAAACCATCCCAGTTCTGCAATAGAACATATGAGGATGTGAATAATAAGTTTAGTCCTGGTTCTTCATATTCTTAATTCTCCAGGTGTCAGTTCGATTTAACTTCCCCATGAATTGTTTCAGCTTTATTTTATGGTTTCCCTGCCTCACTTCCCCTGAGACATTTGCGTAATATTAAAATCCCTTCTCACAATAACAGGACCCTCGGTGCACAGCCTTGTGGCCTCTCCCACAATTCTTCATAAACTTGCCCCAATTAATATTTAGAGCATAGAGGCAAACTTGTGTGATCTTAAATCCATTCAAACTTATATATTCAGCACCACATGTTGCTCTCTGACATCTCTTTTGACATCACAGAGCTTTATTTATGATATTCTTTTGAAATATGTCTATCAATCCCTCCCTTCTCAGGCTTAGCACAGTTAGCAGCTGGAAACATATGCTGGAAAAACCTATTTCTCAACAAGCAACTGACCTTTCCAGATGAGATTCTTGTATAAACATTTTCAAATGTTTAACCTCTTTAAATAACAACATCTCGTTGTTTTATTCCCAAAACTGACACTTCTAATTGAGCTTTCGATTTACATGTTATACCCCCTCCCCAGATCCTCTGAACCCAATGCACAATGGCAGGCATTGTTGGCCCTCGAAAGCTACTTCCTCTGCCCTACCTACCTACTCACCCAACCCTCTTCTCCACCCCACCTCTCCCAAACAAATATACTTCCACACATCCCTACAGCTTTATATAACAAGAGTTAAGAACATAAGAATAGCCATACTGGGTTAGACCAATGGTCCATCTAGTCTAGTATCTTGCTTCCAACAGTGGCCAGTTCAAGTCACAAGTACCCTGCAGGCACTGGTGCACATGCACCATGCTCTACGTTAACAGCGTGCATATAATTTGCATGCTATCAGTGCTGAGCATTGAGAAGGGTTTTTTTTTTTTTTTGCACTGTTCCAGTGGTATTTCCCGGCGTTGTTCCCTACAGCACTGGAGTTCTGATCATCGGCCCATCAGACAGGGTCTAAGCTTTCGGATTTTGACTTATAGAACACAATATGCACGTAACTCCCAATTAAACCAAATAACACCAATAATTGGTTGTTAGTAGCCAATTATTGGTGCTGATTGGCTCATTAATTAAGTTATATGCGTAAATTGGCTATGTACACTGATTTACTCGTGCAACTGTAGTCGCCATATATAGAACACGGCGGTCACTGTGAAAATTCAGTGGAATTTATTTAAAATGGAATTGATGCATAAAATAAGTTTATAAGATGTTCTACCTTGTATTTTGGAACTTTATCATGTTTTGAACAGTTTCAAAGAGTTCATACAGTTATTTTAAACTTAAATCTTCATAACATCTTATTTAAATACATTTTTTGTTATATCCATAAATATCTGTTGACTTTTATTACCATACCAACTTATCCAGATATTTATATTTAACTGTGTAGCACCTTTTCTCTGTCTGCACTAAATTCACTTGCAGCAACAAACTAATTTTAAATATTCCTCCTCCTTTCTTCGAGAGAGAAGGACGAGGTTCTTTGCTTATGAGGTGGATCCTCCAATTCCAGGGCACCTTACCTGAGGTAGAGCTTGGCCCTGTGATTTTCATTATTTCTGATCTGTTAAATTGTAAGGTAAGGTCAGCTCATGGGTATGGGGACTCCTTACAATATAAACCCTGAAGCTCCAGTTCTGTATCACAAACTCCATATTCCCCAGCAACGGAGCTATCCCCCTTACAATTCACCACACAAAAAATATTCAAATTGTGATTAGCACCTCCAAAACAGGACACTTTCTTTCACTGCCAGACACTTTGTTTAAAGCAGATGAGCTTTTGTTTGTGTAATGATTCTACTGGATGTGGAGACCATTAGTCCTGACCATTTTATTTTGGGTGATAAGGCCACCTTTGGTAGCCCTTGCCCCAAAACGTGCTTTCAAATAGGGCCAGACACTTTGTGAAATAACACAAACCCCTGCAAAAAATTGCTCAAAACCTATACAGAAACTTACCACACCATAACAACCCTATCCCCCACCCCCCCCCCCCCCCCCCATGAAAACAAACTGTGCTATAAATAATACACCGGGCCATAGAGCACCGATATACCTGTTGCTGAGAATGTGGAGCAAGCTGAACTGTTATAGATTCCTACATTTAAAAATGCTAGCAGAATCCTTTGCCTCAGTCGAATATGCAGCACATGGACAGAACCTCACCTGAAGAAAAAGAGCTGCAAAAAAATCTAAATGGAGAGACAAAAAGCAGGTTCAGAAATAGAAATTATGTTGCTGAAAAAAAATGTATTAGCTACAAAGTTGAACTTAAAGCATAGTGTAACATGATGAGGCCACGTTTCACCTACCTAGGGGCTGCGTTAGGGGTAATTACAAGAGGGACCTGTATCTGCTTGTCCTTCTTATCATCAGTAGGAATCAGCTTGGCTTTCTCCTTGTGTGTATGAAAGTAGCATGCAGACAAAAACTGTAAAGGAGACGCCCCCCCCCCCCCCCCCCCCCCACACACACACCCAAGAAAACCAGATACTAGTAAAAGAGAAATAAAAACGTGTTCTCTCCTGTACTCTGCAAAATACAAAAATTACCCAAAGCAGACAAATCCCAATCGTTAAAGTACTGAATAAAAATCATTTTGTTTCTTTTCTACCTTTGTTTGGGTATTTTATTTTGTAACTGGGCTGGTCCCACTCTCTTTTCCACTTTCCATGTGTCAGTCTTCCCTCAAACTTTTTTTTCCCCAGGTTGACTTTTGTTGTGAATTGAGGGGTCCCGAGCCCCCCAAGAAGGCTGGAGTGACCTTAAATCTGACTCCATCTCTAAATAGCACTAGTACTGGGGTAATCAAGGAGTTGTGAAGTTCTAAAAGGAATTGCCACTAAGGGAGACGTTAGGTCTAAGGAAAAGATACCAGCCTTATGACAAACTGGATTTATGTCACAGGTTATACAATGCAGTGAAAGATAGCCTGATACAGCAAAAGCATTTATACTTACAGCCTCTCATCATTAAGTGAAGTCCACAAATCATCATTTGGAATGAGGAGTTTATTTGCCAAGGTACAAGTCAAATCAGTGATTGACAACAGGCACGCACAATCAATTAGTTATAGGAATATAATAATCCAGCTGCAAACAGGTGTTAATTAGTTCCTAATCTTTTATAATTTCTTTTACCAATTAGAGGTTTTACAAGGGAAAGCAATTAGGTAATTTGTCAATTCTGCTGGTCACATTGGTTTCCCTTGGAGAGAGAGAGTGCCAACCCTTCTCTCTCTAACTTAAACCAGGAAATACCCTGATTTTTATAGGTGCCCTCAGGATATGGATAATATGACAGTAGATATACCTGATTTGATCTATGCTAATGTCATGGTTGTCACTGATTGGCTCATGCTAATGAGTAGCTTCTATCTTGCTAACATGGTTTTGTCTTTAGCTCGCTTGACCACAAATCTTAAGCAAGACCCTGCATTCAGCTACACCTGGCATGACTCACTCATTTCTCAACTTGTTTTTCTAACTTACATTAGAGAAAATTCCACTTTGTAACAGATACGGCTTCCATTTTGTGCTGAAATCCTCCATTTTGTTTCCATATCTATTGACCTAACTTTTCCTAATTTAGCTTATTTAGGCCTCAATCCGGGCTACAAACTAGGCCATACTTTTCCAGTAAGCTCCCAGTTATGTCAGCCATCAGATTTCTGACTCAGCCAAGGTCTGTAATGGCCTGAGCTCTATGACTGGGCCCTCCACCATTCCAGTGGGGGGTCTCTGGTTGTACCATAATTATACACTTTCCCGTTTCTTCTGTCTCCTCTGGTCTTCTTCCCTTCCTTCTCTACATCTTTCTGGCACTGATCTTTCATTTTATGTTTTCTTTTTTCACTTTCTTTTCACTGCATTTATAGCCACTCATTTGATTTTACTCTCATTCTGCCTTTCTCTCACCCTCTATTCCTTAGTCTCCTTTTCACTTCTCATCTACCTACTGGTTTTTCCCATCTCCCTCTCAGTCCCTCTCCAACATTCCCATGGCTCCCTACTTTCCCAAGTTTCCCAGTCTCCTACCCCCCCACCCCATTTTCACCCACTCCCTTAGTTTCCTATTCTCATCTTCTGTACTCACCCTCTTAGCCTTCATCTACCCTCCACTGCATCTCATCCCCTCCCCCCATCAGCCCAAGTTCCATCCCTGTCTCTTTCATTCCCTTGCCTCCAGGCCATTCATCTATCTTTTACCCTATGTCCTATTGCCTTTCTATCACCACCTTTTTAACACCATTTCTACTTATCACTTTTCAATACCTCTCATACTCTCTCCAGTCTTCTGGGTCATTTACATTATGTCTCAACCCACACTTCATTCCCTTCATTTCACACCCTCACTCATTCTCTCAACTCGTCAACATACCTCCACTCACAGCTACCAATTGCCAAGTACTCACTATCTCCTCAAAATTCTCATGCCATCTCTCCCATCCATAATTCCCTGCTCTTCTCCCCAACACTCATTCAATTACCAAGTCTCTGTTCCCTTCTCCTCACACTCCTCCATCCCAGCCATCTCTTACTCTGTTCCCCCTTCACCCCCAGCCCCTACCCCCTAGTCCCGCCTATCCCCTAGTCCCATGGTTTTTAATAGCAGTACCTTTAACAGCTTCTGCTTTCCAATGTATCTTGTCCATTTGACATTTCTTCTCTCTTCACTTACACCTTCATTTCCGCTGTGTCTCCATCTCTACTGTCCAACACCTCCCCTCTGTGCCCCATCCCTATTCACTCCTTCCTATGTACAGCATCTGTCCTCTGTGTCTATCCCCTTGTCCAGCTTCTTTCCCTCTCCTTTTTCTCCTACACTGCCACCCTAGGGCCAGCATCTCTCCCTCTCTCTCCCCGTCCCTCTCCCCATATAGTATCTCTGTCTCCCTTCCTCCTTCCATGGGTCCAGCGTCTTTCCTAATCTACCCCACCACCTGTCCAATCTCTCTCTTCCTCTCTCCATCCTAGCAACTCTCTCTCTCTCACTCCCTCCCTGAAGTTGTAGTCATAGCCTCTGAAAAGCTCCACTCCAGCCCATCCAAGTTTATTCAGCCTCGATCAGGGCACAGACCACAGAAGTCTACCTAGCAGTGGCTTTCCTACCTAATCTCTCCTAAGCTTGTTTGGATCCAATCCTTCTAAACAGGATTCCTTTGTGTTTGTCCTATGCATTTTTGAATTCCGTTACAGTTTCCATCTCTACCACCTCCCATGATAGGGCATTCCAGATATCTACCATCCTCTCAGTGAAAAAATACTTCCTGACATTATTCCTGAGTTGGTCCCCTTTCATCTTCAATTCATGCCCTCTAGTTCTACCACCTTCCCATCTTTGGAAAAGATTTGTTTGCGGACTAATACCATGTTACCAACAATCAGTGTTGGGTAAAATCATTTTGACAAAGATTTCAAATCAAGATCAAAATCACTAATGGCCAAATTCTATAAATGGTGCCTTAAATATTGGTGCCGAAAAACCATGCACTTAGCGTGATTCTATACACCGCCTAAAGTTAGCTGTAGTTTGTAGAATATGCTCATGATCCGTTCTTGTGACTGAAATTTAGGCATACCCATTTAGGCCACCTAAAACCAAGCCTAAATACCTGCACCTAACTTAGGCACAGATCGGATGTATTCCATAATAGTGCGCATAGTTTTTTGAAATGCCAACAACCTGCCCTTTTGACACCCATGGCCATGCCTCCTTTTCAGCATCGCGCATTAAAATTTACGCATATCACTTTGTAGAATACACCTAGAATGTTGTGTGTGTAAATGCTAATTAAAGCCAATTAGTGCTGTAATTGGTTAAGTACCAATTATTGGTGCTGATTGGCTTGTTAATCAATTAATTTGTGTGTGCAACATAGCCATGCGGCCAAATTAGCACGCACAATGTAAGGCACCCTTTATAAAATTTGGGGGTAAGTGTACAAAATGAATTTGAAATCAAAATCAATCAGTAAGTCAGTTGTGATTTCAAATTGAAATCAGTCAACAAATGATTTCAAATTGAAAATCGACAGAGCAAGGTACTACTATTAAATGTAATTGTTATGGGACAGGATTATAGACTACTCTGTCAATATTGATAAGCATGGACATGCAAATTAGCAAGAATTAATATATAAATAGGGTTTACGGACTTTGGTAGCTTAGGCTCGTTTAGACCTTGCTGGTGTTATTGACCATCACAGTAATAAATCCATGAATCCTAAGATTAAACCAACATTCATAAGCAAATGATTTGTGATTTAATTATCATAAAAGATACAAAATCACTTGAGTATTTGACTGCAAATCTAAAATAAAAATCAGAATAAAAGAATGATTTCAAATAAATATAAAAATCATACAAATGATTTAAAATCATCATTTCAATTTACTTAATTTGAAATCATACCCAACACTGCCATCAATATGCAATCAAGGTCACAAGTACCTGACAGGATCCCAAAAAGTAGATAGATTCCAAGCTGCTCATCCCCAAGTTAGCCTGATTAATATGGTTTATGGACTTTTCCTCCAGGAACTTGATTCTCTGCATTAAATAATGTGCAAATAGCAACAGACAAGGGAAGAGATTCACTTTGTATACATGCCTACAAAAGCCTATCATTCTGATGGAGTGATCAAAAGCATTATTTTCCTGTAAGATGCCTTACTGCTACCACATATTTTGAAAGTCAAAGTGTGTGGCCTAATTAGGGTTGCCAATACTTGCCTCACTCTATGCCCCTCCCCTGCCTTGCCTCAGTCCCTTAAGGGCCACAACTACTGTTGCACCCTTCCCCTGCTCCTCCGTTCTACAATTAACTGTCCACATTAGGGTTGCCAAATCAGAAGAAACTACCACATGTACATATACTCTGTGATTATTTAATAATCTTTACATAGCAGAAACAGAGCTTAGTAAACAAACCCTGAAAAAACAAACACATTCTAAACCAATATGCAAAACATTTTATAATAAAGCAACATTAAGGTCCAGGACTCAAATAGCAACTACCTTACCTATAAAACAGCAGCACCCTAACATACCAATATACTTCCCTGAACAAAAATAGAACAAGTCAGACTGCTACAAATCCATACACAGAATACCTTAGAGAAACCACATGCTAGCAGAATACCACATCTTGGTCACAAGCATAAAACACAGACACACTCAACAAATATGAAACAAGGGACAACATATCAGTAATAGAGATATGAAGGCAAAAACTGAACAGGAAACCTCAAGAAGTCATACTCTGAATGTACAATGATAATGGAGAAATAGAAACTGAAATGCAAGATACCAGAGTTGTAGATTTGCCTGACATATTCCAATTAATAAATTCAGATACAATATTTTTCTACCTTTGTTGTCTGAGCATTTTATTTTTCCATTTGCTTTGGTCCCACTATCTCTTTTCTGCTGTTCTCTGTTTTTCTCCTAATTCTCTTGCCAGGGTCATTTGTGCATTTGACATGTCTTCTTTCTCCATGTCTACCATCCACCTTCCCTCTGCGTCCCTTATCCATCCTGTTTAGCATCTCTCCTCTGTGTACCTGTCTATGTGCTCCCACCATGTTCTTCATCTGCCTTCTCCCTCCCTCTGTGTCTAGCATCATCCCTCTGTATCCCTGTCCCTAAGCTCCTTCCTTGTCTTATCTCATCCCTTGTCCTCTTTCTCTTCCCCTCTTCCTGCACCCCAGGTCCAGCATCTCTCTCTCCTCTGCACTCCCTCTGCCTCAGTACAGCATCTCTCTCTCCCCCCCCCCCCCCATTGGTCCAGCATCTCTTCTTCTCTCTTCTCCCACCTCCAAGTCCGATCTCTCTCTTTTCCCTCTGTTCACCCAACAATAGGTCCAGCATCTCTCCCCCTATCTCCCTCCCCCTAGTGTCTAGCATCTCTCCTTCCCCTTCTCTCCCTCTCCATGATTTGGCCTTTTTCTCTCATGGAGGGAAGAGGCCAAATCTCTGGGGTCCAGCATCTTTCCTCCTTTCTTCCCCTTTCCATCCTAGTCCAGTAGCTCTCAGCCTCAGTGCTCTTTCACCCCTCAAGGTTCAAGGTTTATTTAATTTGATATACGGCTCAAGGGCAAACCATCCAAGCAGTGTACAATACAATTCAATTGGAGAAATAAAGAATGAAAAATCAGAAAGGAGATACAAATTACATAGGATAGAGAGAAAAGAGACAGTCAATCTGCTGCTGTACCCACAGCACACTGAACTCCAGCACCAACAAGCCTGAGGGCTGCAGATGGAGAGAAGGCTCCAAGACCAGAAGCGACATGTTTTCAATGCTGCTGGAGACTCACTGCTTTTGGAGGACCTCAGAGGGGGATAGAGAGAGATGCCAGACCTGCAGAAGAGAGAGAGGAAGGGAGGGAGAGCTGCTAGACCATGGGGGCAGGGATCCTGAGGCTTTTCTGTTGCTGGTTTTATGGGTTTGCCAGCAGCTCGACAATCATTGCAAAACTGGCCAGGCTGCCTGAAAACCAGCCAGCTGGCAACCCTAGGCCTAACATTTTTTCACTTGAGACTATGTGCTTCAAAGGACCTGATGGATTCATAATAGAGCAATTCTAGTCACCTCAAGTTGGTTTCAAGCCTGTACAACAGAAACTTCTGTGTTTACTTTTCATGCTTGTTTGCCTGCAGTTCCCACAGAACATCCTCAAGACTTGATCTCAAAAGGATCAGGGTTGGACTGGTGTTCTCTGCATAGCTTATGTTTGCATGCTTATATTATGTTCCTGTGACCTTTGCTGCCTAAAGCAATACGGCTACCTGCAAGGCTCATGAAATCTACTCTTGTAGGTTAATTACAACTACCTCTGGTCTCACTGACATTTTCCTGCCTTCATGACCCAGCTCATGGAGTAACTTTTGACCCTATACATCATTTCTAGAGACCACTAGTTATTGTGGGTAATCTATTGTTCCTCATCCCCAATTCAAAGATCTCCATTTTAGATACAGAAGTTGGAAGCTGGCTGGCTACCTTTTCCCCTCTCTCTCTGCCCCTGTAAGTAGCAATTGTGTTCTTAATCACTTATATGTAACTGAAGTATCTGCAGAAAGACTCATTACTCTTGTATTGATCTAGAATCAGTGCTGCACACTTGATTTCAACTATCTACTGTACCTTCCTTGTTTGCTTATCCTATATAATAAAACTCACCCTCAACGTTCTGAGGACACTGACGTCAGTGTCACTTCCTTCGGGTTCGAAGGGTTCATGGTGGTGAAGCCACCGAAATCACTATCTCTGGGCCCCACCCTCGCGTCAAACGTGATGACGTCGAGGGTGGAGCAATGGCGTCACAGAGCGAGGGCGGAGCAATGGCGTCAGTGGCTTCATGACTCAGGAGATGAAGGTGGCATGCATTGACGAGGTGCGGAGCAATGGCGGTCAGTGGCTTCACAACGCCGAAGGGGTGGGTAGGGAGGGGGGGTTCGGGAGGAAAACCTTGCTAGCGCCCGTTTCATTTGCTCCAGAAACAGGCATGTTTTACTAGTTTGTAATAAAACTATTGAAGATTAAGAAAATGAGTCTTCTCATGTGGATGTTGATTGGGTTCAACTTGCTATCTAGCAACTCAGCCAGTAGGTACTGTGAGGAGAGTACAACTTTAAGCCAGGACGTTATCTATCCTCAAGGACTGATCTACGGATAATCCCCCAGATTCTATAAAGGTTCCATCATATCTTTTTAATATGTGTACACATTCTATACAGCCCCTTACACATCTTACACGGTAAAATAAAATCAGTCCAACATCTCCCATCCCCACCCACAAGCTGATGCTTCACCCCAGGTCTTATGGTATAATAACAGAAAGGAAGCCCAGGGCTGTGCATACACAGAAGGTTCCCGCTGCATTCTGCTCCCTCTGAAGCAGACTTAACTGATTTTGAGGGGATAGAATGTGGCAAAGCCTTCAGCGCAAACATAGACTGAAGGTGCTGTTTCGTTTCTGTTGTATTTCAGTTGCCACAGATCCCGAGGTGAAGTGGCAGTGGCCAGCCAGCTGCTGGTCATGGTGCAGAAGGGAGATGCTGGAGAAGATATGCTGGGCATGATGGAGCCATAGGGGATGGGATTAGGGACACAAAGAGGAGATGCTGGTCATAGAGCGGAAATAATTGTCATGCCTACAGAAAACGTTTGCACTGTACACAAGTTGCATTATTTTGTTTTTGCGAGAGATGCCACAGAAGCAGAACAGATAGCTGTTTTGTTTTCCCTTCTTTTGTATTTAGTAGGTACACATAGACAAGGCGTCATCCATCTAATTGCTCTAATTACAAACAGGAAAGACAAGTGGGAGCAGTCTATGGAGTTGTAGATGGTGTGGAGAACTACAGTAATTAACCTTGTATTTTATTTTATATTCCAGCAAGGAATAAGAGGAGAAAAGAAAGCAGTGGTGGACACCTGACCAGTGACACCAGGGAGTGAAGAATGTTTTCATTGGTCAAATGATTTCACACATCTATTCCCATCTAGGATTATATGGGAGGTAAAATGGAGTATAGTGTAATGTATGTCTATAATGTGTTTTGTAGCAGGAAAAAGCTTTTGGCTATAATTTCTGGTGCCTGGCATATAGAGTGTGAAGTTTCCCTGGTGGAATCAGTGCTGGTGATGCTCAAAAGCACATTAGACACAAAAAACAAGGAGAAATCCCCTATAGAGAGGCAAGAGCAACTGAAGTAGTAGGGAAAGGATGTATGCCAAACAAACAAACAAATCTCCAGAGGTTGATTGCAGTAAGGATTTATTGAAAAAAAAAACAGGTACAATGGACTCACCATAGTCCATGTTTCCACATTAAAATTGCTTGCTGTGAAGAAACAGTGTGTTTTAAGCCTGTAAAATGTATTGGATATTTAACCTTTTTAAATTATGTCTGAAGTGTATTTCTCCTATTTGGCCAGCAGATGGTGCATGTTTATGCTTAGAGCTGTTGTAGGGAATGAGTGTTCTTTTTCTTTAACACAAGCAGGAAGCAAGTAGTAGTATACATTTAAAACTTGTTGACTGGGGTCTGATTGGCCTGGAGTTTGAAATTACCCAGTAGTGCTGTTGTTTTGGTCTTAGCCTGGAAGAAAAAAGAGACAGATCTTTTTGCTAAGGCTCTATGAACAATTATGTCCTGATCGTCCCAGGTACAGTTTAGACAGTATGCAAATGTTTTAGCTAGTTTTCTAATTGATCCTTATTTCAGTTACCTGTTATTGTTTGCCAGTTTGCACAGTTTTGTCCACTGTTCTAAGTTCTGAGAATAAACACAATTGTTTGTTCGTTCTGCCTGTGTGGACTGATAAAGAATCCTGGTGGTTTGTGTGTTGGGTCTGTTAATGCTTTCTGGGAACTGTGGGACCACTGGGAGTGTGGCTCCAGTAACCTAGAAATCACTGGGGATAATTGGAGAGTGGGAGACTCGCCTTGAGACGGTTGGGACCCAGTTGGTGGGAGGAAGGTGCTAGTGAGGAGCACAAGTGACAGGTGCAGGTGGACTTCAGCTGTGCTGGGGATAGACCCTCTAAATGGCCGCAGGGTAACCCCAGGCAGGTGGCTAGGCATTTCGTGACACCTGCCTCACAAAAATATAATATAAAATAGATAATAAGAGAAACCACATAATTATATATATTTTTTGCACACAGTATATTATTAATATAAGAAATTATAGATAAAGGAGGTGAAAAACATTAGATCTGATAACTAACAGAAGAGGTATCTAATAAAGGTCCAGAGCACCAATGTAAGTTGTGTGTATAAATGAAATATGCAATGATGCTCAAATAAAATACCAACAGAGAAATTAATTTAGCTTATCTTGAAAGGTAGATAAATTAAAAGGACAAAAACCAAAATGTGAGGCTGGTGAAACAGCATCTCATAAAGTCAAGAAAGCAGGAGAAACCACAAGGTCTATTTATTTAAACAAACAAAAAAATAAATGCTAGAAAGTGGAAAATTCATCATGACTGAACTGAAAACAATATCCAATATTTAGAAATAAGCCCAAGAGATTATGTGTGGACTCACAAATACTGCATAGGTAACTGGCACTATTGTATATCCTGCACACATAATTTTGTATGCTAATCATGAAAATGTGCATACAGGATTATAAAATGAGGGGGCATGTTGCTTTGCAATTTCTGAACTAGATGTAGGACCATAAAATTCTCTCCAGATCTCTCAGTCTTCCTCTCAGCTGCTGCTCCTCTTTCACAGGCTAGGCCACACCAACTTGAGAGACCTGTTCCCTGTTTCAAAGGCTCATGAAGTGAGGCAGCATCAGTCTGCTTCTGAGCAGGCACCTGAGCCTCTTTGAGCTCTGCAGCACTCATAGGTAAACACCGGCAAATCATCTTTCATATTAATAGGCAGTGCATTTTATACTTCTCTCCAAAAACACATGCAGAGAATATTCACTCTGACAGATACTTTAGCCATCCTATGCTATATCATTTTATCTCTTTCACAGATTAGGATCAGGGCTTCCAGAAATTTAATCATTTGAAAGATAGAAGAACATTTGACATATGTATTATGTTCTGTATTTACCAGAGGAGGGGGAGAGGCCTGTTCCATTACAATAAGTATTTGATATCCATTCGCAGAACATCGTTTTGCTTTGGAGGGCCAATCAAACCAAGCTTTGTTCCTGCCTCTGCCCCCTATCTCCCAATTTATAGGGCCATGGCCCCTGTGGTCCACCTCATTCTGCTGCCTGTTCTTAGAATGATGCCTTCCTCAAATAATAATTCTACCTGTGAAGTGGGTGAATAAACATGTGGATAAAGGTGAGCTGGTCGACATTGTGTATCTGGATTTTCAAAAGGCATTTGACAAACTACCTCATGAAAGACTCCCGAGGAAATTAGAAAGTCATGGGATAAGAGGTAAGGCTCTAGTGTGGAATGAAAATTGGTCAAAAGATGGAAAACAGAGAGTAGCCTTAAATGGTCAATATTCTCAATGGAGAAGGGAAGGAAGTGGGGTTCCCCAGGATCTGTACTGGGACCGCTGCTTTTTAACATATTTATAAATGATCTAGAGTTTTGAATAATTAGTAAGGTAATTAAATTTGCTGATGACATGAAGTTATTCAAAGTTGTTAAATTGCAAGAAGATTGTGAAAAATTGCAAGATGACTTTATGAGACTGGGAGACTGGGTACCTAAATGGCAGATGGCATTTAATGTCAGCAAGTGCAAAGTGATGCATATGGGAAAGAGGAACCCAAACTGTAGCTACATGATGCAGGGTTCCACATTAGGAGTCACTGCCCAGGAAAAGGATCTAGGTGTCATTGTTCAAGATACATTGAAACTCTCTGCTCAGTGTACAGCTGTGGCTAAGAAAGCAAATATATTGTTAGGGCTTATTAGAAAAAGAATGGAAAACAAAAATGAGAATATTATAATGCCCTTGTATCACTCCATGATGCAACTGTTCCTCGGATACTGTGTGCAATTCTGGTCACTGCATCTCAAAAAAGATATAGCAGAATTAGAAAAGGTAAAGAGAGGGGCAACAATAATAATAATAAAGGGGACGGGATGACATCTCTATGAGGAAAGGCTAAAGTGGCTAGAGCTCTTCAGCTTGGAGAACAGATGGCTATGAGAAGATATGATAGAGGTCTGTAAAACACTGAGTGGAATGGAATGGGTAGACGTGAATTGCTAGATTACTCTTTCCAAAAATGCTATGACTAGGTGGCACGCAATGAAGCTGCTAAGTAGTAAATTTAAAACAAACTGGAGAAAACATTTCTTCAGTCAATATGTAAATAAACTCTGGAATTTGTTGCCATAAAATGTGGTAAAAGCAGTTAGCTTAGCAGGGTTTAAAACAGGTTTGGATAATTTCCTAAAAGAAAAGTCCATAAGCCGTTATTAAGATGGACTTGGGAAAGTCCACTGCTTATTTCTAGGATAAGCAGCATAAAATCTGTTTTATTGTTTTGAGATCTTGCCAGGCACTTGTGACCTGGATTGCCCACTATTGGAAACAGGATAGTGAGCTTGATGGACCTTCGGTCTGTTCCAGTATGGCAACGCTTATGTTCTTATTGTTATAACCCTGTTCCTAAAGGAGTTCAGCTTTATTATACTTGATGTTAATAGTTGTGGCTGATACCTCAAGCTGAGCCTCTGGAACAGTGTAAAACAATATAAACTAACCTCGTTCACTCTTCTCAAAGTAGCATGGAGGAATTGAAACTAGAAAATCAGGATTTTTCTCTGGTCTTTGGAATTACAAGATACTCAAAGGGGCTGTAACAATAACATTTATTTAAATCTCCAATTTTGAATGCAAATGGTTTGTCTCAAAATTCAAACAATATATTCCCAAAATTTAAACAATGAATTTTTGACAAAAAGGTATAAATTAATTAATATGTGAGTTCAGCTGAACTTTACAACTTAAATTGTGTTTAGTTTACACATTTACAGATTCACCTTTCCAGGAAAGAGCATTGATTTTGACAACAGATAAACTGTCAGATATGTATCTCTTTTACTCTTTTACCAAACTTTCACATCTGATGTGATTCAAAATTCTATTTTGTCATAAGAACTGACTATTTTAACTTTTATGTTATTCCCGCAGACTTCTCTTCAGGTAAGTATGATTTCCTGAGCATTTTATGCTGTTTTACTTTCCCAAATTCCTTCTCTGTTCTTGTCTAGAACTTAGCTGTGATCTTTCTTGGCTCTCAAACTCTTTGGTCTTTCTTGACGGTGGGACCCATAGACTGCAGATATGCACTTCTCTCAGCACAGACAATCTTCACTGTTAATGCAGGGCTCGCCTGACTGCACAAACACAAATGAAGTAAAACCCTGACTCCCTATCATTAATAAGGGTTCTAGAACTGAGGTTTATTTACTTAAAAACTGTAGCCGTTCTAAATAGTGAAAAATAAAATGTAATTATTATCCCTAACTTCCCAGACCTATTCTTTGCACTTGTTTCCTACAACTTGAGAAAAGCATCTTCTTCCTGAATTCACACACTCTCTGTCAGGGGTCTCTTTCACACATACTTCTTGCGTATACTTAACCAATGCGGCTAGACACTCACATATTCTCACGCTCACACTAAATAGGGTTACCATATGGCTCCAGAAAAAGGAGGACACATTGATCCAGTCCGGGTTTTGCTTACATTGAAAGCAATGGAAGTAAAACCCAGACTGGCTCAATCTGTCCTCCTTTTTCTGGAGCCATAGGGTAACCCTAACACTAAACCACTCATTAAACTTTCTCTACAATTTTTTTTTTTTAAGAAGAAATAATGTTCTTTAGTATTGTTTCCCATTCAAACCTTACAATCAGATTGAAAGCACAAAACTTCTTCAGAATTATTTTTAACCACTACCAGGATATTTACAATGTCTTTCAAACTATTGTAAAAGAATTTTCTTTTCACTCAGACAGCTATCTCTAGACACCTTTCACACAGGTGCAGCATGCACCCCCACAACACTTCTATCTCACTCACCTTTTATAGCTCTTCTGGCCAACTATCTCTGAGGCTGTTTTCAAGGAAACTCTGGCTCACTTGGGTCATCTGACTTGGCCCAGTCAATCAAAAAGCTTACTTAGAAATTTCGATTTTTTTTTCTCCACCTCATGGAACCTTGTTTAAACTGTTCCACTCTCCATTTTAAATTTGATTTTCCCCATAGAAAATAAGGGGGAAATTGCACATTTTCATATTTTTATGTGTAAGCTTGTCGTGCCACTTGAGCACATCTATACCTATGACCCTATGTTTTTAGTTTAAAAAAAAAAAACAGGCTCTTGAAGACACCACACATTTTTCTCCAATAAGTAATTAAAATTACTCAAAATCCTTTAACACCGGTTTAGAAAATTAGAAGCACTCAATGGACACCTCCTCCACTGAAATCCCTCTGAATAAAATCCAACCCAAGCACCACAGCCAGTCCACAGGTTTTCACCTTTAAAAATGACTTTTCACAAATGTCAACCTCCTAGTCCACTTCAAGAGGTTCTCAGGGTTCTATAACTACTAAAAGTTTTTTAAAAAAATTAACCCCTTGCATTCCAGCACACCCATCACCAAAAGAACATTAAAAAAACAAACTAAAAATTCCATTGGGTCACCAGACCCTTTACCTTGACCCTACCTTTGGTTCGGATTTCAATGGACCTCCAGTGATTGTGTGATACTGTGGCCAGGCATGCCTCGAAATTTAGGCCGCAGCTTGGTTTTGGGCCTACCACCAGTACTGGGAAGCTTCCGCACATGCGCAAAAACTCACACACTCACAGAACTCCCATCTAGGCTTCAGACGGCCATTTTCCCTGATGTGCCCAGCTGGGAAACATCAATCACTGGCCAGGCAGCATCACAAATGGACACAGGAAGTGTATCTCTGCCTTGGGACCCCTCTAGTACTGGCCCAGACCCCCGAGCAACCCACAGCCCTGGCCACCAATGACCCTGTTTGGCCCCCCCAGTGCCCCAGACATCCTCAGAGCCCTGCATGTACTTTTTTTTCTTTAATATTAAACCTTCAAGGTTATATTATGTTGGAAGCACACAATTGGAGAGGTGACAGGAGTTACCCAGCAAGCAAATGGACCTGAGTCTGAGCTAACAGGAAAGGCCCATAAGTCAGTGGAAGCTGGGAACATATACTCGGGTAGGTGTGTGTGTGTGGGGGGGGGGGGGGGGGGGCAATAGCAGCAGAACAACAAGACTGTGGGAAGTAGTAGTCCATAATACAATAGAACTTAATATGTAAACAGCATAATATGAGAAGTCAGGAGACATCTCTGGGGGTGTTGAGTACCCCCAATATTGAGCAAGCTCCTTTATTGTGTCCTGGGAAGAGCAATTTGTTTTGCACTTCCATCATTTTGAAATTTTAGCTAGGAAAAAAACTGCCTGTAGAATTTCATTTATTTCCTGTCTATTTTCAGTAGGGTTGCCAAGTTTATAAAAGAGAAAACCCCACTACTTGCTGTTGCCCATGCTCCTCCCCTGGTCCATCCCTGCCTCATCCCATCACATAAATGCAGTGATGGTGACTGTGCAGGCTTTAGCCCCAGCAGGCTATATCAGAGTTGCATTCCTCAGCCAGTCTTTTCCTCAGTCCCCTAATCCAGGAATTCTCCCACATACACATGATCCAAGCCATAGATTCCCCTCCCCCCCCCATACATATGTTCTTCAGACACACTACTTTCCCAATACAGTACACTCTCTCTCTCTCTACAGTGTGCAATGTGTGTACAGAAGCACCACCCACAGCTCCCCCCCCCCCCCCCCCCCCAAGGTTGCAGGTTGATCCGGTTGCCACATGTATTTGTAGCTTTGAGATAAATGAATGAAACAATTAAGAATTACAACTCCATGTATGTAATTAGGCAAAACTAGCTACTTCCTTGAGTTTGGGTGAGTTGGTAGTCCTACATCCCTCCATAATAAACATAATAAAAATCATTTCAGCTGGTCCTTGTGACCCCCACTCCAGCACTTAATCAGTATAAAACCCCTCCATCAGAAAAATTGCAATCTATCTGTTCTCACCTTTCAACAACAATCCTCCTTCTAGATTTCCTGGCCCGGTTCTAGCCTTCTGGGGGCAGAGTGTACTGGAAGGGCTGAGCCTGCTCATTCTTGTACCACCTGACCTGGGCCTGATAGGTAATCAGGCAACAGTTATCCTCTCCTGCTTGCTCAGTTCTGTAGGCACAGACAGATTATCCTACCCTATGCTTTTCTCACATACTTCCCTCTCTTCCAGCATTTATCTTTCTCCATCTCTCACATTCAGCTCTCCTCCTGCTCTTATCACAAATCGCTGACCTATTCCTCATCTTTCAGTTCTTCCATCCCTCTTTCTCTCTCTCTCCTTCCCAACCTTCTTCCTATTCTTCTAGCACTTTCTCATCTCTCTTCGCCACTTTCCCTGTCCTTCTCCTCTCTCCTTCCTTCCTTTCACACCCTCACATTTCATCTCTTTCCCCCAACAACCTCCACCTCCTCTTGCCTCCCATTCAGCAAATTCCTTGAGGAGGACCCCTGGCTCTCTCTGTGATTTGGAAAGTTGTGTAGCCTTTCTTGTCAAAACTTTAGGGCTATCTGTTCTAAGAGAATCAGTATTTCCCCTCTGTCTCCTTTTGTCTTTGCATTCCCTTCTCTGTCTCCCTATTCCCTCTCTCATGTCCAGTATCTCCCCTCTGTGACCCTATTCCTCTGGTGGTCTTGCATTGCTCTTCTGCATTGCTATCTCCACTCCATGTCTAGCATTTCCCTTAGTGTCTCTATTGCCATCCTCCATGGTCCACCATATCCAGTAAGTCTTCTCCAACCTCCATCCCAGTCTAGCATCTCCTTTCTTCAGCCAGCAAATGGCCAACCACTGTCATTTCATCTCTGGAATTGCACCAACTGCAATACAATGGGGGGCCTTCAACCCATGTGTGGGCTGAAGATTTTGCCACATCTCGTCTGCCAAGAAGTTTGCTTCCGAGGGGGCAGGGAGCAGCAGAGCTTTCAGCATGCACACAGCCCTGTACTTCCTGTCTGTAGTATTGCCACAAGTCCTGGGATGATGCAGTCAGCCAGTGGACAGATGGACTGGGGATTTTGCATATAGAACTACACTGAGATAGGTCTGAGTTTGGCAGTTGGCAGACAACCAGCTCTTACTCCCCCGTATAAAACCAGCCAGGCCAGCCAAATATGTTTGTTTATATCCTTTTGCTATACTGTCCTTCATGCCAAGTAATGAGGTGGTCTACAATCTAAAAACAATGTTAAAAAAAAAAAAACAGAACTCCATCAGGCAGGCAGGGAAATGACAGTTATACACCAGCTGGTTGCAATCTAGTGTAGTTTTAGCTCTTGCCTTTGCAGCCATGCAAGACAACAAAGAACAATATTATAACAAAGCAAAGGAAGGAAGTTACAAAATTTCTAAAAAGATAATTTGGAAATAAGGATGATGAGGGAGGAAGAGAAGGCAATTGGGATTGCCACTATGGGCTGCCTCCAAGAGGATTGTTTTTTTTTTTTTTTTTAATGAGGTTTTGAGGACAAAGATTAGTTAGGCAAAATCTATTGTTAGATATCAAGCCAATATTTAAGCAATTGAGGAGAGATGTGTTTTTAGAGAGCAGTAGTATGAACTTTACTGGAAGTATCAGAGAATGAATTTTGCTTAAAGGAGATTTATCATTGCTGTTACTGTTTGAATGCCTGTCTGAACTTTTGCTGTAGAAGTCTGCAGCATGTAAGCTCATGGTGAAGTTATAATACTGACTAGCCATCCAGCAAAAGCCTCCTTTTCTGCTTTAACTGCTCAAGCTGGGCATAAATCAAGGGGACAAGAAAAAATATTAGCTTCAGTGAGGCATGTTAAGACATTGTCAGACGTAAGTAAGTGCTTGGAAATTATGCATGGAAAGTAAAAAGAAGTAGGCCTTAAATGTAAAAGCGATAATAAATCTTTCTTTAGTGTGATGGTACTATGTACATACTATCAACAGAAAAAAGGGAGGGGAAAAAAGGGGTTGAACAGTTAAAGAAACCACCAATTGGAGCCAGGGGGAAACAAAGGCCAAAAGCTTGTCAAGACAGAGAGGATCTACAATCCAGAAAGTTTAAGGAGGGGGGAAGGGGATTCAAACTTGAGGGAGCATAGGAGTGAGAGAGGAGCAGTGTTGCCAGGTGGGCGGTTTTACCGCCCAATTGGGTGGTTTTCCGCGACCCGCCGCAGGAAATTTTTGCCCGCGGCGGGTTGTGGTTTTTTGGGCTGCTTTTTGGGCTTCAGGGCGGTTTTTTGGGCTGCTTTTTCGGCCGCAGGGGGCAGGGTTAGTGACGTTTTTGGGCGGGGTTAGTGACGTAGGAGGTGGGGCCGATGACGTGGGAGGCGGGGCCGATGACGTGAGAGGCGGGGCCGATGACGGGGAGGCGGGGCCGGTGACGGGGGAGGCGGGGCCGGTGACGGCGGGGGCGGGGTTGATGGCGGGGGCGGGGTGATGACGCGGGGGTGGGGGTGTCAGGGGCGGGGTTTGAGTTTGGGCGGGTTTTGGGCGGTTTTTGTGCTGGATTGGGTGGGAAAAAAATTTTCCACCTGGCAACACTGGAGAGGAGTTTCATAAAAAGCAGCTGGAGTAGGAAGAGCTTATTTCAGTTCAGAGGAGGCCTAACTGAAGCTGAGTTGAGGAGCTGCTATCCACAATTTATAAAAAAAAACAATAAAGTAAAAGAAATTGTTAAAACAGTTGTTTATGACAGAGACCTGCACGGACAGGGTTCGTGGGATTCTTGCGGGGACAGAAGCAGTTCTGCGGGGATCCCGTGGGGATGGAAGCAGTTCCTGCGGGGTTCCTATGGGGATGGAAGCAGTTCCTGCAGGGTTCCCATGGGGAGGGAAGCAGTTCCTGCGGGGTTCCTGTGGGGACGGAAGCAGTTCCTGCGGGGTTCCTGCTGTGGAATTGTATGCTGCACTTGCGCCAGCCTCTCACCTACCGAGTACCAAGTTCTTTGAGTGTTATCTCCTCCTCCTCCTTGCTTTAACAGCATAGATGCGGAAAGTGTCCATTAAGAAGGTAGTAGAGACACAAATGGTGACGAAATTCAAAAAGGAGTGGGATGAACATAGAGAATCTCTAATTAAAAAATGGAAGTTATAAAAAAACCTAAACTTAAATGGCTGCATGTGTGTGGATGTGTTGAGTGATGTTTAGATGGCGACTCCAGCTGTGATGAACTAGGGCCAATACCAGGCAGACTTGTATAGTCTATATCTCAGATATGACAAGCTGGTTTAGGATGGGCTGGACAGGGCTTAGACGACAACTTTAGTGACTGGAACATGAGGATAGCTCTGGACAGACTTTTACGGTCTGTGTCCCACAAATGAGAAAATGAATAGGCTGGAGTGAACTTCGAGGGCAACTCCAGCAGTTGGAACATAAGAACTTCTATGGTCTATGTCCCAGAAACGCCACAAAGACCATAATCAAGTATATAATATCACATTCATTGTTCATTTAATCATGAATTGATAATGAGTGTGACTATTGAGCAGACCGTCCATTCCGGTTTTTATCTGCTGCCACTTTATTAATCCTCTCTGCTCCAGGGCTGATGTGCAGACCTCATCTCTGACATAGGCACAAGCATCAGATGTCACCTGACCTACTGGCGCTTGCATGCGGCGACCTTTTAGCACACAGTGCCAGTGAATCAGAGATAAGTCTTACATGTGTGCACCAGAGTGTTCCAAGTTCCAACTTCAGTTCCTTTCTTGCCTGCAGTGCTGCGGCTCAAACCCAGAGAGAGACTGAGAGAGCCAACTGGAATTTTTTTTATGTACCATTAAATTCTTGCGGAACTGGGTGGGATCAGGTTAAATTCTTGCAGGGACGGGTTAAATTCTTGTGGGGATGGGTGGGGACGGGTAAGATTCCAGCAGGAATGATAAGATTTCTTTCCCCGTGTAACTCTTTATTTGTGACTTTAAAAGTCCAGAAGTCTGGCATCTCTTTATCTTCTCTTCCCTCTTCCTGCATCCAGCCATTTCTCCTTCCCTCCGTGGATCCAGCATCCCCCCCATCCAGTGACATAGCCAGGAATGTTTTACAGGGGGTGCTTGCCTTCCTCCCCCCCAAGTACCTTAAAATCATCTCTGCTCCAGTCTTCGCCTGGGCAGTGGCAGAGGCACTCATAGGCTGCTTGCAGCCTGCACTGGGACTTCCTGTCTGCACCGTCCCACCCTTTCTGATGCAACTTCCTCTTTGATGAAGGGTGGGACGGTGCAGAGAGGAAGTACCAAGGCAACCTATACGTACTACTGCCACTGCCCGGGCAAAGCCTGGAGCAGAGATGATTTTAAGGTATGGATGGGGGGGGGGGGGGCAGGTCTGACAGCATTTACACCATACACACCTTGAATAACTATGCTACTGCCCTCATCCCCTGTTGTCCAGCATCTCTCTTTTACTTTCCTACCCCCAGGGTCTGGCATCTGTCCCCCCGCCCTGGATCTGGTGTCTCTCCTGCTTTCCCCTCCCCCTCCTTCAAACTGTGGCAATGATTAATACATGCTGCCTCTGGCTGGCCCTGGAGCCTATCCTCTGCTGCATCACTCCCACATGGAAACAGGAAGCTGATTCAGAGGAGGTGGAAGCTGATTCAGAGGAGAGGGAAGGCTCTGAGGCAGCATGTGTTTATCACTGCCTCTGCTGGTAAAGAAGGCAGGTTAGAAGGACTGCAGGAGGAAAGAGGAAGAGAAAGAGGGAAAGGTGCCAGATTTGCAGGGAAGGAGAGGGGAAGTGAGGGAAAGGAAAAGAGACAGAGATGCCAGACCACAGAAGGAGGGGGTAGTGGGGAGATACTTGGCCGGCAGACAATTAACCAATTTTCTGTCCTACAGGCTTTTCCTTCGCAAAATCAGCACTTTTGTTTTTGTTCGGATACACGCACAAGAGCCCTTACCTCCTGTCTGTTTGTTAAAGTCACAGGTACTTGTTCCAGTCATTGAAAAAAAAAAGGTAAAATTGGGTTTCAAAGCTTGAAAACAGGCATCACATGCTCTCATCTCACCTTATATGCTACCCCAGACCTGTCAAAAAAATTTCTTGCATTTTGCACACGTCAAAAGGCACTGTTTCCTTCTGTGCATTCAGGAGGAAATCTGAAGTATAGCTCAAAGAGGAAGATAATTTCCAGGCTCCAGGCTTCTCATGGGCTTTGAAGGGGCTTCAAAGGGGCATGCCCCTTTGGTCATACTCTTCAGGCCACACCCCTGCAGCCGTGTGGCACAGAAGCGGATACAACTTATACTCAACAGCCGGACTCATTATCGTACATTTTAATGCAGTATGCAGCCATCCCTTCTGCACAAGTTGACACCTGCACTGATCCCCACTCTGTATTGCTTGGCCAGTAACATGTACATGCAACCCACAGTAAAAGTGCAGTTAAGCTTGCATTAGCTTTTTGCATTTGCACCTCTGTAAGAAAGTGTGAACAATTCTGGAGTTGGAGGGGGATTATAATAAAGAGAACACCAAGAGCTTTCTAATGAAGCTGTATGATTCCTTTTGCTCCTTTTTTTAACCTTGTTTTGATGGACTATTTGTCTTCTGGATTTCGTAATCCTTTTGTATATGCTTGTACATTGCTGGAGAACACATTAAAAGGGAGTTTATTTTTAAAGCCAGAACAGTTCGAGCGCCTTTATTGCCTGTTTGAATTTACTGTGTCTAATTATTATTCCACCTGACCTCTCCAGCATATGTGCAGCTCTGCAGAAAGACTGTCCACAGTAATAAGTTTACATTGATTTCTTTTCTACATTTTTCATTGCTTGGTTAGGGCTAGCTTTTCGTGTTCTGCTACTTAATTATATCTGTACTAGCCATTAAGCCCGTTAAAACGGGCGAGATTTCCAGCTACCCTCCTCGCCGCTGCTCCCTCCCACCTCCGTGCCGGGCCCCCTGCACTGACCTGACAGTGCCTCTCACCTCCGTGTGAAAGCGCTGCAGGCAGCAGCAGATCGCTCTGCTGCCTGCAGCGCTTCCACACGGAGGTGAGAGGTGCTGTCAGGTCAGTGCAGGGGGCCCGATATGGAGGGGGGCGGGAGCGTTGGCGGGGATGGGGGGGGTGGAGGTTGGTGCGCGTGATGTTCGTTTCCAGGCGGCAGCGGCAGCATCCGACAGTCCGACTCCGTTTCCCTCTCTGTTCTGTCCTCTGACATCATCATGTCTTGATGCGAGGGCAGGACAGAGAGGGAAGTCTCTACTGCGCATTTGCAGGTGATTAAGGGCTTTTTTGGTGATTAAGGGCTTTTTTGGTGATTAAGGGCTGTTTGATTAAGGGCTTTTTTTGAGGGGGTACTGAGTACCGGCACCTTTTCCATTGTCTGCTAAAATTGACCCAAGGTCCCCAAGTTTTAATGAAAGAGTTCAGGCTCTACACACCAATTCTGCCTTATCATAGATTCTGTGTCTGGTTGCAGGGGGCCTGGCTATTGTGGGGTGGGTCTATCAGTGATCACCCTACCCCTGAAGGGTGGTCTGGCATTTGAGTTACCAGCACCTTTTTCACTAGAAAAAAATGCACTGTCTGTATTACTCTTGCATTTTTGCTAAAACAAACAAACAAAAAGGAAAATAACAAACCTTTGCTTTTGTCCATTTAACAAGTTATCTGTTTGCTCACTGTTTCCTAGTATCTGGTCCTTTTCCACTGTTAATTTGTTGCTATTAGTGTAGGAAGTTCTCTAATTGGTCCTGTTTTGACTGGCTAAAACACAAAGGGGCCCTATTAATAAGCTGCGATGTGCTGCAGCCCTTTTTGTTACTGCAGCTAGTAAAAAGGCTGAAAATAGACATGGCCATGTGGTAAGGTTGCTCTTACCGCGTGGCCATGCAAGGGGGAGCACTTACCGCCATCCATTGAGGTGGCGGTAAGGGTTCCTATGCTAACCCAGTGGCAGTGGTGTAGCGAGGGCGGTTGCCACCCGTGGCGGGTCGCCGCTGCGCACCCCCCCCCGGGTGCAGCACGACACCTCCCCTTGGCGCATCACTACCCCCCCTCGGCGCATCGCTACCTCCCTCCCCCGGAGTGCAGTCTTACCTGCTGGGAGCTGCGTCGGTTTCGCTGGTTCCCTGCTCTCTCTGCCCCAGAACAGGAAGTAACCTGTTCCGGGGCAGAGGGAGCAGGGAACCAGCGGAGCCGACACCCCCCAGCGGCGTGCATCCGGGGCGGACCGCCCCTCCCGCCCCTTCCTACGCCACTGCGCAGCGGTAACCGGGTAGCACACAGCGCTTCACGATTACTGCTGGGTATCTGCTCTGCTAGAAAATAGTCCCCTATTTTGCCCTAGCACAGGAAATGGTGCGCACTAGGGCTGGAACTACCGCCGGCGCCCATGTTGGGCCAGCAATAGATCCAAATTGGCATATGGTAAGCCCATATTGGTCTTACCGCCATTTAGGAAAAGGGCCCCAAAGAGAGAGAGAGAGAATAGAAAACTTCAGAGGATCAGTACAGTACAGTCTGTAGGCTCTGAGCCCATTACCTTGCCCATTGTAAGCCAATCTTTGTAGGGGAAGAGGGTCTCACAGGAGTGAATTGGTAAAGGCAAGCTCTGAGTTCCTGATTTCTCCAGCACATGTGCAGCTCTGCAGAAGGACTCTCCACAATGATAAATTTACCTTGATTTATTTGCTGTATGTTTAATTACTTGGTTGGGGCTAGTTTTAAGTGTTAATCTCTGCTTTTGTCCATTTTACAAGTTATCTTTTTTATTGCATTTTCACATCAAATTTACACATATATGTAGCAAAAGGAAACAAAAACAAGTCCACTTTAATGACGATAAAGGAGATAATTAAACAAAGAAAACAGAAAGGCGATAAAGACAAAAAATTAGAAGAATGAACTAAGGACTGGCAGTTGAAATTTAATCCGAAGAAGTGCAAAGTGATGCACTTGGGATGCAGAAATCCAAGGGAAGCATACAGATTGGAGGTGAGAGCCTGATTAGCACAACTCAGGAGAGGGACCTTGGGCTGATAGTGGCTGAGGATCTCAAGGCAGTGAAACAATGTGACAAGGTAACATAGTAACATATATAGTAGATGACGGCAGAAAAAGACCTGCACGGTCCATCCAGTCTGCTCAACAAGACAACTCATGTGTGCTACTTTTTGTGTATACCCTACTTTGATTTGTACCTGTGCTCTTCAGGGCACAGACCGTATAAGTCTGCCCAGCACTATCTCCGCCTCCCAACCACCAGCCCCGCCTCCCAACCACCGGCTCTGGCACAGACCGTATAAGTCTGCCCAGCACTATCCCCGCCTCCCAACCTTCAGCCGCGCCTCCCGCCACCGGCTCTGGCACAGACCGTATAAGTCTGCCCAGCACTATCCCCGCCTCCCAACCACCAGCCCCTCCTCCCACCACCGGCTCTGGCACAGACCGTATAAGTCTGCCCAGCACTATCCTTGCCTCCCGCCACCGGCTCTGCCACCCAATCTCAGCTAAGCACCTTAGGATCCATTCCTAAAAGACATGAGAAGGTGGTGGTCATAGTCAGAAGGATACTAAGCTGCATTTAGAGCCCCTTTTACCAAGCTGCGGGAAAAGGGGCCCTGTGGTGACGTCGGCTCGTGGATTTGCTGCATGCAGAGGCCCCCTTTTACCACAGCAGGTAAAAGGCTTTAAAAAAAAAAATGAAAATGGCAACACAGTAAGTTAAACACTTGCTGCACGGCTATTTTCCGGTGGAGCCCTTACTGCCACTTATTTAGGAGGCACATGGCACTGCCCAATTACCACCATGTAAACCCTGGCACTAAAATTATAAAAACATTTTTTTAAGCACCGGAAATGGCCCACCTGCCCAGCTGTGGGGGCAGGAACTATCGCCAGGCTCAGCAGTAGCCTGGCAGTAGTGCCAAACTGACGTGCAGCAAGCCCACGGTAGGCTTCTCAAGTCTTTGTAAAAGGCTACCTAAAGAGATATAACCAGCAGAAGAAAAAAAAGTGTTGATGCCACTATATAATTTGTTGGTGAGGCTCCACTTGGAGTATTGTGTTCAGTTTTGGAGGACAAAGCTTGCTAAGGATGTGAAAAGACTTGAAGCGGTTCAAAGAAATGCAACAAAAATGATATGGGGTTTAGACCAAAAGTCGTATAAGAAGAGACTTGAGGAACTGAATATGTGTACTTTAGAGGAAAGAAAGCACAGTATAGGGATGATATGATACAAACATTTACATACTGGAAAGGTATTAATATGCAAACAAATCTTTTCAAATCCCTCCTTTCAGTACCCTTCTCCACCACCACCAACTCCAGGCTCCGCCCTTTCTGCCTCACTTCACCCCATGCTTGGAATAAACTCCCTGTGACCATTCGCCAAGCCCCCTCCCTGCCCATCTTCAAATCCTTACTCAAAGCCCATCTCTTCAATGTCGCCTTCAGCACCTAACCACCATACCTCTATTCTAGAAATCTAGACTGCCCTAACTTGACATTTCGTCCTTTAGATTGTAAGCTTGTCTGAGCAGGGACTGTCCTTCATTGTTAAACTGTACAGCGCTGCGTAACCCTAGTAGCGCTCTAGAAATGTTAAGTAGTAGTAAGTAGTAGAAGGAGAAGCAGTAGAACTAGAGAATATGAATTGAGGTTGCAGGGGGTCGACTTAGAAGTAATGTCAGGAAGTACTTTTTCACGGAAAGGGTGATGGATGCCTGGAATGCCCTCCTGAGGGAGGTGATGGAGACGAAAATGCTAACAGAATTAAAAAATGTATGGGATAAACACAAAGGGTTCCTATATGGATAAAGAATGAAAGCAAAAAAAAAAAACACTTAGTGGTGCTTAAATGGTAACTCCAGTAACTGGGAAATAAGGCCAATGCCAAGCAGACTTCTACAATCAGTGCCCCGATTATGGCTAGTCACATCTGGATGGGCTGGAATAGATTTCGACTGCTACTCTGGTAGTTGGGGAGTAAATCCAGTGCCAGGCAGACTTCTACAGTCTGTGCCCTGAAAATGGCAAGGACAGATCAAGACCGAGAAAATATGTTATATTGCAAAACATGCTCCCTATCCGTTTTCGCATCCTGTTCAAACTTCTTCTACTAACCTATAAATGTATTCACTCTGCTGCTCCCCAGTATCTCTCCACACTCGTCCTTCCCTACACCCCTTCCCGTGCACTCCGCTCCATGGATAAATCCTTCTTATCTGTTCCCTTCTCCACTACTGCCAATTCCAGACTTCGCGCCTTCTGTCTCGCTGCACCCTACGCCTGGAATAAACTTCCTGAGCCCCTACGTCTTGCCCCATCCTTGGCCACCTTTAAATTTAGACTGAAAGCCCACCTCTTTAACATTGCTTTTGACTCGTAACCACTTGTAACCACTCGCCTCCACCTTCCCTCCTCTCTTCCTTCCCGTTCACATTAATTGATTTGATTTGCTTACTTTATTTATTTTTTGTCTATTAGATTGTAAGCTCTTTGAGCAGGGACTGTCTTTCTTCTATGTTTGTACAGTGCTGCGTATGCCTTGTAGCACTATAGAAATGCTAAATAGTAGTAGTAGTAGTAGTAGTAGCTATGAGTTTTATCTTATTGGGCAGACTGGATGGATCTTTATCTGCAGTCATCTACTATGTTACTATCTTAAGCTCACTACTAGGTGACCTTTTACTTGTCTGTGTGCCATGAAAGAGAGAGAGTTGGGAGTGTTGAAATACAATTTTCGCCATAGACCAGTGGTTCCCAAACCTGGTCCTGGAGGCACCCCAGTCAATCAGGTCTTCAGGATACCCACAATGAATATTCAGGGGAGAGATATGCATGCACCGGCTCCACTGCACAAAAATCTATCTCAAGAATATTCATTGTGGATATACTGAAAACCTGACTGGCTGGGGTGCCTCTAGGACCAGGTTTAGGAACCACTGCCATAGACTTTACTATAAATGTTATGTATCCCTCTCTGAGATACCCCTCAGCCCAGCTAAGAGAGATCCACTACACCCACAATAAGAAACAAATCAGAGGCTTCAAGTTAAGAGAGCTGACATGGAAAGCATAACTACCAGCTTACCCAGTTCCAGCAAAGACATATTTAACCAGTCCTGGTCTAGAACTTACATTTCAAAACAGTGTAGCTGTGGTCCCTTATTCCAGGAAAAGCTGGATGCATAAGTTGATTTGTATTTGAGTCCTTTGCAGCTTGGGTAGTGGAGATTTAGGTATGTTCATGTTGATCCTGTTGTGTTTCCGGTTGGTAGGTCTATGAGGTCTGTCATGTATCCCAGGGCTTCGCTGTAGATAATTTGTAGATAACCAGGGTGCAGATTTTGAAAGCAATACGTTCTTTGATTGGGAGCCAGTGCAGTTTTTCTTGGAGGGTTTGGCGCTTTCGAATCGCGTTTTTCCAAATATAAGCCTGGCTGCCATGTTTTGAGCGGTCTAAAGTTTCTTTATAATTTGTTCTTTGCATCCCGCATAAATTCCGTTGCAGTAATCTACATGGCTTAGTACCATTGATTGTATCAAGTTGCAAAATGTTTCCCTCGGGAAGAATGTTTTCACGCGTTTGAGTTTCCACATTGAGTGGAACATTTTCTTCTAGTGTGAGGTGTGATTCTCTAGTGTGAGGTTAATTTTCAGGCTATCTGAGATAGGGAGGGTATAATCTGGGGTGTTTATGTTTGTGGGTTTGTTCATATTGTATTGGGATGAGAGGATGAGACAGTGTGTTTTTCTGTGTTGAGTTTTAGTTGAAATGCATTTGCCCATGAGTCCATGATATTCAAGCTGAGCTTGATTTCATTGGTGATTTCTGTCAGATCACGTTTGCAAGGAATGTATATTGTGACATCATCTGCATAGATGAAAGGGTTAAGGCCTTGGTTGGATAAGGACTTGGCTAGTGGGGTCATCATTAGCACTATCAGCACTAAACACGATTTCAAGATACTCCTTTGTTATGAATGCAAGTAACTGAGGAGAGATGTGCAGATTACAACACGATAGTAGCATATCTAAAGCACAAATACAGCAAAGACCCTTGAGTGAATATACAGCACAGATAGACCCCCACAACGGAATGACATGGTGAACTTTAGAGAGTAAGTGTAAGAGATTTATATCTAACTCATAAGTACATAAGTAATGCCACACTGGGAAAAGACCAAGGGTCCATTGAGCCCAGCATCCTGTCCACGACAGCGGCCAATCCAGGCCAAGGGCACCTGGCAGCTTCCCAAATGTACAAACATTCTATACATGTTATTCCTTGAATTGTGGATTTTTCCCAAGTCCATTTAGTAGTGGTTTATGGACTTGTCCTTTAGGAAACCGTCTAACCCCTTTTTAAACTCTGCCAAGCTAACCACCTTCACCACGTTCTCCAGCAACGAATTCCAGAGTTTTAATTATGCGTTGGGTGAAGAAAACTTTTCTCCGATTTGTTTTAAATTTACTACACTGTAGTTTCATCGCATGCCCCCTAGTCCTAGTATTTTTGGAAAGCGTGAACAGACGCTTCACATCCACCTGTTCCATTCCACTCATTATTTTATATACCTCTATCATGTCTCCCCTCAGCCGTCTCTTCTCCAAGCTGAAAAGCCCTAGCCTCCTTAGTCTTTCTTCATAGGGAAGTCGTCCCATCCCCGCTATCATTTTAGTCGCCCTTCGCTGCACCTTTTCCAATTGTACTATATGTTTCTTGAGATCCGGCGACCAGAATTGAACACAATACTCAAGTTGCGGTCGCACCATGGAGTGATATAACGGCGTTATGACATCCTCACACCTGTTTTCCATACCTTTCCTAATAATACCCAACATTCTATTCACTTTCCTAGCCGCAGCAGCACACTGAGCAGAAGGTTTCAGTGTATTATCGATGACGACACCCAGATCCCTTTCTTGGTCCGTAACTCCTAACGTGGAACCTTGCATGACGTAGCTATAATTTGGGTTCTTTTTTTCCCACATGCATCACCTTGCACTTGCTCACATTAAACGTCATCTGCCATTTAGCTGCCCAGTTTCCCAGTCTCGTAAGGTCCTTCTGCAATTTTTCACAATCCTGTTGTGAGTTAACGACTTTGAATAACTTTGTGTCATCAGCAAATTTAATTACCTCGCTAGTTACTCCCATCTCTAAATCATTTATAAATATATTAAAAAGCAGCAGTCCGAGCACAGACCCCTGAGGAACTCCACTAACTACCCTTCTCCATTGTGAATACTGCCCATTTAACCCCACTCTCTGTTTCCTATCCTTCAACCAGTTTTTAATCCACAATAGGACATTTCCTCCTATCCCATGACCCTCCAATTTCCTCTGTAGCCTTTCATGTGGTACCTTGTCAAACGCCTTTTGAAAATGCAGATACACAATATCAACCGGCTCCCCTTTGTCCACATGTTTGTTTACTCTTTCAAAGAATTGAAGTAAATTGGTCAGGCAAGATTTCCCCACAGAAAAGCCGTGCTTACTTGGTCTCAGTAATCCATGTCCTTGGATGTGCTTTGTAATTTTGTTTCTAATAATAGCCTCTACCATTTTCCCCGGCACCGACGTCAGACTCACCAGTCTATAATTTCCCGGATCTCCCCTGGAACCTTTTTAAAAAATTGGCGTTACATTGGCCACCCTCCAATCTTCCGATACAATTAAAAATGGGCTATAAATGGCAGGTTAAATTATAAATGTTTACATTCACACAAGTTCACGGGGGGGGGGGGGGGGGGGGGAGGATGGAATCAGCACAGACCACCAGCACAACAGGTGGTGGGGGAGTGGAGCCAGGAAGAGATTCTATAATACAGCAGAGAAATATATAGGGGAGGATTACAAATCCACTCGCATTATCACCTACTTTAGTTACCACTGACCAGAAACTCAGAGAGGAAATGACAGAGGCAGCTGCTCCTTCCCATATTCTTGTTAGCACGGCATCTCTCCCTTAAACCACATTCATTTGCTAGTACAAGTACAGTCGCGGCAAGGGAGAATGAAAACACCCTCTCTGACTCAGAAAACCTTTCCCCACTACCCACTGAATTGAGGGGATAGGAGACACTCACCACCTGCAGCTCCAGTCTCCGGTAGCCGTCTTAAAGCTTTTTACTACAACGGAAGTGGAACACAACACAGTCGGATTAATGTTCCTCTGGCTCCTGGACTGGGCTCACACACGTGGCACACTAGCTCCGGCTCAGTCAAGTTCCTGGAGTGACTGAGTCCTCCGGCTCCTCCTCCTCCTGGGTAAAGGGAATGATGTGTGGTGGGCGGGGAGTTCAAGAAGGATGGTGTGATTGCACCGCACTGCGGGCAGGGAGGAGCACTGAGCAGTTGACTAGCATAACCGAACAGACAAACGGTAAAAATGTAGATGGTCAAATTACCGTGGGTGTAGGGGTTATTACCGCTCCCGCAGTGCAGGGAAATAGCCGCTGTTTGCACCCACGGTAAAAATCTAAAATTGTTTAGTGTTCCTGCAGTTTTACTGTGGATTACCCGCTCCCGTGGATTACCCGCTCCCGTTTACTGCGTTTACCCGCTCCCGTGTCATTCTCTAGTTCTACCAATTCTTTACTTACCACAACATAGAGATTCTCTTTTCCCCCCATTATAAATATTTGGACTTTGAGAACAAGGTAAGCAGGTGTTCCCAGCATCCCTTGCTGCAGTTTATCTTTCCGTTGGATTTCACAGGCTGAAAACACTTGTCAACTAGTTCTGCTTCAGGGGCACATGACAGCACTTCCTCTACGCCAGCCATTCCCAACCCAGTCCTTGGGGCACACCTAGTCTCACTGGGTTTCCAGGATATCCACAATGAGCATTCAATTGAGGTAGTGCTTTCAAATCTATCTCATGCAATTTTAAAGCAGCAGTGGTTCCCAAGGGTACATGTTTATAATGCTACCATTCAGCTTTGCTATCTGTATCAGCCACGCCGCTGCTCTTTTGAAGGCAAAGTCCACAGGGTAAATCACTGTAATAAAAAAGCCTTTAGTCTGATGCCAAAATGCTAACTAAGACCATGTACTGTGTCACAGAGTAAACTACAAAGCTTTCAAGCCACATCATGAATGTGTCTTCATCGGGAGCCTGCCGATATCACCAGGGCACAGTCACCTCCCTAAAAGACAAGGGCTAGAGGTTAGATATTCATTATTAAATCAGTTCACAAGAAAATAAAAATAAAGGGCCCCAATATTCAAACAGACTGTTTCGTTTAGCAGCCACCACTAAACATATAAGTCCGCAATCTGTGGATTTTGAATGGCACTATCTGGAAAATGCTGGTGAAAATCCCTCTGCCTTGGCGGTATCCTGGTGGTACCAGAGTGGAGTTAGAGAACAGCAAGAGTAGAATGGCTAGCTAGCTAGTCACATTTCAGCTGCTGTCTATATAGCGAAGCGGTTCAATTTAGTCCTGAAAAAGCAGTCCACATTAAACCGCTTAACAATAGGTATAGCAGCTGGATATCATATCAGTCTTCTATGTATAGCTGGCAGTGGTGAGCATATTCTACATATATTCAGCTGTTGTTGGCATTTAAAAAAATGCAGTCACCCTCGCCTCTGAAAACTGACCCGAAAACTAATTACAGAATTATCTGATGTTCTTCTCACTGGAGAACTGAATGGTGTTAATTGGTCAGGACTTATTGAGGACAGTTTTTAAAGGAATCTGTCGGGGTAACTAAACTGTTACCACTGATGGACAGGCAGACCCGATCTCCATCACACTGCAGGCTGGGTCAAATTAGGAACAGGGATTACAGAATTGTCCTCTTTCTAAAAATAGAGAAAAATTTTGGGTATCCTACTACATCTGATTTTTTTGGTGTAAGTAAACATGTGGATAGAGCAGGTCCAGTTGATATACAGTATCTGGATTTTTAGAAGGCAATTGGCAAAGTCTCTCATGAGACATTCCTTAGGACATGTGCCCTAAAGCTCATTTTCAAAACACATAGACTTAAAAAGTTGCATAGGTTACTGTGCAACTTTGTAATTCTATGTGCTTTGAAAATGAGCACCTAAACGTCAAGGGAAAGGAGGCAGTGTCCTATAACAGGTTAATAACTGGTTAAGAGACAAGAGGGAATGATTAAATGGTCAGTTTTCCCAGTGGCAAAAAGTCAATAGCAGAGTGCCCCCCCCCCCCCCCCCCAGGATATGTACTGGGTCCAGTGTTGTTTAACATTCATAAATGGTGTGGAAAAAGGAGCAATAAATGAGATGGTCAGATTTAAGAACATAAGAATAGACATACTGGTTCAGACTAGTGGTCCATCTAGCACAGTATCTTGCTTCCAACAGTGGCCAATCCAGGTCACAAGTGCCTGGCAGAAACCCAATTAGTAGCAACATTCCATGTTACCAATCCAGAGGGAAGCAGTGGCTTTCCCCAAGTCCATCTCAATAACAGACTATAGACTATTCCTCCAGGAACTTGTCCAAACCTTTTTTAAACCCAGATATGCTAACCGCTGTTATCACATCCTCTGGCAGTAAGAAGTATTTCCATGTAATTTCATTGATTGTCCCCTGGTCTTTGTACTCTTTGAAAGAGAAAAAAATCGATTCACTTCTATCTTTTTTTTTTTTTTTTGAAACTATTTGTAGCAGATATGCCATCTTTTGTATGAGGTCCTACACAATTTCTATGATTGGTGGAGACACCAATGGTTTGCATGTTGTCTGAAATATCACATGTGTTAACTATTGGAGCTATTTGCTACACTGAAAGGACAATTCTATAATCTAAGTGCCTGTATTAATGCCCCCCCTTAGAACATAAGAATATAAGCGTTGCCATACTGGGTCCATCAAGCCCAGTAAAACAGATTTTATGCTGCTTATCCTAGAAATAACAAAAAGAGTAGAGGATATCTCAAAGTACAGTTATGTTCTACCGGGTGAGTCTCATATATATGCCACGGCTGGTGTCACTTCACTCACGTGGTGAACCTCTGTCCGTGTAAATATTATAATCACAGACTCTACCCCCGACCAACCAATGCTTAAGTTTCTAACTCTTTATTAATAGCATTGTGCAAAAAATGAGGCAGTATGTCACTTATCTTATTAAAACCGGTGTGCTCACAAACCCCGATAAGTTGCCTGTTTCGCAATACTTGCTTCGTCAAGGGGGAGCTATCCACCAGGTCTGTCAAAGCAAAAAAAACATACATACCTTAAAATCATACACAACATAACGCACTCCAAACTGTCAGACTTACTATCAAGTGTGACGCCTCTGGTCATAATCACAAAGTAACTAAGATGGCGACAGCATTTTTATACTCACACATTATACCGGAACCAGCTGATCACTGGTTCCGGTCCAAGTTCTTCACTATCAGGCTAAACAAAGCACCCCCAATGTAGTTAGGTATTAAGACCACTGGGTTCTAATGTACGTGAGTGAAGTGACACCAGCCGTGGCATATATATGCGACTCACCCGGTAGAACATAACTGTACTTTGAGATATCCTCTACTCTTTTTGTTGTTTTGAATTTATATTTTAGTAGAGAAGTGCCCTTGGATTTTGACAGTTTATCCTAAAAATAAGCAGTGGATTTTCCCAAGTTCATCTTAATAATGACATATGGACTTTTCTTTCAGGAAAATAGCCAAAACTTTTAAAAACCCTGCTAAGCTAACTGCTTTTACTACATTCTTTGACAACAAATTCCATGTATAAATGTCTATATTATTAGCACTTACTCACTTAAGTATACATTACCATCAGGGCACATAATTTACATAGCACAGAAATGCAAGGGGGGGGGGGAACATGTATTTTATTTATTTATTTATTTATTTATTTATTGAGTAAAGTGATGTGGTCACCATATATACTGATATTTGTCAACATTTGCTTATTTCTGATCTGAAGAAGAAGGGTTACCTTCGAAAGCTAATCAAAAAATGTATTAAGTTAGTCCAATAAAAAATATCATCTTATTTCCTTTTCTCTGTTTTGCTTTATTTCTATTTATTACATTTATTTATTGGGATTTATGAACCACCTTTGTGAAGAAGCTCATCCATGGTGGGGTACAGCAAGTACAGCTTGATATAAAACTTACAATTTTGTCAACAGCATAACAATATGACCAAATATAAATGCAATTAATGAGGTAAACTTGGAGATGGCAAATTAAATCCTAGTAGTAGGTTAGTGGCAAGGCAGAGGTGATTCCCAAATGTTCCTGCCCTATTGTCACTCAGGTTTAAAATGGAAGTTCTGATCCTGGTTGTAGTCTTGAGATAATACCACTAGGGCTTCAACTTCTAAATTATGGTGAAAGCTAGGAGGCAGAGCAGCCAATCTGAATGTGGACAGCAGCTGTGACTGCTGGTGTACAGTAACTTACTGCAAGTGCCGTCCTACACATAGGCAAGACATGGGTGAGGCTCTCTGTGACTTACAGAATTATGCATGTTCCAATCGTATCTAGGCACTTGCACTCAATAGCGTAGCCAGGAATTTTCAACAGGAGGTGCGTCTCAATTTCCCTCCTTTCTCATACTGCATCTCTCTCTTCCTTTCCTGACCTGGCCCCACAAAGATTTGGTAATTCCTTCCCTCCCCCTACTAATCCCCCCCCCCCCCATACTGTACCTTAAAATCACTTCCAGCACTCTTAGGCTGCCTTTGGCTTTCACTGTGGTTTCCTCTCTGAACCGTCTCACCCAGTGGCGTTCCAAGGGGCGCTGACACCCGGGGCGGATCGCCGATGCACCCCACCCCCCTGGGTGCAGCACCCCCCCATGCAGCGTGACCCCCCCGGTGAAGGGACACCCCCCACCCTGGGGAAAGAACCCCCCCAGGTGCACGCCGCTGGGGGGGGGGGGGTGCCGTGCGCCGGTCAGCGTCGTTCGTTTCCATGTTCCCTCTGCCCCGGAACAGGTTACTTCCTGTTCCGGGGCAGAGGGAGCATGGAAACCAACGACGCTGACTGGCGCGCGGCACCCCCCCAGCGGCGTGCACCCGGGGCAGATCGCCCCCGCCCCCCCCCCCCCCCTTGGTATGCCATTGGTCTCACCCTTTAGAAAACAGGAAGTTGCATCAGAAGGGGCGGGAAGGTTCAGAGAGAAAGCCCCAGTGCAGGCAGCCCATGAGTGCCGCTGCCACTGGTGCTGTCCGGGTAAAGACTGGAAGTGATTTTAAGGTGTGGAAGCAGTGGTGGCCCTACCATTAGGTCAACTAAGGTGGGGACCTGAGGCGGCACTCTTTATGGATTGGCATCTCCCCCTTCCTTCCTCAAACCCTATCCCTGAGCCTACTTTCTTTTTTTTTTTTTTCTTTTTTTTTAATTCTTTATTTATCATTTTAAAGTTATTACAAAGAAACATTCTTTGAACAGATACAACCATTTTAGATACATAAAAATTAAGGAAATATTTCTATAGAAAAAAGCTTTTCCATATTGGATTTATAGTCCTCAAGAAGAATGGATTCAAGATGGTTATAACCAAAGGAAGTCGGTATAATAAGAAATAATATATAACAAAAATCAAACAGTGGTTCCCTTTAATACATTTGCGGGACTCTTATTGGATTTAGATCTAGTCACTCTTCTTATCAAGGAATGATCTCAATTGTTCAGGTTCGAAAAATATATATTTCTTCTCCTTAAATATCAAAATACATTTACAAGGAAAACGTAATTGGAAAACAGCCCCTAAGCTAACAGATTCCTGTTTCATATCTAGGAATTTCTTCCGCCTCTGTTGGGTCCAACGGGCAATATCTGGAAACACTGAGACTTTGCTTCCTTTAAATACCGGGTGAACATTTTTAAAATAAAGTCTCATCAAAGATTCTTTATCTTGTAAAAAGACAAACGTTACAATTAAGGTTGCCTTAGTCTCAGTGTTGTCTATAGACTGTTCAAGAAGGTTTGTTAGGTCCAAGGATTCATGTAAATTAGCTTGTTTAGGAACATCTTGTTGCGAAGGAGCTTTTGTTTCCAAGTAGTAAATTTTTTGTAGTGGGGGCAGTGATTGTTCAGGATAATTATATACCTCCTTTAGAAATTTGGCAAACATATCCTTGGGGGCTACAAATTTAGATTTTGGAAAGTTTAATAGCCTTAAATTCAGGTTCCTTGTTTGATTCTCCATGTTTTCTATTTTCCTGTGGATTAATATTCGATCACCTGAAATTTGAGCTTGTTGTTGAAATACTTTTCCAATTTGTACTTCCAAGTCTGCTTGCCTTGTCTTTAATCCCTCAGTCTGATTTTTCAAAAAGTTTATCTATGAGGCATTATTCAAGGAGACAGTAACAAACAAGGTACAGACCTTGTGAAGAGATTCTAACGCCATCCAAATCGACTCCAGAGATACTTCTTGGGGTTTCACCAGAGGTTGGATCGCTAAAGCGTGGGAAATAGCTTCCTGCTCAGCTGTTATCGGCGATTCCACACTGGTTTCCCCAATTGCTGTTCCTGGTAATCTCTGGGTTCCTGGCGCCAGCCCCTGGTTCGCATTGGGCGTCGCTGCTATCTCCGGAGCGCGCCACTCCTTCGAAACCACCTCACTATCGGGTTTCGGCACTGCAGTTCCGGGTGCACGCAGCGGCGTCGGGGTCAAGGGTCCCAGTGGACAGCGATAATTCGCTCTCCTGAGCGAGGCTCTTCCTTTCCCCGCTAGCGGAAACGTCCGCATTTGGAGTTGAAACCAGAAATGTAGCCATAGACTGCTGTCCCGGTAAGGGACGAATCGGCTTCAGGAGGGGTAGTCCCCTTGGCTTTCCTTTCCTTTTCGGCATTAATTCAACGAAGGTAGGCTTAAAGCAAAAAAAATTTTCAGGAGCGTCTATGTCACACGTCCTGCTTGGACGCCTACTTCTACTTTCTTTTTTTGTTGATTTCAAAAGGCAGCAGCAGCAGCAGTGATTCCCATGCGCTGCCCTGCCGCCGGCACCAGCTTCTTCTCTGTACTGCTGCCTGCCTCCGAAGAAACGGAAAGTTACATCAGAGAGGTGGGCCGCAGTACAGAGAAGAAGCTGGTGCAATCGCTGCTGCTGCCGACTTTTGAAAACAACAAAAAAAGAAGGTAGGCATGGGGAAGGAGGTTGAGGAAGGGGGGAGGGAGTTGGGAGAGAGAGATCAGAGAGATGTTGGACTTGGGGGGGGTGCAATGCCGGGGGGGGGGGGTTGCCTCAGGTGGCAGATTGCTTGGGCCACCCCTGGGTGGAAATAGGGAGGGAATTTCAGATCTCTGTGGGACCGGGAAGGGAAAGGAGAGATGTGGCAGAAGGGACTGATGGGGGGTGCATACGCATCACACACACCTTGATTAGATACACCACTGCCTGCCCTTATGCCAACTCTATGACTGGTATAATTGAGAGCATGAAAATGTGAGGCATGCCAATACCAGGTTATGCTATTATTCTAGAACAGAATCTGGTCACCCAGGTGCTGATATAAAATAGGCTCCTACCATGTGTCTATGAGGCACCTAAATGGAGGTGCTCAGTTGTAGAATTGTCCCCTGGATGTGCAGCTTTCTGATGACCCCTGATGCAAACTGTTAGCTGAAACATGGTCCTTGTTGGGTCCTTCAATAAAAATTGATGTGTTCCAATAGTGGCCTTTTCAATTCTTTTGGCCACCTACCCTCTTTTACTTTGTTAAATTTATTCATTGAAGGCAGTATAGAAATCCAATGCAAATTCAACTTATATATATGAATTCACTTTTTAATGTCTGTAACTTTATTGAACAAGTAATGAGAACTGGAAAATGCATGAAACAGAATCAAGAATAACTCGTCTGTACACTGTCAGGAGTTGTTACAAATTCTTAAAGTGTGTCTGACTTACTGGATCATATCTGCTTTATTGTTAGGTAAGAAAACCATCCTTCTAAGGCTCTGGAGAGGCACGCAGATGATGCTGAGTCAGAGGGCCTTCTAGCCTACAAAATTAAGACTTGGATTCTCAGAAGAAACATGACCCTCGTGAGTCACTTACCCAGTCAGATTAACTACTGTGGATTTGTTAACTATCCATGCTGTTTCCTGAAAAGATCAGCAGGTGACATCGTATATAGATTCTAAACAGAGAAATTAGCAATATAACACATAATTACTGTTACTGGGATATGTGCCAGTGTAGTTTGTAGCATGGTATATTGTAGGGTCTTGCAACATTCTCTTCTTTCTGAGTTTCTGCTATCTGTGCTTTTAGTATCTATATCAGATAGCTGTGCCATGTTCTGAGCTGAAAATAGTGATGTTTCATATCTATGCTGATGATATCATGAGGAGGAGGGATGGAAGTTTCAAACCACATAGGGTTAGAAGATTCCAGATCCTCAAGGAGAGGCTGAGCCAATGCTGATTTTCCCCAAGTGCCTTCATGGACTCATAGGAGTAAATATTCAGCTGGGGGCAGTCAGGGTTTTTTTTTTTTTTTCCAGGCACAGGCATTGAATATCTGGGAATGTGTAGGTGGCTATCACTTATCTGGTTAACAGCGATATTCGGCACTTAACTGCATAAGTGAAACCAGACAAAGATAGGACTGTGTTTTGTGCAGTCCTATTTGTCTGGATAACTTATGTAATTAAGTGCTGGCTATCAGCACTTAACCACATAACTCATAGGAGACAACTTTTCAAAATTATTAGAAGTGCTAAGCCCAATGGAAATAACCCCTCCCTGGACACATACAAAGAATTTTCTCAATATTGGGGGTGCTCAAGCACCCACAGCACCCACAGAGTCGACTCCTATGGCATAACTGCCAATTCCACCCCCAGACTGGCCACAAAATTGCTGACTTCAAGTTTTGTGGTTAGTGTTGATATTCAAAGGTTAAGTGCCGCTGAATATCAGTGGATATCCCTGAACAAGCAATTTTTTTTTTTTTTGTTACATTTGTAACCCGCTCTTTCCCGCTCATGGCAGGCTCAATGTGGCAGGCAATGGAGGGTTAAGTGACTTGCCCAGAGTCACAAGGAGCTGACTGTGCCGGGAATCAAACTCAGTTCCTCAGTTCCCCAGGACCAAAGTCCACCACCCTAACCACTAGGCCACTCCTCCACTTTAACTGAGCAGGAACCTCTCCTGCCTTGGTTCTCATTTCTCCTAAGAAAGTCATAACTACAAATCCTTGTCTGCAATCAGGGCAAAACCAGGACAGGCTCTATCTGTTGGGATCACACCACATAGCAGTCGAATTTCCAAGTTTGCAATAGTAGATATTCCTCAAAATGTAGGGTGCTACTATTCGCTTCCTGGAGTCCAAAATTAGTGGTGCTGAATTGATCCATTTATTTTTTAAAGGAAGTGACCATGATTATTATGCAGGGGTGTAGTGTGCTCAGAGGAGCACTATAACTGATTAAAAAAATGCATGTATTTTCAGTGACTCTGTTGTTCTGCTTTGTTTATGTAACCATCGTTCCATAGGTGGGAGGGGGGGCTCATGTTCTACTCCACTGAGGTTACTTTGTTAGGTAAAAGATGGGTCCCAGGGTGGGGACAACTTGCTCTAAGCCACCCTTTCTTGACTTACAAGACACTTTCTTCCACTTCACTCCAAAAAGCTCAGACCAGGCAGATGGGCGTGTTTCTTAAAGTTCACCTTCATTTTGTGGCATCCCTATAATTAAAAGTGCACACATGAAAAATGAACAGTTCAACAGGAAAAATGATCTAATAACTTAAAGTCCTTTGCAGAGTTCAAGGTAAGAAAGCAGGTGGATGTTCTGTACTTTTTGTAGCTGGGTGGACTATCTGCTGGATCCTTCTGTGCCCACCTTCCCACTGACCGGTCTTTATCTTCTTTTGAAAGGACAGATTCCTTCCTTTTCTTTTGGGTGCCTGGATTAATACCCCAGTCTTCCCTCTGGAAAACAAATCTAAAAAAAACACTCCTGCACCATAGCTTCAACATCTTTAAGGATAATTAGAATAAGAAAATTGTTGTATTGTCCTCTGGAACTTTATGCAAAACTCTTCCTCTTCCAGAAATATGTGTAATGTCCCATGTCCCTTTCTGAGGAAAAGACAAAATGGAAAAATACAAAATTCCCATAACATAAAAATATCAGAATCTCTTTCAGTATCTTCTCAGTGTAGTTTCAGGATGCACAGAGTTTCTTTACCACACAGATCAGTATGGAATTTAAAGGGATGAACATTTTGGCCCTACACACCTCCTGGCTAAACCTGGCCACTTACCACCGGATTCTATATAGTGCACCTGGAGATCTACGCTGGAATCCAGGCAGATTTTGTAACAACGCGCGTAACTTAATTGACTTAACAAGCTAATCAGTATTGTTAACAGCATTTAACAAGCAATAATAAGCACTAATTGGCAAAAATTAGAATTTACACGCACAAATCTCTAAGCGTATTCTCTAATGCACTGCGCCTAAATTCTAATGTGCACAGACGTGGTTATAGGTGGGGAAATGGACATTTTGTGGGTTTTCCAAAATGTACATGCACTGTTATAGAATATGGCCCTCTGCACCTAAATGTACCTGCTGAGATTTACGCCACATTTTCATTGGTGTAGTTTTAGGCACTGTGAATTCTGCCTAGGCATATACTATATACTGCGCCTAAATTTAGGTGCTGCTTATAGAATATGCCTAGGCAGAAATGTTTATCGTGTGGATGTTTTAGGTGCCATATATAGAATCTGGCCCTTAAAGGCTAAATATCAGCACTTAAGCAGCTAAGTGATGACTCCACTCCCGGAACGTCCCAACATAGCCGGATTTGAATTAGGCGCTAACCCCCTGGATTCTATACATGGCGCTTTGAGTTACATGTGCAAATCTGGGTGTATTCTGATTTTTGCGCATAACTTAATTTGATAATGAGCCAATCAGTGCCGATAATTGGATGCTAAAAAGCAATTATCAGCACTAACTGGCATTAATTAGAATTTTCGTGTACTACTCACTAAGCATATTCTATAATGTAATCCATGTAAATTCTACCATGCAGATCCCAAGAGGGGTTGTGGCTATGGAAGGAGCATGCGCGAGTCATGAGCATTCCAAACGTTTATATGCAGTGTTATAGAATAACCCACTCCACACCTAAAGTTAGGTGTGGGCATTTACACCAGTTTTTTATTGGAGTAAATGGATGTGCCTAAATTCTAGTTGCATAGATAGATTTAGGCGTATTCTGTAAACCGCACCTAACATTAGGTGCGGTTTACAGAATATGCCTAAGCGTATTTTCCTTCAGCGTTGATTTTTTAGATGACATATATATAATTAGGTCCTAACCGTGAATTTCAGGGGCACTTAGTCGGTCAAGTGCCACTGAAAATTAGCAACTAGCCCCGACCAAGCGATCTAAGTGGTCAGTGGCCAGCTAAATCGCTTTGAATATCGGTCGGTAAATGTCCAAAGATTGCCAAGCCTGCATGTAGGTTAGTGGAAGAGATGAGCTTATTTTATAATACGGTGTCTCGTGTAATGTCCAAAAGGAAATTTTTTTATGCCTCTTTTATAAAGGCACAAGATATATGCTGCTACTGCCCAAGGGACATACTAGGTGGCATTGAATATACGGGTTTATGCAGCTGGTTATCTCTTATGTGGTTAAGTGCAATATTCAGCAACACCTCATAAAGATAGGACTATGTTTTATGTGGTCTGATTTGGTGGACTAACTTAGGGACCCTTTTACAAAGCATCGGTAAGCCCAATGCATGCTTACTGGACGCTAAATCAGAACTACTGCCAGACCAACACGGCCGCCAGTGGTAGTACTGGCTTAAGTGCGTGCCATTAAAAAAGGTTTTTTTAGCGCGGTGCTAACTTGGCGGTAATCAGGCATCACCATGCACTGCCTGGTTACTGCCAGGTTACCGCAGAAGCCCTTACCGCCACCTCAATGGGTGGCGGTAAGTGCTCCCCGCCATATGGCCACGTGGTAAGAGTTATCTTGCTGCATGGCCACTTTTTTTTTTTTGGCCTTTTACCCACTGTGGTAAAAAGGGCCCTGGCGTGTAGGAAAAATGGCCCCCACTGCTACCGCAGGGCCCTTTTCCCCACAGCTTAGTAAAAGGGCCCCTTAGGTGATTGATTTTATTTTATTTGTTGCATTTGTACCCCACATTTTCCCACCTATTTGCAGGCTCAATGTGCTAAATATCTGCCAACTCCGTCCCTGGATCACCTACAAAATAGCCGGCTCTCACTTTAGCAGCCTGTGGTGATATTCAGTGGCAGTAACCGGTTAAGTGCTGCTGAATATCAGTCCATATCTTCACACGAGTGATTTAACAGTCAGGAGTCGTTTCTGACCAGTTGAATCACTTTGAATATTGACCCTGCAGTTACAACATGTTCTTCTCCTGCGCTCTGCTGATATGGATTCACAGTGTCAATAATGATAAGTGCATTATTTTTTATTATAACAAAATATACTGTATATGCTCCTAGTAATTTTGCACTTGAACTATTTTATTGCATAAAAAATGTCAAAATATGGGACTGATGACTGAAATACAGAAAAGCTCTTACAGAACAGCACTTGATTGCTGTAATTTAAAGCTTCAGTTTCTGATGTTCCCTGCTTATCATTTTAAAATCACAGAGTTGTGGGATGAGATTTTATAGAGACAACATAGATAATTATGTACCTTTATAAATTATTTTGAACTTATGTCTAATATTTGATATGTCCACCTCATCTATACAGCTTGAGGTGAATTACAATAAAAATAATATACAGTTTCATCCATCTTTCTAACCCCCCCCCCCCCTCCTAACACCAAATAATCAATACAATTGGCAGCCATAACCTACTTAATCCACTGTTCAAATAGCCATGCTTTAACTTTCCTAGAAAAGTCAAATAAACCCTTTCCTGCTGTACCTCCACTGTTAATGAATTTCAAAGATGACCCCTAAAAGCTTAACTATACACTGTAATTGCACCCCACTTGGAATTGTCAATAACAACTGCTGAGAAGATCTAAGACTTCTTTCTGGTACCTATAAATGATCCAGGAGCATAGTCAGACCTGCTTTTTTGGATGGGCCCCGAGTTAACCTGGGTGGGCCCTTCCTATCCCCCCCCCCCCCACCCCCATATATACATACAGTTTTTTAAAACCTTTCCCTCCCTCCCTGCTATCATCATCTTTCTCCCCCTCCACCCAGCATCTGCTCCTCTCCCCCACCCCACCGGCATCTGCCAGTCTCTCTGAAATCCCGCCCTCCCTGGTCTACCTCCAAGCTGTCTCCAGCAGCGATTCCTGTAAGCAACCTGTATCGGTTCTGCAGGCTTCCCTCTACCGCATTCCCGCCACTAAACAGGAAGTGACATCGTGCTGCAGACAACGGCTCAAAGGTAGAAGGGAGGCAGAGAGAGATGGGCAGCTGCCGAGAGAGAGAGGACTGAGGCACTGTCAATGAGGTGCTTTGGGGGCCACTAGACTGGTTGGGCCTGAGGCAAGAATGAGTGGGCCTGTGCCCACCCATACCTATGCCACTGAAATGATCCCTGGTAATGCACAACTGCATATATTATATGCAGATACATGCCTATTTTATAAAATATGTTTGTACATCACAACTCCAACCCACCACTATCCAAACTATGCCCCACAAACATTTATATGTAGCAGACCTCATTTGTTAGGGCTGAGAGTCACCCTGGAGGTGAAAACATAATCAATTTGTAGTGTCAATGGCCCAAAATTCTCTCCTTCCCTCTTAACTTTAAGTCTAAGCACACAGACTGTAAAGGTTTCCCCTTATAGTAACACACTGGCCAATATTCAGCCCACGGGAGGCCATTTCTGGCATCCGGTATTGAATATCCGGGTTTTTTGGCTAGCTTAAATTTAACCAGCCAAGTTAATATTCAGTGCTGGCCGGAGTTGATAGTGGCCAAAGATAGGACTGCTATTTATACAGCCGGAGAAGCACTGAATATTTGTGGCTAGCTGGTTATATTGCACTATATAGCCAGTTAGCCGCTATCTGCCAGATTCTATATAGCGTGCCTAGCATTCCGTGTTGAAATCTAAGCATATTCCGCAACAATGCACGTAACTCGATTGGTTTAGCACTAATTGGCAATAATTAGAATTTATGTGCACAACTCGCTAAGCATATTCTGTAATGAACTGCGCCTAAATTCTAATGTGTGCAGTGCAAAAGGGGCATGGTTAAGGGGAGGGAAATGGTCGTTTCTTGGGTGTTCCAAAATTTACGCTCGTAGTTATATAATGTGGTCCAGTGCACATAAATCTACGTGCTGGGATTTACAACACACTTTTTCATTGGTATAAATGGAGGCGCATAGTTTTAGGCACTGGGATATCAACTAAGCATAGTCTAAATCTAGGTGCCACTTATAGAATACACTTAGCTGGAAATGTTTATCGTATGGATTTTAGGCACCTTATATAGAATCTGGCCCTATGCGCTAAGAGCTAATATTCAGTGGAGAGAGCCAGCTATCTCACACTGAATGTTAAGAGCTATTTAACGGGCCAGGAGCCATTCCTGGTCAGTTAAACAGCCCTGAATAACAGGGGGGGGGGGGGGGGGGGGGGGGGGAGAAACTACATCAGCAAAAAGAGTCCTGGGAGACCACATTGGCTCCAAAATTCAAAAACTCCCTTTTATGGGCACGCCGATATTTAACAAGGATGTACACGATAAAGGAAATAAAAAGCAAATTGTCCACTGAGTCAAAGTGAATTGATGGTAACATTGATTATAACACTTCATCCAAGAAGTGTTAGAAAGGGCTCCTTGAAGGAACTTCAGACACTTCCAACTCTAGCATCTTTTATACGTTTAGTAGGTGGTAGATGTGGAAGCGTACTTTCAACGCATTTAGACTTACTAAGTATAGCCTCTTACTCCTTAATAAGAGGTTTCCACGTCTGTCATAGATATTCTGTATCCCTTGTCCTCTCAGTTTAGTGATTTATTTTTATTTATTTCAGTATATTTGATATACTGCCAAAGGCCTGCACCTAGGCATCCTGGTGGTTTACAATATTAAAATAAGATTAAAAAGAGGCAAGCATGGAGTAGCAGGGTTGTGTTATGTTAGGTGAATTATCAAGCCTCTGGTATCTCTCTTAGTGGATGAGACAGAGTTACTGTGCTCTTACCTCAAAGGTGGTAATAGCTAACTCTCTTTCAGATGTTATAGCTTCCCTGAGAGCTGGAAGCTTGCTCTGTGAACAGGTGAAGGAGAAACCCTTGGGTGGATGAATTATCTCCTGACACAGATAGGAAGTTAAAGGGGAGTGGAATGCACCAGGACAAAGTCCAAGATAAACCAGAATATTCAGTTTATTACTTAAAACCAGTGAAGGTATTCATAATATAATCTTCACATGCAGTATACAGGATGCAGGTGACAAAATATCCCAACATAGGTGGTGTTGCGACACATATGCCTTCATCAGGGGACCTGTCAAAGTAGCACCAGTATCAGACCTGCAAGCTGCTAATGTCTATTCAATGTGAGCATACGATATGTGTTCAGATTTTGTGAAGTGCTTCCTGTATACTGCATGTGAAGATTGTATTGTGAATGCCTTCACTGGTTTTAAGTAATAAACTGAATATTCTGGTTTATCTAGGACTTTGTCCTGGTGCCTTCCACTCCCTTTGTTTGAATTGTGATTGCCTGTGGAAGTGCTTTTCCTTCGCTTGGATTTTGTGTGTCACAGGAAGAAGTTATCACTCACTGATTCCATTGCTTTCAGCTTTCAATCCCTTCCCCAGTTTGTCAACAGCTTCAGCCTTTACTCTTCTCTGACTAACATTTAGGATGCAGTCTCCCTGTGACCTGGCCTCCTGCCTTAGGGCACTCTGTGCCTCTGAGGGACAGCTATGGATTAGACTGACCTCTCTGAACAGATGGAAAACACTTGACTTTACTCATTATGGCTCCAAGAGACAGCTGATCGCCAGACTAGCAGCCCCTGCATTATTATTTCCCCTGCTCCTTCCTTTGGTCCCTTGAGCAAGGGGCTAAGACTCTGCTGGGCCCCAGGGTGGGATTCACCACTCACTGCTCTTATGCATCCTTCTTTGCTGGACTCACTCTAGGTCAGGAAATACCTCCTGTCTAGACTTTTTGGGGGAAGAAGGATATGGCTCTTCTCTTATACATGGATTGTATACTTCCCTCCATAGTTGAATCCTATTGGGTCAGAATCACTGAGGGGTCCTTTTACAAAGGTGCACTAGTGTTTTTAGCAAGTGCTACTAATGTGTGCGCTAAATGCTAGAGACGCCCATATATTCCTATGGGCATCTCTAGTCAGCGCCATTTTACCAGAGGAATATTTACTAGAAAATTTTGGAAAGCTGATTGAAAAGCAGTTGCAATGCCAGTCCCTAAGGATGCCATGGAACGGTGAAACGGTGGCACCATAGGACTAAAGCTAAGTGTTGTACTATATCTGTTTGGCGCGTTCCTGGATTTAAATTGGTTCTAGTCAGAATCGCATAGTTTAAAAACACAGCATTGAGCACTTTAAAAAAAACGTGAAAAATATAAGAAGAGGTTTCAAAAAATCCCCATGATAGAAATGTATCAATGGCTCTCATTGTATCCGTTGTAAACCTAGGACGTAAGGTCCAATAGGTTTCTGAGGGATTCTCTTCATATAAAATTTATGTAGCAACTATATAGCCATTCACACAGTGTCATTTGTTTATTTTGTATTAGGTTACTACATATTGTTGACACTCGTTATACTGCAAAAATTTCTTTGAGTGTGACGCCCATATATTCCTATGGGCATCTCTAGTATTCAACGTGTGATAATCATTAGTGCGTGCTAAAAATGCTAGTGCGTCTTTGTAAAAGGACCCCTGAATGTACCTTCTACTGTTACATTGTGATTGGCACCTGTTTTATAGAGCAGGGCCAGAATGTTCTGTCTGCAACGTACGTGTAGATTGCATGAAAGTAGATAGACTTCTTCATGTGCCAACTTCTGCATGCATATCCTCACACAATTTAATAAGAGCCCTAGTCTTGCTTTAAAAATATGGTTTACATGTGAAAGATGCTTTATAAAATTACCACCAGAATGTTACCACTACAGGAAAAAAAAATGCCAAACCATGTGTGCATGCAAAGCAAAGCCTAACGTGAGAAGGAAATGGAGCCTGAGGAGTTGAAGCTGTACCATCAAGAAAACAGAGGCTGCATTAGACGCTGCGGTACAAATGTTTTACCACTTCCTACAGGTTGGTGACACATTACCTGAAGGTTCAGAGATTACCTTAACAGCTCACAGAACAACACAGAGAGGGTTCAAAGCACAGAACATAGTTCAAAATGCAAAAAGTACCAAGAGCAAAAGCAGGACCACTCCTATTTATTCCACATCGTAGACCGATCTTGTAAATCAATCACTCAATCTTGCACAACAGTGACCCGACACAGGCTGTGTTTCAGTGCACAGCACCTGCGTCAGGAGTTATTTGACATCAAAAGTGCAATGTGAACATGCCTAGCATCTCAGCTGAAGGCAAGAAATAGGAACCTTGTCCAAATGCTATGCAGAAACCCCAATGTTGCATAGTCTCTAGGATATACCCAGAGGTTACGTCACACTGGGATTTCTACATAGCATTTGGACAAGGTTCCTTAACAACTCGCATACATAACTGAGTTAAAAATGGATATTAAAGTAGGGTGAAGACAAGGCCTTAGCTATGGAAACAGTGCCATTAGACAGTAAAGAAACATGCTTTAGTGATAAGTCTACATGTTATACATTTCAGTCAAGGAAAAGACTGTCACATTTATAAACAGCACACCAATGAAAATGTTCCACTAGATTCAAGAAAGGGCACCAAATGTTAGGTGCAAAAAATTGAGTGCTAAACAAATATTCTATACTGGCAAAGCTGGGCGCTGAAGCAGTTATTAAACACTAGCTAAGTCGGTATATAACTTTAGGAGCGAGCATTTACGCCATGTCAAAGACTGGTATTAATGCTCCTGCCTAAATACTGTCAGCTGAATGCATAACTGATAATATTCTATACCTGTTTAGAAAATTTGGGTTTAATTCTGTAGATTAATGATTATCGGTCATTTATTAACTTGTCATTGACTTTACTGTAAATTTTTAAGGGAATTTTATTTTTTTTGTCATAATGTAACTTTATTAATCTCTGGTAATTTCCAGATTTATCTTTTCTAATCTGTATAGAAACGAAAGGTAGGTAGTGGACTATGTTATGTTATGTTATGTTATGTTAACTTAGCGCTTAGGTGCCTGATACGCCCTCTGGCCTTCCCATGCCCCTCCCATGTGAACGCCCCTTCCAGTTATGTGCTATTGAACTCAGGCACTAGGTTGATAGAATAGCTCCTATGTGCAGTTACGCAACTGAAAATTGGTGCCAATTAATGCCACTTAAGGGTCATTATAATAGCAGTTAAAGCCAATTAGCGCCCACTTAAACAATTATCACTGGACTTTATTGTCCATATCATGTATGTTGACAGATCTAAGGCTAAACATGAGAAAGAGGGGGATTCTAGAAAGAGTTCTCACACTGTACCTTCAAGAAAACCAGAGGAGAAGCCAAGCCTGTATTTAATCTCCAGGCCAGACCACTTTCTCCTGGGCCAGCCAGGGTGAGGCAGCTGCAGAGTCTGCTTTATCTGAAGGTTCACTGATGATAATAACTGTACACATCAATGACTGTGAGTATAAAGCACTGTAGATTACAGAGCTCCTCAGGGAGCAATGCTGTCTCTTATGTTATTTAATTTGCAAATTTATATTTACGCCCTTGATAGATGTGATTAAAATCATTTGGCTTTGGCATACAGTGCTATGCAGATGACTTTTACATTTATTGCTCTCTAAATTTAACCTCAGCAGATCCTTCTGTATCAATTAGTGCATGCATTTCAGATGTGAAATTCTTAATGCATCTAAAATGGACATTCTCCAAATTAGTTCAGCACAGGCAATTGCTTCAGATCTGCTAATTAAGACTTTGATGATGCCCCTCCCCATGAAAGCTTAGGTTAAAAGTCTTAGGACAAGTGGCACAAAGGTCCCCAGAAAGAACCACCCGGTATTTCCACCTAAGTAAAAATTACCCATTTGGAAATACAGAGCAATTCCCAAAGCAATTCGCATGCAAATGAGCTGCTTGCAAAAGCAGCGAGCAACTTGATAGGAGGTAAGCCAGTTGGTCAGCTGAGCATGCACAGAGCAGCCAATCGCTGAGCGTGGCTGTTCTGCACATGCTCAGAGTGGCGCTAGTATATGGCTTTCATACACACATGTAAGCGTGTGTATGAATGCCGGTATAGCTTTTTTTTCTTTTCTCAAACTACTGTGGGGTGTGCTTCTAGGGCTGGAAGCAGCAGTTGACAGGTGGGCTGTCACGTTGGGGCCTGTGTCTTCCCTGCCTCCCCTTTGTCGGGAGAAAGGGCGTAAGGAAAAAGTGGCAACTGCCTCCAAACCCACACTTCACTGCCGCAGTCAGCGATCTCCCTGCTCCGGCGTGTCCTTGTCTCTCCTCCCCGGCATCTTCCTCCTCCTGTAGAGTGGCAAGGACTTTGGAGCAGCTGTGGAATACTTACAACAATGAAGAAATGTCAGGACCGACAGCTCCTCCAGACCTTCTGTTAAATTTTCCATGGTAAAAATAGGGGCTGCTTCGGAAAACGGCTGTGCATCGCTTTGAATGCACATTGAATAGTAATTAGCTCATTATAATAATTTTGCTTACAATTTTCATTAGCTGCTACTGTAACAGGAAAAGAGCTCTCAGAACCCTTTTGTGCATGTCTCACTGAACTCTGTGCACACTAAACTGGCTAGAACCAGTGTAAAAACCACATTGCTGGCTCTTGTGCATCTGGCTGTTGGTGGATTTCTGACTTCTCATCTTTAATTTAGAAGCCATGTTGCATTAGTTTGTAAAAATGCATGGTTTAAACTTTGATTGGCCCAATTTTGAAACCTTCTTTGTACTATTCACATCTAAGGACACTGCAGTTAGTATTGGTTCTATCAGCAGTAGATTCCGTAATTCCTTTCTGATACCTCTAAAAATGCTCTGTGGCATACAAATGTCACAGTAAACACAGAAGAGCACCAGTCTTCGCAAGCTCAAAATCACAAAAAACACAGCGAAGATGACACAAGAATATGGTCTTGAGACGATGTTAAAAAGTCCAAATTTATTGTGTGGCTCTAAAGATTCAACATGGCTGTGTTTCGGGCCAACTGGCCTGCCTCAGAAGTCTTTGAAGTCTTGAAATATTGTCTATGGATAAATCATGTGTCTGTTGATATATTACCCAATAAAACCTTGTGCATGAAACCTCGATGCTCAAACAGGGAACCAAAAGTAGCCTTCTCAATGCTTCGATTACTCTGCTTCTCAGAATCAACAGTGAAAAGTCGCTTCCTCCAAAGTGTTGATTCTGCAGCATGAGCCATCATATTATAGCACGTACTTTTCTGCTTGTCATATTCTAGAAAAGGTCAGTTACGCATTTTCTTGAAATCTACAACCAGTGGCATAGCCATGGGGCGGGGCCTTGGCCTCCAATTTGTGTTTAGCCTCCCTAAAATAAAACTGATATGCTGTCTGCTGGTTTGGTTGGCAGGAATCCCCAAGCCCTGCCAGCAGAAGCCCTCCTCCAGTTGATGTTTGTTTTCCTGAGCTGCCACGCTGCCTGCCCTGCCCACCGTGCACATGTTTGGTTTTAGTGAAATTGAGTATGCATGAGGAAGGAAGAGGGCCTCCTTTGTGCATGCTCAATTTTACTAAAAACAAGCATGCATGCAGGGGGTGGGAAAGCAGGGCAAACAGCACAATAGCTCAGGAAAACAAGCATCGGCTGGAGGAGGGAGTGCACTGTTGGGACTTGTGGACCCCTGCCAGCCCAGGTATGTGGGGTTGTGGTGTGGAGACAGAGCAAACTTTTGTCTATCCCCCACCCCTTTGGACTCAGGCTACGCGCCTGCCTACAACTAATAAGCTTGCCAGTTTACTTTTGTCCCTCAAATTTCTAGTGTCTGCAAATCTTTTTTTTTTTGTTCTTCAACAGCTTTGTACAATTTGTCATTACTTTAGTCCTGAACTGTTTCATTCGCTAATCCTTGCATTACTGACTACTAGACTCAATTACTGCAACATTGCATACCTCGCCTCTACTCTACTCATTCTAACATCAAGAAGTTATACAGTCTATCCAGAACACCGCTGTTCATTTACTATGCCACGCTCAACGATATGATCATGTTTCTCTTCTATTACAGAAATTCCACTGGCTACCCATCAAACAATGTGTCGTCTTCAAACTTCTCACCCTTACATTCAAGGCCTTCAGATTTGGCTTTCCACAATATCTGTCTTCACTCACCATACCATACTCCCTGGCTCATCTTCTTTTTTCCCTTAAAGACTGCCAGTTGGTTCTTCCTGCTCCCAAATTTGCAAAGTTAGAGTTTACTAGACATCGTGCCTTTTTCTTTGTGACTCCATCTCTTTGGAATTCACTCCCCTTGGATATACATACAGACACCTCCTTCAAAAGTTTTAAAACAAAACTAAAGACTTGGCTTTTTCTGCAGGCCTTTTGCTCCCCTTCAGCCTAAATTGATCTGATCTGCAGACTCTTTCCGTAGTACTCCTCCCTTCCCTTCCCTTCCCCTCCCTTCCCCTCCCCTCCCCTAGTATATACTGCTTCCCTATCCACCTTCCCCCATTTGACCCACCCTTTACCCTCTATTGTTTGGTGTGAGTGTGCTTCTGACTGTAACTAATGTACTTTTCTGTGCAATTAGGCAAGTCACTTAACCCTCCATTGCCTCAGGTACAAACTTAGATTGTGAGCCCTCCTGGGACAGAGAAATATCCAGAGCACCTGAATGTAACTCACCTTGAGCTACTACTGAAAAAGGTGTGAGCAAAATCTAAATAAATAAATTATTGTACTTCCTTTCTGTTTGTTTTTGCATTGGTGTTGAACTTTTTGTACATTGCCTAGATCTGTGAATTAGTCCTGGCGGTATAGCAAATCTCAATAAACTATATCCAAAGTGTCCTCTGAACTTAGGGCTTGCAGTTTCCCCCCCCCCCCCCCCCCCCCCCCGCTTCTCAGGATCTGGAAAGTAAGGAGTGGGCTCCCCTTTCATAACTATAGACTTGGATACATCCAAAAAGGCAGGTGCCTGAAGGGTCTACTACAGACAGAACCCTGACTGAAGGGTAAAAATCCCTAGTACCTCATTTATTGTAACTTTCACATTTCACATACAACACACATTTCATTTAAATATTTCAATTTAAGGTCAACAAGCTAAAATGAGAGAATCAGTACTTCTCAACCTTTTTTTTTTAATTTCAGAGCACACTTTCAAGTTCACCTGGTCCTCATGAAACACCAAACCAAATTTCACAAAGTTGTCATATGTTTCAGTTATTGGCCACTGACCACATGACTGTGAAGTGCTGGAAAAATATACTTTAAACTAAAATGTACAGTGTTAAAAAGCTTAAAACATAATTAGACAGGTATAGATATAGGAGAAGAATATAGGAACCATGGCAGGATTTAATGCATAAAGCAGTACAACAAAACTGTCCATCTCTCTGTCCCCACACAGCCAGCCACTGTTCCCTCTAAGCTGAGCAGATGTCCTTCACCTACAGATCTGTTAGCGGTAGGTACTGTTTCACTACCACATTTTCAATAGCAAGAGACAGGAAAGCTCTGCAGGATTCCAGGGAACCCTAGTGATTGAAAACACAAAATTGAAGCACTACCCCCCAACTGGCGGCAATGCAGTTTAGAAGCCTCCCGCTCAGCTTAGAGGGATCAGTGCATCCTGCTCTCTGGAATAAGTTACCTGGGTGGATACAGCGTAACTTACAGTTCAAACTCCTCTTATTGATCTCTCTTATCTGTACCCTTCTTCTCAACCGCTAACTCCAGACTCCGTTTCTTTTATCTTGATGCACCATATGCCTGGAATAGACTTCCTGAGCCGGTACATCAAGCTCCATCTCTGGCCGTCTTCAAATCTAAGCTAAAAGCCCACCTTTTTGATGCTGCTTTTAACTCCTAACCCTTATTCACTTGTTCAGAACCCTTATCTTATCATCCTCACTTTAATATTCCCTTATCTCTTGTTTGACCTGTTTGTCTGTCCTAATTAGATTGTAAGCTCTGTCGAGCAGGGACCGTCTCTTCATGTTCAAGTGTACAGCGCTGCGTACGTCTAGTAGCACTATAGAAATGATAAGTAGTAGTAGTAGTAAATTCATAAATTTAAGACTATTGAAAATTCACCTCTATATTTCGACATTTGGGAATCAGGTGGGGGGCTGCAGGTGATGCAGTTTGGTTCACCTGTAATAGGTTGGCTTGTACCTTCAGTATGATTGAGAATTTTGCTTTCCCATCCGAAGATGACTTCTTTTCCTTGCAATGTGTTTGAATATATTGCCTATAAACTGCCCAGACCTGTTTAGATTGGGTGATATATTATTTAAATAAACATAAACAGCCTGTCCCCATCTCTGCCCCCCCAATGCACACAGCTGGCCTGTCCATCTATCTGCCTCCTCTCGCCCAATGCACACTGCTACCTCTTACTGCTTCCTCCTCACACACACACATACAGCCAGCCCATCCCTCTCTCTCTTCTCCACCCTCTGTCCCGAATTCACATGGTCAACCTCTCACTCTATCTTGCCTCCCTCCCATGCACACTTCCACCTCTTTCTGACCCCGAACACCTCCATAGCCAGCATTTTCCTCTCCATCCCCCTCCCCCCCACACACACACTCTCATACGGCCAGCCTGTGCCTTCCTCTTTCCCCCTAATGAACAAGGCCAACCTGTCCTATCTCTCTGTCCCTTCACCCAATGCACACAACCACCTCTTTCTGAATGATCTCTCCCTCCCCCCACCCAACACACAGAGTTATCATGTCCCTCAGGACTAGTATATCCTTTTCTCTGTTCCTTCCCCAGATTTTTTCCTCCCAGGCACCACATACAGGCAGCAGCACTATTTCTTCCCCATCAAACTCGTCATTCAAAGACATTTCTGATTGTAGTGTATTCTAGTGTCACTAACATAACATAAACCCTCTCAGCACTGGGTATGTTGTGAAGTTTATGTAACTCTACAAAAAAAGTCATTCATGACCTACAGCAAAATCTACCACGCCTGCATTAATTTCCAAAACAAGGATCCTATTATAGTAGGACACAGAACTTCAATACATCTTTGGGGGAAACTGAACAAGCCAAATTATTACAAATTGCTACATAGAAAATTCTCTAACAGAATACGTAGCCTCGGTCACACACAGAACACACATGCCAAATACCAAATACAGAATAAGTGACCACAAACTAAAACAGAAATATGTAGACAGAAATTAAACAGAAACCCCAAGAAGCCAGACCTTCCATAAGAACGTAAGAATAGCAATACTGGGTCAGACCAATGGTCCATCTAGCCTAGTATCCTGTTTCCAACAGTGGCCAATCCATGTCACAAGTAGCTGGCAGAAATCCAATTAGTAACAATATTCCATGCTACCAATCCCAGGGCAAGCAGTGGCTTCCTCTATGTGTGTCTCAATATCAGACTTTTGATTTTTGAATAATAAATTGCTTAATTAAACTTTGGTTCATCAATCTGATTTTATGAGCCCTATTTATAACAGCAATAGAGGGTTAAATAACTTGCCAAAGATCACAAGTGGGATTTGAAAGTTTCTGTGTCAAGCCCTGTGTTCTGACCACTAGGCTACTCCTCCACTCCATAATTGATAGGTTCTGGGGGAAGAAGGAAAGGTGAATATGGCACCTCCTGTCTCCTTTGTTGAGTTGTGTCTCCCAGTTGCACAAATTCAGGAGTGCATGCAGCTGCAGACATTTCAGTAGGCTGGCCCTCTGTTACACAGCTACACCGATGTGACCTCATACTAAGTGGCTCACCCTACATGAGCAGGATCTTCTAGTCTAACACTTCCTCAAGCAACAAAGCAGTGGAAGCAGTAGTCGTAATTTCTTTGCCAATGTTTTTTAAACCCTGGCTAGGCAGAGCTGCTATTATAATGAGAATTATGAGGTTATTTCCATTAAAGGCCTATATATCTTTATTAAATATGTGTTGCTGTTATCTCTTACTCTTTTTATCCCTCAATTTTCTTTTGCTTAAACAGTGCAGTACCCACTGTCCATACAGTAGCTTAGTGACTACTAAGTTATCACTATTCTTGAGGTATAGTTAATGTAAATGGGGTAATGAAATGTTCCTTGCTGTTTTGGGTACAAGCATAGGCGGTCGGTGGCCCAACTGTTTGGAGAGGCTAAAGGGGGTGGGGCCAGGGGCGGCGCTTATATCCATAATTGTCTGATAACAGACAGAAAAAAATAAATAAATAAAAATAAAATAATCACAATTAATACCTTTTATTAAATTTAGATATTAGATATGTATCATATGTCAAAGAATAAAATGGTTGCTCAAAGCATATACTAACCACAATCGCTCAACTGCAAAACACTATGCACAACTTTGTGCAAAAACACACTCAGAACCTTACTGTACCATAAATATTACACTGGGCAGAACCTAATACACCAATATACCACCCATACGGAAAATGCAGACCATCAACAATATGAAACAAGGGATCATAATATCACAATTCTCATGTACAGCCACAAAACACCCTAATTCATGTTTAATGTGGGATAAAATGCCATAAATAAGTAAATAAATATAAACTTTTAATGTTGAGCACCTGATTCTCAAAGTGGACATATTCCAAACACTATAATGAAAATAAAATGATCTTTTCTACCTTTGTTTGGTGACTTTTTCTGATCATGCTGGCCCAGTATGATTCTGCTGCTATCTGTCCTCAGTGCAGGTCAGGAAGTCATCCTCATTAAATATCTCCCTGGCAACCCAGTACACCTCCAGCCAACCCCCCCTCCCCCGCTCTCCCAGCAGTAAGGTAAACAAACCATAAACCAATTTCTACAACTGGACAAGGCTAGAGGGCTTTCACTGCAGCTCCTGCTGTGAGGATGGAGGTAAATCAACAATTTAAACCCCTCAGAGCACAGCAGGGGAGGCTTAGCCTGTCCATGCCTCTTATACCGGGCGCCTGGGTACAAGTCAGGTTAAAATTGACTTTGAAACTCTCTATATAGGAAGTTTTGCAGTAACTTCTATGGGGGAGGGAGAGCAGCCAAGATTCTAAACAGATCAGAGAAAAAAACCTATTTTTCTCTGACAAGCTGATTGTTTGAGTGATCTCAGATGTTCCTCTAGGGGGGGTGAATTGCCAGGGAGACTGCTGAGTGAACTGAAGACGAGAGCAGGAAATGACTGGGAGAGAAACGTATGCTGAGTGTGTGAAATGTAAGAAATAAAAGTATATTTTATGAGTTTAAAGTGAAATAAGTGACATTGAAAAAGGGTACTTTGATATTGAAAGTGAGCTGAGGTGAGTGTGAATGTTCCAGCATAGCACTGAATTTCCAGAGATAAGTGATTTACCATTTTAGGGTGAAAGAGGCTTGATTTGTGGTGGGAATTGTACTACATGAGAAGAGCTTGTAACTCTGAGGGAGACAGACCTGTGTGCTGAGGGTGCTGCAGGCGTGTGGAGAATTGGGTGTTGGACTGTGAGAGAAGCTGCAGATGTGTGTAATGTAAGGGAGTGAGAGAGGATCCAGACACTGGAGGGAAGTGTATGGTTTGGAGAGTGAGTGAAACTGGTTGTGAAGGAGCAATTACAAACCAACAATAGCCTTCTCATTAGCAGTGAGGGAAAGCCAGTGAGTCTAGGGTAGAGAAAGGGAATAATAATTATTTATTGTTTAAAATTAGAGAGTTGGCCACCAGTTTTGTGTAAAATTCCTAGAATTTCTGTATATGTTCGTTAAGGAGGTAGGGTTTTTTCCCCTCTTATTTAATTATAGTTCAGGTACCGTCCACCCTGCAAACATCCCGACTGAAAGAGCTCCAACGCAAGAAAGGGAAGAAGCTGAAGAAGTTTTGCAGCAGATTTGCAGCTAAGTACTTACCTGCTCGAGTTTTGGACTGAAATTTTAATTATAATTAAAAGGTTAAAAGAAATAAGCTGAAATACTGTATACTTACCTTCGGATTTTTGATGGTGAGACCTGGAGGAAAAGAAAACAACCCAAAGAATCAGTTCTTCACATAGGAAAACAATTGTTGGTTGAGAGTTAAAATTGTTGAATACTTATCTGACACAGGTGTTAGATTAATTCGCTAGGATTGCTTGCTGTTAAAGGAAAGAAATAGACATTAGTAGATCTGTTAATACATGAAATTATACAAGAGTTGAAAGTTATCGTGAGTTGAACTTATTTGTTATTCTCAAACATTCATTGCACCTTAAAACCATCTTGTGCAATAAATTATTTAAATCCAAAATTTAGTGTGCAAAATTGTCATCATTAAAATTTTGTAACATCTAGGGAAATTCGCTTAACATCTTGAATTGCACACTGTATAATATGTAATATACAGAATTTCCCCATCTTTCTTTGTACCTTCCCTAAGTGGTGAGAGTTTAGCTTGAGACCCTACACCGTGATTTTATTAGTGTACCACCCTCTTTTATAAACCTCACCCATAGGGGATCTACATTAACTTGTAGCATGAGGTGGGCTGTGTTAAGCATTGTGGGGAGTGGAAGAGTAGCCCAGTGGTTACAGCAGCAAGCTGAGAACTGGGGAAGGCAATTATCTATGATTAATCCTTCAGTGAGCCCTAAGTGACTAAGTCCACAAGAGTATCGGGCCACCACCCCTCTGGCATAATCACCTCTCCCCCTCCCTGGCATATTAATTATTCCAGGGCAGAAAGGGGGATGGGAAGGTAATTATGTCAGGGCTTGACATGTCCTGGGTGCCAGTTGCCATGGCGCCTCAAACATACCGGTGCCCAGGATTTAATGCCCCTCCAAATTTTAGCTTTTTTATTTTTTTCATTACCCAGCACCTGTTATGCTTCTGCACCATGATTCGGCTCTCCATGTAAGCTTGAGCCACGCAGTGCAGGAAGCTCAGAAGTGTCCTAGTTTTGAGTCTCACAAGACTTGAAACTGCAGACCCAGCACCTGTTATGCTTCTGCACCATGATTCGGCTCTCCATGTAAGCTTGAGCCACGCAGTGCAGGAAGCTCAGAAGTGTCCTAGTTTCGAGTCTCACAAGACTTGAAACTGCAGACCAGTCCAAACTTCCTGTACCACACATCTCAAGTTTACAGGAGAGCTGAATCACACGGGGGGAGGGGGGGTCTAGGAAACATGCAAAGGAGGAGAATAGGTAGCAGTGTGTGTGTGTGTGAGAGAGAGAGAGAGAGAGAGAGAGAGAGAGAGAGAGAGAGTTCTTAAATCGCAAGAGGATTGTGAAAAATTACAAGAGGACTTACATCTAAATGGCAAATGACGTTTACTGTGAGCAAGTGCAAAGTGATACATTGGGAAAGAGGAACCCGAATTATAGCTACATAATGTAAGGTTTCACATTAGGAGTCACCGAACAAGAAAGGGATCTAGGTTTCGTCACTGATGATACATTGAAATCTTCTGCTCAGTGTGCTGCTGCAGCTAAGAAAGCAAATAGAATGTTAGGTATTATTAGGAAAGGAATGGAAAACAAAAATTAGGACCTTATAATGCCTTTGTATTGCTCCATGATACGACCACACCTCGAATATTGTGTTCAATTCTGGTCACCGCATCTCAAAAAATATATAATGGAATTAGAAAAGGTGCAGAGAAGGACAACAAAAATGATAAAGGGGATGGGACGACTTCCCTATGAGGAAAGGCTAAAGCGGCTAGGGCTCTTCAGCTTGGAGAAAAGATGGCTGAGAGGAGATATGATAGAGGTCTATAAAATAATGAGTGGAGTGGAAAGGGTAGATGTGAAGCGTCTATTTACTCTTTCCAAAAACACTAGGACTAGTGGGCATGTGATGAAGCTACAAAGTAGTAAATTTAAAACGAATTTGAGAAACTTTTTCTTCACTCAACATGTAATTAATCTCTGGAATTTGTTGCCAGAGAATGTGGTAAAGGCAGTTAACTTAACAGGGTTTAAAAAAAGGTTTGGATGGCTTCCTAAAGGAAAAGTCCATAGACCATTATTAAATTGGACTTGGGGAAAATCCACTATTTCTGGGATAAGCACAGTGGTGTGCTGGTAAATTTTTAACAACAGGCTCTCTCCCCAGTCCACCTCGGCGCCCCCCCCCCCCCCCCCCCCCCCGTCCACCTTGGCGCCCCCCATCCACCTCTGCGCCCCCCCCCCCCAAAATTGCAGAGCTGGCTATAGCCGGGGGGGGGGGGGGGGGAGGGCAATGCATACTCTCTCCAGGAAAAAAAAAATTAAATGATCCCAGGTTCCAATCTAATTCATGTTTAATATGGGATAAAATGCCATAAATAAGTAAATAAATATAAACTTTTAACGTTCAGCACCTGATTCTCAAAGTGGACATATTCCAAACACTATAATGAAAATAAAATGATTTTTTCTACCTTTGTTGTCTGGTGACTTTGTTTTTCTGATCATGCTGGCCCAGTATCCAATTCTGCTGCTATCTGTTCTCTTAACTCCATTTCCAGGGATTCCTTTCCATTTATTTCTTTACTTTCCGCCTTTCTTCTTCATTTCTTGTCCTACATCCATAAGTAAAAGCTGGGTCCTCCGCAGACTTGACTGTCCAGCAGATCCAGCTTCTGCCTATTTTCTTCATCCATATGCAGTTTTTCTCCTCTCTTCCTTTTCCCTCATCTCATCTCCTTCCTCACTCTTCCCTCCCCTCCAATTACCAAAACTGACACAGTTCAATCAATAAATCAAAAATAAAATTATTTTTCTACCTTTTTTTGGTCTGGTGTTTTTTTCCCCTAATCGTATTGTTCCTAGTTTCTGCTTCTTCTTTCTTCTATCCTCTTAGTGTGCTGTCTGTCCAGAGCCTCCTGCCCACTTGCCATTTTTTTTCTGTATTCCTATCTTCTTCATTTCCTCATTGATTTTTTTCATACTTAGCTTTCTTCAATTTATTTTCTGCATCTTAAATTAAATGTTTCCTTCTCATCCTCCAGTGTTCAAGCTCCCTCTTTCTACTGTTTCTATCTAGCTCTCCATCTGTCCCTCACCCTCGTCAAACATCTCTCCTCTTTTCCCTTCTTCTTAAACCACATCAGGCATCTCTCCTGTCTTCCCTTCCCTCATGACGTTATGTCACCCTGATCTTCCCTGTCACCTACCTCCATGTTCAGTACGTCCTCCCATCTCCCTTTCCACTATGTCCAGCATGCCCCCCCCCCCCAGTTTCCCATGTTACTCCATTTCCAGGATCTCCCCTTCCACCTTCTTCTGTGGCCAGTATATCCTCCATCTACTTTTCCACAATACCCAGTGTCTCCCCCTGATCTCCTCTTCCAGTTGGCTTCCAGCATCTTCTCCTGATGTCTCTTTTCACATGGCCTCCTCTCCAGCATCTTCCGCCAATCTCTCCTTCCATCCACCTCTCTCTAGCGTCTACCCACTTCCTCACCAACATTTCCCCAATGTTTCCTTCCACCCGCTATCCCTTTTGGGTAGAGGGTGGAATAGGGGAGGGAAGGAGGTGCTAGATGCTTGTATCCTAGATGCCGGGGTGAGGTGGACATGGTGGCAGCTGTGATGGGGCAATCCAGTGCAGCAAGCTTTAGGTGCCCCTACACTTGAGCCCTCTAAGCCCAGTTTCCCTATTCTTTTCCCCCCAGAGTCCAGCATATCCCCTTTCCCAAACCAAGAAGGTCTGTCATTTTTCTTCTCCCTCCCCTTTCCCATGTATTCTTACATTTCCCTTCTCTGTCTGTCTTTCTCTCCTCCTTCCCCATCCAACATTGCCCCTTCTTGCCCCCCTCCCTATTCCCTTCTTCCTGGTGTCCAGCAATGCATATCCCAACCCACAACTGTGTGCCATCTTTCTTCTCCCTCCCTTGCCCCACATATTCCAGCATCCCCCTCACTCCTTCCATGTCCAGCTTTATCCATCCCCCCCCCCCCCATCCACTCCTTTCCCTCAAGCCTGTTCTCGTTCCGCTGCTGGACTTCCCCTGCCCAACGTGTTGAAGGATCAATCTCTCTTTCTCTCCCCTCCCCTGTTCTGCTGTGTCCCTTCATGCACTCTTCCCCCCACCCCCCGCTCCCTCACCTCAAACCTGTCCTTGTCTCGTGGATCTTTCCCAGTGCAGCCAGAAGTAGAAACGGCAGATGCGGAGCCTCGTGCTGTTGTGAATCAAGTTGGAAGAGCCGCCCCCTTCTTGGCAGCAGGAAGTGCATGAGAGCGAGAGAGGGTGCACCCGATCCATTCCACTCATTATTTTATACACTTCTATCATATCTCCCCTCAGCCGTCTCTTCTCCAAGCTGAAAAGCCCTAGCCTTCTCAGCCTCTCTTCATAGGAAAGTCGTCCCATCCCCACTATCATTTTCGTCGCCCTTCGCTGTACCTTTTCCAATTCTACTATATCTTTTTTGAGATACGGAGACCAGTACTGGACACAATACTCCAGGTGCGGTCGCACCATGGAGCGATACAACGGCATTATAACATCCGCACACCTGGACTCCATACCCTTCCTAATAACACCCAACATTCTATTCGCTTTCCTAGCCGCAGCAGCACACTGAGCAGAAGGTTTCAGCGTATCATCGACGACGACACCCAGATCCCTTTCTTGATCCGTAACTCCTAACGCGGAACCTTGCAAGACGTAGCTATAATTCGGGTTCCTCTTACCCACATGAATCACTTTGCACTTGTCAACATTGAACTTCATCTGCCACTTGCACGCCCATTCTCCCAGTCTCGCAAGGTCCTCCTGTAATCGTTCACATTCCTCCTGCGACTTGACGACCCTGAATAATTTTGTGTCATCGGCGAATTTAATTACCTCACTAGTTATTCCCATCTCTAGGTCATTTATAAATACATTAAAAAGCAACGGACCCAGCACAGACCCCTGCGGGACCCCACTAACTACCCTCCTCCACTGAGAATACTGGCCACGCAATCCTACTCTCTGCTTCCTATCTTTCAACCAGTTCTTAATCCATAATAATACCCTACCTCCGATTCCATGACTCTGCAATTTCTTCAGGAGTCTTTCGTGCGGCACTTTGTCAAACGCCTTCTGAAAATCCAGATATACAATATCAACCGGCTCCCCATTGTCCACATGTTTGCTTACCCCCTCAAAAAAAATGCATTAGATTGGTGAGGCAAGACTTCCCTTCACTAAATCCGTGCTGACTTTGTCTCATCAGTCCATGGATACTGAGGGAGATCAGAGAAGTCCTGGCAGGACCTCTTAAGGATTTATTTAATAGATCTTTAGAGATGGGAGAGGTTCTGTGAGATTGGAGATGAGCTGATGTGGTCTATCTTCACAAAGCGGAGACAGGGAAGAAGTGGGAAACTACAGGCCGGTAAGACTCACATCGGTGGTAGGAAAAATAATGGAGTCGCTGCTGAAGGGTTAGAAGGAAAAATTTGCCTTTTTGTGGCAGACACAAAGATAGCCAATAGAGTGGATACCCTGAAGGGATTAGAAACCATGAAAAGGGATCTCAAAACGTTGGAAGAATGGTCAAGGCTCTGGCAGTTAAAATTTAATTCAACAAAAATAAAGAAACTTTTAATGTTGCTCTCACTTCAAAAATTTGTTAAAAATATTAATGATTGGTGCTCAGATTTAAGTGTTTCACTCTGTGAGGATAACCTCACTTCCTATATAATAATTCTCACCTCCAACGTTCTATCTTGCTGCCTGTGTCCATGGCTTTCTTCGCAGTTGGTCTGCTAGGCTCCGTAGATCAGGCTGACGTCAGAGCTGGAGGAGGAGGGGCAAAAGGGGCAGGGCACAGGGGCAGAGGCAGAGCTTGAAAGAAACAGAAGCATTGAGGGGCGGAGTAGCCGACAGCGTCGCGACCAATGGCAGGGAAAGAAAGGTCGGAGTCCTCCTTGGACGTCAGCGGAGGGGGCAGAGCCACGGAGAGCGTGCTGCTGTGCCGAGCCAGCGCGCAGGTGTGCTTGCGCGTTCCTGTGCTGGGCATGGGGGAGGGGGAACCTCAGGAGTCAAAGTGGCGCGAAAGAGGAGGAAAGCAGGCAACGGCCGCGGCTGCCCCTCTGGGCCCCATAGGAGGGTGTTTGGGCAGCTGCAACAACTCCTCAGGAGGGAGGGAGCTTGAAACTCGGAGGGAGGGAGGGGGGACCCTGAAACTCAGAGGGAGGGGGGACCCTGATGGAGGGAGAGACCCAGACACTCAGAGGGAGTGAGGGAGGCGACCCTGACACTCGGAGGGAGGGGGACCCTGAAAGTCGGAGGGAGGGGGACCCTGAAAGTTGGAGGCAGGGAGGGATAGAGGGAGGGAGGGGACGACCCTGAAAGTCAGAGGGAGGGAGGGAGCGGACGACCATGAAAGTCGGAGGGAGGGAGGAAGGGAACAACCCTGAAAGTCGGAGGAAGGGAGGGAGGGAACGACCCTGGAACTGGGAGGAAGGGAGGGGGAGGGAAGGAAGGGAGGGGGAAGGAAGGGGGGAGGGGAAGGGATGTGGTCCCTGGCACACACTCTCATTCTCACACACACACTCTCTTTCTCACACAGACACACTCGCACCCAGTCTCACTCTCTCTCTGTCATACACACATGCTCGCACATTCACTCTCTCTCTCTCACAGAGTCACTCTCACACACACTCTCTCAAACATGCACACTCCGAGGAAAACCTTGCTAGCACCCGTTTCATTTGTGTCAGAAACAGGTCTTTTTTACTAGTATTATATAATGCACTCTTTTCCAATCATCATCGCACCCCAATGTCCTTCCCTGCCTGCCACATCTGATTCAATATTCAAAATTGTCCAACAAATATCAGTTCAGATTAAAGTAGCAAATTCTTATAAATATAGCAGCTCAATAAAAGTGTAGCCATTCAAGATGGTATACAAACTACTTATCTGCAGGGTTAATATCCTCTCATGTGCGAGTCTGGGAAATAAGCTTCACTCTTGTGATAAACTTTCCTCCAGTGAAACCTTAATCCAATCAGTGAATCAGTAAACTATATCCTTCTTCCGAACGGCAAACAGTAAGGTGGATGGATGAGAAATCCAACACAATCACACTAACCAAAGATGGTTTTTAATGGTGTTTCATCAATAAAACCACACCATTAAATATAATCTTTGGTTAGTGTGATTGTGTTGGAAGACTCATCCATCTACCTTATTGTTCACCTTAAGATCATCATATACAATCACACGCCAAGTCCCGATCCTCTTTCGTGCTCAAAAGTTCTTCACCCCCTAAATTGTACTGTTACCTCGGGGTTTTGCAGCCCAAATGTATGATCCTGCATTTTTTTAGCATTAAATCTAAGTTGCCAAACTCCAGACCATTCCTCTAGCTTCGTTAAGTCCTTCCTCATGTTATCCATACCATCAAGGGTGTCTACCCTATTGCAGATTTTGGTATCATCTGCAAAGAAGCAAACCTTACCAGACAGCCCTTCAGCAATATCACTTTACAAAAATGTTAAAAAAAGAACCTGGAAGCGTTAGTAATATTGACTGAATCATCATTGGTGTGTAGTCCTGTGGTATGCCTCTTGGGTTTGCATAACAAGCGGGATTCTTGGGAGGAGAGCAAATGGCTGCAATGGGGGTTGGCAGCAGCCAAGTGCCTTATAGCATAGCATTGGAAGAAGGTAGACCCCCCCCCCCTGACATTGGGTGATTGGAAGTGCAAATTGGGTCAGTTAATACAAATGGAGCACCTTACGGCTTATCGCAGGGAGGGGGTTCTGCGACATAAGGGTGGGTGGGCTCGATTCCAACAGCGATTACTACGCATTTAGGATGGTGGAGAATTAGAGGATGTTGATGGGCTTGGAGGGGGAGGGCCAAGGGGGGGAGGGGGTGAGAGAGCATGCCTCAAAGAACCAAGGGGTATTCTCAAGTTATGAAGGGGCCGGAAGAGGTTGGAGGGTTGGGAGGGGGGGTGGCGCATATTATTGGCGCACAGTATATTTGGGGTGTGGAAGTTGTTTAAGGGACTAATTTTATAACAAATACTGTAGAGGAGTTCAATTAGATGATAAGCTTGTGTGTGCTGTATTAGTCTAGAAATTGTTAGCCCCTGTTTGGGGTCGAGTGAGCAGGATGTGCTCTTTATGAAAGTTAACTGTCACAAAATTATTATTATAATAAAAATTTAAAGTGGAAAAAAAAGAACCTGGAACTTGAAACTGAACCTTATGGCACACCACTGGTAATATCTTTTTCCTCAGAATAAGTTTCATTTACCTCTACCCTCTGTCGTCTTTCACGCAACCAGTTTCTAACCCTGTCAGTCACTTTAGGACCCATACCGAGAGCATTCAGATTATTTACTAGTTGTTGCAGGTTGCAGTGAATACTAAAATTTTAAAACAGAAAATCAACATAGTCACAGCGTTTTATGTTAAAGTTGTTAGTGAGAAGAAGAAGGGAGCTGGAAAACAAATATACAGAAATGTGTTGGTACTATACTTCAGGGTATTTTTTTTTCTGCCCAAGGCTCTCTGCCCTACATTTTACTTATTTTTTGGGCACTTGACATACCACTAAAGGGCTTACACATAGGCAACTCATGTGGTTTACATAACCATAAAACATATTTAAAAAAAAAGAAAAAAAACACTCAGAGGACACAATCTTCAATCAGGTACAGGAATACTGCTGAAATTACTGCTGAAATTTTGGCAGCCTTATTCTGGACAAACAAGTTTTTATGCTAGTAAGAAAATTAAAGAAAAATGTTCAGCAATGATGATGCTTTTCTGTTCCACCCAGGTGCTTTTATTAGGTAGGTATTCTACCACAATAAGGAGCTTTGCGCTGCATTTGTGGTGTTCCACAAGCTTTAATTATGCATATGGGTTTCCATTTCTAATGCTGATCTACTGAAAGTAAAGACACTTCAGCTGAAGGAGAAAAGCAAGACTGATCTCCTCCAGAAGAATCTTTAAATTTCATTTAACAGAAGCTTTCTAAGATGGGCCTTAATTATAGCCTCTGGCATGTTTGCAGACATGATCTAAACAGTAAGATGATAAATTACACAGCAGACTGTAATTGTCCAAAAATCCCAAACATTTGTTGAGACGACCTGAAATGCATCTTTTTTTCTCTTCCTGTCTTTCCTGCATATGATTTAAAAAAAAAATTATAGCTTACCTGTTCTTCTTTTAAAAGCTCCTCAGGATTTGATTTATAATATTTTGCAGAAATGAATGTGAAAAAGGGTGATCTAATTAAAATAGCGTATCTGGATTTTAGAAAGTGTTCAACAAAATCACTCATGAGAGACTCCTGAGAAAATTAAAAAGTCTTGAGATAGGACTAGGAGGCAATGTTCTATGGGGACTGGGAACTGATTAAAAGGTAGAAAGCAGAGAGTAGGGTTAAATGGCCAGTTCTCTCAATGAAGGAAGGTGACTACTGGAGTGCACAAGGATCTGTCCTGGGACTGGTGGTTTTTAACATGATATGGAAATGGGAACAATGAGTGAGGTGATCAAATTTGTAAACGACTGAACATTATTCAAAGTTGGACTTCTAATTTGGTGGTAATGGCGGCAAGACGTACCTGAGCCAGCTCCGTGCAAGTACCCCCTTTGGAGAGCGTTTTAGACTCCCTTGTTGGAGGATTATGTGAACCAGTCGCTACTCATCTACTTTTTAAAGTGTTGGGAGATAAAATGGAGATAATGTTGAAGAAAGTGAAGCCTCGGACTGGCCCCTCGATTAAGGAATCATATGCTGCAAAGCCGGGAGGGCCGTCCCAGAATGGCGGGCAGGCTGTTGAATCTGCTTCTCTGGCAGAGAAGGGAGTGAAGAGCCCTCCTACAAATTTGGTTGCTCAGGGTACAGCAGAGGATAAGAACTTTGGCACAAATTTTACAGGAATTCTGAGAGGCAAAAAAAGAAGTAGCCGAGCAAGTAGTTACCCATCTGCAGGAGCAGCTGGAGGCTTTTGCAGAGTGGCTGGAGCTGGTTGAAACCAAAATTATAAATACAGAGGAGGACTGGACAGCAGAAAAGAGAGAAACAGCCCGCATTTTCCAACGCCTAGAAGAGCTGTAGAACTGAATTGAAGACCAAGAGAACCGGAGCCACAGAACCAATTTGAGGATTGTTGGTCTTCCAGAGGGCTCCAAGGGGTCCACCCGAGTTGCTTATATACAGAGGCTTCTCCAAACCTGTTTTCCCTCATCTCTGGCATCACCGGCCTATGAGGTGGAGCGGGCCCATAGGGAACTGAGAGCTAAGCCTGACCACTCAATGCCCCCAAGGGCAATGATTGTGAAGTTGCTTTGTTTTACAGAGGCAGACTATGCGCTCAAGCAGACCAGAATAGACAAATACTGTAAATTTGAGAATGTGGAGCTGAAGAGTTTTCCAGATCTGAACCTTGCTATGGCCCTATAAAAAAGCTTTCCTGGATTATGGCCTACAGGCAGTAATCTGTTATCCAGCGTGTTTGGAAGTAACTCATGGTGGGAAAAAAACTGTTTCTCAATTTCCCGGGAGAAGCCAAAGCACTACTTAAGACTATAACAGGCCGCACTTCCCAGCAAACTTCCTCGGTGAGTGCAAAACTTCCTACGCCAAAGGTTGGTACAGGGAGTCATCCATTGTTACACTGTTAGCATCATTGTTAAAAATGCATTTTAGAGATTTCCACAGGCAGTGCTCCCCTTCAGTCACTAGGTCTTCCTAAATGGAGTGAGATATGCATGCCCTGACCAAAGAGCTTCTGCTGAATTGCCGCCGTACAATGCAGAGACCTCAAGTACTGGTTCTACATTGGACAACAAGGAGATGCAGGACCAGCTAGCATCGAGAGAAACTGAAATCCATGGCACTGCGGACTAAAGTAGTGGCAGATCTGGGGACTTGGTTTTGGCTGTCAGAAGTCTGAGAGGTCCGATGGTGAAGAGTTGCCAGATGGCGAAAAGTTTTGCAGCCCAATTGGTGGCCAAAAGTAGCCAAGATCATAATTATCATAAAATTCGTAAATAATCAACATAATCATTGTGATTAGCATAATAACCTTTGTAATTAGCATAATCATCAATTAGCATAATAATCATCATAAAGATTTGTAGTTAGCATAATCAGCATCATAAGCATCCGCATCATTTATTTATTTATTTATTTGTTTATTTATTTTACATTTGTACCCCGCACTTTCCCACTCATAGCAGGTTCAATGCGGCTCATCAGTATCATAATTAGAATAAGTATCCATCCACCCACCAGCAAGGCAAGCGTCTTTTTTTACAGGCTGAGGCTGTGCTCTATTTCCTTCCAACATTTTTTTCCAGTTCCATCCCTCCCTCCCTCTCTCCCTTTTTACAACCCCCTCATCCCCCCCCCCCCAATGCCCAACTCCATCCATCCACTTCTCCTCCCCTCCAGCCCTGGGTGCCCTCCCCGAACATACTTCAGTACTTAGTTCATGGTGATCTAGTTGGGCAGGAAAGGTCGCCACTCTTTTCTGCCCGCTGCCGCTGATCCTCTCTCTGCTGTCATTTTTTTAAATGGTTGTGGAGACTTCAATTGGTGGCCTCACAAGACTTCCATTGGAGCCATTTTAAAGAAAAAAATGGGAGCGAACAGATCAGCGGCAGCAGGCAGGAAAGAGTGAGGATGTTTCCTACCCAACTAGACTACCAGGATGTACTGAGGTATGTTGGCATTGACAGAGAGGGCAGTGGACAACCAGGGCTGAAGGGGAGATGTCACTCGACTTACCGACACTTCTGTTTCTGCGGGATCCCCAGGGGCTCAGGTCCATCCCTGCGGCAACCGATTCCCATTAACCCTGGCCCGGTCAGTAGCACTAGATACATCATCGCTCTCTTCATCGTTGGGCCCCTTTCCCTCTGCTCCAGCTCCCTCCCCCTCCTCCCGAACCCTGTTCCCGATTCATTCAGGACTGGCACTGTTGTGCTGCTGGTGTGCTACTGCACACCCTGTCTTCTTAAGTTTTGCCTCCGCTCCTACGACGAGAGTCATCCTCCTCTTTGGTGGCGAGTCCCCTCCTGATGAGCTGCTCTCTTACTCAGGGGGACCTGCTACCAAAGCCAACTGTGATTGGCTACTCCACTGGCGTAGCAAGGGGGGGGGCGGGAGGGGCGGTCCACCCCGGGTGTGAGCTCAAGGGGGGGTGCTTCTTGGCAGCTCCCCCCCCCCGGGTGCACCACAATGACACCCCCCCAGACCCAGTGCCTACCCTGAACTCCATCTAAGCTCCCGCACCCTACCTTTAAAAAAGCTCAGAAACCGAGGCGAGGCGCAGCGCCTCACGCCTGCAAGTAAAAGAAGTATGGATGGATCGTCTCATCGTCGATTGATCAGGCCTTCCCTCACTCTGTCTGTCCCGCCCTCTGCTGACGCAACTTCCTATTTCCGCAAGGGCGGGACAGACAGAGCGAGGGACAGCCTGATCGACGATGAGATGATCCATCCATACTTCTTTTACTTGCAGGCGCAAGGCACTGCGCCTCGCCTCGGTTTCTGAGCTTTTTTAAAGGTAGGGTGCGGGAGCTTAGACGGAGTTCAGGGTAGGCACTGGGTCGGGGGGGGATGTCATCGTCCTGCACCCGGGGGGGGGGGGTGCAATGGCGAACCGCCCCGGGTGGCAGCCCTCCTTGCTATACCACTAGGCTACTCTCTTTCTCTGGGTCTCAATCTCATCTCTCAGCAACAGCATCAGGTGCATGCGCCCTGCGACGCACACAGCAATTTAAGATGGGCTGGATCCAGCCTCCCTCAGTCTCCTATTTACAGATGCCTCTCAGCAGGACTGTGTCCCCTTTTTACAGACTCCTGCCCATGATGCCTATCTATAATGCTATGGATTTACAGCCTGTCTCACTAACACAGACTGCTCAATGATTACCGTGGATTCTTTTGGATTCGTAATGAGTAAATGAAACCTTTATTAGAGGAGCTAAATTCTACAATGATTAGGATATATATACAACATATAATGATTAGCACATATACATGGATTAGCTGTATGAACAATCATTATATCACTGGTCTCTACATTTCTTAGACCAGGAAAAGAGGCAAACACACATCTAAGCAATGCAAAGAGTTCTTAGACCAGGAAAGGACGCAAGAATATACATTATACATACAATCATCACTGGTCTCCATCATCCAGGCTCTTATCATCAGCTGGGGGGGCCCTGTTACACATCGAGAGCTAGGAGCTTTTTAGACCAGGAACAACAAATCCTCTGCGCAGTCCGTATGTTACTCACAGATGAACCCCCACCTTACTGTGACAAGCCCTCCCTTTTTATAGGCTCTTAGCTCATGTCCAGAGCTAAGGAAAATTACAGTGGGAACATGGTCACATGCTTTCCCAAGTCCAGGTGGCTAAGCTGGGCCTGGGAAAATAAGGGCCATACTCCTCTTTGCATACCAAATTAGTTAGAGCTGTGTCTTATCTTCTGCATCCCAACTGGTTTACAAGAAAAGTCAAGGACAAGATTACTTCAGAGTTCAGAGTTGTCGGACAAAAGCAGGGTTGAAAAGCAATCCTTTAAGATAACACTTATACAACCATTTTTAAACAGAATTACTTCTAATCAACAATATAGACCCCGAGTGCACTGGTTGAAAAACAATCTTTAAAATTCACTTCCATTACACTATCCCAGAGAATAGTGTCCCAAAAGCTGTGTTCCTTTCAACTTCAAAGGTCCAGACCCATTGTGGCCTGACCTTCCTCCAAGGTGACATTTAGATCTACCCCAGTGTTGGGATGGGCACTCCCTGGCTCTGATCCCATGCTCCCAGGCTCGGTCACTCCTCTACCCACCCGTAGCTCTCCTCCTCTACAGTTGCCACTTGGCTGAGCCACAACTCCACTTTACAGTCAGTGGTCACATTTCTCCTATTTGGGATTCCCCTTTACTCCTCCATGTCAGTGGCAGGGGACCATCAGACAACCAGACCCTTCTAAAGGGCATAACCTTAGCTTTATCTCCTTCCAAATTCATCCTCCCCCCCCCCCCCCCCAATCATTCATCAATACCAGAGCACTATTCCTCTGCATTTTATTTCAAACTACTCCCCTTGGACTGGGCTTCTTCCCACCCAGGGACCTCCCAGTCACTCCCCCAAGTGACTCCTCACAGGGACTTACCCTCTCAGTAATCCCCAACCTAAAAGTGGATTACACATCTCTCTCTCAACCCCTCCTCTTTCCTAGGTCTGGCACTCCCTACCTTAAATCATTTCTCTGCTCAGGTCTCTGGCAGCCACAGCAACTCACACAGGCCATCTGCCCTAGCCCAGAGTCTGATCATTGGTGCTTCACCCTGCCCTTGGGGAAGCAGGAAGTTAGGTCAAAAGGGGGCGGGGCACAGCACAGAACAGGCTCTGGCATTGGGCAGTTGGCCTGTGTGAATTGCTGCTGCCAGGGCCGGTCTTAGGCAGAGGTGACTGAGGCGGCCGCATAGGGCCTCGCGCTTAAGGGGGCCCCGCGCAGCACGCCTCAACTCTGCCTCCGACCTCCGCTCCATCATGATCCCGCTCGGCCACTCCGCTCCCGCTACCGGCGCCCACCCCCCGCTGAGCCTGCCGTCAGCTCCCCGGACCCCGACAGTTGCAGCGATGGCTCACCTCTAGCTTTTCACTTCCCGCTCAATGTCCCGCCTTCTGATGAGGTATTTCCTGTTTCCGGACCGCGAGGGCGGGAGTCACTGAGCGGGAAGGGAAAAGCTGGAGCCTGGAGGTAAGCCGTCGCTGGTGCGACTTAAAATAAAAACTAAAAAGGTTAAATGTTTAAACGCTGGGCCAACGCTACCGGTCTGTAATTGTGAACTTGTGAAATGGGCCCCGAATTGTTCTTCAGAATTGGTGTAAGAATGATATGCCCCAGATAACCGAGATAGTGTCCTAATTTTAAACACAGATTCAACCAGGCTGTAAAGCATTTTAGAAAAGCCATGAGTATTTTTTAAAATAGATAAGTAGGGCAAATATCCAAACTGTAATGTGAAGAGGGGTATTTTAACAATAACCTTTTAGTCTCTTCTAAATTAATAGAACGGAAACAGGTCCATGCCCTATTCTCAGGAATACCCAATTCTGTCGGTCGTAAATAAGAGAAGTAGGTCGTCCATCTTTCTAAAGGAATGAACGAATTGGCAATGAAGTAAACTATTGACCAGGCATAATAAACATTTCTTCCATAGACTCAGTGCAGGGAAATGCCTTTTGATCCAGCATCATGGATTCATGTGCTAGCTAAACTCAAAACAGTGTCAATATAAAAACAGAAAGAGGCAATTCAAGCATCTCAGCATAGCTCCATCCACACATCAGTGCAAGTTATAGTATTTAAATCTTCTGGCTACAATGCGCTTTATTGTAAGAGGCAGTCAAAGGCTAATCAAAAGAATGGGGATTGGCATTTCATCATGAGCTGAACTGTTCAGGACCTCTCAAGATTAGGAGTGGAGGAGTGGCCTAGTGGTTAGGGTGGTGGACTTTGGTCCTGGGGAACTGAGGAAGTGAGTTTGATTCCCGGCACAGGCAGCTCCTTGTGACTCTGGGCAAGTCACTTAACCCTCCATTGCTGCATTGAGCCTGCCATGCGTGGGAAAGTGCGGGGTACAAATGTAACAAAAATAAATAAATAAACCTCCCCACAGTCACCTTTCTGCATAATTTAAATAGTGAGTGAATTTATTACTGGATGCACGCAGTGGACTTGAACTGAATAATTTCGGGGGTGGGGGGGTTCATGATAGCATTGTGCTTATTATTTCAATCAGTTTTTTTGTATAAGTTTAGCTTCATTTGTCTTCCTCAAAATGTACCACCTGTTCCTCTGATCCCATTCCCACCCACCTTCTTAATGCCATCTCACCTGCTCTTATTCCTTTTATCTGTCACATACTCAACCTCTCACTTTCCACTGCAACTGTCCCTACCGCCTTTAAACATGCTATGGTCACACCTCTCCTTAAGAAGCCTTCACTCGACCCTACTTGTCCCTCTAATTACCGACCCATCTCAGGCGACCCTCGGGGGAGGAATGCTGGCTTCGGCCTAACCCCTGGTAAGCCTTTCCTCAGCTGAGAGGTGCCCAGCTCTACCACCGGCTGCCTTTCAGGTGCTGTGGAGGACTTGCAGCTCATCTGCATATCCTTACAGCCTTCTCCGGGGTGACACCCAGGTCCACTCCGATCCACTCAGGGCCTCCGCTCTAGGTGCCGCGCGCCGGGGCATTTTTCTCTTTACATCTAATCTTCTTTCCAGTTGCTAAAGTACCTCAGTCGTTTATGGCCCCTATTCACATTCTCTTCCTAGCCCTGTCCCTTCCTAATCTTTTCCCTCACCCCCTACCTCTCTCCGCTACAGGAACTCACTGCCCATCCATTGACTTCATCACCTCACCTTCTCTCCTACCCTCTTCCTCCCTCTTGGCTTTTAATCTCCATCTCTTTCTTCCCTCCATTTTGCCTTCCCCTTTCCACCTAAATACCTCTCACCTTCGACGCCTTCATGGCCACACCTCTCCTACTCTCCTCCGCTCTCTTTTACTCCTTCTCTTACTTTCAGTCGGTGACATCAATCCCAATCCTGGCCCTCCTCACCAATTATTATCCCAACTCTACAGATCTCACCGCGACCTCTCTAACCTCATCTCTATCCCTCTACTCCCCTCCTCTTCTCTGCCCTTCTCTTGCACCCTATGGAATGCCCGCTCTATCTGTAACAAACTCCCCTATATCCAGGACCTCTTTATCTCGCGTCACCTCCATCTGCTCGCCATAACAGAAACCTGGCTCTGCCCTGATGACTCTGCTTCAGTCGCAGCCCTCTGCCATGGCGGTTATCTTTTTTCACATACTCCTCGCCCTGCTGGTCGCGGGGGCGGTGTTGAACTACTTCTCTCTCCCTCCTCCAGATTTCAACCCCTTCTTCCACCTCAATCTCACTGTTTTTCCTCCTTTGAAGTCCACTCTATCCGCCTTTTCTCTCCTCTGCCTCTTCGAATAGCGGTCATTTATCGTCCCCCTAATAAGTCCCTTTCATCCTTTCTCAGTGACTTTGATGCCTGGATTGCCTTCTTCCATGATCCTTCCTCCCCCTCTCTCATCCTTGGTGACTTTAATATTCCTGCTAATGATCCTTCCAACTCTTATATTTCCAAGTTACTCGCTTTAACATCCTCCTTTAATCTCCAACTATGCTCCACCTCCCCCACTCATCAAAATGGTCACTGTCTTGATCTCATCTTCTCCTCCAACTGTTCACCCTCTAGTTTCCTTGCCTTTGATCTTCCCCTCTCTGATCACCATCTTATAACTTTCATACTTAAATCTCCTCCCTCCCAGTCCCGTCCTATCTTATCTAATTTATCTAGGAATCTTCACGATATTGACCCTTCATCTCTATCCTCCCATGTTTCAAACCTCCTCTCTACTGTGGCACCATCCACGTCTGTCAACGAGGCTGTTTCTTCTTACAATACTCTATCCTCTGCCTTAGACACTCTTGCACCTTTGATCAGTGGCGTAGCTAGGGTAGTTGACACCCGGGGCCGGTCATTTTTTAACACCCCCCCCCCCCCCAAATCCAGTACTGGGCATACCAAGAATACAAAACACTCAGGACCTATAGAGCAATTCTACCATACCATAAGCAGTCATTTCTACGAGTCACACAAGGAAAAGGAAAGCATCTTAAACACTACAATGAGCACTAGAACATCAATTCACCTATTGTAAAACGAAACCAGACAGAATAGTACAGATCGTCGATCCTGCACAGTCAATGCCAATTGAAAGCCATGTCTTTTTCACAAACACAGATACACCCTAGTCCACTATAGAATAAGTAATCATAAACTTTCTATTTAGACAAAAATTAAACTGAACCCCCAATGCCAGACTCTGCATACAATGCAACACCACAGAAACAGAAAATGTCCCCTAGTACTGTGCAAAATATAAAGACAGCAGATGTAAATTTGAAAAAAACTAACAAATACCAATCACCACTTTACAAATTAACAAATAGAAATAAAAGAAATACAGAAAATAAAATAATACCATTTTATTGGACTAATACATTTAGCTTCCAGAGGCCAAAATCTCCTTCCTCAGGTCAATACAGTATAGTGCTGTTACAGTATCCTATCCTGACCTGAGGAAGGGGGTTTTGTTCTCTGAAAGTTAAGTCAAAATGTATTAAAATTAGTCCAATAAAAAGATTACCTTATTTACATGTTCTATTTATAAACATTTATTAACACAGCTACAATACTATATCCTAAAGCAAAATAATAAAAAAATATATTTACAGCTTGTTGTCTCTGGTTTCTGCTTTCCTCGTCTTCTTTTCACTGTCTTCCTTCCATCCAGCATCTGCCTTCGCTCTCTCTCTGCCATCCAGTGTCTGCCCTCTCTCTCTGCCCCTTCCATCCACTGTCTGCCCTCTCTCTCCCTTCCATCCACATCTGCCCTCTATTTCTGCCCCTTCCATCCACCATCTGCCCAGTCTGCCATTTCTCTCTCCACCTTCCATCAACATCTGCCCTCTCTCTCTCTCTTCCTTCCATCCACATCTGCCCTTTATCTCTGCCCCTTCCATCCACCATTTGCCCCAGTCTGCCCTCTTTCTCTCTCCCCCTTCCACCCACCATCTGCCCGTTCTCTCTGCCCCTTCAATCCGTATGCCCTCCCTCTCCCATCCATCTAGGGTCTGCCCTCCCTCACTCTCCCCCCTTCCATCCAGGGTCTGTCCCCTCTCTCTCTCTGCCCCCTCTTTTCAGCCCCCAGTTCCAGCCCCCTTATTCCACCTGCCCCTAGTTCCAGCCCCAGCCCACATCTCCCACCTGCCCCCCTTTTCAGCCCCACTATCCCACCAGTCCCCAGCCCTTTTCTCCCATCAGTCCCGAGCTTCAGCCCCCAGCCACTTCTCCCTGTCCCCTTTTCAGCCCCTAGTTTCAACCCCAGCCCTTTTCTCTCAACAGTCCCGAGCTTCAGCCCCAGCCAGTTCTCTCTGTCCCCTTTAAAGCCCCTAGTCCCCACAGTTTCAGCCCCTGTCCCTTTTCAGCCCCCAGTTCCAGTACTAGCCCCCTTATCCCAACTACCCTCCTTTTCAGCCCCCTTCATCCACCACATGCCTTGCATCCCCCTTTTCAGCCCCAGACCCATTCTCCCACCTGCCCCAGGCATAGACCCATTTTTCCTCCTGCCCCCTTGTCAGACCCCAGTTCCAGCTTCAGACCCCTTCTCCCATCTGAGCACTCCCCTCCCCAGTCCCCTTCTCCCATCTGAGCACTCCCCTCCTCAGTCCCCTTCTCCCATCTGAGCACCCATCTGAGCTCCCCCCACCCTCCCCAATCCCTTTCTCTCCTCTGAGCACCCCTCTGGGCTCCCCCACCCTCCCCAATCCCCTTCTCCCCTCTGAGCACCCCTCTGGGCTGCCCCACCCTCCCCAATCCCCTTCTCCCCTCTTAGCACCCATCTGAGCTCCCCCACCCTCCCCAATCCCCTTCTCCCCTCTGAGCACCCATCTGAGCTCCCCCACCCTCCCTAATCCCCTTCTCCCATCTGAGTCCTCCCTCCCACCCGACCCGACACACCTACCAGCTCCATTCTCCTGCTCCCACCCTGTCCTGCCTTTAAAAAAATTTTTCGAAGCGCCGGAGTGGCAGGCAGCGCCTCGCGTCTGCCCTGCTAGTAAAAACCTCCTCGATCGACGTCACGTCGGGCCTTCCCACATTGAGTCCCGCCTGCCCTCGCGGTAACAGGAAGTTACCTCAGAGGAGGGCGGGACTCAATGTGGGAAGGTCCGACGCGACGTCGATCAAGGAGATTTTTACTAGCAGGGCAGATGCAAGGCGCTGCCTGCCACTCCGGCGCTTCAAAAAAAATTTTTTTAAGGCAGGACAGGGTGGGAGCAGTGGGAACGGAGCACCCCCCCCCCACCCGCTGACACCCGGGGCGCCCCGCCCCCACCGCCCCGCCCTTGCTAGGCCACTGCCTTTGATGACCCGCCCTATAAGGCGTACAAAACCCCAACCTTGGCTGACTTCTAATATCCGCTACCTACGTTCCTGTACCCGCTCCGCTGAACACCTCTGGCGGAAATCTCGGGCCCTTGCTGATTTCTTACACTTTAAGTTCATGCTGACCTCCTTCCATTCTGTTCTTTTACGCGCCAAACAGGATTATTATATCCAACTGACCAACTCTCTTGGCTCTAACCCTCGACTTCTCTACATCACATTGAACTCTCTCCTCAAGGTGCCCCTCCCCCAACTCCCCCTTCATTATCTCCTCAAACCCTTGCTGAATTCTTTCACAACAATGTTCAAAAGATAAACCTTGAATTCTCTACCTCGCCACCAGGGCCGGCCCTAGGGTTTTTAGCGCCCTCCTGCAGTCTATCAGTCGGCGCCCCTACCCATCCAGAGGCGGGATCACTATGGCTCTGCCCCCACAGTAGACACACCCCTTTTACCAGCCATGGCATCATTGAAAATATTACACCAGTATAGAAGAAAAATAACTTAGCACACAGACCAGGAAATAGGAGAACAGACAGTCTTGCCAACTCTGAAAAACAATGTGTTATCAAAATTTCAGAATCTAACAAACAGATCCCTATTCAGACACTTGGCCTTGCAGACACACACATGTAGAACAGAGATAGCCCCTCTTCAAATTCTTCAAAAATTAACCCGAAATCCTAAGAAGTTAGACTCTGCATGCAGCACAATAGCCTTCCCATCGAGCACAGCTTAGGATCTAGCTAGGACAGACTTAATCAGCATAAACTAACATTCTACATCTGAGTTGGACAGACTAACAGGAGTTACTGAAGTGGGAATGAGAGATAGGTGATGGTTAGTAATTGAAAGCAGGCATCTAGCTCTCCTGTCCTGTGAGTTGCTGTGTTGGGGGTGGGGGTGGGGGTGGGTCAGGTGCAGCACTAAACAGCAGTCTCTGACAAAACAAGGGTCCAGGCTCTGCTGTGCTGTCTCTGTCTGAGCCCTCTCTGGGCAGAGGACAGAGGTTAGCTGAGCTCCCACAAGTTATTTCAGAGCCAGATTCAGTTCACAAGGAGGGTATTTCTCTGCTTGGGAGGGGGGAGGGGACGGGACAGAGAGCTGACAGCTTTGGAGCCAGACTGAGATGAGCAGCAGAGATTAGATACTCAACAGAGGTTGATTGCTTGCAAAGTGACGCCCTTGAAGGCATGTACCCTCCTGCTTACCCTGCTTACTGGGTTTGACCGGCCCTGCTCGCCACCTCTCCCTCCACTAGTCCGTTCCCCTCTCTCTCCTTCCCCACATTCCTTTTCCTCCTTTCCTGAAGTTACTATAGAGGAAACTACACTTCTCCTTTCTTCCTCAAAATGTACCACCTGTTCCTCTGATCCCATTCCCACCCACCTTCTTAATGCCATCTCACCTGCTCTTATTCCTTTTATCTGTCACATTCTCAACCTCTCACTTTCCACTGCGACTGTTCCTGCTGCCTTTAAACATGCTGTGGTCACACCTCTCCTTAAGAAGCCTTCTCTAGACCCTACTTGTCCCTCTAATTACTGACCCATCTCCTTCCTCCCTTTTCTCTCCAAATTACTTGAGCGTGCTGTTCACCGCCGCTGCCTTGATTTTCTCTCCTCACATGCTATTCTTGACCCACTACAATCTGGTTTTCGCCCTCTCCACTCAACTGAAACTGCGCTTACTAAAGTCTCCAATGACCTATTACTGGCTAAATCCAGAGGTCTCTATTCCATCCTCATTCTTCTTGATCTTTCCGCTGCTTTTGACACTGTTGATCACAGCATACTCCTCGATATCCTGTCCTCACTTGGATTCCAGGGCTCTGTCCTTTCCTGGTTCTCTTCCTACCTCTCCCTCCGCACCTTCAGTGTTCACTCTGGTGGATCCTCTTCTACTTCTATCCCTCTGCCTGTCGGTGTACCTCAGGGTTCTGTTCTTGGTCCCCTCCTCTTTTCTATCTACACTTCTTCCCTTGGTTCATTAATCTCATCCCATGGCTTTTCCTACCATCTCTATGCTGATGACTCCCAAATCTACCTTTCTACCCCTGATATCTCACCTTGCATCCAAACCAAAGTTTCAGCCTGCTTGTCTGACATTGCTGTCTCTGGATGTCTCAACGCCACCTGAAATTAAAGATGACCAAAACCGAGCTTCTCATTTTTCCCCCCAAACCCACCTCCCCACTCCCCCGTTTTCTATTTCTGTTGATGGCTCTCTCATTCTTCCTGTCTTCTCAGCTCGAAACCTTGGGGTCATCTTTGACTCTTCTCTCTCCTTCTCTGCTCATATCCAGCAGATCGCCAAGACCTGTCGTTTCTTTCTTTACAACATCCGTAAAATCCGCCCCTTTCTTTCCGAGCACTCTACCAAAACCCTCATCCACACCCTTGTCACCTCTCGTTTAGACTACTGCAATCTGCTTCTTGCTGGCCTCCCGCTTAGTCACCTCTCCCCTCTCCAATCGGTTCAAAACTCTGCTGCCCACTTCGTCTTCCGCCAGGGTTGCTTTACTCATACTACCCCTCTCCTCAAGTCACTTCACTGGCTCCCTATCCGTTTTCGCATCATGTTCAAACTTCTTCTACTAACCTATAAATGTACTCACTCTGCTGCTCCCCAGTATCTCTCCACACTCGTCCTCCCCTACACCCCTTCCCGTGCACTCCGCTCCATGGATAAATCCTTCTTATCTGTTCTCTTCTCCACTACTGCCACTCCAGACTTCGCGCCTTCTGTCTCACTGCACCCTACGCCTGGAATAAACTTCCTGAGCCCCTACGTCTTGCCCCATCCTTGGCCACCTTTAAATCTAGACTGAAAGCCCACCTCTTTATCATTGCTTTTGACTTGTAACCACTTGTAACCACTCGCCTCCTCTCCTCCTTCCTGTACACATTAATTGATTTGATTTGCTTACTTTATTTTTTGTCTATTAGATTGTAAGCTCTTTGAGCAGGGACTGTCTTTCTTCTATGTTTGTGCAGCGATGCGTACGCCTTGTAGCGCTATAGAAATGCTAAATAACAGTAGTAGTAGTAATAAAAGATTAAAACAAGAATGATTAAAAACCTAGTTCAGGAATAATCAAAAATGTTACGGCCCATTTCCTCCCTGTCTTCTCCCCACTTTGTCTCAACATGCACAATCTTCTCCATGGGTACAGGTTCTCTCTGGAGGGAAAAGATTTCCCTTCAAAGTCCTGGCATAGACATTCTACCAAAAATAAGAGGCAAATATGGGGTGCTCCAAATCCTTTACTAAATTTCGGTGTAAAATGGTACAGTTCTGAGTTAGTATATGTTTTGCTTACAGTAGTACAGCATTGAAAAACCACTGTAAAGTTCCACTCTCCTCCTTTGTCTGTGTTTGTGATCTCTTGTGTATAATTGTTGATTTGAGTAACAGGTATCCTGGGTTCTTCAAGCCGGCACATGCAATCTTTTGGGGCCTGGGATCCCACTTCCACACAGACTCTTCCTAAGAGGTATAATCGTGTACACTGTACTTCCTCTGTAGTCCAGCTTCTGAGTGGGTCTTTTTCATCCTTGGTCCCTTCTGACTGATGGCCAAGCAACTGCTTCACTCCTCTATCAAACAGCAAGCAAAGGAATGAGTAAATCCTCTGCCTGGCACATTCAAGAGACAAAATATAAATAAGAGGTCCATGGACTTGGCCTTAACACACACTATGAACAAAACCACCACCAATCACACCACAACACCACTACCACCACACAAGCTCAATAGGGGTATCTGACTTATATATGACAGGAAGTACCACTGCAGTCATCCCAGAAAGGGGGTATGCTGTAAGCAGATGGTGTATACCTCCTCTCTACACTGTCTTGGTTTGGTCCTAGGGACAGGAATATACGGGACTAGTGAAGATCCTGCAATGATCCTTACACATGTTTCTAGTATACAGCAGGCAGTGGTGAATAAGGTTAGTAGGATCAAAGAAATGGAGGCCTGGCTTTAGGAATGACCTCTTGCTACAGTAGTGGGATTTGGATTTAGCTCATGCCTTTGTCAGTTGTAGCTCAAGATGAATTACATTCAGGTACTGTAGGTATTTTCATGTCCCTGGAGGGTTTACAAATCTAAGTTTATACCCGAGACAATGCAGCATGTTGAGTGACTTGCCCAAGATCACAAGGAGCGTCAATGGGATTTGAACCCTGGACCCCCCCCCCCCTAGTTCTCAGGCCATTGTTTAGTAGATGACTAAAGGTGGCCAATGATAAAACTGCCTCTGATGAACAGTGATATCCTGCAAACAATCTGGCTTATACTGCTGATAGCTTCCAGGTAACCTTGGGTAACCCTAGTAGCACTCTAGAAATGTTAAGTAGTAGTAGTAGTAGTAAGAAGACGTGGGATAGGAGGTAAGCTCAAAAAAAAAAAAGGTAGGAGAATTGTTTTTCTTGAAACCGCAACTTTCTGTTGTCTCTCTTCATGCCGGTGTAATATAAACGTCCGTAGATAGGGTGGCTGCGTGTGCACCACAGGTTGCTAAGGTCTCTTTACTTTGCAGAAAGCAAAGAGTGTTAGCCTTCAAAGGGGAGAGGGAGGAAGTACTGCCAACTCCAGACTTCGCGCCTTCTGTCTCGCTGCACCCTACGCCTGGAATAAACTTCCTGAGCCCCTATGTCTTGCCCCATCCTTGGCCAACTTTAAATCTAGACTGAAAGCCCACCTCTTTATCATTGCTTTTGACTCGTAACCACTTGTAACCACTCACTTCCACCTACTCTCCTCTCCTCCTTCCTGTACACATTAATTGATTTGATTTGCTTACTTTATTTTTTGTCTATTAGATTGTAAGCTCTTTGAGCAGGGACTGTCTTTCTTCTATGTTTGTGCAGCGCTGCGTACGCCTTGTAGCGCTATAGAAATGCTAAATAGTAGTAGTAGTAGATAAATATCAGCAGGGGGAATCATGTAGCCTTGATGAGTCACCTGATCCTTATTAGCTGATATCTGCTATGTAACTTTGCTATCTTTATTTGAATTAAAGACAATTCAACATAAAGCATTGATTTGTTTTCCATGCAACATACACCTGATGTGTTATCCTCTTCTGCTAGACACAGAATAGTGGGGAATGTGCTGCCCTTATATAGTGAAACCTCTAGTGTAATGCTATTCTTTTTGTAAACAGATGTTCACTGTTAGGGTTGAAGTGAAATTTAAGTTGACATTTGATATTTAATTCATAGAGATGTCTTAGGGCAGTGTTTCCCAAGTGCGGTCCTGGAGTACCCCTTGGCAGTCAGGTTTTCAGGATATCCACAATGAATATGTATGGAAGAGATTTGCATATAATGGAAGCAGTACATGCAAATCAAGTTCATGCATATTCATTGTGGATATCCTGAAAACCTGACTGGCAAGGGGTACTCCAGGACTGGACTTGGGGGAAACACTATTTTAGGGCTTCTGAAACTCAAAGATGCCCACTTTTAACAGCAATCTCTAATCAGGTGCATACCAGTCTGATTTCAGATCCATGACTGAAATATATATATTTTCCACACTGGTTTGGGGGAAAATTGGAAGTGTATCTCCTCCAATCTGATTTGACAACTTGAAGAAATTTAATCTGGGCTTCTTCAAACCTGCTTTGGATTTCTTTGCAGATCAAATCATGTTTTGCTACAAATGTGGATTTTCCTGCTCACCTTCACTAAGGAAAAATGGACAAAAATAAAACAATTTCCCTGAGCAAGAATTCATAGTGTCTGAACAGACTGAGAAAACTAAAAAGCAGCAAAATGTTTAACACTAAATTTTTCCTATTCCTCAAGGTCCACTGCATATATATTTATTTATTAGGTTTTTTTATCGCCTTTTTGAAGTAATTCACTCAAGGTGGTGTATAGTAAGAATAAATCAGACATAACCAATAAACAATTACAGCAGTAAAAATATTCAAATAACAATACAAAATATGGCATATTATACTACTTCAAAATCCAAAAATTAGAGCTAAAGAGCAAAAATCAAGAAACTATAAACAAAATGCTCTTACTAGTATGTCATGGACAAAGGATTTCAACTTAATATTAAATTAATGTATTTTAAATAACAGAAACCTCAAGAATCTAGGGTGCCTACATAGATGGTCTACCCCTTAACAGACTCGTCATCACTGGTTTAATTTCTATTGATAAGATTACCTCCGAAACCAACCACAGTATAAAACACTCCCTACTGGAGAAAAGACACTGTAGCAAAAAAACGGAGGAACCATTCAATTTTAATAATGAAGTCCAGAGTCAATAACCACACATATGTAACAACTGAAGTAGTACAATGAAAAGGATGAGCGTGTGCACCGCCAAAATATATATAAGTACATAAGTACATAAGTAGTGCCATACTGGGAAAGACCAAAGGTCCATCTAGCCCAGCATCCTGTCACCGACAGTGGCCAATCCAGGTCAAGGGCACCTGGCACGCTCCCCAAACGTAAAAACATTCCAGACAAGTTATACCTAAAAATGCGGAATTTTTCCAAGTCCATTTAATAGCGGTCTATGGACTTGTCCTTTAGGAATCTATCTAACCCCTTTTTAAACTCCGTCAAGCTAACCGCCCGTACCACGTTCTCCGGCAACGAATTCCAGAGTCTAATTACACGTTGGGTGAAGAAAAATTTTCTCCGATTCGTTTTAAATTTACCACACTGTAGCTTCAACTCATGCCCTCTAGTCCTAGTATTTTTGGATAGCGTGAACAGTCGCTTCACATCCACCCGATCCATTCCACTCATTATTTTATACACTTCTATCATATCTCCCCTCAGCCGTCTCTTCTCCAAGCTGAAAAGCCCTAGCCTTCTCAGCCTCTCTTCATAGGAAAGTCGTCCCATCCCCACTATCATTTTCGTCGCCCTTCGCTGTACCTTTTCCAATTCTACTATATCTTTTTTGAGATACGGAGACCAGTACTGGACACAATACTCCAGGTGCGGTCGCACCATGGAGCGATACAACGGCATTATAACATCCGCACACCTGGACTCCATACCCTTCCTAATAACACCCAACATTCTATTCGCTTTCCTAGCCGCAGCAGCACACTGAGCAGAAGGTTTCAGCGTATCATCGACGACGACACCCAGATCCCTTTCTTGATCCGTAACTCCTAACGCGGAACCTTGCAAGACGTAGCTATAATTCGGGTTCCTCTTACCCACATGAATCACTTTGCACTTGTCAACATTGAACTTCATCTGCCACTTGCACGCCCATTCTCCCAGTCTCGCAAGGTCCTCCTGTAATCGTTCACATTCCTCCTGCGACTTGACGACCCTGAATAATTTTGTGTCATCGGCGAATTTAATTACCTCACTAGTTATTCCCATCTCTAGGTCATTTATAAATACATTAAAAAGCAACGGACCCAGCACAGACCCCTGCGGGACCCCACTAACTACCCTCCTCCACTGAGAATACTGGCCAAGCAATCCTACTCTCTGCTTCCTATCTTTCAACCAGTTCTTAATCCATAATAGTACCCTACCTCCGATTCCATGACTCTGCAATTTCTTCAGGAGTCTTTCGTGCGGCACTTTGTCAAACGCCTTCTGAAAATCCAGATATACAATGTCAACCGGCTCCCCATTGTCCACATGTTTGCTTACCCCCTCAAAAAAATGCATTAGATTGGTGAGGCAAGACTTCCCTTCACTAAATCCGTGCTGACTTTGTCTCATCAGTCCATGTTTTGTATATGCTCTGCAATTTTATTCTTAATAATAGCCTCCACCATCTTGCCCGGCACCGACGTCAGACTCACCGGTCTATGATTTCCCGGATCTCCTCTGGAACCCTTCTTAAAAATCGGAGTAACATTGGCTACCCTCCAGTCTTCCGGTACTACACTCGATTTTAGGGACAGATTGCATATTTCTAACAGTAGCTCCGCAAGTTCATTTTTTAGTTCTATTAATACTCTGGGATGAATACCATCAGGTCCCGGTGATTTACTACTCTTCAGCTTGCTGAACTGACCCATTACATCCTCCAAGGTTACAGAGAATTTGTTTAGTTTCTCCGACTCCCCCGCTTCAAATATTCTTTCCGGCACCGGTGTCCCCCCCAAATCCTCCTCGGTGAAGACCGAAGCAAAGAATTCATTTAATTTCTCCGCTACGGCTTTGTCCTCCTTGATCGCCCCTTTAACACCATTTTCGTCCAGCGGCCCAACCGACTCTTTGGCCGGTTTCCTGCTTTTAATGTATCTAAAAAAATTTTTACTATGTATTTTTGCTTCCAACGCTAATTTCTTCTCAAAGTCATTTTTTGCCCTCCTTATCTCCGCTTTGCATTTGGCTTGGCATTCCTTATGATCTATCCTGTTACTTTCAGTTGGTTCTCTTCTCCACTTTCTGAAGGATTGTTTTTTGGCTCTAATGATTTCCTTTATCTTACTGTTTAGCCACGCCGGCTGACGTTTAGTCTTTTTTCCCTTTTTTCTATGAATATATGAAATTATATTTCTTTTTTCTTTCCACTGATCCAGGGAAGCATTGACTTCACATCATAACTAAGGCTGTCATCACACCTCAATTCCCCACATCTACCAGTTCTTAGAACAAAGACCATCTTTGTAGGCACCCTAGACTCTTGAGGTTTCTGTTATTTAAAATGCATTAATTTAATATTAAGTTGAAGACCTTTGTCCATAACATATTATATTACTTACAATGTCAATGCGTAATATAACATTTTAATTGACAGTGTGGGATATAAGCAAAGATGGAACATATAGATAGGTAAGAGAGTAAGATGAGTTAGAAAATAAAAGGACTAATTTAAAGAAAGTTGAACATGTCAGGAACCTTGGAATACAGTTAGATTCAACACTTACTCTGATTCCCCAAATCCAAGCAACCTTCAAGAGCTGTTTCTACTATTTGCGACAGCTATGCTGCCTCTCTCCTTACACCGAGAAGGTAAATCTTATTCCAGTTGTGCAAGCCTCGGTAACATCAAGACTGGACTACTGCAATGCACTATACAATGGTCTGACTACAAATGGCCTGCACCAGCTCCAGCTGATTCAGAATGCAGCAGCAAGACTCATGGAAGGTTGCAAGCGACGTGACCACATCACACCAATTTTGCAAAAACTTCATTGGCTACCAGTACAATACAGGGCTAAATTTAAAACTCTATGTCTGATCTTCAAGGCCCTGAAAGGAAATGGCCCCGAGCATCTGAAGAATAGGATGATCCTCCACACACCGCCAAGGACACTAAGGTCCTCCCAAGGACTTTCACTAACTACATCCTCTCCAAAAGACATTACATAATGTGGTACCCGCAAGTGAGCCTTCTCCGGAGTAGCCCCCACAATCTGGAATGCATTTCCTGAAAGGCTCCGCTTAACACAAGACTATCTGTACTTCAGGAAGCAGGTAAAAGCTTGGCTCTTCAACCAAGCCTTTAATGGAAGAAGTAACTAACTTGTTAGTCTCACTCACACACACAAGGATTGACTCGGGCTGCACATACTGCAGCAGGACATGTTTATCCACTCCTGAGATGATATTTAACCATCTCTCTGACCTCATTTGCAACTTTCTTCAAATCAGTCACTTTACTTTCTAATTCTTCCTACTTTCTTACGCATCTATATGTTACAACTTTGCCTTACCCTTCACTACCAATTATAATGTTCTATTACGTATTTTGTAGTCATTGCAAGTAGTATACCATGCCATACTTTGTATTGTTACTTGAATATTTTACTGCTGTAATTGCCTATTGCTCGTTTGATCTATTCTTACTGTACACCTCCTTGAGTGAATTATTTCAAAAAGGTGATAATTAAATCCTAATAAATAAAATAATAAAATGAGTTCAGAGAGATGAATAAATATTATCTCAGCTAGGGTAGGAGTGGATAAACATGTCCTGCTGTAGTACGTGCAGTCCTTGTGCGTGTGAGAGAGCCTAACAGGTTAGTTACTTTTGGCTAAAAGAAAAGAACATTAGCTAGGCCTGTTTAATCTGTGCGAGTTACAAGAAAAGAAACCCAAGTAAATATAGCTAAGCTGTAATATCCCATGATAGGTACTTAAGGCTGAATAAGATGAAACAACATGTTCAGCTGGTAAGACTTGTTTGTTCTGCTGTGTACTGTTGAGGTGGAGAAAGGTCTGCCCAAGTAAGTTTCACCTACATGAAAATAACTCTTCGTTTTATCACTTCCTTATACAATGTCATTTGCATGGTTTCCTGCTGCAGTTGTAATATTTGGGGCAGGCATTTCTTCCATGTACTGTCTGAAGTAGAAATTAAATTGATTAATGAATAAACCCTTCAGTAGTGTATTCTCTATGGGCTGCTGCTTGTGTGTACATCCCTGCTCCATGGACATTTTATTCTACACATTTACATCAGGACTGGCAGAACCACCAAAGGCCAGATTTATCAAGGTTTTGGTTTTTTTCAGAGATACAATAGGTCCCTAACTAAAAATGCCTCCAAACATTTTAAGGCAAGAATCCTACTTTGAACATACCTTTGTAACTGAGGTGGGGATAACAAACCTGACTAAATAAATAATGTTGACCCTTCAGAATCAAGCCTTTAAATTGCTACTGTCTCCTAACCATAACAATGTAGCACGCAGTAGTAAATCACAGAAGGTAAAGACAGTATGGGCCATCCAATCAGCCCAGTAAGGTGGCAAGTATTGTTCCTGCAGCTTTGTGTAGGTAACACCCCCCTCCCCTATGCTTTTTTTGAAGTGAGAAAGTCACTTGTTTTGCTTTGCTTCCATCATCTTGAAATATAGACTCTCTTCAGCTGATACTCAGTTGGCAGTGGTCGGCATTTTTTTAAACACTGATCATTGTCAGCTAGATTAGCCCCAGATATTCAGAACAGGGCCATGTCCAGACACTGGCACTGAATATCAGGGGCTAAATGTGGTGGGGATGGCTGCCGGATCCTATGCAGGTCCCAGATGATATTCAGCCAGGGCCCGCATACGACAGTCCGGAACCTGCATACCTAAGTTTCCCACCTCAAAGTCTCCCTGATCCCTTTCTGGCCCCTGAAAAAGCCCACTGTCCTCCCCCCCCCCCGAGCCAGTGAGACTACAAACCTTCCTTGCCGCCCCCCCCCCCTACACACACACAGAATGACCCTCCCTACCCCCCGTGACCACAAGGCTGCTGTGAGAGGTTGTGGCAGCTATTTGCAGGAGGCAGCCACAAGGGGCAGGAACAAATGGGTTTCGCTTCTGACCCTTCACCCCCCCACACTGGACCACCAATGATACAGGATGTCAGAAACAGAAGGAAGCCTTTTGCGAGAAGACGAGGCTTTTGGGATACCCACAATGAATATTCATGAGAGGAATTTGCATGCAATGGAGGCAGTGCCTGTGAATCTCTCTCATGAATATTCATTGCCCTCAATTTACTGCAACGCTTTTAGTGATTTAAACAATTTTTATTCACTATTCTAATCTTACAACAGTGTTATTTTCTGGATATACATGCCCTCATCGATACCTCATTCATTCTCTTTCATACTTCATTCATTCTACCATAATGTTCAACCAATGACAGAGACTGTTGTTACTCCTATATAAGGTGTAACCTAAGAAGAAGAAATAATAGACAGTTAAATTGGTGTCTCAGTAAGAGGTTGTAGTTACTTAAATACCGAGTACACCGTACGATATATGAACACTCCATTGAAATGTCGTTGGTTGAACATTATGGTAGAATGAATGAAGTATGAAAGAGAATGAATGAGGTATCGATGAGGGCATGTATATCCAGAAAATATCACTGTTGTAAGATTAGAACAGTGAATAAAAATTGTTTAATCACTAAAAGCATTGCAGTAAATTGAGGGAAATATATTTTGTCTGCAACAAAGTTAATTAGAGCTCATTTAAGCACAATTATGAATATTCATTGTGGATATCCCAAAATCCTGACTGGCTGGGGTGCCCCCAGGACCAGGTTTAGAGCAGTGGTTTTCAACCCAGTCCTCAGAGAACACCTGGCCAGTTGGGTTCCCAGGATATCCACAATGAATATGATATAATGAAAAGATATAAAGGAATTATAGAAGGTGCAGAGAAGGGCGACGAAAATGATAAAGGGAATGGAACGACTTCCCTATGAGGAAAGGCTGAGAAAGTTAGGGCTATTCAGCTTGGAGAAAAGGCGGTTGAGGGGTGATATGATAGAGGTCTACAAGATAATGAGTGGAGTAGAGCAGACAGATGTGAAGTGTTTGTTTACACTTTCAAACAACAACAAAACCAGGGGACACAAGATGAAGCTAGAATGTGGTAGATTTAAAACAAATAGGCGAAAGTTTTTCTTTACTCAGCGTGTAGTTAGACTCTGGAACTCATTGCCGGAGAATGTAGTGACAGCAGCTGGCCTTGCGGAATTTGAAGGGGGTTTGGACAGATTCCTGAGGGAAAAGTCAATTGAACATTATTTTAAAAAAAAAAATTTTTTTTTTGGGGGGGGGGGGGGGGGTTGCCGGGTTCTTGAAGCCTGGATTGGCCGCTGTCGGAGACAGGATGCTGGGTTTGATGGACCCTTGGTCTTTTCCCAGTATGGCGGTGCTTATGTACTTATGTAGGCTGCTGGGAGTTGGGATAGTGTTGGGGAAATATGATTATGATGCTGGCTCTCACAATGAAGTTTTTTTGCCAATATAGTGAAGATCACTGCTCTAGAAAGTAGAAACTCTGCCACAGCACAACAAGATCTGCTGCTGATCAGAGCTTTGGGATTCATTCACCTATCTAAGGCCATATTCCCCCTAATCCTATAAATTTGCAATCACAGTTTTATGCTTAGCACACAAAGATGTGTATGTAAGTTATAGAACAATGCCATTGCCTGCATAACTTAAGGTAATAATTAGCTGCTAAGAGGCATTAACAACCAATTACTGGCTATAATTGGTGTTAATTGGCACTAATTAACTGTTACCTGGGATTCTAGAAATTGAGCACACAAAATGCATAGCATACAACTGAGAGAGGGGCGTAGATCAGGGAGGGGCATAGGCAGGTCAAGTTATATGCACGTGTTATAAAGCCCTGTGCCTAATTGACAGTAGTAAGGCACAAGCATTTACAGCAGAAGTCTTCACGCCTACATTTATTTATTTATTGGGATTTATTAACCGCCTTTATGAAGAGATTCACCCAAGGCAGTGTACAGCAGGTACAGTTTAATATAAAACTTACAAATTTGTTAACAGCATAACATAGTAAAATAACCAAGTATAAAAATAAATACAATAAATGAGGTAAACTTGAAAACAGTAAATTGAAACCTAATAATAGAACTACCCTGAAACAGTATCAAATATATGTTGGATTATTTGTAGTAAATAATTAGCAGATTTTAGTACACACAGCTTCAGCTTTAGAAATGTTAATTTCTTTCTTCATCTCTCTCTCATTCACCCCTGAATAATTCACTGCTGAGTCACTTTAAAGTTGAAGTAACAAAACATCTGTTTACTCACAGTTTGTAGTTAGATTATAATCAGACAGGCTTATATATACATATTACTATACATTTGTATTATCAGCTCCTTCCATGTGCTTAGATGGTAATGGATGCTCACACCACCATAGATCCTCTCAGGTTAGGAGAGATCATGAGCTCCATGTGCTCCATGTGCTGCATGTGCTGTGTCTGCTGTGTCTAACCCCCACAGGAAGTTGCATAGCTGTGTGACCTCTCTAAGTAATTCACATCAGAGGTCACAGAGTAATCACAGAGAAATAATAGGTGACAGGCAATGCATGTAAAATACAATTACATTCCAACAAACCCCTTCTCATGCATAACTGTCATGCAATTATTTATTCATACAAAGTCCAAGCTTTATACGCAGATTCACAAAATGTTCTCTGGGTAACGGTTTGGTCATGATGTCAGCTGTCATCTCACTGGTGTGACAATAGTGTAGACTGATGACCCCTTCTTTCGCCAACTCTCGCACGTTGTGGTATTTCGTTGCGATGTGCTTGGTGCGTGACTGAACCTTGTCATTCTGTGACAGTCGGATGCAGCTCTGATTATCTTCCATTATCTGGATTGGTCTCTTTTCAGCTATTCCAAAATCCAGCAAAAGTTTTTCAATCCACATCAGTTCTCTGCACGCTTCCGATACGGCCACATATTCAGCTTCTGTAGAAGACAAACTCACAATACTTTGTTTATGACTGGCCCATGAAATGTGTACATTTCCATACATAAACACATATCCACTTGTGGATTTATAATCAGAATGATCCCCTGCCCAATCTGAATCACAGTAACATATTAGTTTTGGATTACTATTGGCTGAAATCTTTAATTTACAATCAATGGTACCCTTTAAATACCTTACCATCCTTTTAACTGCAGTCCAATCTGATTTGGTAGGTGAGCTGACCCTTCTGCTCAAAATTCCTACTGCATTTGCTATATCAGCCCTGTATGTGGTAGCTAGATATAAAAGCTTACCTATGGCTGATCTATATTGGATGTTATCTGGTAAAGGTTCTCTTACTGTTTCATCCTTCAGAAAATCAGTGATCATGGGAGTGCTTACAACTTGGGCATCTTGCATACCTAAACTTTCAATAAGCTCATTTATTTTCTGCTTCTGGCTTAGAAGATAAGAACCATCATTTTGTTTCTCAATTTCTATACCAAGATAGTATGACACATTACCAAGTTCTTTTATCTCAACATTGTGGTTTAAATATTTTACAATGTCCTTGTACTCTTGCTCACTTTTGCTTGCAATGAGCAGATCATCAACAAAAGCTAAAATGTATGCATATTGTCCATTTGTGCACCTAGTGTACAAACATTTATCTGCTTCACCTTGCTTAAATCCTAAATTTGTCAATATTTCATGCAATTTTTCATTCCAACATTTTGCACTTTGCTTTAATCCATAAAGACCTTTGTTTAATTTACACACTAGCTGTCTTTGTTTTGTATTTATGAAACCTGTTGGCTGTTCCATGTACAAGTCTTCAGTTATATCTCCGTGAAGAAACGCTGTTTTCACATCAATGTGGTTGACTTGCATGCCTTTTGAGACTGCAATGCTCAGAAGTGTTCTGATTGTCGTGTGTTTCACTACAGGTGCAAACACTTCATCAAAATCTTCTCCATATTTTTGAAGATATCCCTTTGCCACTAATCTGGCTTTATACCTTTCCACTTTTCCTTGTGCATTCCTTTTTAACTTGAATACCCATTTGCATCCTATAGCTTTCTTGCCAGGAGGTAATTTTGTAAGAATCCAAGTATTATTTTTATCCAATGCATCAATTTCTTCTTGTGCAGCTTTATGCCATTCAGCAGCTTCTTCTGCTGGCATTTTCTCAATCTCATCCCATGTTAAGGGCTCTTGAGCTTCTGCTGACTTTGTTAAGTAAGACAGTCTTGGGGGTGGAACACCTTTGTTTTCCCTGGATGAGCGTCTGACAACAGGTTGGTCTGACCTTTCCGCATCCTCTAAATCTGAGAGTCCTTCTCCAATTGATTCCCCTTCTCCAACTGTACTGTCTTCTTCAATGATCCTTTCTGTGTCTGCTTCCTCTGTCTGTTCCTCGTTAGATACAGGTGAGTTGCTTTCAGACATCTGCCTTGGTATGGCATTTATATACACTGGCATGTCTATTATGGTTCTAGTTTCATATTCTGGATGATAAGGCTCATCTGGGATAATCCAGCCTTTATCAACCCTTTTGTTTTCATCAAAATATGTAACATGTCTTATGCCAACAATGCCAGTTTTCAGATTCAAAATTCTATATCCTTTGTGTCCTGGAGCATAGCCAACTAAAATGCCCCTTTCTGTTGTGGAATCCAGCTTATGCCTTCTTTGCTTTGGTACATGAGCATATGCTGTACTTCCAAATGTTCTTATGTGTGACAGGTTTGGCTTCCTACCATGCCATGTCTCATGTGGTGTGCGCTCAGCGCCATTAGTTGGCATTCTGTTTTGTAGGTACACTGCTGTGAGAATGGCTTCCCCCCATAGTCTTTTAGGGAGATTGCTATCTGACAGCATACATCTGGTCATTTCCACAAGTGACCTAAATTTTCTCTCTGCAACAGAATTTTGCTCTGGTGTATAAGCTACTGTTGTGATATGCTGAATGCCTTCTTGTTCTAGAAATGTGCACATGCTTTGTGAAGTGAACTCACCACCATTGTCGGTCTGAAGAACCTTTGGTTTTCTTTCAAATTTATTGCTCACCATGGCTACGTATTTCTTCAGCATGTCTGTGACTTGACTTTTTTCTTTCAGCAAATAGGCCACACAATATCTAGAGAAATCATCCAAGAATATCAGCACAAATCTGTTATTTCCCAATGATGGGATATTAAACGGTCCACATAAGTCACTGTGTATTAAGTCCAGTACTTTATTACTCCTATTTCCTGTGTATGCAGGAAATGAGGGTCTCACACCTTTTGAGTAACACAGTCTATGCATTTCTCCATTTTACCAGCATCTGCACTTATCTGAATGCCGGTGGCCAGTTGCTTACTGTAAAGATCCTGGATCACCTTAGAATCACGATGTCCCAGGCGGCGGTGCCAGATTTCCAGACTACATTTACCATCATTCTTCCTTACTTGCGCCAGATGTGAGGCTTCACCTGAAATGCTCAGTTTATAAACATCATTATGCATAAAGCTTCAGCATACACTTCATCATTTTTAGAGATTGTGCACTTACTGTTTTCAAAATGAATCGCAAATCCCTTCTTATCTAATGTAGATACACTAAGCATATTGCAAACTGCTTGGGGAATATACAAGACATCACTTACAGGAATTTCTTTAACTTCATTAGACACTTTGCATTTTAAGAATCCAATACCTTTTGCTTGGATCTTAGCAGTCCCTGCGTTTGCAGTTTTAAGAATACCTTCCTCTGGACACATTTCCTGAAAGAAATCCTTACAATTGGTTAAATGGCATGTGCTCCCTGAATCCAAAATCCAAGTACTTTCATTTGAATTATTATTTACCATAGTCAAAGATTTTTCTGCCATTAGAAAGCCCTTGTGTTTATCTTTGTCCTTCATACATTTCCTGGTTTGAAAATTCTTTAGTTCCATTGGCTTAGGTGAGCTAGAGGGAGTGTTTTGTGTTTCCTTACACCGTTTAGATACATGTCCCTCCTTTCCACATGAGTAGCAAATCAGCTTGCCCTTGGGTGGAGTTTTCCCATAGCTCCGCCTTCCTCTGTTCTTTGCCAAGAAATTTGTTTCATTTCTCTCTGACTTGCTTTGAGAACACATCTCCTCAGAATCATTTATTATGCATTCCTGCCTTAGTTTTGATGTTGTCTGTTCAAAAGATTGCCCTTCAATGGCCTCATTTACAGACCTAAAAACATCAAACTTCTTTGATAGTGAGGTAAAAAGAAATGCTCTTTTCAATGCATCACACATGGGAATTCCTGAAAGTTCTAACTTTTGAAATGAAGACATAAGATGCATAATGTGATCATTACATTTACTTTTATCCCTTAATTTGGTTTCATTCAACTCTGCCAGCCAAATTGGTTGCTGCTTTGCATATGTAGTTGCATACATAGTTCTCAGTTTATATAAAATGTCCTTTGGTGTATCTTTTCCCTCCACTAATATGGCTTGTTTCTCTGAGAGAGCTTCCAAAAGCATGCACTTCACATAATAGTTTGCATTGTCCCATTCAGCCATATTTTCATCTGTTCTGTCTTGGTCTAAGCATATATTTAATCTTTTTGCTCGAAGGAGACATATGAATCTTAGTTCCCACTGCCGATAATTAAACTCAGTTAATTTAGGCACCTTGAGAGAATAGAAAAATGGTGAATTTCTTCCCTCAGCCATTTTCTTAGCCTTCTGTCTGCTGTGTGGGGGGAGAGAGAGACAGACTGAATCTTTCCTTTAAAACTTAAGAGAAAAATGTGGCCTTTTTTTCTGCCTGGTAATATTTCTCTTCTTTTTCAATTCCTGAGCCCTGGGCCCATAACCCTTTTGTTGGATTATTTGTAGTAAATAATTAGCAGATTTTAGTACACACAGCTTCAGCTTTAGAAATGTTAATTTCTTTCTTCATCTCTCTCTCATTCACCCCTGAATAATTCACTGCTGAGTCACTTTAAAGTTGAAGTAACAAAACATCTGTTTACTCACAGTTTGTAGTTAGATTATAATCAGACAGGCTTATATATACATATTACTATACATTTGTATTATCAGCTCCTTCCATGTGCTTAGATGGTAATGGATGCTCACACCACCATAGATCCTCTCAGGTTAGGAGAGATCATGAGCTCCATGTGCTCCATGTGCTGCATGTGCTGTGTCTGCTGTGTCTAACCCCCACAGGAAGTTGCATAGCTGTGTGACCTCTCTAAGTAATTCACATCAGAGGTCACAGAGTAATCACAGAGAAATAATAGGTGACAGGCAATGCATGTAAAATACAATTACATTCCAACAATATATACATATTTAGATGATCCAAGATGGCCGCTGCTAGCTGAGTCTACACGCACCTCGTTTTCCTGTGCTGTTGTTTCAATGGGAAAGCGTAAGGGGAGTCTGCACTTTTCTCGACCAACTACAGTGCCTTTGGGCCCTCTTGATAGACATCTGGTGTGTGGTACAGTGTAAGAAATGCAGTTCGCGCAAACGCCGTCCTCGATGTTGCCACTGGAGGGAGTGAGTGGCACTTCATTTGGGGATGTCAATCTTAGTGCAGACCGGAGAGCTATCCCCCCCCCCCCCCCCCCCGCAGCCTGCAGCCCAGTTACAGCCAATTTGCACCCCAAGGAAGAGAGCTCAGGTCTGTTCATTCCTTCGGTACTTGTCACTCGACCAGCAGTCAACTGTCTCTGAACAAACGAAACTGTTATTTCCTAAAGTTCATGAGCTGACTCAGGTAACTGATAAATTGGAGAGTCAAGTGTTGCAATTAAAGTCTGAACTAGATCAAGCTACTAGAAAGATAAAAGAATTGGAGGTTAATCTTTCTTCTATGAAAAATTTACAAATAGAAATGATTAAGGATTTAAGGACTCCTTTTACTAAGTAACACGGGCTTACCGCTTGCTAAACAAGAAGTACCACTGGGCTACCGCAGCAGCCTGGCAGTACTTCCCACCCCTATCGCGCTGTCACATCCAGCACTACAAAAATATATTTATTTTTATAGCGCCTGGGTGTACCCGGCGGTAATCAGGCAGTGCCATAGGCTGCCCAGTTACCGGCAGGTTAGCGCAGGAGCCCTTACCGCCATCTCAATGAGTGGCAGTAAGGGCTCCCCCCCCCCCGTAATGGCTACACGGCAAGTGCTTTACTTGCCACATGGCCATTTCCTGCAGGAAAGAGAGACTTCCCTTTTACCCACTGCAGTAAAAGGGGGCCTCGGCGCACGTGAAAAAAACTCGCCGATGGCTGCACAGGCCACCTTTTGCTGCAGCTTGGTAAAAGGGCCCTAAGACTCTGGAAAATATAGCACAAATTTGTGATTTATGTGTTTTGAACTTTCCTAAAACTCCTACAATCCCAGCAAAGGAAATGTTTAAAAGTTTGATGGCAGATAACATTCAGGCATTCTTGAGTGAATCCAAATTCCAAGAAAAACTCTCATGTGAATGTTTGCATGCAGCAGTGGCCGTGGCTTTAATAAACTACATATTGCATATTCAACACTGCTATAACTGACAGTTATAGAGCAGCGATATTCAGCAGACTCATGGTAAGTTTTATCTGATTTTCTGGAATATTGCTATCAATCTGAGATGTTGTTATTGTGAACAATCGGATTTGATTAGTGATCATTTTGCCAAGTTTTTTCCATTTCTTTATCACACTTTTGATATGTAACTTCAATATATACTTAATAAATGTAAAATAAAATAAAAAAAAACAAAGATGATGTCTGATGGCTGCCTTCATAGAATAAAGCCAATTTGACATTGATAGACCAGTTATGGTCAATTATAGACAGTTATAGTTCAGTACTTATATTGGTTCACATATGTCCTAACTTTATTATTCTTGTGGTCCATTGTTATTTGGGCTTTGTGCATAATTTTTCTGAGCAGCATGTAAGTGAGTACTCTGGTCCTATGATTTTTAGTGCAAGGCCTGGGGGCCAGTAATGGCCCCTGAGGACCCCAGGTGTGGCCACCATCATCATCCCTTTTTCCCCTAATGGCAGAAGAAAATCCTTAAGTCTACTCAAAGCAGTAGGACAGAGAACTGTTTTATTTTTCTTGTTTTTCTTCACAAAATTCTGCCCTTTCTCTTTCTAGGTTGGCTCAGGACACCACTGTGACATTCAGGGGTCCTTTTACTATGGTGCACTGAAAAATGGCTTGCTGTAATGTAGACATGGGTTTTGGGCGTACGCCAATCCATTTTTCAGCACGCCTGTAAAAAAGGGCTTTTAAAATTTTTGCCAAAAATGGACGTGCAACAAAATCAAAATTGCCGTGCGTCCGACCTTACTGTCACCCATTGACCTAGCAGTAAAGACTCACGCGGCAACCGGGCGGTAATGACCAACACGCGTCAAGTGCCACTTGGCGCGCGTCCAATATGTGCATCCGAAAATAAAAATTATTTTTCGGACGTGCGTATCGGATGCACGACAAAAATGAAATTATCATAATACAGCAGCCATGTGGTAACTCCATTTTGGCACACATTGGACCTAGGTAGACGCTTATGCACCTTAGTAAAAGGGCCCCTCAGTGATAAAGGCATAGTGGATTCAGAATTTGTGCATCGTGTGGGCTCTACCTTAGGAAGCCGTTGCCCTGAAATTGCTTCTACAGCCAATAATACCAAAGTTCTTTTAGAGAACCAGTGGCTACTGCAGCTTAAGGGAGTAAAAAAGAATTTGCACAAATCGCCTTATTTCGCCTGGTTACCTTTTTAAATCGCTCAGGGCCATCTAAATCCCAATATTCAGTGGCACTAAACTGTCAATGCTGCTGAATATCGGCTCTGACCAGCCCCCCAAAATGTGGGCAGGTCAGGAGAGTAACTGGGGATGGTGTTAGGGAGGAGCTGGTAGGCATGCGAATGCTGGCAATATTCAGCTCAAAAGCTGTTCTAAATTCACTCACTTAGCTATGTGGATGCTGGCTTTGAATATCAGCCAGCACCCGCATAACTACAAAAAATCCGACCCTCTGATCCTCCTTGCAATTCCCCCCCCCCCCCCCCCCAAATAGCAGAGTAGGCTCCTCTGATTCCCCGCCCAAAAAACTCCAACATGGGCTATCCCCCATCAACCTCCAGTGGCCCGGCATCATCATAAGCCCTACTCAGGCTTACGTGTATCCCTGGTGGTCCAGTGGAAGTATTGGGGGCAGAAGTGAAGCCCACTTACCTTGAAAGGGCTGGCACAAGCTCTCTGGCATAGAATGAAATGCATTGATATCTCTAAAATTCAACATTTTTAAAACATATGTAACACATAACTAATGCAAGATTTTAAACAACACTTACAATTATCATGTTTTAGCTTTTTGAATATATATTTATTCCACCTCTTGTGGAAAATGAAAAATATTTATAATTACATGAAAAATGATTTTTCTCTGATGCAACCAAAATGGACAGTGCATTTTGAAAATAAGCCCTTGAATTGGCCTCCTGAGATATGCTTGCCAGTTTCTTATCAGGGGATTTTTCTTTATTTTGCTTCTCTTGGTGTGGTTGTCTTTGTTTTCACAAAAGTAATTATGGACATCCTGAAAGTTTCTGGGAGTCCAAAGCAAATCACTGTTAATTATAGCATGCAGTTTCAGTATTTAAAAAAAAAAGTGCTGATAGAGGAGGGTGAGAATCAAAAAGTGGATACTTGTGATACTGATGATGGGTGAGGGACAGAAGAGAGAGTGGTGACACATAGTGAGAAAGTTTGAGAGAGACTGGAAGTATAGTGTTTGATAGAGACAGAGACTGGTGGAGGCATACTTTATAAATTAAACCTTAATTTCCACACAGTTTATAGAATATTATGAGCAGGGGCGTATCTGGACTTCGCCGGTAGAGGGGTCCAGAGCCGAAGTGAGGGGGCACATTTTAGCCTTCCCCCCCGGCTAACACCCCCCGGCGCCACTGCCACCAGAACCAGAACCACCTCCAACAACTGTCGCCCGCCCGCCCGCTCGAGGACCCTCTTGACCACCCGCCTGCTGTCGCTTACCTGTGCTGGCGGGGGACCCCAACCCCTGCCAGCTGAAGCCGTCGTCCTTCGTTCGTTTGTTTTCTTCTTTCTGAGTCTGACTCTGACGTCCTGCACGTTGTGTACATGCAAGGCGTCAGAGACGAGTCAGACTCAGAAAGAAGAAAACAAACGAACGAAGGATGACGGCTTCGGCTGGCGGGGGTTGGGGTCCCCCGCCAGCAAAGGTAGGCAACGGCAGGTTGGCGGCAGGAGGGGGGGTTGCGAGGGCTGTCGGTAGGGGGGTCCAGGACCAAATCTACGGGGGCCCCATTACAGATACGCCCCTGATTATGAGCACCCATCCTCGTAACAAACTTTAGTCGCAGGCAGGTTCGCCAACATGCATAGATTTTAGAAACGCTGACGGCCTGCCCATTCCATATCCATGGCCACGTCCCCTTTTTAACTATGCGACTTAGAATTTATATAGTCACATTATAGAATACACTTAGACAGTTCTGCCTGTAAATTCTAATTAATGCCAGGGTATACACAAAAAGTAGCACATATGAGTTGTCTTGTTGGGCCGACTGGATGGACTGTGCAGGTCTTTTTCTGCCATCATCTACTATGTTAGTATGTTAAGTGGTAATTATATGCACTGATTGGCTTGTTAACTAATTAAGTCACGCGCAAATCTAGTATACGACTGGATTTGCACGTGCAACTTAAGTTGCGCTATATAGAATCAGGGGGTCAATGTTATTGACAGAGGCAGGTTAGAAGCATCACAACTTTGCATGAGAAGATACTTGTTGGTTCTCATTCTTGGAGCCAAAGTGGGCCTCACTGAAAAATTAGTGAAGCCTCCTGGTCTGGTCAGATTGAGGAAATATTTCTGTTAGCATTTTATAATCAGTCAGTGGAGGAATCTGTCTTCTCAGTTTCTTTCCCAACACCTTGTCTCTAATTACTATTTTCATCTCTTTGGGTGCTACTGTTGATTTATTTTCTTACTATTTAGTTGGGAGAGGTTCAACAGGTTTGCTTCTCTAATGTATCTTATTTTTAGATTCTTCTTGAATCAGTTTCAGAGAACTAGTAAAGGTGTTTTGCATATTTAGTTGATGGTATGCCTCAGGTTGGCTTTCCTTATTATTGATCTTCTTTATTCCTCTGTTCTTTATATGTAAACCGCTTTGAATGTAGTTGCAAAAACCTCAGAAAGGCGGTATATCAAGTCCCATTTCCCATTTCCCTTTCCCTTTCTTCTTCTTCTTCTTATCATCTTGCCTGGCTTTGCCCCCATACTCTAGAAAATCTATCTTGGTAAGTCTCTTTAAATGTCCCTTCTCCATGCCATTTTATTCTGAACCTCCAATATTTGCACATATATTTTCATTCTCCCTTACCACTAATAGTGTAATTGAAGTGAGTTAAGTTCCCCGTTTTATTTGTCTAGTTCTCTCTTCTTGTCCTCTTATTTCTTCCTAGCTGACCTCACACAAAGGTCTTGTTTGTCTCCTATATCAAGTGGGGGTGGGGGATGGGACCTTTTACTACATCATTAATAGACAAATAGAAGTTCCAGAACACTCTAGTTCATGGCATATTTCAAGGTACTCAGTGAGAAACACATTCATTTTCCAAATGTTCATGCTGTTTTGCTATGATCTTTTAGAGATGTCGGTAGCCATTCGCACTGAGGCAGTGCTTCTCAACCCAGTCCGCAGGGTGCAACCAGCCACTCAGGTTCTCAGGATAACCACAATGAATATGCATGATAGATTTGCATACCAAAGGAGGCAGTGCATGTAAATGTCATGTGTATTGTGGTTATCTTGAAACCCTAACTGGCTGGATGTACCTCAAGAACTGAGTTGAGAATCACTGTACTAAGGGGCTCTTTTACCAAACCACACTAGTGATTCCCGGCATGGCAAAAAGCCCATTCACTTTCAATGGGCTTTGTCGGCATTGCCACGCAGGAATCGCTAACACAGTTTGGTAAAAGAGGACCTAAGGCATGATTGGAACTTATAGCCAAGGGAATTTCAATAGTTTTAACTTCTTCAGTTTGCCCCTCTTTCTTTAGGAGGAAATGTATTCCGAAATAGGTTTTGTGTCGTCGTAAATATCCCTGAATCTGCAAGCATCACGAACAAATCAGACACAAACCAGCAACAGAGTTGGCCACAGACAACATAGTTCCGAGTTCAGTGATTTATCTGCTGCAGCCGGCAGCTCTTAGCTCTCCTGCCTTGAGTGGGACTCTGGAGTACTCTTCCTGACTTGTCTTTGGCTTCAAATGTTAAGGTCAATTGGTGAAGGCTAAGAAACTTGTATATTCCTCCCTATGCTTGGCCTGCTAGCACTCAGATCTGTCATCAGCGTAAGTTTATTTGCCACAAATCATAATCCACAATGGAGTAAGGAGGTAACCCAAGAGACCCTACATGGGCCGTATTTCGGCATAAAAGCTTTCCTCAGGGGTCGCTGTGGATTATATAAAAAAAACTTCACTGCTTGCAGAAAAAAATGATATATCATCTGTTGCAAAATGCTGAGAAACAGACACTCAAAATCCAAGTAGCTACAGCAAAGCATCACAAGTAGTTCCCTTGTGCTTTGGCTTTCTGTGAAAGCACACGGAACTTCTATTTTTGCTCAGATCAAGATCATGGACAGAGACACAATCAACACGCATATTGTGCCACACCCCCTCAGCCTAGGGTAATGCTGTAATCAAGTAAAGGGGTCTCAATAGCCAGATGATTGTAGTCGTGACAGCTAAATTGAGATCCCAATCACCAAGGCCAGAGGGTGGGTACAATCACTAACCTCGTCTCCTGATCTCTAAGACCAGGAGAGGAAAATAAACTAAAATGTTAGGATTTTTCCTGCTCAAACTCCCAAAATCAGATGGCAATCAGATGTTTTTTTTTTATGTAATCAATTAACCTTTATTTAAAACTTTTCAATATAATAATAATCGCAACTCAATAAAAACCATAAATATTTCTTAAACTCTCCCAAATTTACCATACATTCTTTTTCTTTTTCTTACAGGTCGAATTTCAGTACTTCACCAGCTTATATATCAGATAAGTATTTTGTTTTCTTTTCCTCTTTATTTCTTTACCCTTTGCTGAGATTTTTAAGTATTCCCTTGAATAGTGTTTTCATAGAATGTGATTCTTTGTGTTCACGTTTCTGTTTTACAGAGTCTACACCCCACTTTTCCTGGTACAGGTAAGTATTTTGTTTTATTTGTTTTCTCTTCTTTCCCAGGGTACTTAACCCCACTGTTGTCCCTTTACCCCCAGTCCCAGAATTCTCTGTACAGTCACTTAGCTGTAGGCTGTTCCTCTTTTTCCAGTGCGCCGGTGAACCTTGCTTTCGTTGGGGCCCTTGTAATTGCAGTGTCAGCTTTTTCAGGATTCCTTGTAGGTGACGGCTCTTCCTCCTAAACCTCACCCTTTAATAAAATAAATGGAAGCAATACCCTCCCTTCACTGACCAGGTACCAGGATACCTAGTGTCCGTAAAAATTTTAAACTGGGGCCATCTATCTAATAAAATCAAAATAATTAAACAATTCCCTATCCTATAAACTTACACTCTCTAATTAAACTTTTATTTATCTAACTTTTATATCAAATATGTTTGGTAGTCTTCATTCAAACATACCTCTCATTCCACTACTATACTTTTAATTATAATCTTAATATTCCCTACTATACCCCTACACCTATCCCCTCTCTATTAATTTAACCTTTAAACACAGTAACTCTTCTAAATTCTAATATTAATTCACTATTCACTATACCCCAACTTCCCATATACTATATTCCCTATTCCAAACCTCACAACTTCCTAAAAATACCCCAAATTCCTAAATCCCAATAAAAATGAATATTAACTTTAACCTATACTCTATCCAGCCTATACTCTAACCAATACCCTATTTTTCAATACTTTCCCAAGTCTTTCTCAAATTTCTACCTCTTCCTTCCCTGACACCACTCTCACACATTCCCAACACAGATCACACCTCCTCTCACCTTGACTCCCAAACACATTCTGCCCAACTGCCCAAACCCCGTTGCCAAGGAGACCAGCACTGGCTTGCCATTCCGCAGTCAGCTCAGCCAATCACCATCACTTTTTAAAATTCTAAACTGGCCAAGCTGACCTGCGGAATGTTGACCAGCACTGCTCCAGCACCATTTTGAATAAAAAAAACCCCATTGACTTCAATGTAAAAATATTTCCAAAAATCCTAGCCCCCCTACCGTTAACCCAAAACCCTTAAAATTTGTCCCAAAAATTAAATCCCCCATTCTCTATCCATCCCTGTTTTTCAATTTTAAAAATCCCAAATTCCCATGTCCGCCCTCAAATAAACTGTTCTAAACCCCTCCAAAATCCCTAAATCCGCCCAAAAACCATCCCAAAAATTTCCAACTCCCCTCTCGGACCTACCCTATCGAATTAAAAAAATTAACCCTTAATTAACCCCTTAAAACCAGACCCCTCCCAAAAGACCCCTTTAAAATATTAAAATTCAAAATGTAACCCACTGGAAAAATCAGGAAAAATCCCCTAAACCCGAAAGTGAAAACCAAATTTAAATTAAACAAAACCCTGATTTTTTAAAAATCAAAAACCCTATTTGTACAATTTAAAAATCAATACATTAAAATTTCGGGTTAAAAACCCCCTTACCTGATTGTCGATTTTCCCCACACCTGTAGACTTCCCCTGGTTCCGGTCCCGGACGTCCTCACACGAAACCGGATCGAAAACAAAAAAAACAACCGAAGCCGGCCCAAAATTTAGGCCCCGGCTTCGGCCTAGACGCGAAGACGCGCGTTCGCGATTCGTGCATGAGGCGCGCCGCCTCATGCACACTCTCGCCGACGTTCTACCTTCGCCGGCCATCTTTTTTAAAAAAAAAACTCACTCCAGCGCTTCCCCCCAGCCGGAAAACTTCTGCGCTGCCTCCTGCAGCGCTCCTCCGGCCTCCGGTTCCCCTCTTCTGGTCCGGGAACACGCTCCCTTGCTCCCGGACCCCGAAATTCGCTGGGTGGCCTCCGGACCTGGCCCAACACGCCCCGGACTTCCTCTTCACTCCCGGGGACGTGCCCAATCGTCCCCGGGAGCCAAAACTTCAGCGCTGCCTCCTGCAGCGCTCCTGGAACCCGCGTCCACAAAAAAACCCCAGGCCCAACTCCTCTCACCCCGGGGACGTCCCCAACTGTCCCCGGGCTTAAAAAAAAAACTCTCCGCTTCCTGCAGCACCCCAGGTAAGTATTTAAAATGTATTTCTATTATTTTTCCCTTTCCCTTACTACCCTTAACCCCTTGTTACATTCACCCGGACTTAAAATGAATATTGTCCCCAATATTCTCCCCCACACCATCATCCTTTAAATTCAACCACAAACTTCTCCTTTATACCAACACATCTTAAACCTTCACAGCCACTTCTTTTATCAACCCTACTCAACAACCAATCATCCCCCTACATCTTTTTAAACTCTCTCCTCAATCATACCTTATCCTCATAAAATCACCCTATCTCTTACTCATCCATCCTTTCCAAACAACCAACCCATACCAAGCATTCTACCAATAAACTCAACCCTCTTTATTAATCTCATCCAATCTAATCCCCAACCCAGCTAACCAGGTTACTTTAAATATTCACATAACTAAACTTTTCTTCACATAAATTGAACTTTAACATTACAACAGTACAATAATCATCATTTCTTCAACCAGTATTCCCTTGATTAAGAATACGTGTGAATACAGGAACAGAATGTTGACCCCAAAATTCTTCAACCCCCTGTTATAATTACACCCCGTACCCACCAGCTTAGCTCTCCCCTAGCAGGGATACGAAGTAACCAACTTCATTCCCCATAAATTACAAAACAGAATATATATCACATATTTAACCTAATACATAATTTTCCTGCAAAAATTTTGAACTCACACCTTTGTTCTCTCTGCTAGATACCCTTATATTACCAGTATCTGTGACCTCATTCACCACCCCTACCGGATTAAAAATAAACTCGGTATGAATGGTATACCAGAGAGGTTTAGTCTCTGGTTCAGTAACTGGCACAGGAGACTCCTTCCTCAACCTTTGCTTACTTAAGCCTAAATTCATTTCGGGTTCTCCCTCTTCCCAAACATACCGTTTCACAGTGTTTCTATGCACTGTTTTCTTTTCCCCCAAAACATTTTGAATATTTAAAACAGTTGACTATTCCCCATAAACTTCCACCACTTTCTATGGACGAGATTCCCAAACGTCCTGGATCTTATGTCTCCCCAAGAATCTCTGCCTCCGAGGCAACACCCAATCCCTCTTCTGAGGAACTCAGGACGTCTGTGAGGAACCTCGACCAGCATTCTCTCTGGAATCTGAGGAAGATACATAAACTCCGTTCAACTGCTGGATCCTGTTTAGCTTCACTGACAAGGCGAACGGAATGTACCAGGTCTCTTATTCCAGCATTTTTTTTTCCCTTGTCAAACTCAGTCTCTGAGTGCTTAAGGTCATCATCTTCTTTCAGTTCTCGTGCCTCAAGTTTCCGGGGACTCTGTGCTAGAGCCTGCTGCCAAACCAGTTCCTCTTTCTCCCGTTCCAGATCACACCGCAGCAACCCATCTATATCTCCCTGAGAACTCCCAGGAATCTTGTTTTCTTTATTCTCAACCAATTCTTTGATCAGGCCTATAACGTTAGCAGGATTCCGCTCGGATAGAGCAACAAATTTCTCCATTTTCAGAGACTCAGATTTACCCAACAGTTTCTGCATCTCTTCTTCACCATATTCTGTATAGGGGCTTGTGGCCTTTCCCTCCTTCTCGGGCCTTCCAGAATGCAGCCTTTCCTTCTGACTCGGTTTCAGCACAGCAGCAATCACCTCTCGTTTGCTTTTCTCACCAAAACTAGCATCTGAGAGTTTAATACTCTCTGTCTGGTTTTGTTTTCCTCCCTGCTTCTGCATTTCCAGGGTGTTAGCTACCCTGATCCTCTCGGGAAAGTTCATCTTTCCGGAAACAGGAACCAGTACTGCCTCTGTATTCCTCCATTCTTGCTGAGACTTCCTCATCAGTAACTTTCTTGACACTGCAGGTATGATCTTACTCACTCTTCCTTTTAACTTTACCCTGCCATCCGATTCCCTAATTCCGGCAGAACGTTCCTGTGACCACTTGGACAGTATACCCGAACTCTTCCCGGGCTCTAATGTGAAACAAGCTGGATCCTTGAACAGTCCTTCTAAGTGGTGCAGCACGTTCATGCCTACGATCCCATGAACTGGACAACTTTCCACTTGACCATCACTGAAGTTGTCCCTCACCACAAAGATGCACCTCTCTGGGACCAGCTGTCCAAGACACTGCACATCAGCATCGATGTAACCAAGTACTGGCAACTCTGTCCCATTCGCGGCCACCAACGTAAGCTGGCTAGCGTCTTTCAGGCAGTCTGTATCCGTGAAGTTCTTATAAAAGAAGCTAGCAAGTATTGTAGACACGCTGGAGCCAGTGTCAACAGTGCATAACATTTCCACCCCGTTGATTTTAACTTTCAATACCGGGCTTGATCCAACTGCTCGCTCCCCGTGAAGTTTCTCTTCCCTCATTCCCTTAATTTCAGCATGCCTTTGCATCCGCACTATAGGTTTTCCTTCCCCTCCTTTCGGAGGACCTTCAACAAGAGAACTTCTGTTTTTCAGGTATGCACCACTTGTGCTTGGCTGTTCCTCAGGGTTATTCCTGACCTCACCGGAACCAGGACGATTAACCCTCTCGCTCTGGCAATTTCTGGCATAATGACCCGGCTCCTGGCACCTGAAACAGATTACTTCCCCCACATCAGTTCTGGAGGGTCTTCCTGTTCTCAGATACTCTCCTCTTGGGGCTGGACTCGAATATGCCCGACTATTCCTCTCCCGTCTCTGTCGGTCCCACTCTTCCTCTTGTCTTTCACAGAGACGGGAAAACATCGCCGACATCTGTTGCATCATGGTCATCATTCTTGACTCTTCCGGCCTTACTTGTTCTCCAGCCTCCTCTCTGGATCTCTGCAACACTCTTCTCGGGGCAAATTCCCCAGTCAATAACCCCTTTTCTTCACCAGCCCAGCGGATGGCTGCTTGCATCAACTCAGCAAAAGAAATATTTGGGTTATCTTCATTTCTTTTGGCGATTTCTCTCCTTAGACTCTCATCTCTCAGCCCGATAATAAATTGCTCACGCAGGGTCTCATCCGGGTTACCCACTCTCCTCCGATCCCTCTTCAAAATGGACTCCAAACGTTCTTGCAATTTGTAGGCGAACACCCGTATTGACTCCCTCTCACCCTGTCGGTGGTTGTAAAACTCCTGTAGCCGCAAACCCAACGACACCTTATCCCCATACACTTGCCGTAATAATTCAAATATTTCCTCCACCGTACTGTCCCTGGGTAAGGAGTACTTCACGGTGTCTAGTGCAATTCCTCGTAGGTGATCCCTCACCACTTCCACCTGATCTGCTTCAGGAACTCTCAAAATCTTCAGGCGCGATTTAATCTTATCAATCCACTCCTCCACCTGGAGATCTTCTGGTCCTTTTGGAAACCCACAGAAATCTGGCACCGTTCTGTCCTGGGGAATCACAATTGTGTGGGTTAGGATTTGTGGCTGAGCACGAGCTCCGGATCCTTCACCCTCCATCTTCTTAGCCAGGGGATGAGTGTCACTCCAGAAACAGGACCCCCCAGGAAGCCAAAGATCCAGGAAGTTCAGAAAAACTCCACCCAAAAATTACCAAAGACTACTGTCTCCACCAATTTTTTTTTATTTGACTTCACAATAAGTGGTTTCTGCAAAGGAAGTTTTCCAAATTATTTACCTCTTTAACCCAGCCAAACCTCCCAAAATTTCTTTAACCAATTTCCCTCCTAAAATCTGTCAGTTTGGCAGCTTAACGCAAGAAAAATCCTGCCGACTACGCCAAATGTGCCACACCCCCTCAGCCTAGGGTAATGCTGTAATCAAGTAAAGGGGTCTCAATAGCCAGATGATTGTAGTCGTGACAGCTAAATTGAGATCCCAATCACCAAGGCCAGAGGGTGGGTACAATCACTAACCTCGTCTCCTGATCTCTAAGACCAGGAGAGGAAAATAAACTAAAATGTTAGGATTTTTCCTGCTCAAACTCCCAAAATCAGATGGCAATCAGATGTTTTTTTTTTATGTAATCAATTAACCTTTATTTAAAACTTTTCAATATAATAATAATCGCAACTCAATAAAAACCATAAATATTTCTTAAACTCTCCCAAATTTACCATACATTCTTTTTCTTTTTCTTACAGGTCGAATTTCAGTACTTCACCAGCTTATATATCAGATAAGTATTTTGTTTTCTTTTCCTCTTTATTTCTTTACCCTTTGCTGAGATTTTTAAGTATTCCCTTGAATAGTGTTTTCATAGAATGTGATTCTTTGTGTTCACGTTTCTGTTTTACAGAGTCTACACCCCACTTTTCCTGGTACAGGTAAGTATTTTGTTTTATTTGTTTTCTCTTCTTTCCCAGGGTACTTAACCCCACTGTTGTCCCTTTACCCCCAGTCCCAGAATTCTCTGTACAGTCACTTAGCTGTAGGCTGTTCCTCTTTTTCCAGTGCGCCGGTGAACCTTGCTTTCGTTGGGGCCCTTGTAATTGCAGTGTCAGCTTTTTCAGGATTCCTTGTAGGTGACGGCTCTTCCTCCTAAACCTCACCCTTTAATAAAATAAATGGAAGCAATACCCTCCCTTCACTGACCAGGTACCAGGATACCTAGTGTCCGTAAAAATTTTAAACTGGGGCCATCTATCTAATAAAATCAAAATAATTAAACAATTCCCTATCCTATAAACTTACACTCTCTAATTAAACTTTTATTTATCTAACTTTTATATCAAATATGTTTGGTAGTCTTCATTCAAACATACCTCTCATTCCACTACTATACTTTTAATTATAATCTTAATATTCCCTACTATACCCCTACACCTATCCCCTCTCTATTAATTTAACCTTTAAACACAGTAACTCTTCTAAATTCTAATATTAATTCACTATTCACTATACCCCAACTTCCCATATACTATATTCCCTATTCCAAACCTCACAACTTCCTAAAAATACCCCAAATTCCTAAATCCCAATAAAAATGAATATTAACTTTAACCTATACTCTATCCAGCCTATACTCTAACCAATACCCTATTTTTCAATACTTTCCCAAGTCTTTCTCAAATTTCTACCTCTTCCTTCCCTGACACCACTCTCACACATTCCCAACACAGATCACACCTCCTCTCACCTTGACTCCCAAACACATTCTGCCCAACTGCCCAAACCCCGTTGCCAAGGAGACCAGCACTGGCTTGCCATTCCGCAGTCAGCTCAGCCAATCACCATCACTTTTTAAAATTCTAAACTGGCCAAGCTGACCTGCGGAATGTTGACCAGCACTGCTCCAGCACCATTTTGAATAAAAAAAACCCCATTGACTTCAATGTAAAAATATTTCCAAAAATCCTAGCCCCCCTACCGTTAACCCAAAACCCTTAAAATTTGTCCCAAAAATTAAATCCCCCATTCTCTATCCATCCCTGTTTTTCAATTTTAAAAATCCCAAATTCCCATGTCCGCCCTCAAATAAACTGTTCTAAACCCCTCCAAAATCCCTAAATCCGCCCAAAAACCATCCCAAAAATTTCCAACTCCCCTCTCGGACCTACCCTATCGAATTAAAAAAATTAACCCTTAATTAACCCCTTAAAACCAGACCCCTCCCAAAAGACCCCTTTAAAATATTAAAATTCAAAATGTAACCCACTGGAAAAATCAGGAAAAATCCCCTAAACCCGAAAGTGAAAACCAAATTTAAATTAAACAAAACCCTGATTTTTTAAAAATCAAAAACCCTATTTGTACAATTTAAAAATCAATACATTAAAATTTCGGGTTAAAAACCCCCTTACCTGATTGTCGATTTTCCCCACACCTGTAGACTTCCCCTGGTTCCGGTCCCGGACGTCCTCACACGAAACCGGATCGAAAACAAAAAAACAACCGAAGCCGGCCCAAAATTTAGGCCCCGGCTTCGGCCTAGACGCGAAGACGCGCGTTCGCGATTCGTGCATGAGGCGCGCCGCCTCATGCACACTCTCGCCAACGTTCTACCTTCGCCGGCCATCTTTTTTAAAAAAAAAACTCACTCCAGCGCTTCCCCCCAGCCGGAAAACTTCTGCGCTGCCTCCTGCAGCGCTCCTCCGGCCTCCGGTTCCCCTCTTCTGGTCCGGGAACACGCTCCCTTGCTCCCGGACCCCGAAATTCGCTGGGTGGCCTCCGGACCTGGCCCAACACGCCCCGGACTTCCTCTTCACTCCCGGGGACGTGCCCAATCGTCCCCGGGAGCCAAAACTTCAGCGCTGCCTCCTGCAGCGCTCCTGGAACCCGCGTCCACAAAAAAACCCCAGGCCCAACTCCTCTCACCCCGGGGACGTCCCCAACTGTCCCCGGGCTTAAAAAAAAAACTCTCCGCTTCCTGCAGCACCCCAGGTAAGTATTTAAAATGTATTTCTATTATTTTTCCCTTTCCCTTACTACCCTTAACCCCTTGTTACATTATGTTATTAGATATCTACAGTATGTACAATACACACTCATGTTTACACCCGCTCTTGAGCAGGTGTAATGTCTGTGCCTTGAATGTAGGCACTATTATCGCTTGATTTACAGTAGTATTCTATAAAGTCACTTAGGCAGCCATATGTCAAAATAGGCACCTTCCTGCTCAGTTAACCTAGGTGTTCTGGTATAAAGTGAATCCCCTACTAAGCATCAATGCTAATTTTGAACATGCAATAATGTTTGGAGACATTCCTGGCACTTGGGGATAGTTGAAGCAGTGTTAATCTGTGAAGATGCATGTTAACACAGCCTGGACTTAACTAAACCTTTGACAGGGTGGTTAACTGTTCCACTTTGCCTGCCTGATTGCTAGGCAATGCATGATGAGCCACTGTCCTCCTCCTCACCCTTTAGCCCGCATTAACATAAAACTCCACACTTCAGTGGCAATTCTATACATTGGCACCATGATTTAGGCGTCCCAATGCTGTGTGCTTAGTGCCACTTCTGTAACAGCATCTGGGTGCCAAGATTCAGTTATAGAATATGAGCATAAGTCTATGTATGTATTTATTTAGTTAAAAAATGTATATATCGTACCTATCACAGATGTTCAAGGTGGTGTACAAAGCCACATACACAATAAAATCTCAAACACAATAATACAATCAGATGAACAATAACAACGCAAAAACATCCTCCTCCAAAATTATAATGTACTCGCTCTGATTATTCTACTGTATCAAAAATATATTTTAAATTTTCTAAAAAGCCTCCCTAAATAAAAATGTTTTAAGATCTTTCTTAAAATCAGTAAAGCTCTGGATGCTTCTTAGCTTCAATGGAATTGTGTTCCAAAGGACTGGTCCCGCTATATAGAAAATCGTACTCCTACAGTGGGGGAAATAAGTATTTGATCCCTTGCTGATTTTGTAAGTTTGCCCACTGACAAAGACATGAGCAGCCCATAATTGAAGGGTAGGTTATTGGTAACAGTGAGAGATAGCACATCACAAATTAAATCCGGAAAATCACATTGTGGAAAGTATATGAATTTATTTGCATTCTGCAGAGGGAAATAAGTATTTGATCCCTCTGGCAAACAAGACCTAATACTTGGTGGCAAAACCCTTGTTGGCAAGCACAGCGGTCAGACATCTTCTGTAGTTGATGATGAGGTTTGCACACATGTCAGGAGGAATTTTGGTCCACTCCTCTTTGCAGATCATCTCTAAATCATTAAGAGTTCTGGGCTGTCGCTTGGCAACTCGCAGCTTCAGCTCCCTCCATAAGTTTTCAATGGGATTAAGGTCTGGTGACTGGCTAGGCCACTCCATGACCCTAATGTGCTTCTTCCTGAGCCACTCCTTTGTTGCCTTGGCTGTATGTTTTGGGTCATTGTCGTGCTGGAAGACCCAGCCACGACCCATTTTTAAGGCCCTGGCGGAGGGAAGGAGGTTGTCACTCAGAATTGTACGGTACATGGCCCCATCCATTCTCCCATTGATGCGGTGAAGTAGTCCTGTGCCCTTAGCAGAGAAACCCCCCCAAAACATAACATTTCCGCCTCCATGCTTGACAGTGGGGACGGTGTTCTTTGGGTCATAGGCAGCATTTCTCTTCCTCCAAACACGGCGAGTTGAGTTCATGCCAAAGAGCTCAATTTTTGTCTCATCTGACCACAGCACCTTCTCCCAATCACTCTCGGCATCATCCAGGTGTTCACTGGCAAACTTCAGACGGGCCGTCACATGTGCCTTCCGGAGCAGGGGGACCTTGCGGGCACTGCAGGATTGCAATCCGTTATGTCGTAATGTGTTACCAATGGTTTTCGTGGTGACAGTGGTCCCAGCTGCCTTGAGATCATTGACAAGTTTCCCCCTTGTAGTTGTAAGCTGATTTCTAACCTTCCTCATGATCAAGGATACCCCACGAGGTGAGATTTTGCGTGGAGCCCCAGATCTTTGTCGATTGACAGTCATTTTGTACTTCTTCCATTTTCTTACTATGGCACCAACAGTTGTCTCCTTCTCGCCCAGCGTCTTACTGATGGTTTTGTAGCCCATTCCAGCCTTGTGCAGGTGTATGATCTTGTCCCTGACATCCTTAGACAGCTCCTTGCTCTTGGCCATTTTGTAGAGGTTAGAGTCTGACTGATTCACTGAGTCTGTGGACAGGTGTCTTTCATACAGGTGACCATTGCCGACAGCTGTCTGTCATGCAGGTAACGAGTTGATTTGGAGCATCTACCTGGTCTGTAGGGGCCAGATCTCTTACTGGTTGGTGGGGGATCAAATACTTATTTCCCTCTGCAGAATGCAAATAAATTCATATACTTTCCACAATGTGATTTTCCGGATTTAATTTGTGATGTGCTATCTCTCACTGTTACCAATAACCTACCCTTCAATTATGGGCTGCTCATGTCTTTGTCAGTGGGCAAACTTACAAAATCAGCAAGGGATCAAATACTTATTTCCCCCACTGTATATTTCTCCAACCTAACAGATTGAAAAGAAGGGACATCAAATAAACATCTGTTTTCGGACCTCAGAGAGCGTCTGGGCTGGTAAATATGTAACTTTTGACACCGACAGAGGTGAAACTTGACCATTGAGAACCTTAAACATTAAACAAAGGATTTTAAAATTTTACTGGCAATCGGAAGCCAGTGAAGCTCCATCAATACCGGAGTAATGTGATCATAATGACGCTTACCAGTAAGAGCCTTTGCGACGGCATTTTGCGCAACTTGTAGTGCTTTAAATTGATTGTGCTTCACCTGAAATAATAATCCGTTGCAATAATCAAAACAAGGTGTAATAATGCATTGACTGAGCTTCCTAAAATGAGTAAAGGTCAGATCTCCTCAATAAGTGTAATTTAAAGAAAACATCTTTAAAAATTTCTAATTTTACTGGCCACAGGAATAGAATCTGACCCAAACTGAAACATATCAGGCATATCAGTACAGGAAGAACTTGTCAACAGCAAGATCTGAGTCTTCAAAATGTTCAATTTTAGATGATTTGCTTTCATCCAAGTTTGAACAGTCTGGAGCTACAGACAAGGTTTATCAGATGTAGCTACAAAAGAATCAGTTAAAGGCACCAAAAATTGGATATCATCTGCATAGATTCTGAAATGGATATCCAAACAATTTAACAACCTACATAACAGGGGCGTAGCCAGACAACAGATTTTAGGTGGGCCTAGGCAAGAAGTGGGTGGGCACCAAGTATTCTCCCCCTCTTCCAGCACCAAAATAAAATCTCAGCTGGTGGGAAAACTCTTTCTTTCCACCTTGGCAGTCTGCTGCAGGCGTGCACTGAAAATTGAGCATGCGCAGGTGCCGGTATTGTGGAGAGTAGCATTTGCATTACCATCGGGGGAAGTCTTCAGCTGGTGGAACTTGGGATCCCCAGCAGGTACCTCTAAACATATGCTACTGTTGGGTGGGCCTGAACCATAAGTGGGTGGGCCCTGGCCCACCCAGGCCCACCTGTGGCTACGCTACTGCTACATAATGGTAACAAAAAAATATTACAAAGTACAGCAGACAGACAAGATCCTTGCAGTACACCAGTTGTCATTTTCATTGAAATGGATTTAGCCCCGCTTTGATATACACAAAACTGCCTATTTTCAAGGAAAGAAGAGAACCATCACAGAACTGTCCCAGCAATTCGAAAAGAATGCGATACTCAATTGTGTCAAAAGCTGAGAACACATTCAACGTCATTAAGAAGAAGTGTTGCCCTCTGCCAAATCCAGGTCTCAAGTACCATGACAAGATCTGAAACTGAACTGATTAGGATCCAAAATACTATTTTTGTCTAAAAAAAAAATCAATGTGTTCAGTATGCACTATCTTTTCCATTACTTAGATACAAAAGGCAAAGAAGATATAGACCTATAATTACCCATCACTGATTTATCAATCATGTGCAACTTTCTTTAAATTAGTCACCTTATTTTCTAACTCCTCTTACTCTCTTACCTATATATGTTCTATCTTTGCTAGTACTCTACACTGTCAGTTAAAATGTTCTATTTCATACTGTGTTGACATTGTAAGTAGTATACTATGCCATACTTTTTATTGTTATTTGAATGTTTTAATGCTGTAATTGTCTATTGATCATGTTTGATTTATTCTCACTGTACACCATCTTGAATAAATTCCTTCAAAAAGGCAGTAAATAAATCCTAATAAATAAATAAATAGTAAAATTCTTTAATAATTGCTTTACTACAGCTCATTAAGCACCATACCCTATTTATGATATTAGTAATTATTGAAACAGAACATTTTTCAACGTTTTCACTACATTAGTGGGCCCTTTTACTAAGCTGCAGTAAAAGGGACCTTACACTAGTGGCGGTGGCCATTTTTGCTGCACACTGAGGCCCTTTTTACCACAGCGGGTTAAAAGACCAAAAAAAGAAATGACCATGCAGTAAGATTGCACTTGCCGCCACCCATTGAGGTGGTGGTGGTAAGGGCTCCCGTGCAGGGCTGGTGCTAGGGTCTCTGGCACCCCCCTGCAAACTATCTGTTGGTGCCCCCTCCCACTCCGGTCCAGCATAGTAACATATATATACATAGTAGCATCTCCTTTGTCTTTTCTCCCTCCCCCCTCCCCCTTCTCCCACCCCGTACCCTTTTTCAGTCCAGTGCCTTAAAAGGTGAAGAACAAAAGTTATTGTTTTCTTTACTCAGTAGCTTTTTAATTTATTTGAAAGCTTCCCATATGTAGATATAAATATCAAGAAATAAAATTGAATATCACTAAAACTGCTTAAATATTATTGTAGCTGGTGGAAACAGCACTAATAAAGGCTGTATTTTGTGCTCCTTTTTCTACACTGTTCTATACAGTACAGTAGAACATGGTCAAATTTCAGTGAGGATATCCTGTTTACTGATGGGTTCGTCTTAACTGTTGTAATCTGCCGTGGGAAGCCTGATGTTATAAAGATTGGAAATAAAATTAAACTCTCTTTTCATTGGGATACATGGAATCACATCTTTACCTCATCTCTTTTGTACAAATGGATCATTCTGTTTTGAGCATGTTTCAGGGACAAGTGGTTTGCAGAAGTCAACATAATAGAAATAAATATTTTCTTTCATGCAGATCTCTCATTTGTTTTAAAATAACTAAATGGGCTATAAGCCCCTAATGAAGTCCATTGGTTTTCTTATATTTTGTCCTTGGGATGACTTATACTGTGCCGAAACCTGCCCCCCCCACCACCGCTGCAGTAATGCCACCATCCCCCTCCCGCATACTACAATCCTACCTTGTCACCCGCCCTGGTGCTATAGTGGCCTCTGAGGCTGCGGGGGCAGGCAGGAAAGAATCCCACTCTTTCCTGCCTACTGCCACTACTCTGTCTCTGGCACTCTCCACTTTGCTCTTCTGCCGTGTTTTCCCAAAATGGCTACCACCGGAAGCCTCGGCAGCCATTTTAAAATATGGTGGGGCTGTCTATGGCACAGAAGAGCAAAGCGCAGACAGAGTAGCGGCAGAGGGCAGGAAAGAGTGGGATTCTTTCCTGCCCCCATAGCCGCAGAGGCCACCACACCACCAGGGTGGCCTTCAAGGATCACAGTAGGTCTTGTGTGTGGCAGCAGTGGCCAGTGGAGCATAGCATATGGGTAAGCATGGCAGTTTCTGGTACCCTGCTTACCACATTCTGCCAGACCTGCTCCCACGCTAACCTGGCTGTAACCGGGCAGCGCACAGTGCTGCCTGATTACTTCTGGGTAACTGCTGAGGTAAAAAATAGGGACCTATTTTCCCTAATGTCAGAAATGCTGCATGCTGGGGGTAGAACTACCACAGGTGCCTGCCTTGGGCTGGTGGTAGTTCATGTGGTAAACCTGCAGTGGGCTTACCTCTGCTTAGTAAAAGGGCCTCTAGGTGTACAAACATCAGATTTACAAAAACTATTATTCACCCAAGTGAAAGTCCTCTGTACTCATTCATGGGATACTACTGGAAAATCTACTCATAATTCATTCTCAGAAAGAACACTAGGCATCTCAACAGGCAAAACTTGATTAACAAACTCTTTCACTATATTAGAAACTTTATGGGCAAAGCCAAAAGCAAATTCATCACTAGAGAATCCAACTGCATTTTGACTTGAGCCAGAAAGTTTCAGATATCAAAGAAGACACCACATTAAATAATTCTTTTGAATTCTGTTCAATCCTCTTGTCAAAAAATTCACGTTTCACCCACTGCACATTCTCTCAATAAACGTTCTGTGTTTAAATTTAGGCAGCAACAGTTACACCAAGTCAATGGCAGTCCTATGCCTGTCTGCCCTGAGGTATTATAGCATTCTATAAGTTATACAAGTACCTCGAAGATGTGCCTTCCGACCCACCCACTCTCCATCAACACGTGCAACCTCTTCAAACTTTCCCAATTTAGACGTGTATGTCACTAGAATAGCACCTAGCACTTATGCAATTTGTGACATCAATCACACGTGTAAGTGCTATGATTCCATAACTTATGTGCCCAAATGGTGACTACCTTTAGGTAAACAGAAGAGAAGTAGACCATATAAAAGCACAGTCTTTATTTGCCACTTTGAACTCCCAGGTCTGAACAAGGTCACTCGACATGGCTGTATTTCGCCAAAAAGCTACCTCAAGAGCGAATGAATACTTTAAGCATACATACAGTTGAAAAGTACATAAGTAATGCCACACTGGGAAAAGACCAAGGGTCCATCGAGCCCAGCATCCTGTCCACGACAGCGGCCAATCCAGGCCAAGGGCATCTGGCAAGCTTCCCAAACGTACAAACATTCTATACATGTTATTCCTGGAATTGTGGATTTTTCCCAAGTCCATTTAGTAGCGGTTTATGGACTTGTCCTTTAGGAAACCGTCTAACCCCTTTTTAAACTCTGCCAAGCTAACCGCCTTCACCACGTTCTCCGGCAATGTATGTATATGCCTTTTAATGTTAGCAAAAGGCATATACATAAAAGCATAAAGGATAAACTATTAAAATGAACAGAAGAGCATACATATAAATAATTCATATAAAAACAGTACTGTAGTAAACCTTATTCATCTGCCCCTGGGGCAGCTGTTTGGCAACCTTGTTTAGACCTGGAAGTTTAAAGAGCCAAATGAAGACAATGTTTTTTATATGGTCTGCTTACTGGATTTATGGACTATTTGCCTTACTGTTTTCTCAGCTTAGGCACCAATTCATAGAACTGTCCTTTATGTAGTCAGCACGGGATTGAATACATTGACTGTCCTGATTCCATGTTAGCTATTTTTATTTAGCAGCTAACATAGTTTAGTATATAGGTACTCTAACAAACAGAGGCAGAAAATGACAAGAAACATAGCACATGCTCCTACAAACCAAATTTTTGGCTGCTGAGTTTTCAGGAGCTTGTAAACAGGAGGTGTTCTGAGGCCAGCCTGTTCACTTGCAGAAGCCTGTGAAATAAATTATGAATGCTGAAGTGGGATTTCAATGCATATTATCTGCCCCTGCCTTGGCACCAAGCTTCCCTTTTTCCTGGCCTGCCCACTGGGCCCTGTACTAAAATGGTACCATTTCAGAGCATGCAAAGGTTAAGTACATAGAAGCAGAAATGAAGTAAGAGGTCGAAAGTAGAAAAGGTTCCTTGTGTTCCGGGAAAAAAAAGTCTTTCCAAACAGTTATTGCTTTTCTGAAAGGCTGTATTTTCGGTGTATAATGGCTCTTTTCTTATTACATCCTTGTTGCAAACAGCTTAAGTGGAGGCTGACAGGAGCCCTGTTGTAATAAACATGTACTGCATTTGAAAAAACAAAGAACCCTGCAATAAGGCTGGAAAAAATACAAGGCATTGAAAGACTAATAAAAAAATGTGGATAGGTAAATAGTGATGTTTAGAAGCTGTGAGAATGATACTGTCTCCTTTTATGCAAAAGACTGAAATCTTGGTTTTTCCCTTAGGCCCCAATGCTCGGAAGTAAACACGGACACTATAGGCCGTTAGCACTGGACTAGCGCCCACATTTACCTGCGCAGCATGCTCAGAGGCCCTCACTGTGGGAAACAATGAGCAGAGGAAGGGATAACATGGGTAGAATTAAAATTATATTAAAATTAGGTGAGTTCCTATTCCCCCCATGCTCAGAAAACAGTGTGATTAAGTAGGGAGCCCTTACCATGAGAAACCCTATGCCAGTTCGGAGCTAGCGTTAGAGTTTCTGAAGAAGCACTGGTGCCAAGCAGTCGTGTTTCCTATAACCATGTTTTGCTTTTGGGCAAGAGCTGTTCTCTCATGCACCGTTCCAGAGGTAACTGCTGTGATTTACGGCTGGTTTGATTTACACTGCAGAAACCTTTTCTGCTTATTGGCTGGGGGTTGATAGCGGTTGTTGGGCAGTTTATTAGCTCCTGCTACTCCTGGACCAATAATTAACAACCCAGGTTGCATAAGCTGAGGGCAAGGTGTTTTTTTTTTTGTAGTTTTGCTGAAAATGCAGAAAAGATGTGTCCATGTCCAGTGGGTATGGGAGGCGTCATCCTCCCCTTAACAATCCATAAATTCCCTTATGTTCAATGCTATGACCGCGCTTAAAGTTGCATGTCATTAGCATTCAGCATGAGGGAGCTGTTTACACACACTGATCGGGCAGTATTTTTCCGGCGCTGTAGTTTTCTAGACCTTAGTTTGGACTGCATATGGGTGGTAGATCTACTTTGGTTAGTAAGGATAATCTGTACAATAAAGATGTGAATATGGCTGTCTGGACAGGTTAAACAAGGGGAGTGGGTTAAAAAGATCATGTATTTCTTTTAGGAGGGTATTAATTGTCGCTGGTTGATGGAGGTGGGGATGCAATGTGGTGGATAGGTTCAGAGGGCTATACTGCAGTAGATACCTGGTTTGGATTCTGGTATTTTGTAGTGCTTTGTTATGATGTATTTAGGGTTTCTAGTCTTAGGTTTTTATAAATTGTAAATTTAGGCAGAAACATAGAAACATGACGGCAGAAAAGGGCCGAATGGCCCATCCAGTCTGCCCATCCTCAGTAACCACTAACTCCTCCTTCTCCTAAGAGATGCCAAGTGTCTGTTCCACGCTTTCTTAAATTCTGATACAGTCTTTGTCTCCACGAACTCCTCTGGGAGGCTATTCCACGCATCTACCACCCTTTCCATGAAGGAGTATTTTCTTAGATTCCTCCTAAACCTATTTCCTCTTAATTTCATCCTATGCCCTCTCATTCCAGAGGTTCCCTTATTTTAAAAGAGGCTTACCTTCTGTACATTTATGCTCCTGAAGTATTTAAACATCTCTATCATATTCCATCTCTCCTGCCTCTCTTCCAGCGTATACATGTTGAGGTTCATGAGCCTGTGTTTATTCTCCTATGAATTGGCAGCTAACTCTTATGTGTACCAGATTATAATACTCCCACCCCCCACCCCAGTACTCCTTCTCTGTTGTGTCTTTCTTGTAGTAGAGCAGATATTAACAGCTGTTCAAAGCCTACAAGGAAGTGAGCAATTGAATTTTTGTCATGGTTTCTCATTGAAAATCAGGGTTCCTGCTTTTATTTCCAAAGGCTGAGGATATCAGCCCCTGGATGTTTCAGGTACTCAGAGAGAAAGATTTTGTTTTATGGGTTCTAATATTATACTATTCAATGTAGTTATGTAGTTTGTTATCAATACTTGGGGAGTTCTATATATGTATGGCTGTCATTGCCAAGAGTAGCTATCAGAGTGCTAAGCCTTTTACTCTTATCAGGTCAAATCAACATCTTCAATATCGCCTGCGTGGCCAATGTGGAGTCCCACAAGGCTCACCCCTATCCCCGATCCTCTTCAACCTCACGATGATTCCTCTGGCCAAATCCCTATCTAAATCTGGCCTAAATCCCTTCATCTATGCTGATGACATCACAATATTCATCCCCTTCCAATTGTTATGATTCTGCCGGTTTGGCTGAGGGGGAGGGGGGACGTCTCTTCTGATTGGCTGCCAGGGGTTGTGCTGACGTCAGGGGATAATACTTTAGCCTGCAGCTGAAGAGTTTCTCTGCTTTTGCGTTACTTATCTGGTGGTAACAGGAAAGCCTGATAGGTTTCTCTCAGAACGTGCTCTAGGTTCTGACAGGGATCTGTGTTGATTTAGAGTATTCTTTTCCTTCCCTCTGGGTTAGCTGCTGCTGTGTGTGTGTGTGTGTGCCGGTAGCTCTGTAATCAGGGTCAGCTGCTCGTTTGTTTAGTGGGGGCTGGGCATTGCTCAGCCTCCGGGGCTCTGGGCTGAGTGACCTTTGTTTGTTTGTTTTAAGGATTTCTCTTCCCAGTGTCCTGGCCTGCTGGCTCAGTGAGTTTAACCCTTTGTGTACTGTGTGTATTGTATTCCTGCCTCTGCCAGTGTGTTTGTTTGGATGGGCCCCACTCCCTCTCTGGAGGGGAAGCGTTCTCTCTGATTGTTTGTTGATTTATGGCACTCTCTCTCTGCTGGCTCTACAAGCTTAACCCTTTATGTTCTGTGTGCCTCTGTCTACAGTGGGTTTGAGGTAAAGGCTTTCTGCCTTCCTTTGTGTTTGGTTCCTCTGGCTTCTGCCTGGGGCTCCTACCCTGGTGGGGAGGGGGTTGCTGTGTTAGTTCCCCTGTCCTGCGCTAGTCCCCTGCGTGGGCGTGGCCCGCTCTGGTCCTTTGTTTCCCCCTCTGCCCTATTGCTGGTGTTCAGCGCGTGTCTGGCATCTTGGGGCCCTCTGGGTTCTTTCACCCCTCCCTGTGTGTGATTGGGTTCCAGTTCAGCCGTGAGGCTCGCACGAGTGGCTCTGTCTGCGTGGGTTCCGGTTCGGCCGCGAGGCCCGCCTGTATGCCTATTTCCCTTCTTCCTGAGGGACTGGGGGGAGGGGTAGCTTAGGGGGTATTGTGTAGCTGGGGTGTGCGGTGGTGGGTCGGTCTCCCCTTGGCCTGGGTCGGCGCCCTGCTGGCCTCGGCCAGGGCCCAAGGGCTCACGACCAACCCAACGGATTACACCAATCCAACCTCACAGAAATCTTGGATAAAATAACCACTGCCATGAACATCCTGGGCCAAAGCTTTCAAGATGAAAATGAACAAAGAAAAAACTCAATGTCTAATCCTTTCATCACAACACTCTACTCTGCTCCCAACTACCCTGAACACCCCAGACGTTACAATCCCAATATCCGACAATCTAAAAATCCTAGGAGTAACATTAGACAAACACTTAACTTTAGGCACTCAGGCAAAAGCCACGACGAAGAAGATGTTCAACATGATGTGGGTACTGAAAAGAGTGAAACCATTCCTCCCACAGAAAACTTTCCGTAATCTAGTACAATCCACAGTATTTACCCATGCCGACTACTGCAACAGCATCTTCATCGGTTGCAAAGCCCAAATCATGAAAAAACTCCAAACTGCCCAAAACACAGCAGCAAGACTCATTTTTGGCAAATCATGTTTCGAAAGCGCAACACCACTTCGAGAAAAGCTACTTTGGCTCCCTATCAAGGAACGAATAAACTTCAAAGCCCACACTATGATCCACAAGATTCTCAATGGCGAATCTCCAAGCTACATGTCCAACCTGATTGATCTTCCAGCCAGAAACCGGTCCAACTCTTCTCAAACATATCTCAATCTTCATCTTCCCAACTGTAAAGGCCTCAAATACAAAACCTACTACGCATCCAACTTCTCTGTTATTTATTTATTTATTTGTTACATTTGTATCCCACATTATCCCACCTCTTTGCAGGCTCAATGTGGTTATAGGCAGCCAACTCTGGAACGCCATACCTCGATATATCCAAAAGACCAGCGAACACCTACCCTTCCGAAAACTGCTGAAGACTTACCTATTCAAACAAGCCTACCCAAACGACCCTACAAAGACTCGAACCTAACCCACACCACAAACAATACCCACACTTCTATCCTTTCCCCACATCGCATACTTTTGTCCCACTCTTTATAACTGTGCTATCTCCATGATACTTTGTACCATACTTTGTATTATCTCCATGATACTTTGTACCATACTTTGTAAGCCGCACTGAACCTGCTATTGAGCGGGAAAAAGCGGGGTATAAATGCCACAAATAAATTTCCAAGCTCTCCTACCATTCCCCCTCCCCAAATCAAACTGAGCTTTATTTCTTGAGTTACTATAAATTAAGAAAGCTTGTTGTGTATAGTTGTTGATTTCGATGTACCAGAAGTGATTGTCTTTACTATATTTTCAAACCAGTTAATACATTGTTGGTTTTTGTATAGTTTCTGAGATTCTCTCTCCAAGCTCATATCATGCGCCTTTTCCTTGAATTTCTTTTTTTCCTGTGGAAAATTGTGCCTACCTGTACTTAATTGAAGCCTGTCAAAAATGAGCTACTTGAGCATTTCTATCATATCACTGCTTTTCTCTTCATTCCTTCAGCGAGTGCACTGCATTTCTTAAGCCTGGCTATGTAGGACTTCTGTTGCAGGTCCTATATACCACTTCAGTACTCCTTCTGTGACCTGCTTCCATCCTCTCAATGTCCCAATAAGGTATGGCCTCCAGAACTAACATATAGTACTTAAAGGGGAGATCTCACTATAAAAAGACAGTATCAGTTCCTGTTTGTATCTTTTTACACACTGAGCACACATTTAGCTTTCTTGATAATGTTATTACGCTGATTGGCTAGCTTCACATCTTTCCAGATAGAGTTGACAGGTCTTGTCCTCCCAATTCCTAAGTTAATTTATTTAAATATATGTAGTTTCCACGTTTTTCAGCATTGGTCAAGGTGAATTACAATTGGTATTTCTCTGTCCCCAGAAAGATTATGATATAAGTTTGTAGATGAGGAAATGGGGGGTTAAGGGGTCCTTTTACCAAGCTGCAGTAAAAAGGGCCCTGCGGTAGTGGCAGGGGCCATTTTTCCTGTGCACCAGGGCCCTTTTTACTGCAGCGGGTAAAAAGCCCCTAAAAATAAAATGGCCATGTGGTAAGATTATTCTTTCCCCATGGCCATGCAGCAGGGAGCACTTACCACCACCCACGGAGGTGGCAGTAAGGGCTCCAGCAGTAACCGAGCAGCATGCTCCACTGCCCGATTACCGCAGGGTTAGTGGCATGGTAAAAACAACAAAAATATTTTCTGGCATGCCAGAAATAGTGCACACTCAAGGTGGCCACCAGCGGTAGGTCCAGGTTGCCGGGCATTAAGCCTGTTGCAGCACAGCAATCCTTTTGTAACAGGACCTCTGAGTGGCGTGTCCAAAATCACAAGAAGCAGCAGTGAGATTTGAACCAGCCCAACGATCTAACCAATAGGTTCCTCCTCTATATATGAGTGATAGATAACTTCCCACACCTCCCAGTGTCTACTCTTATTAGTATAAGTAATATTTGACAAAAGAATAATTATAGAAGTAACAATACCAAGAATAATCTGGAAGTCAAAGGAATCACTTCAGACTAATTTTTATTACATTACTACAATCATAAATTACAGTGACCCTTCTTAGCAGATAAAATAAATATAGTTGTACTCCTGAATTCACCACTGTGTGTTGGGGTTACACGGAGACTCCATTAATGGCCAGCCTCAAACTAAGAGATCACTGCTGATAATTTCTCAAACTATCTCTGTTTTATTTGGATCGAGCCTCAAATGAGCATTTTTCAGCAAATACTTCATCAATGAGCTAGTTCATCACATGACCCTTCATCACCAAGGGCATTTTGTCATGCCACACTCCATCATGTATTCAAGCTAAATGTATTCAAATTATGTGCATGGATAACTCGTGGCAAATGGGGGAGGGGAGCATGCCCCAGCACACATCCGCGCCTGTTCTTTTCTGCCTACATATGAGTCTTGCTAAAAGTTCTTACACATAAAATTTTCACAAGGCTCATTTTGCGAGCAGAAGAACAGCATTTTCATCGCCTTAATCTGCGATATCATGTGATATCTCACCGCAGCAGACATATATATGGAAAACTTGCAGCAAATGGGGGGGGGGGGGGGGGTTGAGGAGCATGCCGGTTATTGTGGCTTCTTTGTACGCATATCCAAAGGAAACTGAAACTGCCAACGTACATTGGCATCCCGTCTTTTGCACCTAAATACAAGCCTTGCTAAACGCATACTAAAGCCATGTACCCTTGATTCCTTTTCCTTTTTTTATCTATATGGGTCACCAAGGTGCTACCTCACTTCCTCCCCTCACCCTGTTCCCATTCTCCCCAACCCAGCTGTGATATGTGCTGTATAATTGTCTGCAGGTGATGAACTGTCATGGGTTTTGATATTTCATCATCTTTTGTGCACAAGTTTTCCATACATATTCATTGTGCATTATGGGATATTTGCTATTTTAAATGCAAATATCTTTGCTGAATTTGCTGCACATATAATTTGAATAAGTTTAGCTTTCTGCAGGTGAGGAAATGTCAGGTGATCAAAACACTATTCTTCTGTGCATAACTATGAGCCTCCTAATGGAAGAAAACAAAACCGTCCAGGACTAAGACATTTTGAGCTAGACCTGTTTTAGGGAGGCTCATATTTAGGTCCAAATGAAAAGGTACAGATGTGTGCTGGCACACCCCTGCCCCATTTGCCACAAGTTTTCCACACATATAATTTGAATACAATTAGTCTGAATATGTGATGAAGTGTCACATTATGAAATGTCTACTGTAATTAAGTTTCATGTGATTAGGATCACCATATGGCTCCAGAAAAAGGAGGACAGATTAAGCCAGTCCGGGTTTTACTTCCATTGCTTTCAATGAAAGTAAAATCCAGACTGGCTTAATCTATCCTCAGCCAGTCTGCCAAGTGTATCACACAGTTATTCACAACCCTTCTCATACACACTGCTGACCACATAGCATTCCCCTAGACCCTGCCCATTTCCCCTCTGTCCTCAGTGTTATTGACTGTACCTCTTAGGCCCCCAATGGAGAAAGCCCACCTACTGCAACAGAAACAGCCACCTCTCAATATTCAAGCAGTTTGCAACACACAGGGGGAGACCACTGAGTCCTTACCACAATTCCCTGGATCCTGGCATACTCAGGGATTCATGGCCGGTTCATGAGTGGATCAGTCACTGGCAGTTGGTTCATAGGTAGATGCACGCATAGACCAATACCATCACAACCCCAGATGTCCTTGTGCCAGAGCTTAGCTCACACCACAAATGTGCAGGCAACTGGTCTTCCTCCCTCCATGTTCATTCTTTCACTCTCCTTGTCTTACACAGATGATAGGCTACCCACAGAGGAGGTAGCTAATGAGCCCCATTATCAAACTTAGTGATGAAACTGAGGAGTACTACAACAAGGCACACCAACAAATCAGGGCCATCATTGAATGCACCTTTGGACTGCACAAGACCCAATTTGATCTGGAGGGGAGTCAAAAACTGGGTTGTTGTTTGGACAGAGAAGGAGTCTGTGATTTCTGTCCCCTCTGCTGCCACAGACATGAACATTGGGGTGTAATCCTTTGAGGTGGAGGAGGAGTGGGAGCGTAACTATGCTTAGATGTGTCATAATTGGAGCGTCAAAATCCTCCTACAAATCTTCTAGACGAAGACGAGACAGCAGATGTCTGTGGCCTGGATAGCGTTTTAATAGAATCTTTATGCTTTTTAATTAGGTTGCTGAAACAGAACCAGAGCAAGTGCCCTCAGAGTATTTTCACACCCATTTAGTAATCACTGAAGACCACTAAAGGGTGAAATATTGCATTTCATCATCAGGTCAACTTACTCCCAGTGGTATTTCTTTTATGCAATAATGTACCCAACATGTGCTAACAAATCCAACGTGCACTAAGGGTAACAGCATATAAAGGGGCTTTTTTGATATGACGTCTAAATCTGACTTAATCTGAATAGCAAAGGTCATTTTCAAAAAAGAAAAACGTCTATCTTTTGGTTTTGAAAATAGAAGGTATTGTGATTTGGACGTTTTATTTTTTGGTCCATTAAAAAAAAAAAACATCCATCCACGTGCAAAACTCACAAAATCAAGACATTGGTATGTGGGAGGAGCTAGCATTTTTATTACACTGGTCCCCCTGACATCCCAGGAAATCAATAGGGCACCCTAGTGGGCCCTGCAGTGAACTTCATGCTCTCAGGTACACATCTGACCATTGCTCCCTTACCTTGTCTGCCGAGCCCCCAAAAACCTACCCAAAACCCACTACCCCCAACTGCACACCACTACCATACCCTTACAGGTAAAGGGGGCACCTATATGTGGGTACAGTGTGTTTCTGGTGAGTTTTGGAGGGCTCACAGTTTCCTCCACAAGTGTAACAGGTAGAGGGAGGTAGGAGCCTGGGTCCACCTGTCTGCACTGCACCCACCACTAGACTACTCCAGGGACTTGCATGCTGTTCTAATGGACCTGAGTATAACATCTGAGGTTGGCAAGTAATGTTTTTAATCACATTTTTTAGGGGTAGGAGGAGGTTAGTGACCACTGGGGGATTAAGGGGATGTCATCCCTGATTCCCTCCAGTGGTCATCTGGTTATATAGAGCACCTTTTTGTGCCTTATTTGTTATAAAAACAGGTCTAGCTCAAAACGTATTAGTCCTGGACTGTTTTGTTTTCTTCCATTATGACTGAAAAACATCTAAGTCTCAGGAACACCCAAGTCCCGCCCTGAACAAGCCCCTGATATGTCCCCTTGAGATTCTCCTCTACCATGCCCTCCCATCAGAGTCCCGCGATTCTCTCCTCTCCTCCCATCCCATCCATGTCCATCGATTCTCCTCTGCCCTGGCCTCCCCTCCATGTCCAGCGATTGTTCTCTGCCCTGTCCTCCCCTCCATGTCCAGCGTTCTGTTGCCTTCACTTGTCTTGCTTGCGTTCATAACATCCTGACGTCAGCTCGCCTCTAGCGTTCCCTTCCCTCTCACTGTTCTGCCCTCTGACGTCATTTTGTCTTTACGCAAGGGCGGGACAGTGAGAAGGAATGGAACGCTGGAGGCTGGCTGACTTCAGGATGTTATGAACCCAGCCAGCCAGCCAGCCAGCCAGCCATGGAACATTTATGGTACAAATTATATTAGATATCCCACTTTTGTCCAAAGCAGGTAACAAAAACATACACAGAAAATAAAAACATGAATACACATAACCGTCATTAAGACAATCATAGTCACTCAACAGCAATCTACTTCATTCTTCTAGAAAAGCCTTCACAAAGCAATGAGTCTTCAAAAGATAGGGGTGGGCAACCATGGTCCTCAAGGGTCACAGCCAGATGGTAAATGAAGTTCACTCTGAGGAAATGGATGTTACTATGTCTATGTTTCTATTTCTACAATGAATATGCAGGAAATCGATTCAATTTGCATGTACTGCCTCCATTGTGTACAAATTGATCTCATGCATGTTCGTTGTGGAACTCTTGAAAACCCAACTGGGTTGTGACCTTCAAGGACCGTGGGTGCCCACTCCTGTTCTAGGAATAAGGCATTCAAGGCTTATTTACCATATATATATATATATATATATATTCCTATCATACAGCAGAAATGAGGTACATTTCTGTTCTGAGAAGATATGAAGAGATCCACTGTGTGTGTGCTCCACTTGTGAAAAAATCATCTTTGCTATCCCTGAGTCCAGAGACCACTCATAGGACTATAAAACATGCCTCAGCTTATCTGCTAGGACATCTGTATTCCTCTGCCAGATAGCCTGTCCTGAGGGGCTAGATGCAAGCATGCAAGATGGGCTAGTTCCACATTTTGACAGTCTCCCAGCACTATAGGTAGGATCCTGTTCCTCCCTACTTGTTGATTTAGTTACTGTTAGTACATGGCTATTTGGCTGTCTGGACCAGGATTATTTTGTTGGCCAACCAATCTCTGAAAGCCTTTAGACTGGCAGGGATTCTCCGCCCAGACCTCAGGACACACCAGCCAGTCAGGTGTTCAGGATATCCACAATAAATATACAAGAGATAGATTTGCATACAGTGGAGGCAGGGCATGCAAATCTATCGCATACATATTTACTGTGGATATCCTGAACACCTTACTGGCTAGGTATGTCCTGAGGACTGGGTTGAGAACCCCTGCTTTAAAGCATTTCGTATAACCCTTAACTCCAGAAGGGGTTTATCTGATGAAGTTTCTCCTGAGCAGATCAAAGGTCCTGAGTGTACACATTATCCTCACCGCTGGACACATCTGCGGTGAGGATAATTTGTGCAAAAGAAAGATCAGATTGGCCGGTCTAGCTATGGATGTAGAGTATGGCAGGGAACCTGTTCACACTCCACAGTTGCACCTTTATTCTTTATGCAATCCACCACAACTTTGCTGGCTCTGATTAAATTAGTAGTTTCCCAGATTTAAGAACAGTTGTTAACCCTGCTAAGAATGACATTTTTTGGCTCTACTAATGCTCTAATGAATATTCAGTAAATTACACCATAGAAAATTTGCCTTATTCTTTCTTAAACCTTTTTTTTCATGTTTTAAGTGACAGGAAATCCCCAAGTCCTTCCACTGCTAGTCTCCCATTTGTCAGTCTAGATATAAAGGATTTTATACTTTTCACTTTTTGTTAAGTTTGAGCCCATCCTGCCTAATAATTTTATTATTAATTTTTCTTTAGACACTGAGTGTGAATGCAAGAACTATTGCATATCTATGTGTTTGTGCATACTTTGGGCTACAAAGAACTTTTAATAAAAGATTCTTCAATAAATAATTTTATATTAATTTCAAATGCACTTTACTTATTTATTCACAACAATTAATTGTTGTTTCCTCCCTCACCCCCTCCTTTTTTTTTTTAGGTTGCCCAGCCATTTGGCATCTTCAGATCTCTTTGTTCAATGTAAGTGCAGATATTCATGTGTGTACTTACTGTTTTAATTGACTAACGTGTCGTTTTAGAAAGGCCATCCAACTCAGAATATGGATGCTCGGAACTGTACATTTATTTATTTATTTGCTGCACTTGTATCCCACAGTTTCCCACCTACTTGCAGGCTCAATGTGGTTTACATTATGTTGCAATGGCAATCACATTAACGGAATAAGAAATTCAGAATATCATTACATACGGAGGTCCATTTCTCATCTATTTTAGAACAGGATCTGCCAACATACAGCCTTGTTCTAAAATACTTGAGAAATTGATGTCCATGAGCTGGTACTGTCCAGCGTGAATATCCGTTTTACAAATTGAAATGTCCAAATTTTGAATGGTGCAAAACAAGGGACATAGACATCTTTGTGACAGCATATGAATGTCCATATTATAAAAAGTAACAGAAAAGAAATCCACAGCCTTTATAAATATAGTCTGGTGACCTCAGTGGTGCAACTTGCTAGTGTTTTTATCAAACCTTAAAAGCAATTTTTTTTGCTTGTTTCTACCCTACTTTGTTTAAATGTATATGAAATAATCATTAAATAGAATGCTCATCTGAATGCTGGTTTAGAAAAAGGTCAGATCAGGGACAACTTCAGGCATGAATCATGTTTGGCATGACTGGGATAAAACTATGCATTACCAGGTAGCTGTTGCTTAAGTTTCAAGGGACGATCCTTGATGCAACTTATGAAAAAATATGAATCATGTCGGAAGTTGTCCCTGACCTGACATTTTTCTAAACCAACATTCAGATGAGTAGAAGCCAGCAAAAAAAAAAAAAAAAAAGTTTTTCAGTGTTGATAAAAGTAATAGAAAGATAGATTTATCTGCTGACTGATAAGGAGGTGGGTGTTCTTGCAGCATAAAAAATAAAAATGCCAGCAAGGTGCACCACTGAGGTCACTAGATCTATATTTATAAAGGCTGTGGATTTATTTTCTTCTCTGGTTTGAGCTCTCCACAGTGGAACTACAGCCATTATTGAGTGGTCATGTTATACAATGGCCACATAGATGTTCAAGAAGAGTACAGGAATAGCCTAACAGTTAGAGCAGTAGGCTGAGAACCAAGGGACCCAGGTTCAAAACCTACTTCAACTATTTGGGATTTTTTTTCTTTTAAATTGTGAGCCCTCCAGAGACATAAAAATACATACTGTACCTGAATGTGCACCACTTCATTAGCTTTAAGGCTGCATATACATTCAGGTTCAGTAGGTGTTTTTCTATCCCTGGAGGGCTCACAAGTTGCTACAGTGTGATTTGAACCTGGGTCTCTTGGTTCTCAGGCCACTGCACTAACCATTAGGCTGCTCTTCAACTCTGCATGCACATTTTTTAAGAAGCTAATTTTAAAAAGATTTTAGTACCATGAACATCCATAGTTTCTGAAGTGGTCATGGCGCACCATATCCAGTGGTGTGCTGGTAAATGTTTAACAACAGGCTCTCTCCCCGGTCCAACTCTGCGCCCCCCCCCCCCCCATCCACCTCTGCACCCCTCATCCACCTCTGCGCCCCCCAATCCACCTCTGCACCCCCCCCCCCTCAAATTGCAGAGCTGGCTATAGCCAGGGAGAGAGCCTGGAGGGGGGGCAATGCATTGCTCCAAGAAAAAAAAATTAAATGATCCCAGGTTCCAATCTAATTCATGTTTAATGTGGGATAAAATGCCATAAACAAGTAAATAAATAAATATAAACTTTTAATGTCGAGCACCTGATTCTCAAAGTGGACATATTCCAAACACTATAATGAAAATAAAACGATTTTTTTCTATCTTTGTTGTCTGGTGACTTTGTTTTTCTGATCATGCTGGCCCAGTATCCGATTCTGCTGCTATCTGTCCTCTTAACTCCATTTCCAGGGCTTCCTTTCCATTTATTTCATTACTTTCATTTCTTGCCCTACATCCGTAAGTAAAAACTGGGTCCTACTCCACAGACTTGACTGTCCATTGGATCCAGCTTCTGCCTATTTTCTTCATCCATGTGCAGTTTTTCTACTCTCTTCCTTTTCCCTCATCTCCTTCCTCACTCTTCCCTTCCCTCCATCCATGTCCAGCATTTCTTCTCTCTCCCTTCCCTCTCCTCCATCCATGTCCAGCAACCCTCCTCTCCCCTCCCCTCCATCCACCCATGTCCAGCAACCCTCCTCTCCCTCCTGCTCTCCCCTCCATCCACCCATATCCAGCAACTCTCCTTTCCCCTCCATCCACCCATGTCCAGCAACTCTCTTCTCCCCTGCCCTCCATCCATATCCAGCAATTCTCCTCTCCCCTGCCTCCAGGGCCGTGCCTAGGGTCTCTGGTGCCCCCCTGCAGACTATCAGTTGGCGCCCCCACCCCCTCCGTCTAGCAAAGCAGGAACAGAAGGGAGCAGGCAAGTAAGCTGGACCTCAGGAAAAAAATAGCACTGTATGTATCCCTCATTGATAAGGCTCTGACTCTAAAGTTTAGCAATTTCATTAAAGCAAAATGTATTTTCATAACACTTCAAAGATTTCCAACTCAAAATAGGAATGCTAATTCAAAATGTGAGCAAAGTCCTCTTAGTTTCCAAAGATTCTTTTTCTAATCTCCTTTGCACCAAAGGATATAATTCAGATCAAACATTTGTCTCTGATCAACTATCTCAGATCAAATATTTATTTCAGATTAAATATTAAGGTTTCCTTGCTTACAGTCACTTAAATCTACCTAGCCTTTATATAGCTTATAGGATTTAAACACTCTTAAACTGAAATTCACCCTTTTCTATTCTTCATAAACTTCAAGTAATCCTGAAATATTCAGATCCTTTTTCACTAGAGAAATCTCAAACTTCAATCTCCACCAACCTCTTTTCATTCATATTTTCTCATTTACCACATAATCTGGCAGTCTTTTATAATTTCAGTCAACACACACAGGAACTCACAGCTGCATGTCTCTCTTGGCCAAACCGACAGTCAGTTGCTGTCTCACTCTGTTCCCTTCCGGGCAGATTTCTAACAAAAGCTGATCATCCAATCAGAGAGCTCTATTTGAATGCAGATTAACATACAGACACTGTAATGGGAATTTTTAGTGAAAAACACTAGATAAACCCTTCGTTTTTGGACCAAACTTCACACTTTTGATCAGAGCCATGCCCTAACATTAAGGCTGTAAACACTTCCATCATTTTTTATTCATAAATATGCAAATGAGAACCTCCCAAAAACGGACTAATTTGCATACGATTTAAACAAATCTGAGCACATGACAACCAAGTACAGAGTCCCAGCACCTGAATTCTGCAATTAGATTTAATACAAATACTTTTAAAACTTATTTTTAGCACTTTTAAAATTTCAGGTTGTCTTTAATTTGAATGCGGTTCAAGCTCTGAAGCTCACCCTGAGTGAGGAATTAGCCACAAACCACAGCATATATAGCAATTTGGTTGCATTCTTTAAAATAACTTGAAGAGCCTGCCTGCCTCAGTGAATAATGCTGTTGCTTTCACTTCCGGTTTTAGGGCAGGGGCGATCGCAACTTCAGCTAAAAGATTTTGCAAGTGAGTGGAAGGCAGGGACCGCAGGGCAGCAGCGCCCCTCGAAGGCAGGCACCCCCCTGCATTGCTTACCTGGCTTACCGCATTGGCACGGCCCTGCCTGCCTCCCTCCATCCATCCATCCATCCATCCCCAGCGATTCTCTTCTCTCCCCTACCCCCCCTCCATCCATCCATACCCAGCGATTCTCTTCTCTCCCCTGACCCCCTCCATCCATCCATACCCAGCAATTCTCTTCTCTCCCCTGCCCCCCCTCCAGCCACCCATACCCAGCGATTCTCTTCTCTCCCCTGCCCCCTCCAGCCACCCATACCCAGCGATTCGCTTCTCTCCCCTGCCCCCCTCCAGCCACCCATACCCAGTGATTCTCCTCTCTCCCCTGATTACCTCCGTCGAAGCGGCCGCATTATTGAAAGCCCTGCGCGTCTCTAGACTTCCCTTCGAGTTCGTTCCCTCAGAGTCTCGCCCTCGCGGAAAGAGGAAATGACATCAGAAGGCGGGACTCTGAAGGAACGAACTCAAAGGGAAGGCTAGAGACGGGCAGGGCTTTCAATAACATGACTGCTTCGACAGAGGTAATCAGGGGAGAGAGGAGAATCGCTGGGTGGTGCAGGCAAACGAGGGGAGTGGTGGGAGGTGAGGTAAACGGGGTAAGCATGGCTTATGGTGCACTCCTGCCATGTTTACCTTGTTTACAGGAGCCGGCTCGCCGTGCTGAACAACCGGCTCGCAAGAGCCGGTTGTTAATTTTTTAAAGATCTTGCAAGCCGGTGCGAGCTGGCTCCAGCACACTACTGACCATATCCCTTCTTATTTTCATAATCAGGTAATTAGGGAATTGACTTGCCTTAATCCCTCTGGTGGACAGCTGCTCAATCAAAGCACATGTTTGTAACCCAGACTTGCCAAGTACCAAGACTAAATAGCAACGTCCATTCTTTAGACACAAACCTTCGCCTTCTGAAATCAGAGATGGATATCCATATTTTGACCACTCCCTAGTCCTGCCCATAACACACCCAGTCCATAGCCCCTTGCCATATGGACATACTGCAGGTTTAGATGTCAATATTTCAGCTTTATAAAATTTTTATAAAATCAAGATTTGGACATCTATACAGTATGGATGTCTAAATGTCAGTTTTCAGACTTCCAACTGAGGTTCTAAAATCTGATGCAGCCACACTAATGAAATATGGCCATGTCAGGTTTTGATGGTGTACTTATCTTGGCTGTTTTTTTTTTTTTTTTAGGACTGGTTGGTTTCCTTGCATACCCTTAGGTATGTGCTATTTAAGCAAAAGGGTTGAAACTATATGTTTTTATGTACTTTTGTTTATAGTAATAAAATTCATTCTGAGACATGCCAAGTCCAAAAACCTCACCATGCCGAATGCTGAAGTCCTGAGAATACAATCTTCTGAACCATGGCCACAAAGGTAGTGATGCCATGGTAGTGATAATTTCTTAGGGGTGAAAGTCTTTTGACTGAGTCACATCTAGCAGAGCTGCTATGATAATTGCAGTTAACATGACAGGCTTAAATGTGACTTTAGATAGTATATGATAAACTGTAGTAAGTCCAGCACTCAGATAATTATGATCATAATCTTTTAGCTCCATCCTGAAATGGGCTCGACAAACCAATCATCTAGATAGGAAAACAGATGGACTCAAGTCTGCACAGCTGTGCAGCTACCACTGCTAGGCATTTGGTGAACACATGTGGAACTGACACCAGGCCAAGGGGTAGGATGCAATATGGGTACTGGTGGTTCCCCATTACTAACCTGAGGCACTTTTGGTGACTGGGAGAACAGATAGTCTCCTTTTTGAAGAAATTGAATGAATACGTCTTTATGATTTAACCCAGATGTCCTTTGGCAACATTTCTCAACTACTGCTCTAGAATAGCCCCTTGCCATAAATTGGTCTTGCATATCTGCTGGTCATTTAATAAAGTCCCTTTGTGTTGAACATAACCGTTTTAATCTCAAAAACTGACTAAATGGTAACATAGTAACATAGTAGATGACAGCAGAAAAAGACCTGCACGGTCTATCCAGTCTGCCCAACAAGATAAACTCATATGTGCTACTTTTTGTGTATACCTTACCTTGATTTGTACCTGTCCTTTTCAGGGCACAGACCATATAAGTCTGCCCAGCACTATCTCCACCTCCCAATCACCAGTCCCACCTCCCATCACCGGCTCTGGCACAGACCGTATAAGTCTGCTCAGCACCATCCCCACCTCCCAACCACCAGTCCCGCCTCCCACCACTGGCTCTGGCACAGACCGTATAAGTCTGCTCAGCACCATCCCCACCTCCCGCCACCGGCTCTGCCACCCAATCTCAGCTAAGCTCCTTAGGATCCATTCCTTAAATGGTAAATTGGCTTTCAATGCAGTGCTATGACAACTAGTGTAGTGCAGAACTGTATTAACATCAGTAGGTTTCCTACAAATGTCTGTTTCTATTTTCCCATTCATATTTCTGATAAAAATATCCAGAAAGAGGATATCTCTCTTATTATAACTCATCTTACACTTCAAATTCAGATCACACTGATTAATCCATAAATTGAATCTCAGGTCACTCCCCTTCCACAGAAAGAATATATCCTCTATATAGCTTTTCCAATTTGAAATATTATCGTTAAACTTCTATTCTTGTAGAAATTTTACTTCAAAATGTATGACACATAAATTTGCAATATAGAGGGGCATAGATGACCCCATCTCTATACCTTGAATCTGTTTATAAAACCATCTCTCAAACTCAAATTTTCTTTGAGTGCTATGCTTGCCAACTGTAATATAAATTCTGTCGGTACTCTCTTAAACTCTTTGCATGTAATCAAAGAAATTCTTTATAATATCTAATGCCTCATCTTGAGGAACATTCATGTACAGAGATTCTATGTCCATAGCTACCAAATAGTGTCCCTCCTCACAATTCATATTTTCCAAGATACAGGTCATATGAGATGTATTTTATTTTAATTATTTGCAGTGCATTTTGTCTAGCAAAAAAGGTGCCGGTACTCAAATGCCAGGCCACCCTTCAGGGGTGGAGTGATCATTGAGGGACCCACCCTACAATAGCCAGGACCTCTGCAACCAGTCATAGAATCTATGACAAGGCAGAATTTGTATGTAGAACCTGAGCTCTTTCATTAAAATACGAGAACCATGGGTCAAGTTTAGCAGACAGTGGAAAAGGTAACGGTACTCAGTACCCCCAAGTACCCCCTCAAACAAAAAGCCCTGTTTATTTGTTACATTTGTATCCCACATTTTCCCACCTATTTGCAGGCTCAATGTGGCTTACATAGTGCCGGAGAGGCATTTGCAGGCTCCGGTGTGAACAAATACAAAGTGATGTTGTGATAGGATAGAGTTCATGTGGCATAGCCACATTAGGGAATCGTACAGCGGAAGAGTTATGTCCATTATGTTCTTTAGTTTTGTTGTGTTGCAGAGATCAGGCATTTAAGCTGGATCGGTGGGGTATGCTTTTTTGAATAGGTTAGTTTTTAGTGATTTCTGGAAGTTCAGGTGGTCATACGTCGTTTTCAAGGCTTTTGGTAGTGTGTTCCACAATTGTGTGCTTATGTAGGAGAAGCTGGATGCGTAGGTTGATTTGTATTTTATTTAAGGCCTTTGCAGTTTGAGTAGTGCAGGTTTAGATATGTTCGTGTTGATTCGGATGTGTTTCTAGTTGGTAAGTCGATTAGGTCTGTCATGTATCCCGGGGCTTCACCGTACATGATTTTGTGAACCATGGTGCAGATTTCCAATATTTAGATTGGAGAATGTGGAGTTAATCATGAGGGATAGAGGTGGTCTTCATCAGCCTTTTATCTCATCAGAGTTGTTGGATGCCATTAAGAGCCTACCCTTACGGAAAGTTCATGGGCCTGATGAGCTCCCAGTGGAGTTCTATTGCACCACCAACCTGTCCCCACAGTTATTGGAATTTTATCAGGCACTGCAAGCTTCAGGAGTGGTAGCCAGAAAATTCACTGAGCTCTCCATTATAGTGCTGGAGAATCTGGGAGAGGACACCCGTTATGTTCAGAATTATCAACCTGTTTTTCTTACTAAATGTTGACACAAAAGTATATACAATGATTGCAAAAAGTTTTAGATTGGCTCGTCTCCAAAGATCAGACCAGGTTTATGATCAATCACAGCATTACTGACTACTCTGACATTACTCATAAAGCTGCTGAGACCAACTCACCATTAGTGGTTATTTTTCTAGATGCAGAGAACAAACACTTCTGATGAAAAAGATAACTCTATTCAATTTGAAGTAATGCAGTGGTTTGGCTTTGGAGCCACCTTTGTTTAAATGGAATGGAGGAGTGGCCTAGTAGTTAGAGCACTGCTCTTGACATCCAGAGGTGGCCAGTTCAAATCCCACTGCTGCTCCTTGTGATCTTGGGCAAGTCACTTAACCCTCCCATTGCCTCAGGTACAAAATTAGTTTGTGAGCCCTCCAGGGACAGAGAAATACCCAGTGTACATGAATGTAACTCACCTTGAGCTACTACTGAAAAAGGTGTGAGCAAACAAACAAAAAATACAGCTCTCGGCTTCTCTCAGAAGTGTTCTTCTTGTCTTGTGGGACACAGCTGCCCCCATCCCCTCCTTGTTCAACCTAGCTCTTGAGCCTTTGATTATTGCACTCAAATCAGAACCATGGATTTGGGAAGTTTCTGTAGGCTATATGGAAATAAGGTGATAGCATATGCAGATAACCTTCTGCTCTACACAATGGTGGGATCCACTCAAGTGCTATCGAAGCTGGCAGAATTGTCAAAGGTTTCAGGGAACAAAATAAGACCAAAATGGAAGTGCTGCTGCTGAGTTGTTTACAAGAGGGTCTGGTGGCTTCTGGACCAAGGTTGCATGGGTGCCAAATGGCATCATATATTTAGGGGTGAGATTTTAGAATACCCTAGCTGATCTTGTATTACAAAACGAAAAGAAAATTATTCAGATGGTTCAAGACCTCATCAGGTCTTTGTCACATTATATTTGTCCTGGTGGGGATGCTTAGAGAGACTATAGGTCTCACTTCCAAGATTAATTACAATTTGAGCATGATACCCATATCTTTATCAACAGAAATGTATAAGAAGGTAGAGAGGCTGTTGCTTGCCTTCTTATAAGAGACCAAGATGCTACAAATTTCTATTCACAAACTGCAAGCAGAAAAAATACATGGGGGCAGTTAGACTTCCCTGTTTTTAGACATATATGGCCTTTTAATTGAGTCAGGGTAATCATAAGCAGCAAATCTGGAGCGTCAGATTTCCCTGTTTTTAGATATATATGGCCTTTTATTTGAGTCAGGGTAATCATAAGCTGCAAATCTGGATTGCCTGAGCTCACCACCTGGGTTGATTTTAAACACTATATGATAGACGATTTGCCCTCGGAATTGCTAATAGATATGACATTGCCTTTGGCGTTACAATCCCAATTAAACAACTCTTGGGTATATTCCAAGCTTTCACCTCTTTGACTTAATAATACCTTCCAAATCCAAGGGAAATATTTGACTTGCATAACTTGGCAGCATAAGGGTATTTAGATAGTGAAACACCTCTTAAATGATACAGCATTAATGTCTCTTCCAGACTTGCACACAAAATGTAATTTACAACCTAGTTTTTACTTTCAATGCTACAATTGGTGTATATATACCCCTCCAAGATTTCTAAGGTGAAATATTTTATGTATGTGTAATAAAGTGTTAGCATCTTTTGGGGTCACTTCTGTTTTGTACAAACTGCTCCAAATTGGAAGTATTAGGCCTAGTATAGGCACTGAGAAGGTTTTGGACAGTGACTAAGGAGATACTTGATAAGGTTTGGAATTCGTAAATCAATTTGATCCTCTCTATTAGCATCCTTGACTAAATGTTCTATTTTAAAAAAGAAGGGGTGTGGACACCCTGCAACACAGCCAAGCTGTTCAGCACTTCTTCAGCCTTGTGTTGGTTTTACAAACTAGAACTGGGTATGTTATCCCACATGTTATTACTGCTTTCTGCTGTGGAATTATTGGCGAGCGTGGGAGAAATATAGTATTATTTTTCAGCTCACTGTGTCATACAGTTCAAGCTTATTTGGAAATCCCCTGGGCCTGATCCAACCGTTTATGGTAAGATGTTTGATTTGTAATCAGTGAGGATCTTCAAGTTATCATACATGTATTGAGTATACTGTTTGGTGGAATATATTACACCAGGTTTTTAAGTGTGAAGCAGTGGAAGTAGAGAATTTTATTAGGAAATCTATCTTTTCACAAAGGGTCAGATTCTATATATGAGGCCTGAAAAACCCATGTGGAAGAAATTTCCGCCTATGTGCATTAAATAAGCGGTGCCTAGATTTAAGCGTGGTATATAGAATACACTTAGTTGATAACCCAGCACCTAGAAATATGTGCATCCATTTGTACCAAGGAAAACATGGCGTAAATACCGGCATGTAGATTTAGTCATAGAGGGGCATATTCTATAAACGTGTAAATTTTGGAAGGCACACAAAACGCCCATTTCCCTGTTCATAACCATGCCCCTTTTTGGCTGCGCACATTAGAATTTAGGCGCTTTGCGTTACAGAATACACTTGGTTAGCTGTGCGCGTAAATTCTAATTATTGCCAATTAGTGCTAATTATTGCTTAAGTGCTGTTATCAACGCTGATTAGCTTGTTAAGCCATTAAGTTGTGTGTGCTATTATAGAATACACTTGGATTTCGGTGTGGAACACTAGGCATGATTATATAGAATCCAGGGGAAAATGTGTGAACCCTTGAACATAGGAAAAATGTAAGATTGTAGTACACCAACAAGTTATGTGTAGTTAGGAAGTTATTGTATACGTTCACAATAAGTGTTGAGCTTTATCTTTTTTATAGGTCTTCACTGCTCCAAATCCCTCTCTTTTGTGAGCACAAATGGTAAGAAAAGGGTCTGTGATTGAGCTCAAGACACAACACCACTTTTGGTAGCTGTACCAAATTTGGCTTTTCCACCCCACCCACATTGTTTAAAGTTGCTGTGGGCCTTTTTGGGACATATTGCTAAAAGCAAAGACTGATAATGATACAAGGCAAAAAGTCACAATGCTGCCTTAATGACTTCCGGAAAGGTTTTCTCAACTGAAGGGCTTATCTGCATGGGCTCCCAACTGATGTCATCACCAGTTATGGGGACTTGTTATCCACGTTTGTCCCAAGAGTAGCTACGGAAGAGTAGATAACTGTAATTCTGAGATGTTGCCCTTATTTTCTAGTTAGAATTAATAACTCTGAATTCTAGAATCATATCTGTTGACAAAATGAATTTTCCATAAATGTAGTGTTTACAAAGGCAAATGAGTAGTTTGTGTGAGGCTTCAGCATTTGTAATGCTAAAATCTTTATATGTACAATCTGTCTAGAAATAAATGGCACATAAATAGCTCACGTGATTATATTCAAAATTTATTTTTTGAACAAAAGAAAAAAAAAACTCAAGACAATGATTTTAAATAAACACAAAATATGCTATACATTTCTTCATTGGTGTCTATTTTAAGACAGGTTTTAAATTAAAGTACTCAAAATTCATATTTGATGCCCTCTATAGCATTGAAGGGTACTGACTCCCATTACATAATGAAGCTAGGTTTCTAAAACAAATTGAGCAATTTGCTTCAGCAAAGCTTCAAATTCCCCCCCCCCCCCCCCCCCCCCCCGACAGGCTCCAGTAGTGCAAAAGCACATATAGAGGACAGTCATTCATCACACCTACAGAACATATAAAAGAAGTCTGTCCGGCCTATGTGGTTTGTTGCACTGCCACTATTTTAGCTTCCAGCGAAATCACAAGCTAAGCTTCACTTCAGCAGTGCAATGATGGCATCAACCAAACTTCATTGAATACATAAATTTAAAAAAAAATTTAAAAACCACTGAAAAAAACTACATTGTCAATAGAACTCAGCTGTGTTATATCCACAAAAGAACTGTGTAAGTGGGTCACAACTAGATTGCTTTTCTGTGTGCAACTTCCTCAGGAAATGTTTTCCTGATTCACATGAAGAATGAGAACATGCATAAAAAGCCTTCTAATTCATGTACAAAAATGCCCTTCAAACAAATTCAATGATGTCATAAGGCTAAGTAGTAAGCTATGAAAAATTGTTTTGGCCAAGAGAAATGATAAAAATGTTTTGTTTTTTTTTACACTTCAGTAGTGTGTGCATGTTTACTAGACAATATAAAGGGCTGGCTCATTGAGACGAAAATAGTCCATTTCTGTAAATAGTTATTGCTAATACGTTAATCATAATTTATGGCGTGAGTTTTAGTAATGTACGACTTCAAATTGTCATATATGTAATGCTAGATCTGCTGTTACTCAGAGGCAGTCATTGTACAATCATGCTAGGCCATTCTGAACAAAATGCAACAAAACATATGTACAAATGTAAACATGAAAGGCTTATGCATTTTACTGCTCAAATTACTCTGTTCACCATTTTTTCTTCCTTTTTTTTTTTTTTTGCAAAACAAGTCCAGTTCACCACAGTTTTAACCTCACAGTGAAGTTACAAAGCAAGTTAGTAATTATATAGCATGAAGTAGAAAAGAAGAGAAGTACAGCATGCATTTCCAACTTGCTTATATAGGCTAGTCCTTTCACATACCAGTGGAGGAATAATTTTATTATCTATCCATCTATATATATCTATATCTATTTCTCTCTATGTATGTATATATAGATAGATAGATATATACACACATACACCAGTTGCATAAAGCAAAAACCCATGAGTGGACCTTGTTTGATAATTGACAAATTACAGATCAACTGTTAACAGTAAAATTATACATATTTACATTAGCTACTATGATTTTTATTTTACAGATATTGAAAAGCACACACGCAGGAATTCTTTAAAAAAATATCTTAAATACCTATATTACTAAATTACATTTATATTAACAATATGACTGTAAGAACATAGCTTGTGTGTGAAATGTTTCTGAAATGCATTCCCTCAAAACTTACCAAAAACAAAAATCACTCACAAAAACAAATTCCTCCAAGACAGGAAGGAAAGAAGAGGCCCTGGGGAGGGAGAGGTAAAGGAAGAAGCAGCTAATTACAGCACAATGATTAGCAATGGTCCAAAACAGGACCAACTAATGTCAGCCAGTGGGTAGTTCCACATATGGCTAACCCTTAAAAAACCAACTATCAAACACAGTCCACATTTGGTTTATTGCAACAACAGCTGCTCAAAAACATTTCTGGGTGTTTTTAAATCTTCTTAAATATGTTCTTCTCTGCAGTAAGCACAATGAGTAAATCAAAAATAATCTGCCCTTTGTTTTAGCAGCCCACTATTAAAGTTTCTAAAAACTAAGTATTCCCTGGATGAAGTAAATTATTCTCCAGTCTCAGGAAAAGCCACAGTACTTTAAAGCTACTAGTCCAGAAAGGTCTAGTAACTTTTATGTACTGGATGGTATTGCTAATATGACTATTTTCTCACATAAATATACAACAGGAAAAGATAGTTAAGAACGTCCCATATTGCTTACTGCAGAGCATCTATGAAGATAATACTGGTCTTGGAACCCAGTTGATTAAACTCCTCAAATTTCACCCTAACAAAAATTAAGGTAATATACCACTTGGTACAGACTAGGGATATATTTTGTTTTCACAGATGCAAGTGCCATGCAAAATAAATTAAAGATCTGATACCAAAACATTACATGTAATAAAACTATTCAAGGTCAATTTTTAAAAGCATTTCTATAAACATAATTTATAATACTTTTTTTTTTAAATACAGTCAGAAAGGTGTAGTTATACATCAAGGATTTCCTCTGCAGTGCCGCCACAACGTAACCTGTAACGTCCCATCCTCCAGCTGATAGTGGGGTCCCACAAAGCCGAGAGGAAAATGTATACTGTCATGGATTCTCTGATAAACCATGCTACTGCATAATCCAACTTAGAAAAACACAGAGGGCCACCCTGGAAATCATTTAAAAACAAAACAACAAGCATGAATATAGCATTCAGTATTCTTCAGACATTTTAAACCAACTGAACACATTTTGACAAGAGCAAACCTTTCATGGAAATTAATTACCAAAAAAATGTGCGCGCTAAATCCAATTACAATAAAAAACTAAAATAGAGGAGAGGACTTTAAACCCATCCTCATCATATCCCAGCAACTTATGGAATTTATAGACCCCACAATTATTCCGTAATTTGTGGGTACTGAAAGAACACAGTCACTTTCAAATCAAACACATTTTTATTAACTGTAGGCCCAACAGGGCCAGTGCAAGGGTATCATGTGCCACGGGAGAACATTAGTTTTGAAACCCCAATTAATTTTCAGATCCCAAGGCCCCCCCTCCCCCAAGAATTTGATAATTAAAATGAACACACCTCCAGGAACATATCTGTAAATATACACAACTTGATATCAACAACCTTAAGCTGTCCAACATATAGTTTATGCACAAGGGCAATTTCCAAAAGCCATTTACCTAGGTAAATAGGCTATTCGAAAGGCAACTCTGAAGGCAAAATTAAATGCTGATGATTCTGTATGTTTGTATCGCTTATAGAACTACTGTCTGTATTGCTTTGATTGCAACTGTTCTTTGCTATCCCCTAGAAGCTGCCTAAAGGTTAAGCCAGCCCTTGGAGCTCAAGCATCTGAATATTACTGAAACTATGATGAACTTTTACTGTTGGACAGCACGGTTAACACCCACATACACATTCAAAGCATTAGTGGAATAGCTAGGATTGAATGGTCCCAGGTAGAAATATTAAGATGAGGCCCTATAACCTTACCCCTTCAAAGTTTGCTAATGCGTGCCTAATGCAGATAAAAATGGACTACTGCAGGACATGCTCAGGTGTACTGCAGTAACTCTGACATGTGCGTGTGTATTAAATATGCACGAAAATTTCAAAAGTTTTTTTGAGGGGGCAAGTCATGGTTAGTGAAAGAATACTGCGCAAGCCCTTACCGCCTATAAAATGGGTGGCAGTAAGCACTCAAATGGTAATTTTTGAAAACAGCCATTTGCTAATGGTAACATTAGTGCATGCTCATGAATACAAAAAAATATTGCCCATTTTACAGCTGTGGTAAAAGAGGCTTAACGCGCAGAAAGACCTACATAATGGTGCTCTAAGGCCACTTTTTTTTAAATTTATTTTTATTGGTAATTTGGAAATACTGAACCATAGCAGCATATATAAAAACAAGCAGCTACAATCAAAAAGTAATCTAGCAGTATCATCATTACATATCACAAGTATGACAGGAACATATGATATTATCCCTCCCAAGTGAACCATCTGGCAGAAATTTTCCAGAGCCACCATATCATTTTTACCCCATCTCTCTCCAACTACCCCACACCCACCTACAGACTAGTAAGCTCACTCAAAGAAGCTGGAAACTAGAGGCCGGTAAGCCTCACTTTGGTTATTGGAAAAGTAATGGAAGCGATGCTGAAGGAAAGGATAGTGAATTTCCTGGAAGCCAATAAGTTGCAAGATCCGAGACAACATGGTTTTACCAAAGGGAAATCGTGCCAAACGAATCTCATTGAGTTCTTTGATTGGATGACAGGAGAATTAAATCAGGGACGAGCTATAGACGTAATCTACTTAGATTTCAGCAAGGCTTTCGACACGGTTCCCCACAGGAGGCTCGTAAATAAACTGGATGGGCTGAAGATAGGACCCGAAGTGGTGAATTGGATTAGTAACTGCTTGATGGACAGATGACAGAGGGTGGTGGTGAATGGAATTCGCTCGGAGGAGGGAAAGGTGAGTAGTGGAGTGCCTCAAGGATCGGTGCTGGGGCCGATTCTGTTCAATATGTTTGTGAGTGACATTGCTGAAGGGTTAGAAGGTAAAGTTTGCCTATTTGCGGATGATACTAAGATCTGTAACAGAGTGGACACCCCGGAGGGAGTGGAAAACATGAAAAAGGACCTACGGAAGCTAGAAGAATGGTCTAAGGTTTGGCAATTAAAATTCAATGCGAAGAAATGCAAAGTGATGCACTTAGGGAATAGAAATCCACAGGAGACGTATGTGTTAGGCGGGGAGAGTCTGATAGGTACGGACGGGGAGAGGGATCTTGGGGTGATAGTATCTGAGGATTTGAAGGTGACGAAATAGTGTGACAAGGCGGTGACCGTACCTAGAAGGTTGTTAGGCTGTATAGAGAGAGGTGTAACCAGCAGAAGAAAGGGGGTGTTGATGCCCATTGTATAAATCGCTGGTGAGGCCCCACCTAGAGTATTGTGTTCAGTTTTGGAGGCCGTATCTTGCTAAGAATGTAAAAAGAATTGAAGCGGTGCAAAGAAAAGCTATGAGAATGGCATGGGATTTGCGTTACAAGAGAGACTTGCTGACCTGAACATGTATACTCTAGAGGAAAGGAGAAACAGGGGTGATATGATACAGACGTTCAAATATTTGAAAGGTATTAATCCACAAACGAACCTTTTCCGGAGATGCGAAGGCGGTAGAACGAGAGGACATGAAATGAGATTGAAGGGGGGCAGACTCAAGAAAAATGTCAGGAAGTATTTTTTCACGGAGAGAGTAGTGGATGCTTGGAATGCCCTCCTGCGGGAGGTGGTGGAAATGAAAACGGTAACGGAATTCAAACATGCGTGGGATAAACATAAAGGAATCCTGTTCAGAAGGAATGGATCCTAAGGAGCTTAGCCAAGATTGGGTGGCAGAGCCGGTGGCGGGAGGCGGGGATGGTGCTGGGCAGACTTATACGGTCTGTGCCAGAGCCGGTGGTGGGAGGCGGGACTGGTGGTTGGGAGGTGGGGATGGTGCTGGGCAGACTTATACGGTCTGTGCCAGAGCCGGTGGTGGGAGGCGGGACTGGTGGTTGGGAGGCGGGGATAGTGCTGGGCAGACGTATACGGTCTGTGCCAGAACCGGTGGTGGGAGGCGGGGATAGTGCTGGGCAGACTTATATGGTCTATGCCCTGAAAAGGACAGGTACAAATCAAGGTAAGGTATACACAAAAAGTAGCACATATGAGTCTGAGGACTGTAGTCAAGCGAATCTATGGGTGCCAATCCCCATGGCAAAAGCTCTTGATACAATTTTGAAAAAGTGAAGATACTTACTTGTAGCAGGTATTCTCTGAGGACAGCAGGTTCCACATTCTCACAAATGGGTTGACATATCCCGCGTCGCCCAGGCCAACAAAATACCAGAGAGATTAAAGAGAGCTTTCTGGAGAGTGAGCAACACCCCACTACGCATGTGTGCGTGCCGGCACGACCACTCCTTGCAGTTAATACAAAAGCAAAACACGAATAAACTATGAAGAGAAAAACAACTCTTAGGGGAGGTGGGTGGGATTGTGAGAATATGAAGCCTGCTGTCCTCAGAGAATACCTAGTAAGTATCTTCGCTTTCTTCAAGGACAAGCAGGCTTACCATTCTCACAAGTGGGGAATCCCTAGCATCCAGGTTCACCCAAAACAACAAATGTTGGTCAATTGGGCCACGCAACGGTGAGGACAAAGCAGATTAACTTGAATACAACTAGCTGAGGGTGCAGCCTGGAACAGAACAAAAACGGGTCTAGGAGGGTGGAGTTGGATTCTAGACCCCGAACAGATTCTGCAATACTGACTGCCCAAACCAACCATCGCGTAGGGTATCCTGCACAAGGCAGTAGTGAGATGTGAATGTGTGGACTAAAGACCACATCGCAGCCGTGTAAATCTCTTCAATGGAGGCTGACTTCAAGTGGGCTACCAATGCAGCCATGGCTCTAACATTATGAGCCGTGACATGACCCTCCAAAGTCAGCCCAGCCTGGGCATAAGCGAAGGAGATGAAATCTGCTAGCCAATTGGGGAAAGAATGTTGGCAACACGATCGACTGCTTCAGATGGAATTCAGACACCACCTTCGGCAGGAATTTAGGGTGCATACGGAGGACTAGTCTGTTGTGATGAAACTTAGTATAAGGTATATCCACTACTAAGGCCTGAAGCTCACTGACCCTATGAGCTGAAGTAACCACCACCAAGAAAACAAACTTCCAGGTAAAGTACTTCAGATGGCAGGAATTCAGTAGCTCAAAAGGAGCTTTCATCAGTTGGGTGAGAATGACGTTGAGATCCCATGACACTGGTGGAGGTCTGATAGGGGGCTTTTGACAAAAGCAAACATCTCATGAAGCGAACAACTAAAGACTGTCCAGAGATAGGCTTACCTTCTACATGCTGATGATAAAGCATTAATTGCACTAAGATGAACCCTTACGGAGTTGGTCATAAGACCAGACTCTGATAAGTGTAGAAAATATTCAAGAAGAGTCTGTGTAGGACAAGAAAGGGGATCTGTGGCTTTGCTGTCACACCAGACAGTAAACCTCCTCCATTTGAAAGAATAACACCTCTTAGTTGAATCTTTCCTGGAAGCCAGCAAGATCCAAAGAGACACTCTCAGAAAGACCCAAGGAAGTGAATTCTAGGCTCTCAAATCCAGGCCATGAGAGCCAGAGACTGGAGGTTGGGATGTAAAAGCAATTCCTTGTTCTGAGTGATGAGGGTCGGAAAACACTGCAATCTCCACGGTTCTTTGGAGAACAATTCTAGAAGAAGAGGGAACCAAATCTGTTGCAGCCAGTAGGGCACTATCAGAAAATGAAGATACATACCTGTAGCAGGTATTCTCTGAGGACAGCAGGCTCAATATTCTGACTGATGGGTCGTCATCCGCGATGGCCCAGGAGACCGGAAGAAACTTCAAAAGTACAGGAAACTTCTCAAACGTTCCGTCACGCAGGCCAACTCACCTCACGTGCGTGAGCGGCTTCCCGCCTGCGACGCGAACGTGCAGTGTTCAGTTTAATAAAAAGTACAACAATGTAAGTGGAACAACTCCAACAGGGAGGAGGGAGGGTTATCAGAATACTGAGCCTGCTGTCCTCGGAGAATACCTGCTACAGGTATGTATCTTCATTTTCTCCGAGGACAAGCAGGCTCAATATTCTGACTGATGGGGTATCCCTAGCCCCCAGGCTCACTCAAAACAAAGAACATTGGTTAATTGGGCCTCGCAACGGAGAGGACGTAACAGAGATTGACCTGAAAATAAATTCAACTAGGTGAGAGTGCAGCCTGGAACAAAACAGAAATGGGCCTAGGGGGGTGGAGTTGGATTCTAAACCCTGAACAGATTCTGTAGCACCAACTGCCCAAACCGACTGTCGCGTCGGGTATCCTGCGGAGAGATTAAATGAATTCTTTCCTTCGGTCTTCACTGAGGAAGATTTGGGTGGGATACCGGTATCGGATATGGTATTTCAAGTGGATGAGTCAGAGAAACTTACTAAATTCACAGTAAACCTGGAGGACGTAATGGGGCAGTTCAGCAAACAGAGTAGAAAATCTCCTGGACCGGATGGTATTCATCATAGAGTACTGCTAGAACTGAAAAATGAGCTTGCGGAGCTACTGTTAATGATATGCAATTTATCCTTAAAATAGAGTGTGGTACCGGAAGATTGGAGGGTGGCCAACGTAACGCCGATTTTTTAAAAAGGTTCCAGGGGAGATCCGGGAAATTATAGACCGGTGAGTCTGACGTCGGTGCCAGGGAAAATTACAGAGCACATCCAAGGACATGGATTACTGAGACCAAGTCAGCACGGCTTTCGTGTGTGGAAATCTTGTCTGACCAATTTACTTCAATTCTTTGAAGGAGTAAACAAACGTGGACAAAGGGGAGCCGGTTGACATCGTGTATCTGGATTTTCAAAAGGCGTTTGACAAGGTACCTCATGAAAGGCTACAGAGGAAATTGGAGGGTCATGGGATAGGAGGAAATGTCCTATTGTGGATTAAAAACTGGTTGAAGGATAGGAAACAGAGAGTGGGGTTAAATGGGCAGTATTCACAATGGAGAAGGGTAGTTAGTGGCGTTCCTCAGGGGTCTGTGCTAGGACCGCTGCTTTTAAATATATTTATAAATGATTTAGAGATGGGAGTAACCAGCGAGGTAATTAAATTTGCTGATGACACAAAGTTATTCAAAGTCGTTAACTCGCGAGAGGATTGTGAAAAATTACAGAAGGACCTTACGAGACTGGGAGACTGGGCGGCTAAATGGCAGATGACGTTTAATGTGACGAAGCGCAAGGTGATGCATGTGGGAAAAAAGAACCCGAATTATAGCTACGTCATGCAAGGTTCCACGTTAGGAGTTACGGACTAAGAAAGGGATCTGGGTGTCGGCGTTGATAATACACTGAAACCTTCTGCTCAGTGTGCTGCTGCGACTAGGAAAGCGAATAGAATGTTGGGTATTATTAGAAAAGGTATGGAGAACAGATGTGAGGATGTTATAATGCTGTTGTATCGCTCCATGGTGCGACCGCACCTTGAGTATTGTGTTCAATTCTGGTCGCCACATCTCAAGAAAGATATAGTAGAATTGGAAAAGGTGCAGCGAAGGGCGACAAAAATGATAGCAGGGATGGGATGACTTCCCTATGAAGAAAGACTAAGGAGGCTAGGGCTTTTCAGCTTGGAAAAGAGACGGCTGAGGGGAGACATGATAGAGGTATATAAAATAATGAGTGGAGTGGAACAGGTGGATGTGAAGTGTCTGTTCACACTTTCCAAAAATACTAGGACTAGGGGGCATGCGATGAAACTACAGTGTAGTAAATTTAAAACAAATAGGAGAAAATATTTCTTCACCCAACGCGTAATTAAACTCTGGAATTCATTGCCGGAGAACGTAGTGAAGGCGGTTAGCTTGGCAGAGTTTAAAAAGGGGTTGGGCAATTTCCTAAAGGACAAGTCCATAGACCGCTACTAAATGGACTTGGGAAAAATCCACAATTTCGGGAATAACTTGAATAAAATGTTTGTACGTTTGGGTAGCTTGCCAGGTGCCCTTGACCTTGATTGGCCACTGTCGGGGGACAGGATGCTGGGCTCAATGGACCTTTGATCTTTTCCCAATATGGCATTACTTATGTACTTATGAGATGTGAATGAGTGGACTGATGACCACGTTGCAGCCTTGCAAATCTCTTCAATGGAGGCTGACTTTAAGTGAGCCACTGAAGCAGCCATGGCTCTAACATTGTGAGCCGTGACATGGCCCTCTAAAGTCAGCCCAGTTTGGGCATAAGTGAAGGAAATGCAATCTGCTAGCCAATTGGAGATGGTGCATTTTCCGATGGCAACTCCCATCCTGTTGGGATTAAAAGAAAAACAGTTGGGCGGACTGTCGATAGGGCTTTGTCCGCTCCACGTAGAAGGCCAATGCTCTCTTACAGTCCAAGGTGTGCAACTTGTCCTCACCAGGGTGGGTATGTGGAAAGGGAAAAAATGTTGGCAAGACAATTGACTGGTTCAGATGAAACTCCGACACTACCTTCGGCAAGAACTTAGGGTGAGTGCGGAGGACTACTCTGTTATGGTGAAATTTGATATAAAGTGCATGCACTACCAGGGCTTGAAGCTCACTGACTCTATGAGCTGAAGTAACAGCCACCAAGAAAATGACCTCCAGGTCAAGTACTTCAGATAGCAGGAATTCAGTGGTTCAAAAGGAGCTTTTATCAGCTGGGTGAGAACGACGTTGAGATCCCATGACACTGGTGGAGGTTTGACAGGGGGCTTTGACAAAAGCAAGCCTCTCATGAAGTGAACAACTAAAGGCTGTCCAGAGATAGGCTGACCTTCTACACGTTGATGGTAAGCACTGACTGCACTAAGGTGAACTCTTACGGAGTTGGTCTTGAGACCAGACTCTGATAAGTGCAGAAGGTATTCAAGCAGGGTCCATGTAGGACAAGAAAAAGGATCTAGGGCCCTGCTGTCACACCAGATGGAAAACCTCCTCCATTTGAAAAAATAACACTTTTTTGTGGAATCTTTCCTGGAAGCAAGCAAGACTCGGGAAACACCCTCCGAAAGACCTAAAGAGGCAGCCTCTATGTCCTCAACATCCAGGCCATGAGAGCCAGAGACTGGAGGTTGGGATGTAGAAGCGACCCTCGTTCTGGGTGATGAGGGTCGGAAAACACGCCAGTTACTTCTTATTTAATATTGTGATCTCAGTTCTATTTCTGTACAAGTGTTATACTTGAACGTTATGTAAAAATTTTCATAAAATAAAAAATAAATAATAAAAAAAGAATAGCCATACTGGGTCAGATCAATGGTCCATTTAGCCCAATATCTTGCTTCCAACCATGGCCAATCCAGGTCACAAGTACCTGGCAGAATCCTGTTCCATGGGCAAACTGGTGTGGAGATACTACAAAGAGAATATTTTATAGCCACCCCAGTGCAAAAGAAGCTTTATCCATCATTCAACAGCAACACTTATTATGAGACTGGCCACAGACACAGTGACAGTTTGGAGAAGGCAGGCTCATGGTGCTGTAGCTCCACAAGAGGATTGTTCCAGCAGAACTAGAAGCCTAAAAAGCATTAGTTCACATAGAAACATAGAAAAATGACGGCAGATAAAGACCATATGGCCTACCGTCTGCCTGTCCAAGCCATCTATTATCCCTTCCTCTCCCTTAGAGATTCTGGGTACTTGTGCCAAACATTCTTGAAATCAGATACAGTCTTTGTCTCCACCACCTCCACTAGGAGGCCGTTCCATGAATTCACCTTCCTTTCCATGAAAAAGTATTTCTTTAGGTTGCTCCAGGGGCTGTCCCCTTTCACCTTCATCCTATGTCCCTTTATTCCAGAGCTTCTTTCAACTGAGAGAGACTTGCCGCCTATACATTTATACCACACAAGTATAAAACAACTCTATCATTTCGTCCTACTGCCGCCTTTCTTCCAAAGTATACATATTAAGATCTTTAAGTCAGTCCACATATGTTTTAAGACAAAGACCGCTGACCATTTTAGTAGCTGCTCTCTACATCAACTCCATCCTGTTTATATCTTTATTAAGATGCAGTCTCCAGAATTCTACATAGTATTCTCCTTTTACAAAGATGTGCTAGTGATTCTGGTGCGGCAAATGTGGCAAAACCCATTCAATTCCTACGAGCTTTGTCACATTTGCCGTGCTGGAATTGCTTGCATGGCTTTGTAAAACGAGTCCTAAATGAGGTCTCTGAGATTTAGAGAGGTATTACTACTTTTTGTACTGGCCATTCTTCTCCCTATGCACCCAAGCATCCTTCAGGCTTTCAACATCACCTTTACTATCTTAAGATCATCACATAGGATCATACCCAGGTCCTGCTCCTCTTTCATGCACTGCTCACTCAGGTTTTTTGTAGCTCAAATGCCTGAACCTGCATTTTCTGAGCATTAAATCTTAGCTGCCTAATTCTGGACTATTCCTCTTATTTCCAAATGTAAAATTAGTTCTTACTTGATAATTTTCTTTCCTTTAGTTACAGCAGATGAATCCAGAAACCTGTGGGTTGTGTCCGTCTACCAGCAGGTGGCGATAGAGAGCACTCAATTACACTGTTCCTAATAGGATGTAATGCTCCCTGGCCAGTCAGTATATCTCTTAACAGAGCAGAAGGAGAAGATGAAAACCAAAGTGATCCTTTCTTACAGAAGCGCAGCAGAAAAATCGATCTAAACTCCAAAAACCTAAAGGAAAAAAAAAGAGAAACTCCCAACTCCCCCTAAACCTTGCTGCAAAACTCCCCACAGGAAAAAGAGCATACAACAGCAGAATCAGCAAATTAAAAGGGAGGAATCCTGGATTCATCTGCTGTGACTATAAGAGCTAGTTTTATATTCCTTAGTGTCAGCAGCTGATGAATCTAGAAACCTGTGGGACGTTGCAAAGCAATAACTACACAGGAAGGAGGGAGGGGCAGACACAAGACCCGTGAAAAGCACCGCAGAACTGAAAGCAGCATCTTCCCGGGCTGTGACATCCACATGATAGTGCCGCCTGACAAAGGTGCGAGTCAACGACCAAGTCTCTGCCCTGCAAATCTCAATCAGATGTGGTGTGTCTGAGTCTCAGCCCAGGAAGATGCCAATGCTTGCGTAGAATGGGCCCGTAAACTGTCTGGAGGAAAACGGTCAGCCAGAAGGTAAACCAAAGAATTTGCCTCTCGAAGCCACTGGGCAATGGTAGACTTGGAAGCAGCCAATTCTTTCTGAGGCCCCGTAAAAAGCAAAAAAATTATGATCTGACTCACCAAAATTATTAGTCACCTCCAAATAACAGAGAAGAGCTTGCCTAAAATCTAATAAGTGCAGGCGTTGAAAATCCTTAGGATACTGATCCTCCCTAAAAGGAAGGAAAGAATTACGGCTGATTAAGATGGTAGGAGGAAACCACTTTAGGAAGAAACGAAGTAACAGTGGAGGAGTAGCCTAATGGTTAATGCAGTAGATGGTGGACATGGGAAATTGGGTTCAATTCCCGCTGCTGCCTGATGGTCGGCAGTGGGTTAATAAATTGCACCAAAAAGAAAATGTTTTACTCGATGTGGAAACTTAAATGTATAAAACCTCTTTTTCCTCAGGATGTTTTTCGTAAATTAATACAATCTATGGTATTAAGCCATTTAGATTACCACAATGGAATCTATGCAGGATGCAAAGAACATCTAATCAAGAAACTTCAGACTGCATAGAACACAGCAGTGAGGCTAATCTTTGGAAAATCAAAATTCGAATCTGCCAAGCCCCTTCGTGAAAAACTACACTGGCTTCCCATTAACGTATCGCCTTTAAGGTCTGTACCTTGATTCATAGGATTATTTACGGAGAAGTTCCTGAATACATGCTAGATCTGGTTGATTTGCCACCCAGAAACAGTTCCAGTTTCTCCCGATCCTACCTAAATTTACACTATCCAGACTGCAGTGGCCTAAAATACAAATCTACCTATGCATCCAACTTCTCCTTCATAGGAACACAACTTCAGAATGCACTACCCAAAATATTAAAATCAACTCAGAATCATCTAAATTTCAGAAAATTATTGAAGACCACCTTGTTCAAGAAGGCTTACCTTCCAGACTCAACCTAAATTACCTCTTCTTGGTTTCAACAAAATTCACTGACCCTTTTATCTTGTATTATCTTATTATCTTTGCTGTTTTATATACCTATTTGAATACTATCTTACTATTACATTGTTTAATTGTACTTTTCTGAACTGTAGCCTACCTACGGTTATGTGTAAGCCACATTGAGCCTACAACTAGTGGGAAAATGTGGGGTATAAATGTGTGAAAAATAAATACATAAATAAATAAATACATAAATAAATACATATCCTGGGAAACCAGGTTTAATTCCCTCTGCAGCTCCGTGTAACCCTGGTCAAGTCACTTAACCCTCCATTGCCCCAGGTACAACAGTAGTACAATGTACTACTTAGATTGTGAGCCCACTAGGGACAAACCCAGTACGTGTAAAATGAAACTGTAAACCGCATAGGTATAAGCTGTATATACTGAAATGAACTGTTACCACTGCCTCCGAGAAATGGAGAAACGGATCCCTGCAAGAAAGAGCCTGCAAATCACAAACCCTGCAAGCGGAAGAAATGGCCACCATAAATACTGACTTGAGAGTGAGTCTTCACTGTTGCTGAATGCAAAGGCTCAGAGTAGCCTGAAGTGCTCGTAAAACCAAGTTCAGATTCGGACAGGGGCAAAGCACCTGTGGCTTTAAGCGCGTGACTCCTTTCAGGAAGCACATCAGGATGCAAAGCTAGAGGAACACGAGCAATATGACTATAACAGGTAAGGGCTGCCACCTGCATCCACAGGGAGTTAGCTGCTAAACCTTCCTGCAGTCCAGACTGCAAGAAAAGACAAAATCTGCGGTAATGTAGCTTGCAATGACACAATCGCCCTCTCCAAGCACCAGGACTCAAAAAACACACCACACACAGGCGCACACTGCCGAAGTAGAACGCTTCTTGGCCTGAAGTAAGGTAGCTGTGACCAAATCAGAGTAACCTTTCTTGCTCAATTTTGTCTGCTCAAAATCAGGCCATAAGTAGGAGGGCTCCTCCATGAGAACTTGCCCTTGATGGAGATTGGGCACCAGAGGGAGGCACAGCGGCTCGTCCACAAATAGGTGGATCAGATCTGCAAACCAAGATCTCCTGGGCCAATGAGAATCACCCGACCACGTTGCGTCTGCACATGACGTTGCGTCTGCACATGACGGAGCACTCTACCGATCAATGGTCATGGAGGAAAGGCATAAAGCAGAACCAGCCATGGAAGGAGAAGAGCATCTAGACCTTTGGTGCCCCGCTCCCTTCTGCTGCTGAAGAACTGAGGTGCCTTTGCCTTGACATTCGTCACCATCACGACTGGATGATCAAGTTGAAGGCTGCCGGTAAGAGCTCCCATTCCCCTGGATCTAGAGTGGTGCAGCTGAGAAAGTCGGCCTGTACAATTTCCATTTCCACAATTTGAGCCACCAAGAGCTGCGGCAAGTGAGCCTCTACCCACCAGAGAAGCAAAGCCACTTCCTCTGCCAGCTGAGGACTGAGTGTGTCACCCTGATGGTTGCTATAAGCAACCGCTGTCATGTTGTCAGAAAACACTCTCATCAGCTTCCCCCATAGGAGTGACAAGAATGCTAGAAGCGCCTTACGGACTGCCCGACGATCCAAGCAATTGATGAGCCATAGTGCCGCTGTCAGAGACCAGATGGTAATGGGAGAGACAATGCGCCCCCATCCCCAGAGACTGGCATTGGTGATCACCACCGTCCAATCTGGGGACTTTAGAGGAATGCTCTGAAGCAAATTGGCTGACCACATCCACCAATTCAGACTGTGCCGGGCCGTCGGCTGAAAAACCAGCCGCCTCTTGTAGTCCTCCGAGATCAGAGACCATCAACTCAAGAGAGACTGTTGTAGGGGTCTCATGTGAGCTTGGCTCAAGGCACGATCTCCAGAGTGGCTGCCATTGATCCCAAGAGATTAGAGAAGCCCACACCCAAGGAGCATGACCCAACAGCAGAAGACGAACCTGCTTCTGAAGCATGAGACGTCTGTGGTCCGGAAGAAAGACACGACCGAGTTTTGAATAGCACCCCTAGATACTCTCATCATTTGGGAAGGGACCAGATGACTTTTGGAAAGATTGTTCTTCAGGCCTTGGGATGGGTGATTAGACACCACTCGAGCTGTGGCTAGGGGGCTGTCCTGGGCCAGAAGATTAGCCAGTTGTCCAAGTAAGGGTGAACTCGTATCTCCTCGTCATGCAATGCAGCCACCATCATGACCTTCACTTTTGAAAAGGTCCGAGGAGCCATGGCCAGGCCAAAGGGTAACACCTGAAAGTATTGACCCAAAATGGCAAAGCGCAGAATCGCCGATGAGGAGGCCAAATGGGGATATGAAGGTAAGCCTCCTTCAGGTCCAGGGATGTGAGATGGAATGTCACATCTGTGGCCGTGACCCCTCTCAGACTCACTGTATTTCCGGCGGTCAGCTTCTGAGCTGGCTCTGGTCTGTTCTTCCTGTGTTAGTTCTGTCTTTGTTTCTGTGTGCTGGCTGCATTGGATTGTGTGTGTGCTGTTTCCCGTTCCAGATTTCAGCCCAGTCCAGTCCAGATCTTCCGGCCTGCCAGACTTGATTGTTTTGTTTGAACCTACACAGCACCCGTAGTCGCCTGGTGATTGCTGCAGTGAGCCTCAGCTGCTGCTGCTGGGCTTATTAGCCATTCTGAAACTCTCTGCTTTGCCTTTGATCGTCTAAGGCCCTGGTTTGTTGGTGCTTGCTGCACTTCTGCCTAGTCCAGTTTATACTTTGTATTCTTGCCTGATTCTAGCTTAGTCTTCGTGTAGCCTTGTGTCTGGTACTGCTTGTTTTCTGTATTGCTTGTTGCCCAGTCTTGCTCTTGTTTGTATGTCTTTATCTAGTGCTAGGTTGTCTGTGTTTCTTGTTCAGTGGCTGCCTGGTAGCTTTCAGTTCTGTCTCTTATCTATCTGTGTTTGTTCCCTGTTTCAGTGGCTGCTTGCAGCTTTCAGATCTGTCCCTTATCTATCTGTGTTTGTTCCCTGTTTCAGTGGCTGCTTGCAGCTTTCAGATCTGTCCCTTATCTATCTGTGTTTGTTCCCTGTTTCAGTGGCTGCTTGCAGCTTTCAGATCTGTCCCTTGTCTGTCTGAGAGTCCTAGTCTAGTTTTCTGCCTAGCCTCCCCTGTGTGCTCTAGTCCCTGTGTGTATCCTGCCGGTATCTAGTTCCAGCCTTGTCCAGTAAGTCCTGCCGGCCACCTGCACTCTGGGGCTCAACTCCTGAGGAATGGTGGCTAAGTGCAGGTGAAGTCTAGCTGGCCCTGTCAGAGTTCCCAAGGGCTCACAATCCGAGTTCTTGCTTTTTGGAAAGCGTGACATGGAATTATAGAATGCACTGCTTCCACGCAAAAGTGGTTAACTCAGAGGGACTGAGTCACCCGCCTAGAAACCACAAAATAGATGGAGTAGTGCCCCTGACTGTGTTCCGCGAAGGGCAAGAGCACTACCACTGCGAGGCTGAGCAGATACAAGAGGGTAGAATGAACTGCCTCTCGCTTCAAAGAAGCAGCACACGGATACACCAAGAAAAAAAAATCTCTGATGAGAGTGAATAACTCGGGCTTGTAACTGTCGCAAATAAGATCCAGGACCCACTGGTCTGAAGTAAGTTTGGCCCACTCCTTGTAACAGTGGGACAAGTGTCCCCCTACCTTCAAACTCAGAGTGGACCTGCACCCCATCATTGCGAGGAACAGGAAGTAGCAGAGGGTCTGCCAGTGATCCCAGAAGAGCGCTTGTCTGTATGAAAGGACTACTTCTGTTGAAAGCGGGACTTAGCCGAGAGAATAAAAAAAAGAGATCATCCGGGATGTCACTATTCCCTAAACCAAGACCGCTGCTGACTCACTTTAGCAGGACGAGGCTTGTCCTCTGGCAAACGCCGAGTTTTTGAATCTCCCAGATCCTTGAACAACTTTTCCAAATCTTCACCGAAAAAAAAGTTTACCCTAAAAGGGCAACCGAACCAAGTGCTGTTTGGAAGCTGCGTCTGTGACCCAATGGTGCAACCACAACAACCGACAGCCAGTCATCTCCAAAGCCATCTGCTTGGCAGACACCTGGACCAGGTCCTTTAGATTGTAAGCTCCTTTGAGCAGGGATTGTCCTTCTATGTTAAATTGTACAGCGCTGCGTAACCCTAGTAGCGCTTTAGAAATGTCAAGTAGTAGTAGTAGTAGTAGGTCATACAGAGTGGCAAACCAGTCTCTGCATCAGGAAACTCAGAGGATGGTTGAGCTCATGAATCCAAGGCGTCGGCCACTTGTTGCACCCAAGAAAGGGACACACGGGATGTGTAAGAACCACAGACAACCACTTGAAATGCTAAGGCTGACACCCCAAAGGACATTTTTAGTGCAGATTCCAGCTTGCGATCCTGCACGTCCTTGACAGCAAAGCCACTCTCAATGGGCAACGTGGTTTTCTTTATCATTGCCGCCACAAAGGCATCCACCTTAGGCAGCCACAAGCGCTCTAAATCGTCCTGCACCACTGTGTCGCGCCTTCACCTTCGCTACCCATAGACCCACATCAGGAGTAGACCACTGAGCACAGATAAGCTCATGCATGGACTTTTGAACAGGAAAGACCTTAGGTGGTCTTTTAGTTCTGGCTATCTTAGAATTAGCCAAAGCCGTTGCCTGCGCCTCTGGAGAAAAAATGTTTAAGGCCAGCAAAACATCAGAAATAAAGGTAGGCAGCTCCTCTCTGTGGAACACCCGCACAGCTGAGGGGTCATCAGCTTCAGTCATGAGAGGATCTAAGTCCTACAGGGTTTCTAGGTTCACAGATGCCACAGAAGAGGCAGCCCAACAGAAGGGCTCAGAGACAAAGGGGCGTCAACTCTCAATCTGACCTAGATCTCCAACATCTGTGTTTTGAAGCAGAGGCCTCCTGCTCAGAAGAGGAAGGACTCACAGGGGTCACCATATCTGCTGAATTCTCCACCCCAGAAGAAGAGCGCTTCAACAAAAAGGTGCGGTGATGCAATAAAACAAACTGCGGGGGGGGGGGGGGGGGGGGGGGGGAGAGAACATCCAACTCCCCTGTGAGGAAGCTCCCCAGCGTTTCCCTGTAGCAAACTGCTCTAACTGCCAAAGCGGGAGTAGTTGCAGGTTGAGTGAAGTGAGGCGACACCGACACTGAGGTAACCGTGGAGGATGCCTCCAACATGGCTGCTGGCTCCTCTGAAAGCAGAGTGTGATTCCCACCCACGGGAAGACCCAGCCTCAAATTCTACGCCGGCAATATTGGGCGCATCAGGGCTCAAACACCCTCCCTGACGAAGACCCGACGCTGCTCTCTGCTTCCCACAGTGGGAGTAGTGCTTTACCAACTCTGCCGCCATAAATAAATAAAATGGAGAGAGATGCTGCAAGGGGGAGGACCCTCACCCCAGGAGGTCAAAGGCAGCTCAAATTGCTGAAGAGAAAGAAGCTGGAGCCAGCTTACTCTCCCAAACAGCTAACAGGCACTGAGAAAGTGCAAGTCTCATTCCTGGCTCTTAGCAAATTTTCTAGCCACTCTAATCCATACTGGGTAGAGAGACTATCCTTTATTACCAGAGAACCAGTTGTCTTTAGAGTTGCAACTTGAGGCTCCATACTTATCAGCCTCTTTTCTGTTGAACAAAGTTTATCCATGTCCGCCACTTTAGAGACGGAGTCTGAGAAAACTGGCAAAGCTGCCCGCTGCTCTCCCCATCAGCCTCAATTCTATTCCAAATGACTTTCAAAGAAACATACCGAGAGGCAATATCCACATTAGTGGTTTCCAAAACCAGAAGAAAGTCTAGTTTAGGCAATGGAACAAGGTTCCCTCCCTCTAAAAAAAAAAAAAAAAATCTGAGGTAAGGTTACCACTTGTAGTTTCTCCATGAAGTGTCTCATTAGTAGGATCCAGTACAAAACCAGGTGGTACTGGACATATGAGAAAGGGTCTTTTCTGCTGTACTCCTGGTCCTGCATAGTTCCTGTGTTGTAGATATTAACCCCTGGATTTTATATAGTGTGACTTGAGGTGAACGCGCAAATCCGGTCGTATTCTGGATTTGCATGCAACTTAATTAACTTCAGCCAATTAGTGCAGATAATTGAACTTAAGCAATTACTGACCTAATTGGCATTAATTAGAATTTATGCACACAAATGTCTAAGTGTATTTTATAAAGGTATGCGCATACATTCTAAGATGTGGATCTGAAAAGGGCCATGGGAATGGCATGGGTGGGTCATGGGTATTCTTAGAATTTACGCACACATAGAACATGCACGTTCTGCACATAATTTAGGCATCGGTATTTACACCAGGTTTTCAGTGGCTTAAATGGCTGCGACTAAATATAGTTGCAGAAAATGGGTGTTGGGTATATTCTATAAACACCACCTACATTTTGGCATATTTTATAAACCGCACCTAAATTTAGATGTGATTTATAGAATATTCCTAGATATATTTATTTTTAACACTGATTTTTTAGGCATGATATATAGAATCTAGCCTTAAATGCTTATCCATAGGGCCATGCAGAGGAGTACTTAATTTGGGAGAGCTTTTACACTTTGCTTTCCTTTTCCCCATGCATAAAAAGTTAGATAAACTGTTACCTAAAGATGTAAAACTCTACCAATGTGTATAATTCCTTTGTTGCTGCTTCAATGCTCTAAAAGGGCCTGGCACGCCCCTTTGGCTATACCCTGCAGACTTGCCATAAGCAAGACATGCTTTAACTTCCTCCTGGTGTGCAATAATGATGTCTGTGGCAGTAAGAAGGAACGAGCAACTCCCTCAAAATGCAAATAGTCAGGTGTTTAGATATCAGAAGTCTACCATAGCTCTCCACTCAGATATCTCCTCCCCTGGACTATTCTTCAAGCTTCATCAAGTACCTCCTCATGTCATCCAGACCATCAGGGGTATCTACCCTATTACAAAAAATTTTGGTATCATCCACAAAGAGACAAACCTTACCAGACAGCCCTCTTGGCAGTATCACTTACAAAAAAGTTGAACAGGACCAAGAACTAAACCTTGCCACATATCACTGGTAACATCCTTTTCTCCCAGAGTTAGTTCAATTTACTACTACCCTCTATTGCCTAACCCAGTTAGTCACTTTAGAGACCTTACCAAGGGCACTCGGTTTATTAGTCATTTATGTCTGTGTCAAAGGCTTTGCTAAAATCAAAGTACACCACCACGTCTAGAGTTCTCTCTCAATTCAACTCTAGTCAGATCTTTCTGACAAAACCTGCCTCTAGTGAATCCACTGAATTTTAGAAACCTCACTGTTTTATATATTCCATTTCTTACCTAGAATATTTCCTTTCATTCTAATTTTTTTTAGCACGTATTACTGACCTGACTATAGGGACCTGAAAATTCTGAGTGGAAGATCAAACTAGTATGCTGTAAAGTCAGTATAGACAATGGTAGAATAATATTTAAAAATCATACTAAGAAAATGAAGTATACATGATAAAAAAAATAACCGGTAAAAGCAGTGATCACTGTACATCTTCAGCAGGTTCCTATCACAAGCAGACAGGTACCTAGAATCAAAATCCCTTTTGGAAAATGGCTTCCCCCTAAAATCACAGGTCAGAAGTCTTGGAATGGATAAGGACTTGGCTAGTGGGGTCATCATGAGGTTGAAGAGAATAGGTGACAGTGGTGATTCCTTGGCTTCCAAGGTGATGATGTGTTTGTGCCAGACTTCACTTGGTAAGTTCTGGTGGTTACAAAACCCTTGATCCATTTGAGTGTGTTTCCGCCGATGCTGAAGTAGTCTAGGAGTCTTAGTAGTATATTATGGTTGACCATGTCAAACGCACTGGACATGTCGAATTGTAGAAGTATACTTTTACCCATTGCTATTTCCTGTTTGAATTTAGTTAAGAGAATAAGTAGTACTGTTTTGGTGCTGTGTAGGGGGCGGAATCCTGATTGTGATTCGTGTAGTATTGTGAATTTATTTATGTAATCATTGAGTTGTTTGGTTACCATGTGAAGATCAAGTTAATTCCGTAGTAACCAAAACCATTAGAACATTATGGAAGCTGAAAAGAATCAGATCTTTCTTCCTGTTTTCTACTTTTTGTTCCCTTGTACAAACATTAGTCATTTCACAATTGGATTACTGCAACTCAGCCTATTTAGAGAATAAGGAATCCCTCATCAAAAAACTTCAAAGTACCCTAACTACTGCTGCTAGACTCATATGCAAAGCTTCAAAATTCAATAGGGCATCCCCACTATTATCTAAACTACATTGGCTACCAATCAATGCCAGGACAGTTATCTACAAAATTATCTCTCGTATGAGCCTAGATTACATGATAAAGCTGATAGATTTACCTACCTTTAATACGTCTACTAGATCAAGAAACTCTCTCAAACTACATTTTCCTAGCTATATAAACATCAGATATAAATCCATATTGACTCATACACAGATTAAAAATGGTGGAACACCATCCCTAGTGAGATAAAAAGGATTACCATCTAATATTTCACAAATTTCTCAAGGCATTCCCTTTAACAAATTTTTGCATTGCCAGACAATGAACTAAACAGCAAATGTTATACCTTTATTTGTTTGCTCTTTTCAAAATATCACTGTTTATGTTTTCTTCATAATTGTAAAAATATATTGTATGCATTTCTAGTCTTAAATACTGTAAACCACATAGAACTGAATAATTAACATTCAGATTATGTGGGATATTAGCACCAATAAATAAACTACACACCCCTTCTGTTGTTGCATTACACTGTATCAATAATCATTATTTGTATGTTCTACTGTGCACTCTATTACGATGTTTCATTTGTATTCTGTTGACGTTGTTTATCTCAATTATATGAATGCTCTATCGTGTGTTTTATGTCTGTCTGTCTTCTGATATACTGAAATTCAAGGGATAAATTACAAAAACTGGCATAAGTATAGCATTCTATCTGCACATTTCATCTACATACCTGGACACCACTGAGTTGGATGTAATCAAATATAAACCAAGCCAAGCAATGACACATAAAAAACACCATAATGTCCCATCTGAAAACATAATGAGCTGCCCATCCAATTATTAAACTGGCAACAAAACATTCTGAAATTGGTTCACAAATGATCATTGCAGGTAGCATGTTAAGTCGCAGTTTAGCCCACCTAAAAATTGAAAGAAAGAAAGAAATTAAGTTTTAACAAAAATCTCCCTCCTTAATTAAATCAAAATATACATTCTGTAATCTACAAGTTTACAACACCAGAATTATTGGGTCACAAAAACCCATCTGTTTCTTTGTATTTTCCAAATCGACAGTATTTTCAAAATAGCATAACATCATAAATTTTCAAAGTCAGCTGAAGTTGTTCATTTTTCCCATTTGTGCATTTTGCAGAACTTTTAATGAACTTAAAACATAAAATTTAATTTGCAGGTTAGATACTAAGCATGCTTCAACTTTGGGCTCTCTCTGTGTTCCTAACAGCCCCCATGCTACATGACTGAGGGACCTACGCTCGAGCATCGGGCGGGAGGGCATCCATGCATGTGCAGTGGGGCGCTGCTGGAGAGTTCTACTCTTGGCTGGTCGGCGACCGCAGCGGGCTCTGAAAGATGACATCACCCTTCTGTGGGAATGCTTGGTCTGCTGTCCTTGGAGAACATCTGCTGTAGGTGAGTAACTTTGCCTTTTCTCAGTCTCTGGCTGTCTTGCTACAGCTTTCGACTCCTAACCATGACTCTCTTACTCAACACCCTCACTTATCACCCCTACCACTGCAATTTCCCCACCCCTGTCTGTTCATCTGTCCAATTTAGATTGTAAGCTCTGTTGAGCAGGGACTGTCTTTTCATGTTAATTTGTACAGCGCTGCATAAGTCTAGTAGCGCTATAGAAATGTTTAATAGTAGTAGTAGGGCCAATTTGCATAATTCACAAGCTTTATCCCGCACACGATTGTTCAATCACACAATCAAAACATTGCTTCTTTGATAAGGGCTGACTCTTCACTAGACAGCTGCATGGGAGCAGGGATAGTGGGATTCCTGCGGGTATCCCACAGGGATCCCCTCCATGTCTGCGGGGATCCCGAAGTGATGGACCTGGGTCAGTGGGAATCCCATGGGGATGGACCCAGGTCCTTAAGGATCCCCGCGGAAGTGCCTTCCTTTCCCTGAGTGCAGGGTGCCCTCCAGGCACATACCTGAGGTACGCTGGTAGTCTAGTGGCTTCTTCGTGGCAAGAAAGATCCTCACTCTTTCCTGCCCACTGCTGCGATTCTGATCCTCTCCTTTCTGCTCTTTTAAAATGGTCACCGCTGGAAGTCTTGGCAGCCATTTTAAAAAAGCAGAGAGGAAAGGATTAGCACAGTGGCAGCGGGCAGGAAAGAGTGGAGATCTTTCCTGACCCAAAGAAGCCATTAGACCACCATGGTGCCTCAAGCTTTATACCAGGAGGGCACCCAGAGTTGAAGGGGAGGTGGATGGATGGATTCTGGAATTGGGATGGTAAAAAGGGTGAGTCTATGTTTCCCCTGCCTCACACCCCAGTCATCGCTGTACACGCAAAACAAAGTGAGGAAACCTGTGAGCTACTGCATCCACTTTGTCGTTCTTTATTGTTGGTGGCATTTTTATTTAATCTCACTTATATTTTCAAACATGCTGGCTTGTGCAGCATATGGACGTACACAGAGGAAATATAATGATGGAATAACTTTTTATAGGTAAAGTAGTAATTTGTTATAAATCGTAATCAGTGTGTCATTTGGAGGGGCTGGTTATAGGGCCACCTTAGAGCTGTTATATTAGTGCAGAGATTTTTTTTCTTCTGGTAAAGGGCCACTAAAACAAACAACATGTTATGAGAATCAGGTGCTCAACATTCAGAGTTTCTAGTTATCTATTTACTTGACAAGTAGTCTAGTGATTAGTGCAGTGGACTTTAATCCTGGGGAACTGGGTTTGATTCCCACTGCAGCTCCTTGTAACTCTGTGCAAGTCACTTAACCCTCCATTGCCCCAGGTACAAATAAGTACCTGTATATACTATGTAAACCGCTCTGAATTTAGTTGTAAAAACCACAGAGAGGTGGTATAACAAGTCCCATTTCCATTCCCTTCCCTACATTCCACATTGAACATGAATTAGGTTGAAACCTGGGAGCATTTAAAATATTTTTTTCCTGTGCCTACATCAAAAGAAAAAGATGGCATGTGGAAACTTGCTCCTTTTGTTTTGTGAATTGCAGTGGTATATTACAAAAATGCTCATGCCTTTTTTATTACTACTTGTTCACAGAAAGGTATTCAATAATTAGGGAAAGGCTTCCTTCATGCAGAAGTTTTGTCCAGCATTAGTCTAAATGTGCCAACATTGTCCAGGTCAGCACACTAACCACCAAGTTTATACAAAGTTAATTATGTTCAGTAGAAATTAAATCCGTTGCCTCATGATACTTGCTATATGAATATTCCATTACTGTTTCATTATTGCTACCTTGGAAACTCAAATACAATTTAACGCAAGTATAACTGTTTTTAAGGCGCTGATTAAGGATACTTCGTTTTACAAGTTTGAATTAATCTCTCTCTGCTTCATGTATCAAAAAATACATGCAACACTTTTTTGTGGCGTTTGCCTCACAGATTTTATCTTAAGAGTTGCAGAAAATCTTGTTTATCATATCAGATGGCAGTAATTTGGAACTCTTTACCTACTGCCACGAGATTATTAGAGTTCCAGAAAAAGCTAAAAATTCACTTGTTTCATATTTACAGTTTATCAAATAATGCTTGATGTTTTTTCTGTTTTTAAAGTTGTTTTACAGTATTACTCCTATAACTGACAAGGTACCAGTGGAATATATGACTTGGCTGTAATGTAATGCAATGCACTATTCTTAAATGCACTACGAATATTAGTACATTCATTAATTACTAGTAATATTATTTTAACTTATTACACTCTGGCATTTGACAAACAGAATACAGAATACAGCAGTAGAACTTAAGGAAGCAAAGAAATGGGACCATGTATCCTCTTTATTGAAAAGCAAACACTGGCTGCTGATTTCTCATTAGATTACTTTTAAGATACTAATTCTGGTATATATGATTCAACAAACAGGACTACAACATCTTCTGTCTCACTTATTGAGATACCGATCTGCAAAATGAAATCTATTTATATCACCATTCAAACTAATATACCATGATACGATTTGTAGCTCTCTTTAGTGTTGTTGATCTCACATACTGTAACAAACTCCCAAATTATCTGCATTTAGAAGGATCCTATCAGTCATTTAAAAAAATGTTAAGCCTTATTTCAGGGTAGGTTTGGATCTGAATAAACGTATTTTCTTTCTATATCGTCTGCTAACAGTGCTGGCTCTCTGGGCAGTTGGCTGGTATATAATATGCGACCTAGTACTTATGTAAAAAAACAATTTTTAAAAATATATATTATTGTATTATAAGTTTTGTATTTTTTTTCAAATGTTTAAGATTTTGTTTGTAAACAGATTTGACGGGATACCAAATAACAGTATATCAAATTTTAGATTATAAACTGTAAAGCATTCTACTTAACATAACTGACTAAATCTGTTGTGAAGAAATTACAAAGAATAGACTTTAAAAAATGTTAACATATGCAGAGAACATCAGGCAAGATTATATGAGAAGAAAGAATTGTTCTTTCATACAAAGCATCCATAATTTATAATGAATTTGAGAAATGTCATTCATACAATATACAAATACATTATTTACCTTATCATTCTTAACTGGAACTGAGAAATAGAATATGATCCCGAGTTTTGCAATGCAACTTGTGTGGCCATTGCAAATTTCCAACCTCTGAAAATGAACACACCATTAAAAAAAACACATTAGAATCCTTGGTATAGTATTATGTCATGGAACAAAATTCTGAAACGTCCTAAAACTATATATATATATATATATATATATATATATATATATATATATATATATATATATATACACAGTGCTAAGTAATACATGGATTGGGAAATGGACGCTGTTTTGGTGGTATGAGTAGTTTTGAACCAGAATTTTTCCCACTCTTTTTCGTTTAATTGGACATTTAAATCACGTTCCCATGATTGCATGGTGTTAGCTGGCGAATTGAATTTTGCTAATTGAATTATTTTGTACCATTTAGAAACAATAACTTTTTTGGAAGATATAAAAGACTTACAAAGTTGCCAGCAGCTGTATTACTTAGCACACAGAGCTGTATGGACTTCAGCTAAGCTTGCCAAGTTGAACACAACAAAAAACAAAAAACAGTTGGAATAAATGTTGGACATGTGAAATGGATGATGGAAATCAAACACATTATTTACTCTTGTCCAATCTATCAAGAATACTGGAACTCTGTTTGGGACACTGTATCATCTACTTTGAATATCCAGGACACTTTATCATATAATATAGTCATTTTAGGATCTCTAATGATATTATCACCACTAGATAGTTACCAAGCACAACTACTGGATATATTGTTATGTCAAGCCTTAAGAACTCTTTTCTTTTGTTGGAAAGACCTATCCAAAGCAAATTATCTAACATGGTGGAATTCTGTGTGTATATTAGCTAAATACGAATATGCAGCGGCTGAAAAATATAACTCACTAATTAAATACAAAAAAATATGGTCTCCTTTACTAGATCAACTACACAATAACCTCCCTCAGAGCTGAAATTTGTGTATGTATACTCCTGTGACTACTATGATTTATTATTGCAATAATTATTGTCTAATCTTGACTTGAACATGTATACTGATGCTTTGTCATTGTTATCCTGTTATGTTGGCTAATTGTATTTATTTTAGCTTCTTAAAACTCAATGAAAATATTGGAATTAAAAAAAAAAAAAACTATAAACAGTGCAATCCGATTAAGTGCAAGGGTCTGGGACCAAAGAAATGCATGGAGTTAACCGGAGCGTGCACTTAACCGTTGTGACCCAAAGAAGCTTGACATCTGATAAACATATGTACAGTACTGTTTATTATACGTACAGTATACAGTCTCCGTTAACTGACGTTAGGCATACTTGAAGTAATCAGTTACAGTCCTCTGTACAGGAGAAGGTTGTTGAATTTCGTCAGCATGTGCCTCGCTGCTCATTTCATCATCTGTTTCATCATCAGCCACTGTTGCCTGTGTGTAGGCGCATATCTTGACATCAGTGCTGTTGTCAGCTGTTTGTAGATCGTAATCAACAACTACGTAGTGATGAAACTCCTCTTCAGTAATACCAGCTGGGATGTCAATAACCTGTTCATCTGACGCGTTTGCAACAGCTGCATCTGTTTCATCCCTCTCCACATCCTTAACAAAGCTTGCCCGCTTATAGCAGTTCACAATGGTTGCCTGTGTAACATAATTCCAGGCTTCTTTCTGCATATGTAGGGAATCCAACAGTGATAGATTACGAGCCAGTTCAACGGCAGGTTTATCCTTGCCAGTCTGGCCATCCATAATGCTCATCAGACGACGTAGCACAAGAGCCCGATAATGTTGTTTGAAATTGGCTATTATGCCCTGATCCATAGGTTGGATCAGAGAGGTAGTGTTTGGTGGCAGGAAGACCACCTTGACATTAGACAGTCTGACATCATCCCTGTGTGCAGCAACAAAGCAACAAAATCTCTTTTGTGCTCGCATTCTACTGTCTAACTTTTTAGCCACTGCTTCCAAATTTCCCCAGTCATCCAGGAATTTGCGTTAGCCTTGAAAAACACAGGAAGTCTCTTAACTTTCTTGAAGCAACGGGGCTGTTTGCTCTTTCCAATGACGAGGGGTTTCAACGTCTCACTCCCATCCATATTGCAGCAAAGGAGGATCTTCAGTCGGTCCTTCAACGTTTTACCTCCAGTAGTTTCGGCATGCTTGAATGCAAGTGTTCCATCAGGAATCACTCGCCAGTAGAGACGGTTTTCGTCAGCATTGAAATATCACGAGGTGCAAACTCGTTCAAGATGGTAGGAAGAACTGAAACAACTCAATTTTCAGCACCAAAGTCATCAGCGTCTTGTTTCTCACCATGCTGTTTCATGAATTTTATGTTGTTCCTCTCCTTCCATCTTTCCAACCATCCAATAGTGGCTTTGAATTCAGTTAGTCCAAGACTTTCAGCTAGCTGGTTAGCTTTCTCCATAAGCAATGGACCACTGACAGGAAACTGTCTGCTCCTGACTCGAGAAAATCACTGAAAAAGAGCATCTTCTACCTCTTCAGCTTTTCCCGCCCTTTTACGTCTCCTGCGTGGATTTGAATTGTTTTGTCACTCTTCCAGAAGCTGATCTTTCTGCTTCAAGACACCTGAAATTTGACTGGGATTGACACCATATTCTGTAGCAATAGATGCTTGACTGTTTGTTTTCTAATTTTTTAAGAACTTCTATTCGTTCAGCCAGTGTTAAAGTCTTACAGTTCCGCCGCAACGACGACTCCAGTGTACACTCTTAACAACATTCTTTCACTTATTCTGCCTGTGGCAGTTAAAGGGCCAATAAATTTGAAATCTCGTTGGTTGTCACGTGCCAATCGGCTTCCACATTCCGTGCACATGCTCATGCGGAGTCTTTCCTGCAGTGGAGCAGTCTTAAACCATGCATATAAGCGAATCTTGCACTTATCAGTGGTGCGCAAAACCGGTTTGTCCCCATAGAAATTGATGGTGCCAAAAACGGGACCGAAGTACGGCATGCAGTTAAACAGAGTATGCGCTCCTCCGACGTGGTGTGTGTGTATATATATATATATATATATATATATATATATATATATATATATATAAAGAGAGAATAAATCACCTCACACATTCTACCTCAAGGTCTTGTATTAGGCTTGTCACAAACTACGTATTTATACAGAGAAATATTATTTTATTACTGCTAGTTAAAAAAAAAAAAAAAAAGATATGTTACCTTTATCTACTGCCTTCCTCAAAAGAAAGCTCAACCCCAAATGGTTTACAGAAAAACAAGAGTCAAATAATGTAGTAATACAATACTAATAAAAACAAATAATCAAAAACCTAGGATTCTTTAAAATACAAGCACGTCAGTAAATAGAAAAACACATTAAGGTTACAAGTTAAACCATCCTATAATCACTAAAGGATAAGTCACAATCAATCTCCTCAATTTAGAGAGCTATAGCAATTAAACTACCCACTTTAACAAACTCACATACCACCCAAGCCCATCCAATATCACCTAGTAAAACTAGCCCTCCTATTTACAGCAGCAGCTTGTTCATATACCGGTTTACATCTCAGCTTTGTTCAATTTTTATGTATTTTAAAGGTATGGAGAAATTATGCCTTACCAGATTTTTCTTTCCTTTCGGCAGATACACTGTTCTGCACAGTTATCCCTCCTATCAGTAAATGAGGTACAGAAAATGGAGCTTTACCAGTGACTTCACTAGTATTAGCTGGTGCTGCTCCCTGGAAAGATCCAGTATGCATCTGCCAAAGTAGCAGAAGGTCCCTTTTTGTAATGCACCCAAGCAGCATCAACGACTGCAGCTGCAATGAACAGCAGGCGAGCATAACACCACAGAGCGGCACTCACTACTCTGCATACTCCAGGATACAGAAACACTATGGGTTACCCATATTTCTGGAAATTGTAACACTTGTGATTAAATTCAAAATTTTTTTTGTTACACAGGGAAATTGGAGAGCACACCCACAGTCCTGGGCCCAAGCCTTCTGAGGGTGGGTTGCAGAATAGCGTAGCTAACTAAAGGAAAGAAGATTATCAGTTAAGACATTTTTGCCTTCCTTAGCATCAGTTCCACTGTTCTGCAAAAGTGGGATGTACTGAAGCAGATCTACTAGGCAGGGGAAAACAAGGACCCCCGAATGATGACCCTGCCAAAGACTAAATAGACCCTGGTTGACTTGTCCAATTTGTACTGCTTGACAAATGAGAATGGAACAATGACCAAATTGCCGCCCTACAAATTTCTTCAGGAACCACCCAGAATGTGGTCTGAGCCTGTGTGGAGTAGGCCTTCAGGCCCTTAAGCACTGGACAATTCTTACAAGCGTAGGCTGTCTCAGTCGCCTTGATCCACCCAGCAATGGAGGCCTTAGAGGCTGCTTGGCCCTTCCTTATGCCATGGAAAATAACGAGATGGTTCGAGAGGTGAAAATCATCCATTTCCTTAAGGTACAGCAGCAGCGTCCTCTGGACGTCCAGCCTGCAGGAGCAGAGCCCTCTTCCACAAAAGAGGGCAAATAAACTTCCTGATTCATATGGAACGGAGAGACCACCTTAGGGAGAAAGGAAGGGACCATACAAAGAGAAACAATCTTCCACAATGGAGATATGGGTCCCGACAAGGCAGGACCTACAGCTCAGAAACTCTTCGGTCTGAGGTGATGGCACCCAGAAATATCTTGAGTGTGAGGTCTTTAATGGAGGCCAAGCGCACAGGCTCAAATAGAGCCTCAGCCAGAACTCTGTAAAGGAGTGTGCAAATGCCCCATGCTTCTCAGGAAACAGGACATCTCTGTGCAAAACCAGGGACGTGTCTTTCACTTTACCCCAAAAACTGGGCAGAGCAGCCACCTTACCCTTAGCCGTTATCAGCGTCAGCTTTGCTCTACTTCAATCGGGACTGACTGAACTAGAGCAAAGCTGACGCTGATAACAGGTAAGGAAAATAGAAGCTAAGAAGGTAGGGACACTACTAGGGACTAGAAAAGTATGGTGCCCATGGACAGCCCCGTATATTTATACATGTTTTGTTTTCACAGGGGGAAGTCCTTGAGACAGCCCATTGTATGGGCGAAACATGCATGTCGGATGTTATTAAACCCCCCAGTCCAACACATCTAAAAAAATGAGCATTGCTTTAACTCAAATAATATAATCAAAGTATAAGAACTGAAAGTGAAAATGTACCGATGAAGAGGTGGGTGCTAGATTCATTACCATATATAAATTCTGGTAATGAGCAACGCTGAGGATACTATTAGCTAATAAGAAATATTTACATATATATATGAAGTAACTAGTATATTCAACGTTTATTTCTGGGAACCGGAAGTAAGCAGTGAGTTTGGTTCCAGATAGGAAGAATTGATGAAAAGAGCCATTGGTGCAGTTAAAAGAAAATGGGGCATACAATCAGGGTCTACAACAAGAAAGGCCCAAGATGGAAACAAACGTTTTTTGGACAGACAGCCTGGAACTGAAACAGACAGGTGTGGAGTTGTATTCTAGGTCCCAAATAAATTCTGAAGGACTGACTGACCAAACTGGCTGTAGCATTGACAATCCTGCTCTAGGTAATAGTGAGATGTAAATGTATGGATTGAAGCTCATGTTGCAGATCTGCAAATCTCCTCTATGAAGGCTGACCTTGAGTGGGTTACCAACACAGCCACAGCTCTGACATTGTGAGTCCTGACATGACTCTCTACAGTCAGCCTGGCTTGGGTATAAGAAAATGAAATAGTAACATAGTAACATAGTAGATGACAGCAGAAAAAGACCTGCACGGTCCATCCAGTCTGCCCAACAAGACAACTCATGTGTGCTACTTTTTGTGTATACCCTACTTTGATTTGTACCTATGTTCTTCAGGGCACAGACTGTATAAGTCTGCCCAGCACTATCCCCGCCTCCCAACCACCAGTCCCGCCTTCTAGTCAATTAGAAAGAGTGCATTTATTGATGGCAGCCCCCATCCTGTAGAGGTAAAAAGAAACAAAAAGTTGGGTGGCCTAAACATCGGCTTGTCCCTTCAAAATAAAAGGCCAAGGATCTCTTGCAGTCCAGAGTGTGCAGGGTGAACTCGCCAGGGTGGGCATGTGGCTTTGGGAAAAATGTTGGCAGAATAACTGACTGGTTAAAATAGAATTTCAACACTACCTCAGGAAGGAACTTAGGATGAGTAGATCTTGTGGGCTATGCCCATGTTGCGAGACCACTCACGTTGCTGCATTACCTGACTCAGTCTGTCCGCCAATTGTTTATCCCTGCCAGGTAAAGGAGAGCCCAATTCCACATCTTGACTGCTTCCTGATACAGGAAGTATGATCCTGTCTTGGACCCTCCTTGCTTATTGACATAGTGCATTGCAATCTGATTGCCTGTCTGAATTAGTATAATTTTGTTTGTCAGCCGATCCCTGAAAGGCTTTAGAGCATTCAAGATAGCTCATAGCTCTAGGAGGTTGATTTAGTATTGGGTCTCCTGAGCATGAGCAGACTACTGACCCTACGTGTGGAACCCATTTCTATATGAGCTCCCCATCCTAGGCTGGATGCACCTGTCGTTAGTGTCTTGAGGGGTTGAGGAATTTGGAACAGGAGTCTCTTGTCCATATTGCTGCAAATTAGCCAGCTAAACAGATTTCTTCAGAAAAAGTGCGACAGTGATGATATTCTCAAGGTTGCCCATGGTCTGAATCCATGGAGCTGGCCTCAAATTGAGGTGCACCATGGAAGTGACATGTACGGTGGAGGCCATGTGGTCTAGCAACCCCAAGATCTGTGAAGCTGACACCTGCTGACTATGGCTAATCTCCAGAACCACGGCAAACCTCCTGAACCACAGAGGTGAGAGTCTCCACTTGTTGGGCTGAGAGGAAAGCATGGCTCAAGTTATGACTAGCAAGGATCCAATGAACTTCAATTACTGAGATAGATGGAAGTGAGACTAGGGATAGTTGATGAAGCCTTGTAGCTCCAGCACCAGAATGGTTCTGTGCACTCTTTCACACCTTCCTCTGAAGTGCTCTTGACCAGCCAATCTAGGTAGGGAAACATGTAAACCCTCAGTTTACATATTGATGCCATAACTACTGCTAGACACTTTGTGAAAACTGGGTGCTGCTGCAAGGCCAAACAGCAAAACACAATAATGGAAGTGGCATTTCCCTACTCAAATCTCAGATATATTACACTCACAGGAAGTATCTGTATGTAGGCACAGGCATCCTTCAAGTCCATATAGTATAGACAATCTTTTTCCTGAATCATAGGAAGCAGAGTACCCAGGGAAACCATCATGAACTTTTGTTTGGTCAGGTACTTATTCAGGGCCGTTAGGTCTAGGAAGGGGCAGAATCTGACCTGTTTTTGGTGACCAGGAAGTACTTTGAATAAAATTTTCACCCCTTTTCCCCTAGTGGTTTGACTGCTTTGGCCTGTAAATGGGAAGATTTCCTTTGTAAGCAGTTCCTGTTGCTGAGAACTTAACTTTGATGCTCTCAATGGACAATCTGGAGGAAGTCTGTCCAATTGAAATGTGCAGCCTGTCTGGACAATTTTGAGAACCAACTGGTCTGAGGTTACAAAGGAGCCACATTTCTTGAAAACAATTCAGCCTTCTTCCCATTAGGTTATCTAAGACAGGCACAGGAATTGTGTCTATGCACTCTGGAACCAGTTAAAAGCTCATCTCCTTGCTTTGACTGGGGAGCTGGTTGAGACATCTGGGCCCTTTGCTGCCGTGGATGGGAGCAGAAGCCCTGATTATTCTGGGGGCAGTGGTGAACGTAACCTACCCCTTTAAGAGTAGTATGTTCTCTGTTGCCCTTGGCCAAAATAACTCCCACTAGGAGTAGGCCAGAATAGAGGCTTAATGATCTCAGAAAGTTTCTTGATGAGATCGGCGACTTTCGCCTTGTCACTAAAAGATTATCACCCTGGCACAGAACATCTGCCAGGTTCTCCCGATCTATTTGTTCGAAGTCTAAGGAACACAGCCAGGTGAGCCTGCATAACCCAATACCCATGGTGGAGGCCTTAGATGAGTATGAAAATAATTATGCCCAGACCATGTACTTCCCATACTCATGCTCTTTGACTACTAGCTGATTGAGCTCCTCACCAGACTCCTGAGGGTGTCTGCAAAATCTGCCATACTGCACACAACATTCCGCAAGTGCATGCTCATTAAGTGCTAATAAGAAGCTATGTGAAAAACAAGCATAGCCGTCTGGAGACTTTTGTGAAGAAATTTACCAAGGTCCAAGCCTTCCCTTCTCAGGGGAACTGAATAGCGAGTCTTGGAGCTCTTGGCTCTTTTCAGGCAGTTTCTTGAATCTTGGAGCCTTCTGGACTTTCTACATAATAAAGTTAACCTTCTTATGGACTTACTGTAAAGACAGGAGGAGGTTCTCCAACTGCTTCATCAGTACAAGCTTAAGGATTTTGTGTATAGGAACTGTCACTACCTTCCTTTAAGGGAAGGATATCCAGTATTTCTACCATAGCCTTATCCTCAGTTTCAATCAAATGGTATAGACTTGGCCATCTCCCTTACAAAAAGTCAAAAAAGGAGAGCTCCTCTGGAGGTGAATTTCTCCTTTCATGTGGAAAGAAATGATCTGAGGGAAGACTAAAGGGATCCCTCCGCCGACAGAGCTTCTGGTACCTCCTCAGACACCCAAGAGCAGTACAAATCAAACTCAAAATTACTTCCATGTAGACATCCAAGTTTCTACCTGCCTCGCTCGACTAACACCTTGGTCAGGCCTGGGGGCTAGGGGCATCAATTACCTGATACCCTCAATGTCCTGAGAAGGCTTCATGTCCCGAGGGCTGGAGCTCAATACTGATTCAGTGTTCCCCCCCCCCCACCCCCCCCCACCCGAAGCCTCAGTGTCTATGTGCTTCTAGCCGGCAGTGCATGGGTTTCTAGAATGGGCTGAAATTGATGCTCATGATGCTGTGACATTCTGCTGAGGACAATAACGAATCCTTCCTCATTCTTGGGAGGGGATTGAAGGATGCCCAATCATGGCAGCCGCTATTGATGCTCATCAATGTCAAGAAAGGTGGAGGCCTTCTCAATGTCAATGTGTCCTCAATGTTTGATGCAGCTCCTAGAGCCATTGAGACCAATGCTTCCGATGATAAAGTAGTTGGTCCAGAATTCTCTGTGCCAAAAATCCAATTTGTGCTACTTCTCTCAACCTTTAATACCTTTCTTTGATGTTGGTGAACAGAGTTTACCAAAAGACGGATTATGATTGGGCCCCAGACAGTGCAGGCACTAATTATGAGTGTCTGTGAGGAACAAAGAACTGTTAAAAATGGAGCATTTGTTAGGACCACTGGGATTTTGGGGGGACATGGTAGGAAATACAGCCAAGGCAAAATCAAGTGGCTCTTTGATGGAAAAGGGGTCACTGAGCAGAATTTCAAGGAAAAGAAAGAAAACAGGGGGATGAGGAATACTGGCCCCATGAGAACCCCTTGCACAGAGGAAACCACAAGGAGAATTGCAAAAATGCAAAGAAAAGTTTTGATGCAAGCCATGAAGGACAAACTGCAAGCACATACACACTACTCTATGGAAAAAATAGACTGAGCTGGTCCTGTGCAGCAATGGCAGATTGGAAGACATGTGCTTGTGCAGTAGCCCACTTCCAAAAGATTCTTGATGAACACTGGGGAGTGCTTGTCACACTGGGTTCTACCACACAACTTCATCAATCAGTAAGACCCTGCTCTTCCTTGGAGAATGAGACTTTCATATACTAAGGAAACTAAGTTCAGAAAGGGCTACAACATACTCACTGATAACAGTCAAGGGTTCTCAGTCTGACACACTGAGAAAACTAAGTCTTCCATGGGTGGGTTCTGGACTGGTCTGGCAGAACTCAAGGAAAGGAAATGAACAGTAAAGTCCAAATTTCCCATTCCCTATAGTCCATGCTAGACCAGTCCAGACGAGTGGAGGAGTGGCCTAGTGGTTAGAGTGGTGGACTTTGGTCCTGGGGAACTGGGTTTGATTCCCACTGCAGGCACAGGCAGCTCCTTGTGACTCTGGGCAAGTCACTTAACCCTCCATTGCCCCAGGTACAAATAAGTACCTAAGCCGCACTAAGACTGCCATGAGTGGGAAAGCGCGGGGTATAAATTAAAAAAAAAAAGTGGGATGTACCGAAGTTCTACCTTGACTAGGCAGGAGGAAGCCACAATAGCTTTCAGAACTCCAACATCTAAGATGTTAAAACTCCAGAACTGCACATCTACACTGAGGCACAGAAAACAGATGCAATAGAGGCAAGGAAACTATCTTAACCAGTATCCTCTGGAATACAGTCTAGTTCTGCCTAGGACTCCTGTGTTCTGGTTAGGCTAGCTAGCTAGCTCTCTAGGACTTGACCACCTCCAACCACACCAATAAGTTGGCATCTCCTTGACTCCCTATAGAATTGATGCTTTAAAGACCACTGCGATTTATTAGAACACATCAATAGAAATAAAGACCTATTTTAAAATTTAGAAGGACTTGTGCACTTTACAAATATCACACGTGATCAACTGTTTTTTTGTTGTTGTTGTTTTAAATCATTGGAAGAAAAGGTCAGACTTCAACAGAACAAAGCAACACCCCTTGGCAAAGAGAGAGAGAGTATTGGGCATGGAGATAAGCTTGCCTTTAAAATTACCCAAGACCACCAACCACTGTCCCATGACTTGCTATCCTGCGAGGCTTGATAGGAACAGAGGATTGAATCCTCAAGATTAAGCCAAGGTTCCAAACAGTCTTGCATGCATGACTTCCTGGAGGAGATTATCCCACCTGCAAGAGCAATAAGGGAGCTTCTGTGTCTGTGTCCCAGAGCTAACCTCTGCCCTCTGTGAGAGTTGAGAGTTTACATTCACCCCAATCTCTTGTAGAAGAAGGTGGCTGAAGAAATAGATCCCTCAAAGGGAATAGTGTCCACTCAAAAACTGAACTCAGAGGCTTCAAAGGGCAACAAAAGTCTCCTATACAGTCCTCTTTTGCACCACCAAAGGTTGTATCATTGCTATATTGTCTTATTTTCCACAACAGCCAAGGATGTAAGAGAATGGATCTTCTATGAAGGAACCATCTAACTGGGAGAAAAGGAAAAGAACCTCTCCTGATTGGCCCCTTCAGAAAACAGATCAGGTCACACCCAGGCTCCCAGCAGGAACAGGGGAGCACCCACGTGAAGTGGAGGTACATTCGATCCCTACATAAGTCAATCAGGCAAAAGAAGAGTAGGGGAGACTGGTTCTTTCCAAACAACGAGGGAGATGTGTATGTGATTATGAGTCTGAACCAGGAGAGAGACATATGGGTCTCAGCCCAATGTACAATATTCAGGTCCACTGTCCTGGAGCTTAGAACCTACAGAAAAGGACAATTTTCAGGGAGACATGGAAACAGGAGGTCTGGGCACTGGATGCAAGGTCTTGAGCTCTTGATGTCCAAGGCCACAAGACCACATTTTACTTAAAGCTCTCCTATATTCCGGGAACTTGGAAGAAAATTGTTTTTCATTATAATAGTCAGTGCAGGGGTTCCACATCTACAGAACTCTGGCTACTGTTGAACTCTCCTTTGCCGACTTGTTCCTACACTGTCAGACATCTGAATTTACTATCATTTGTTCAACAGGTTACTGGGGCCACGCCCAGTCCAAGGGGAGAGAGCCTGAAGTTGTCAGTGGTGGATCCAGGATACCAAATCTGGGAATATCTGCAGTAAGCCTTGAAGGGAACATTCTCATGTAGTATCCCACAGATACAAAAGGAAGGGGTCTGCATGGGGATCCCAAAACCAGGTAGACTCAGAGTACTCCGAGCCCAAAACCCTGTGGCTCATTACAGTGAGTGTGAAGGAAATCCCCCTTAGTGTCCAGGCACCAGTGAGAATACTCTATGATTCCATGAAAGGACACAGCAACAAGCAGGGGTCCACAACAGTCGGAATCTTCTGTCCAAAACTACCTTCATGAGGGAGGGTGGGAAATGCTGAATAATACTGCTGCTGGCTTCCGTATCTGGACCAACAATAACCAGTACTGGAAGGAGGAACCTGAGGTGAGAATGGATCTCCCATAAGTACTATCAGTGCCTGAACTTTGGTCCCTAAAGTTCCAGCACTTCTTCAAAAAACAGTTAACTCTTGCAGAGGATGAAACTACACAATCCATTTAAGATTGCTATGTCTGCCACTCTGCATGGGTGCTCCCAAGAAGCATGGCACAGACTCCAAACATATTACATGGCCCACAACTCAATCTGGGGAACCTCTCCATCTTAGCTTTTAGTTGGGTGCTAAACCTCTGCATATCATATCCATCAACCTGATGCCTAAGCCAGGCCAAATGCACCAGCTGACAAGCTAAACTGCTGTTAGCTGCAGCATGTCATCTCCCTTTATTTCCAGACATACTGGAAGCAAGTGGAGGGAAAACGGATTGCACTCACCGAGCCGGTGCCTGCTTGGCTGCCTCCTTCCTGAACTACCATGACATTGCACCATAGCAGACCAGGAGGCAAGCAGAGAAGAGGCTCAATTAAAGGTTTTTTATTCTTTTCTTCCTCCAAACACTTTAATCACATGGCACTCAAGGAATGTACCTCTGGCCCTCCAGAGTAGGAGAAAATGACATCAGGCACTGCAGCAACCCCCCCCCCCCCCAAAAAAAAAAATTGAAGAACAGGGACAGTCGGGGGAAAGACCTGGCACCACCATGTTTAGAACCCTTGGGCTCTGTGGAGCAGCCTCCACCAATCCTAGCCCTTTAGTCTGTTCCAAATGGGGGAGAAGGAGGGAGAAAATCAGCCCCAGAGGGCTGTTGTCCGCAGCATCCCCTAGTCTATGCACTACTGGGAATCTGGTCCTATAGCCTTCCCAGGAGCAGCCTACTCATAGTTGGTGCATCGGGTCACATGTCTGTACAATCTGCTGGAGCCACAGAAATATTGAAGAACTGAAAACTGTACCAGCTCCCTAAAGTGAAGGCAGCTCTGAGCTGTTTTTTCACTGGTTCAACTTCTAGCAGAGTGACATGACTCATTTGTCTACACTGGGTCATATAATGTATGATAAAGGAAGCAATGTTTGTTGAAGTATCTCTGTCTGAAAACTTCAGAGAATATTAAACAGAACTGTTTTTCTCCAGAGCTCTCATGAAGATTGCCTTACCATAGGAAATGCATACAAGTGATCAGTATATAAGCAAACAGATGAATTTTCAGGTATAATTAAAGACTAAGTTTATTGCTTAATATAGTAAACTCTGATTAAATACACTGATACATTAAACTCTGAGGCGTATAAAATCTTTTCATATTGTCATTTTAACTCTCTTACCTGTCTGCTATTGCTTTGGCCATAAAATAATCCTCAGCAATATACTGTGCAAAAGCTATAAGCCCTCCAGCTTGGTCCAGCACATCCTTTCTCATCAAGCAAGACATTCCTGTTACACACTTGAAACCAGTCACATTTGCAGAGATATATGTCCTTGGATGTGATGTGCCAAAATACACCTAAAAAAGATTTGCATTAGAGTATTTTTAAGCTTTAGAGCAAAAGCCATGCAAACTAGAAAGTCTTGACTTTTCCTTATAATTCACTTATTTCTCTGTTTTCATCTTTTACTTGTTCATCTGCAACAATCCATGTCTGTATAAAGGCATGAAGCATACCAAATGCAAATGCATTAAGAAATCATGTCTGTGTAAAGGCATGAAGCATAACAAATGCTTCATGCCTTTATACAGCATGATGCTACATTAAGAAATTTTAATGGATACTGTTTGAAGTTTTACTAAATTTAAAGTAAACCATTTCTCATAAATACAACGTGGTGCACTTACTACAATGTTTTTTTTTCAGCGACACTGAACATTCTGCAATGAATTACATTTATTTAAATTTATTGTTGTCTATTTCATCTGTGATCATAAAGTATGAGCATGCTTACCTGTTCTAAAGTGGCAGCAAAGCCTTGTCTATCTGCCACATAAGGTAGGCCATGGACCAAACCTACTTTTTCTGTCATCTGGTTAGCCATACCAGTCAATGTGTCTGGTTTCACTGCAAAATAAAAACTTGTTTAATATTATTCACAAATACGAAACAATTTTAAAACATCTAAAAAAGACATGTGGATTCTAATTGTGCAAAAATGAAAGGTAGTCTGAAATATTTGCCCACATGCAGAACTGTATAACTGAGCAATTTTCAGACCAGTTCAAAGCCCAGTGATCATGATCTTTATTGCTTCACATGCCAAGCCTCCAAAAAAGGAAAAAAAAAAAAAAAGAGTTTTGTGGTCCTCTCAAGGGCTGAAAAACAGGCCCTTCCAGACACATCAAGCTTATCAGATCTCTAAACAGCAAAACTCAGGGTTTCAAGCCATACAAATGACTTTTCCCAAAAATCTGAGATTTTTGCTAGCATGATACATCCAAGGTGCAAGCATACCCAGCAGAATGACTTCTTGAAATTCTTAAAAGGTGCCATTAAAGAAAAAAAATATCAAGCAAATATTTTAATTACCTATTGATAATAGGATGGGCCCTAAACACTCTTCTAAACCCGGATATGATTTTTTTTTTGTTTTTTTTACTAAATAAAGTTCTTGTATACTCCATTTAAGTGCACGTCGGATAAGCGCATGCTCTGTTTAACTGCATGCCATCAATTTTTATGGGGACAAACCAGTTTAGCGCACCACTGATAAGTGCAAGATTCGCTTATATGCATGGTTTAAGACCGCTCCTCTGCAGGAAAGACTCCGCATAAGCGCACGCACGGAATATGGAAGCCGATTGGCACGTGACAAAGGGGCGATAAATTTGAAATCTCATTGGTTAACTGCCACAGGCAGAAAAAGCGAAAGAAAGTTGTTAGAGTGTACACTGAAGTCGTCGTCATCATCGCACAACTGCAAGACTTTAACACTGGCTGAACGAATAGAAGTTCTTAAAAAATTAGAAAACAAAATGTCAAGAATCTATTGCTTAAGAATATGGTGTCAATCACAGTCAAATTTCACGTGTCTTGAAGCACAAAGATCAGCTTCTGGAAGACTGGCAAAACAATACAAATCCACACAGGAAACGTAAACGGGCGGGAAAAGCTGAGGAGGTAGAAGATGCTCTTCTTCAGTGGTTTTCTCGAATCAGGAGCAGACAGTTTCCTGTCAGTGGTCCATTGCTTATGGAGAAAGCTAACCAGCTAGCTGAAAGTCTTGGACTAACTGAATTCAAAGCCACTATTGGATGGTTTGAAAGATGGAAGGAGAGGAACAACATAAAATTCATGAAACAGCATGGTGAGAAACAAGACGCTGATGACTTTGGTGCTGAAAATTGAGTTGTTTCAGTTCTTCCTACCATCTTGAACGAGTTTGCACCTCGTGATAATTTCAATGCTGACGAAAACGGTCTCTGAATGCAAGTGTTCCATCAGGAATCACTCGCCAGTAAACATGCCGAAACTACTGGAGGTAAAACGTTGAAGGACCGACTGACGATCCTCCTTTGCTGTAATATGGATGGGAGTGAGAAGTTGGAACCCCTCGTCATTGGAAAGAGCAAACAGCCCCATTGCTCCAAGAAAGTTAAGCGACTTCCTGTGTTTTACGAGGCTAACACAAATTCATGGATGACTGGGGAAATTTGGAAGCAGTGGCTAAAGAAGTTAGAATGCGGGCACAAAAGAGTCAGATTTTGTTGCTTTGTGATAATTGTGCTGCACACAGGGATGATGTCAGGCTGTCTAACGTCAAGGTGGTCTTCCTGCCACCAAACACTACCTCTCTGATTCAACCTATGGATCAGGGCATAATAGCCAATTTCAAAAAACATTATCGGGCTCTTGTGCTACGTCGTCTGATGAGCATTACGGATGACCAGACTGACAAGGATAAACGTGCTGTTGAACTGGCTCGTAATCTATCACTGTTGGATTCCCAACAAATGCAGAAAGAAGCCTGGAATCATGTTATACAGGCAACCATTGTGAACTGCTACAAGCGGGCAAGCTTTGTTGAGAATGTGGAGAGGGACGAAACAGATGCAGCTTTTGCAAACACGTCAGATGAACAGGCTATTGACATCCCAGGCTGTGTTACTGAAGAGGAGTTTCATCACTACGTAGCTGTTGATTACGATCTACAAACAGCTGACGACAGCACTGATGTTGAGATATGCACCTACATGCAGGCAACGGCTGATGATGAAACAGATGATGAAATGAGCAGTGAGGCACATGCTGACGAAATTCAACAACCTCCTGTCACATTTGCAAGAGCGCTGGAGAGTCTCAACACCGTGCTGGCCTATCTGGAGGCCACTGGATGTCAGTGCTATGACAGTTTTTACCGTCTGGCAGATGTAGTCTATGGAACTCACAGACAATAGTGTACAGAGGACTATGACTGATTACTTCAAGTTGCAGGAAGCTTTTCAGTATGACTGTCGCTAGCAAGCTGCAGGGGCGTACAAGGGGGAGAGACAGAGAGAATGAATGAAAATGGACCTGGGGTGAGGTTGCTGAAGCCCTGCCAGCTGAATAAATACACTGCCTGAGTCACTCCCTTCCTCCTCATACTGCCTCAGGAACGAGGAAGTCAATGGCATGTGTCCAGCCACCGACACCTGCACCCCCCAAGTTCGTGCATGAACTGAGCATGATAGGGGAGTGGTGGCTAGATGCACCCCACTGACTTCCTTGCTCCCGAGGCATGGGGCCGGTTTGGGAGTGGATTTCTTCAACTGGTTGGGCTCTGGCATCCTCACCAGCAAAGGTATGATACCTAATGGAGGGGCCCCCCTTCACTCCTGTGTCCTCACCCAATGGACTGCTGGCTATGCCCTGCCTTTGTGTGATTAAAAGTTTTAAATCTAACTGCAGCCCTAAAATTTAGGTCTAAAGAATGAAAATAAATTAGTGTAAGATTTAATTTAGATATACTTAAGTTTCAAAAAGTTATTTCACAAACCTGTGTTTACAAATGTGTGTTATTTTTAACTCTTGTTCTGTTTTCCATTTTACCTCATAACACCTAAAGTTATTTAATATTTTAGACTGGCCATACATACAAACCATAGTCATCTTTTCATACCTCACATAATCCTTGGAAGAAGGGCAAAACCAGAAAACTGAACAGATGAATCAACCAAGACAGTCTGTGCTCAACTTTATAAACCAAGGCAGCAGCAAAGTAAACCTTCATTCGTTAATTATAGATTATCTGCAGGAACCAGTCTTGCAGTATTCCTCTACATTTTTCCTAGGACTTTTAGGGGTCTGTTACTAAAGATTAGCTCATGTTATCTGGCCCATAGGAATAAAATACACTAATCTGTAGTAACAAACCCCATTAAGGTGCTTGAACACACACACATTTTTAGCAGCCAAAAATACAAAGTTTCAGGCAGTAGATTATATTGGCACTTTTTGACTTGCTCCAGCTGCTTGACAGACACCAGAGACAGATGCTACCACACAGATAATTCTGCTATCAGAATTTTACAATGTTTGACATCTTCAACATCCAGTTACTAAGACACTGCAACCCAATCCAATTCAACATGAATGGAAAGTCTGAAATTGCTGCTGTTTGTCAGAACTCTGGCAATAACATTTGAAGCCAATTCTTCAGCAGTACTAGGTGACTATTACTTACATAATCATCATAAAAACTTACCCCTGATCCCACTATCACAGATCCAGATAAGATCATATTTGGCTACTTCATATCCTGGCATTAAATTGTTAATTTTTGGATTTATTCCAACCTTTTTGCCACCTATGGATTTAATATATATATATATGTATATTAGACCACCATATAAAAATGAAAATCTGTGCACATATTACAGTTTTTGAGTAATCACAAAAATAGATCAGACCCCTGCAAAAGTGATCTTTGAATTAAATATATTTTCAGAAGCACAGATTGTAAACTGCTTAAAAATAATGACTTTCTAAAATATGAAGAAAACAAATTTCATATTGAACAGCTCAAAGGCAAAATCCTTCTGTAATTCAGGCAAATTACAGCCTGCCTGCACTTACCTATAAATAGTCTGGCATCCACATTTGGATATTTGCCAAGCAGCTTTTTGCACACATCAATGGCAGGATCATCATGATCTTGTACACAAAGGAGAACTTCAAACTAGCAAGAACAAAAAAAAAATAATAATAATAAATTCAAAGTTACTATATAATACATAAGTTTACCTTACTAATACCTGTCTAACAAAAATCATGAATGGGAGAAGATATGTCCCCAATTTATCTGAAAGGTAAAATTAGTTCTTACCTGATAATTTTCATTCCATTAGTCCCAACAGATTAATCCAGAGACGAGTGGGTTATGTCCCTCTACCAGCAGGTGGAGATAGTGAGAACCTCAAAAATTTACTATATGTGGACGTGTGCATCCATCTTAACCTCAGTATTAACAATAACAAAGCAAAGGAAGAATACAAGTAAATCCAACCTAGAAATCCATTCCTGCCTCTATAAAGCCCACGCAGGCTCTTCCTCCACTGCTCCTGTGGGAGAGAGACAACTGAAGAGGAAACTGCCGTCTGATAGTTGCCATTCTTTTTCAAGAAACCTACAAAATTGAAATTCAACAAAGGGTGGGCCTCTGGATTGATCTGTTGGGACTAATGGAAAGAAAATTATCAGGTAAGAACTAGTTTTACCTTCCATTGCGTCCCACAGATCAATCCAGAGACAAGTGGGATGTACCAAAACAGTCCCCAAATAGGGTGGGATCTCAAAGGCAAATCTAGCCACAATGAATAACACTGGAGCTAGACTTCCGACATGGAGGCATAAGAAAGAAGGAACCTCCTTCCAGGACTGAAGAGAATCGGGACCAACTAGAGACATGAAAAAGGAGACCGAGCAATCGCAAGAGGAGGAGGTGGCTGCAAAATGGAATAAAACCTGGTATTCGGTGGCAGACAGCCCACAAGGAGGAACTTTTGCCAACCAGCGACAAAGCGAATTCCAGCAAGACCCGAAAGGCAGTGGCAGAGCCAGACTCCATAGACAGTTAAGATAAAAACTGTGTAACTCCGTCCCTCAAAACCAACCAGTCAGAACTGGTAGAAAATTCCACACCCGGAAGTGAGCCCGGCTCGCGTGCCAGCAACAAAACCAGTCACGACAACTAGCCCTTCTAAAACGAGAGGCCAACCACAGCCTGCTCTTCCAAGACAGGAGGAATCAGGGCCATAAGCTACAGGAAAAGCCTAGGCCCACAAGAAGCCCCTAGAGGTGGGAAACGGGGGAGGGACTTGGCACCACCAGATGTACCCCAACTGACTGGCAACGCCATGCCGAGCCGGCAGCTCGACTAATCCTGAGGGAACAGAGTTGTACAGGAGATGTCCATCCACCTGCTGAGATAGAATACTCAGCAGGTGGATGCTCAATCTCCTTTTTCATGTCTCTAGTTGGTTCCGATTCTCTTCAGTCCTGGAAGGAGGTTCCTTCTTTCTTATGCCTCCATGTCGGGAATACTGAGGTTAAGATGGATGCACAGGTCCACATATAGTAAACCTCTGAGGTTCTCTATCTCCACCTGCTGGTTGAGGGACATAAACCCACTTGTGTCTGGACTGATCTGTGGGACACAAGGGAAAGAAACTTTAAAAATTTTAGTGTGCCTAATCTAGTTATGTCTGAATAGCATTAGCAAAATGTAAGTTGAAATCTGCAATGTACAATTTATGCATTATATTGGGGATATTATAGTTTCCTGGAGCAGACAATTTGCCAGCAGAAACACTGAAGAGTTTGGGAGCAATCTGTTCTCATCACATATAAAGTATCACATCTGCAGACTCAAATTTGGTCAATATGAGTGAGGAAGCAAACCATTTTTTTTTTCCTCTGGTTAGGTAATCCAGCTTAATTTCTTCATACAACATTTTCAAGACTTGCAGAAAGATATTCTACCCGTTCACCCATTTTCTCTTTTTATTAGGGTTGCATTTCAATTAAAATTTTAATCACAATGGGGGGGGGGGGGGGTCCCCCTACTAAAGTTCCTTGTGACTCTGGGCAAGTCTCTTAACCCTCCATTGCCCAGAGTCACAAGGAGCTGAAGTGTGAAAAAGAATTACCTTTAATCACGCAATTAATCATGATTACAAATCTTAATCAAAATTGCAGCTCTAAATAAATTAAAGAATAAAAAGTAATGAAAAGATAAGAAATACAAAATTCAAACTGACAAATTACAAATTCAAGAATCTAAAACAGAATGCAGAACAGCTACAAACAGCCTTATAGTTTTCACAGCTTACTTCAGAAATGCAGCCCTACTTTTTATATATCCCCTTCAGAGAGCATCTCTAGATAATACAGAATTCTTGCTGAGTTTGAGGGACTGAGTACTCCTCAGCAAAGCTCTTGGGCTTCACCGCATTACCACTGTAATTCCCATAACATGAACATATCCCCTCTGTGGCACACCCAAATACCACCAGCCCCAGAGGGCTCAAATGAATTTTCTACACCACAGTGCACTGCAGTGCAACTGAGTTCCACTATTAAAAAAAAAAAAAAAAACGAAGTTACTCACCTGTAGCAGATGTTCTCCAAGGACAGCAGCACAAGTAATCTCACATTTAAGTGATGTCCCCGATGGAGCCCCAGAACTCAAAATCTTCTAGAAGCCTTTGGCAGACCTGCACTGCACATGTGAGTGTGCCTTCCCACCTATCCAATTCATGCAGGACCTGCCGTTAGATAGAAAAAAAATAAAAACAAAACACATAAAAACACTAGGGGAGGTGAGAGGGTATGAGAGAATACTTGTCCTTCTGCCCTTGGAGAACATCTGCTACAGGTGAGTAACTTCCCTTTCTCCGAGGATAAGCAGGAAATAGGATTCTCACATGTGAGAATCCCTAGCTACCAGGTTGATAGAAAAAAACAACAGTTAATAGGGACTTGCAATGGCAAGGCCCACCAGAACCAAAACAGTCCTGTCGTGAAGGTGCAAACTGGAACAGAAAATAATGGGTCTAGGATGGTGGAGTTGGATTCTAGACTCCAAAAAAATTCTGCAGAACTATCTGATCATACCATCTGTTGAGTTGGGTATTCTGCTCAAAGCAGTAATGAGATGTGAATGTATGGACTGAAGACCACATTGCAGCTTTGCAAACCTCTTCAACGGAGGATGGCCCTAAGTAGGCTAATGGCGTAACCATGGTTATGACACCGTGAGCCAAGACATGATCCTCCAGAGTCAGCCCAGCCTGGGCACACGTGAAAGAGATACAGTATGCTAGCCAACTGAATAAAGTGCATGTACCAATGGCAGTCCCCTATCCTGTTTGGGTCAAAAGAAACAAAAAGCTGGGTGGACTGTCTATGGGTTTTAGTCTGCCCCAGATAGAAGGCTAAGGCAGTCCAAGGTGTGCAGTGTGCTTTCACCAGGATGTGCATGAGGCTTTGGGAAAAATGTTGGCAGGACGATTGACTGATTAAGATGGAACTTTTGACACCACCTCAGGAAGGAACTTAGGATGCATGTGGAGAACTAGTCTCTTATGGTGAAACTTTGTGTACACTTATCAGCTACCAGGGCGTGCAGCTCACTGACTCTGTGAGCTGAACTGTCACCAAAAACAAGACCTTCCAGGTCAGGTACTTCAGATGACTGGAATCAACTGGTGCAAAAGGAGCTTTCATCAGCTGGTTGAGAACGATGTTAAGGTCCTATGCCAGTCACAGGTTTGATAGGGGGCTTCGTCAACAGCAAACTTGTCATGAAGCAAAGAGAGTCTGTACGGAGATGGACTTACCTCTATGGTGATGGTAAGCACAAATTTCACCAAGGTGAACTCTTACAGAGTTGGGTTTCACACCAGACTCAAAGATATAGAGAGGATATATGGCCTTGCCCTCGCACCAGACAGCAAACCTCTTCCACTTAAAAAGTGAAGATACTTACCTGTAGCAGGTGTTCTCTGAGGACAGCAGGCTTCATATTCTCACAAATGGGTAGATGCCAATTCGAGTCACCTGGTGTGGCACTTATACCATAGAAAAAAAAAACAAGAGCTTTGAGGAGCGCGGACACCGTGACCCACTTCGCACGCGTGACTGCCTTCCTGCCCGCTGCGCGAACGCGACTCCCTCAGTTTAATATTAAAGTAAGAAACCAAATAAGAAATGAAAGGAGACAACTCCAAGGGGAGATGGGCGGGATTGTGAGAATATGAAGCCTGCTGTCCTCAGAAAATACCTGCTATAGGTAAGTATCTTCGCGTTCTCCAAGGACAAGCAGGCTGCAATATTCTCACAATTGGAGTATCCCTAGCATCCAGGCTCACTCAAAACAACAAACACTGGTCAACACAAACTAGATGACAGTGCAGCCTGGAACAGAATAAAACGGGCCTAGGAGAATGGAGTTGGATTCTAGACTCCAAACAGATTCTGCAACACTGACTACCCAAGCCGACTGTCGTGTCGGGTATCCTGCTCAAGGCAGTAATGTGATGTGAATGTGTGGACTGAAGACCACGTCACAGCCTTGCAAATCTCTTCAATATAGGCTGACTTCAAGTGGGCTACCGACGCAGCAATGGTTCTAACATCATGAGCCGTGACATGACCCTCCAAAGTCAGACCAGCCTGGGCATAAGCGAAGGAAATGCAATCTGCTAGCCAACTGGATATGGTGCATTTCCCGATGGTGACCCCCATCCTGTTGGGATAAAATGAAACAAAAAGCTGGGCGGATTGTTTGAAGGGCTTCATCCGCTCCATGTAAAAGGCCAATGCTCTCTTGCAGTCCAGGGTGTGCAAGCTGCTTTCGCCAGGATGGGAATGAGGTCGGGAAAAGAATGTAGGTAAGACAATCGACTGGTTCAGATGGAACTCCGAAACCACCTTCGGTAAGAACTTGGGGTGTGTGCAGAGGACTACTCTGTTGTGATGAAACTTAGTATAAGGTGCATCCACTACCAAGGCTTGAAGATCACTGACCCTACGAGCTGAAGTAACAGCCACCAATAAAACTAACTTCCAGGTAAAGTACTTCAGATGGCAGGAATTCAGTGGCTCAAAAGAAACTTTCATCAGCTGGGTGAGAACGACATTGAGATCCCATGACACTGGTGGAGGTTTGACAGGGGCTTTGACAAAAGCAAACCTCTCACGAAGCAAACTAAAGACTGTCCAGAGATAGGCTTACCTTCTATACGCTGATGATAAAGCATTAATTGCACTAAGATGAACCCTTACGGAGTTGGTCTTAAGACCAGACTCTGATAAGTGTAGATGCTATTCAAGCAGAGTCAGTGTAGGACAAGAAAGGGGATCTTTGGCCTTGCTGTCAGTGAGCTTCTTAATTTGGTCAGCGATGTCCTCAACCTTCTCTCCAAAAAGATTATCCCCCAGCCATGAGAGTCTGCACATTGCTATACTTTGTGCAGAGATCCTGGATACCACATCAAAAGTGTTGTTAAGTGCCCCTGCCAAGAACTTGCGAAACACCTTCTGCTGCTTGACCAACTGGCGAAACAGCTCGGCCTGCTCTGGAGGGAGTGCATCGACCAAGTCTGACAGCTGCTGCACCGAGTTTCACAAGAACACTCTCGTGAACAGTTGGTATGACTGGATACTGGCGATGAGCATAGAGGACTGATACATCTTTCTCCCAAGAGTCCAGGGTCCTAGCTTCTCTACCTGGGGAAGCCAAGGCATAGTCCCTAGTACTCCTGGCTCTCTTGAGAGTGGATTCCACCACCATGGAGTCGTGGGGTAACTGAGACCTCACCATTCCAGGTTCCCCATGGATCCGATACTGGGTGTCAATTTTCTTGGGGACCACAGGGACAGACAGAGGGGATGCCCAGTTCTATACAAGGAGTGCCTTGAGTACTTCGTGGAGAGAAGCCGTCACTGCCTCTTTAGAAGGGGAGGTGTAGTCCAGGACCTCAAGCATCTAGGCCCTGGGCTCATCTTCCACTTCTACAGGAAGTGGAATGGCATCGGTCATTTCCTGTACAAAAGAGGTGAAAAAGAGACTCTCAGATGGAGACAGTCTCCTCTCAGGTAGAGAAAAGGACTCAGAAGAAATCCCATAGGACTCGTCGGAGGAAAGTACCGGGGATCCTCTTCTGATTCCCATGTGCGCTCCTCCTCGATGTCGGATAGCACCTCCCTCAGGGATGTCCGAGACAGCCCACCTCGATGCCAAGGAACCATGTCCTCAACAGCGGCATCAAGAAACTGGCTCATGTCTCAACTCTGATGAAGATTCCTCCACCAATGTCGAGGGGGTGCCGGCCTAGGCTGCAGTTCATCCTCAACCTCCAACTTAAAATGTGACAACATCTGCCTATCTCCCTGACAAAACTGTCAAAAAGAGTTCCTCAGGAGGAGACTTCCTCATTTCATGTGGTGGTGAAGAGTCTGATGGAAGTTACAGGGATCCCCCCTCCGAAAGATCTCCTGGCTCCTCAAATGCTCAGGAGTCTTGACTTAAGGTAGTAGTCTTCTGTCAAAGTCCTCACTGGCCTTGAACTACTGGTCTGATGGGCAGGCTCAGGGAGAGAGCACTGAGGCAGAGCGTGGGGCTTGGACCTCGAGGAAGGTTCCTCCCCCCCAAGGGGCTGACACCATCTCAGCCAGCACCAGCCCAAACCCCCTTTCAGGAATCGGTGTCGCTGCACAGCTAAGAGCAAGACCATAGGCCTCCAGGATCAGCTGGACTGACTTCAGGCCTGATAACGGTGTCCCAGATGCCAGTGTCGTGTCGGGCTAGAAGTCGCTTCAGCTCCTCTTGGAGCATGGCCCAGATCTGCTCCTCAGAGACAAGCATTGGTAAGATGTGGGGACTCAGTCGGCATGGTCAGGTCAACACAAGGTATCGGGGCCTAATTAGAAAGCTGATCCCGGACCAGTGGAGGCTGGCATACCAGTGCAGATTCCCTGGAGGGAGAGCAGCCCTCATGGTGTGGGTGCTTCTCGGGAGTCGGCGATGCCAATGCCCCAGTACTCCTGGTACCATGCTTCAAGAGGAACCGATATTGGTGCTTCTTGGCCTCTGCTTGACACACCTTCAGTGCCAATAAGGATGACACAAATCCTTACGAGTCCTTAGCACCGGATCAGAAGATGCTTGTATCTGATTGTTGCTGCCAAAGCTAGACATCAAGGCAAGTGGAGACATCCTCAGTGCCAATGTAGCTCCCGGTGCCATGGGGACCGATGACTCCAAAGCAAATGATGGACCACACTTCTCAGTGCCAAAAATACTCTTGAACTTCCCTATGCCAAAAATACACTTGCACTTCTCTCAGCTCTTTAGGGTCTTCTTGGATATCTAGCAACAAAGATAACAGAGAGCTTCATGGTTAGGCTCCAGGTGTGGCAAGTACAAATTATGAGGATCAATCCTTGATATGGCCTTGCCACACCAGGTGAACTGCTTAAAATCACTGGGATTTTTGTGGAACATATTGAGGAAGATAGCCAAAGTGAATGGCTCAATTGTGTAAAAAAAAAAAAAAAGAAAAAAATATTAACCAAATCAGAGAACTTAGACCTAAGCAGGCCAAGGAGCTGCAGAAAAACAAAAGGAAGCAAAGTGCTAGAAAACCTAGAGAAACTAAAGAAGGCACAAACTGGTCCCGTACAGCACTCAAAAAGACAGGAAAACACTGCATGTAGCAAATTAAATTTTCACAATTACAGTTGCGACCAGAGGTCAACGTGAAGCACCTTCTCAGCTCTGTAGAATAAGACGAAATTGGCTGGTCCCAACAGCAGTGGCAGGTGATAAGGAACGTGCATATGCGCAATGGAACTCCCAAAAGCTTCTGGATAAGAAGCTAAGGTATTTTCTGCGCTGGGCTCCAATGGATGATGTCACCCATTCGTGTGATTATGTTGTTCTGTTTGTCCACTAAGAAAACAGATCACATTATAATGAATGCCAGTGAGAACTAAGGATTAGTTTTAAGGTTTTAATTTTGACTTATACACATTTCCAACAACATGCACCCTAGCTTCATCCAACCTTACATTCCAATGTGTAGCGTTAACTCACATTCATCCCAGAAGAGTCCACTAGAGCTGCTGGCAACTGGTTCTGCCAGGCTTTTTACTATGAGAAACATTTGCATTTAGATGTGCAGCACCTGTCCTACAGAAGCTGCTGCTTTTGGACTTGAGCCAAGAATTAAATTTACTAAATTTCGCAAGCAGCTTAAGACCTGGCTGTTTGCCCAGGCATTTTCCTCATTCTGTTAGAGACTGATGTTTTCTTAGTGGTCTGTTTTTAATATGTTTTGGGCTATTTGTTTTATGTTGTAGTACTGTTAACTATAATATTGTATTTTGTTATACTTTTTATTATAAACCTCTCAGAAATCAGTATAGGTGTTATATCAAATTAAACAAATATGTCCTGTATCTACTCAAAACCCTGTTCCGGTTTTTGACCAAGTATCTGTCTGTGGCTTTTGGATCCTGGCTGCCACAAGTAAGAGCAAGCCACCTGTTGTTGAGGGAGAAGAAACTTCTACATTCAAAATAAACAATATTTTCTCAGTGCCCCACTCAAATATGTGTACATTCTAGAAACAGAGGTGGCAGCAAAGAGGGTCTTAAAGGAGGGTGAGGGCAACCTGCAGCCCACCACTGAATTTTCTGCAGCTGGTAAGACCATGTTTCTATTCACAGAAGATGTCATTAATCAAAATTTTGGTGATTTTAAATATTATATTTTGCAAATATTTTCAGAATAGCCACTCTAGCAGTTTGCTTCTATCTTTTTTAGTTAAATTCTTACTTATCACGTTGTCTATGCAGCTCTGTTGCATTTGCGGTTTCAACACTATGTAATGTACTGATATTAATGCGGCCCTCTATGTGTTAACGGCTGACCACTCCTGATCTAAAGCTTGGAACAGTGGTTTTAATTGAGGCCCCCCCCCCCCCGAATCCTTAACCTCATCTCTGAAGCGAATATCTCCATTGCACAGCATATTAGAAAGCTGATCCTGCATGCCAAATCTGAGATCTAAAACCTGTAGGTCAGGACCGCCGAGACACTGAGCAGGGCCCGGGGCAAGGCTGCTGCTGCCAGGCCTCCCCTCCCCCCCCCCCGGATTGTCGCAGTCGCTGGACCCCTAGGAGCCGCTACCCCACCCTCTCCGATCACTGCTGCTGCCTGCCCTGGGTACCTTGGCTGACAGGGATCCCAAGGCCCCACCAGCAGAAGAATTCTCCAGTGATGCTCTTCTTCCTACTACCGCAGGGCCTTCCCCTGCAGCTGCTTTTTCCCTCAGGTCGCGCATGCGCAGCCTGAGGGGAAAAGCAGCTGCAGAGAAGGCAATGCGGCAGACACTATGTCTATTCCTCCAGGTCCCCCCCCAGCCTCCAAGGGGGGCCCGGTGCTGGAGTTTTCTCTCCTGCGCCTGTTGGGACATGATCTTCCAGGTCCCATCAGGAGCAGGAGAGACCCCGGCGACAGGCCCCCCTCGGAGGCCCGGGCCCAAGGAATTTTGCCCCCCCCCCCCCCTGCTCCCCCCCTCTCAGCGGACCTGCCTGTAGCCATGAAAAGCTATGGGTATCAATTGCTACTTCAATAGCCTTTGATGCCATCTCAAAAACAAAAGGTCAAACAGATTTTTCTTTTATCCACTAGCACCCATGACCTCCACATTTGTCCTGAAGGGGATACAACCCCCATTCCTCCCTCCACCTTCCTTGCATATGCCTATGCTCCTAAGGTACAGGGACTCTACTAGGCTTCTCCTGCTCTGATCAGCAGTATCTAACAGCTTTACTCATTCTCAAAGACCATTCCTTCTCATTTCCAAATCAATCAATCAATCAGTGGTGAATAACTGTTTCTCCAGCTATCATGTTCAACTTCTCTTTAGCAATAATCAGAGCCTTCTTTCAAGAAAAAATGGCACCATCTTAAGGACAAGAGACCTCCAGGCCTCCAAGGACTATGGGAATTCCAAACCCAGTAATTTCTGTCCCTGAATGCAGTGCTTATCTAAAATTACCATTTGAAAATAAGCAAGAAGACTAAACAGGAAAGAAGAGATCTCATGTGGTCTCTTCTGGCTATTTTCAATAAACATTACCCACCATAAAAAAATATTTAACCAATATTTATACTCCAAACTCCTCTCTCTTCCCTTTAGGGCTCTGGGAACAGTAAAATCACTTCAGCATCTAACCACATTCTCCTTGTTGTACTTTGGGAAGCATTAGAGAGGAGGAAACACACAAAAGTGAAAAGGAAAGGGGATGGGACTCGATATATCGCCTTTCTGTGGTTACAATCAAAGTGGTTCACATATTATATACAGGTACTTATTAATACCTGGGGCAATGGAAGGTTAAGTGAATTGCCCAGAATCACAAGGAGCTGCAATGGGAAAGTAACCAAGTTCACCGGGATCAAAGCCCTCTGCACTAACCACTAGGTCACTCCTCCACTCAAAAACTCTGCTTAGAGCAAAACATGCTCTCAACAGCAAGGTGTATAAATCTTTGCTTCTTTGTATTGTTGTTGTTATCAAACCCAGTAACACAGGCAAACATGACACACTAACACAGCCCCTCATACTACTTAACCCATGTAACAAATAACAACACGTACACTTTGTAGATTAAATGGCAACAACTTGGCTGAAGCTTTATTATAACGACAAGGCTGTATTCAAGCCAAACAACAGCCAAGCAGGATACCCAAGCCACAGTAAGCTCCTCAAAGCTTCAAGTAATGTACCCAGTCCCTCACCATTAGCAAGACTGATCCATGCACTAAGCTCTGTATCCAGGGCACTCCCGCCATGCAAGGTGCGCCCAACCCAGGTGCAGCAAACCCATTTGCACCATAGCTTGATGAATTAGCGATACCCCACTCACCTGGGCTCAGGTATACCCGCCCTCCAAGCTACGACATATACAAAATGGAAAACTTTAAGCAAAGCAATGGTTGAGTGGGAGGGTAGGCAGCTCTTCTCAGAGTCCTTGAGGGCAAAAGAGGAACCTCTACCGGGTTTGTGAGTTTTAAGCACCTGGCTCGAGCCCCTCCTTCCCATCAAGAAATCTGGCTTTAGCACGACAGCTGCTTTTCAGCCACCAGACTTCCTGATGCTTCGCGGCAACCCCTCACCTTCGGGGTATGGGTTCACAGGTGTATGGTGCCAGGTTAATGTCGGCTCTGTGCATTTCGGCCCTCCGCCTCTAACATAGACAACCGTGACACCCTAACCCAGCCCTTCATACTACTTAACCAAACAACAACAGGTACACTTTGTAGATTAAATGGCAACAACTTGGCCGCAGCTTTATTATAACGACAAGGCTGTATTCAAGCCAAAAACAGCCAAGCAGGATACCCAAGCCACTGTAAGCTCCTCAAAGCTTCAATGTACCCAGTCCGCCGCCATTAGCAAGACTGTGATCCATGCGCTAAGCTCTATATCCAGGGCGCTTCCGCCTCGCAGTAAAGTGCACCCAACCCAGGTGCAGCAAACCCATCTGCACCAGACATAGCTTGATGAATTAGCGCTACTCCACTCACTCAGGGTCGGGTATTCCAGCCACCAGCCTGGGGTAGTTAGATATACCTTGCCCCAGGCAAAAAACCCAAACAGCTGCAGCCAGTTGTGGATGCATAAGAGGTTATCACACACCTCCAGCATATTTTCGTCTAGCAAGTAATGTAGGTAATAGCCTACATTACTCAGATGCACTCCTTCTTCCCGATATGATTCTTCACACATCATCTGTGCCCACTGATATGTCACATCAGCCAGCCTTTGAAGCACTGGACCAAGCCACAATCTTTCAACATACATTCTGGGAATCCCTTCCCCATGAAGTGAGGGCGCTGATGCCATTAGCAAGGGATGATGTTAGGCCAGACAACCCCAGAGTGCACAAGCAACTGGATTGCCCCCAATTGAGGTCTGATGCATTCACTTTCTTGCGGCTGTTTGCACCTCACTAATGACCTGTCAAAACACAATACAAGGGATGAGACAGAAGCAAGAAACACTAAAGATGAGTTGTGCCTACCTTACATCCCAAAGGTGTAGCAACCTACAGCAATGAGCAATGAGACCTGGATGTTAGCTGAATCCAGACAGCTGTGCGCCACCGTATTCCAGCACCGGTGCACAATGTTCCATACAGCCAGAATTACTGCTGCTCTCTGTGCTGGATCACCATGTGTTGGAGAAACCTGAACTTGAAGACCTGTAACATTCGCAGTAGCGCAGAAAACGCAATGTGGACCGGTAAATGTAATTATAGAAAAAGTGCACATGGCACAGCCGAATTATGCCCCCAACAGGTGGAATCAAGGGTAAGGCTGGAGGGAAACTTTGCACAATTTTTTTTTATTTTTTATTTTATTTATTTATAATTTTCAACTTAATACATAAAGATGGTATTACATCAAAATGCATGGAATTCACAAAGTATATACAATCCAACAGAATTGTTTTATATATATTACAATAAGAAACTACCAAAATAATTAGTCCACAATGGAGAAGATCCAAGAAAGAAAATAATACAAAGCAATAAACTTAATCAACTTAAATTAACGACCAGATGGAAGTTAGAGTCAAGCAGCCTAGTCAGCACATTTAACTAGGAGATACCAATTCAGGGGTATCCCTTACAGTCTCTCGAGCCAAAACAAATTCTTGTACTCTTTTAGGGCACGTAAAAAGGTAATTAACACCATGCATAGTAATCATACACTTACAGGGAAATTTAACTAGGAAAGTACCCCCAAGTGAAAGGATTTTTGGTTTAAAAACCATCATTTCCTTCCTCCTGGCTTGTGATTCTTTAGAAAGATCAGGAAAAATCTGAAGTTTAGCCCCCATAAAGACAGCATTCATTTTCTGGAAATAAATACGCAGTATTAAATTTTTGTCCGATTCCAGTGCAAAAGTAACAAGCAATGTAGCTCTATCTGAAATTTCAGATCGTTCAAGAAAATCATTCAGATCATTTTGTGGAGATTCTGGAACCGCATTAGATACTTTCATTAATTCTCTAAGGTAAACTGTTTTAGTCACTAAAGGGTGACTTTCCATTGGGATATCCAGTATCTCTAGAAAGTATTTTTTCAAAAGTTCAACCGATGTAATAAATGGAGAAGATGGAAAATTTAGAAATCTTAGGTTACATCTTCTGAGCTGATTCTCCATATATTCTAATTTACGTGCCTGGAAATTATTGTCTTTAATTACAGAGACCACTGTAGTTTGTAGAGTTTTTAATTCAGAATCAACACTTTCCATTTTAGATGTAAACTTCTCAACTCTAGTGGAAATCTGTGATTCAGTAGCTTTTAAATGATTTATTTCCATCTGAGTATAATTAAACATTTGCTGGAGAGATGTATTCAGCCCCTGTATGGCCTCCAGAGATTGTCCAAAGTGACTATTTCTGGCTTTAACATACCTCTTCCTAATCCCAAAGCTGTTCCTCCCTGGGTAGTAACTGGGGGTAGGTAACCCCCTTCAATTGTTGATGTACCTGGGGTAGAAGCAGAAGCTGGGCCTCCCACAGTCGTCGGTAAGTCACCAACTTCGGATGCTCCCTCAAACAACTCGCCTTCAGCTCTGTTTGTTGTCCCTGGTTGCGGAGGAGTCAAACCAGAAGGAGGGCTCAGTGTGACGCCCTCTGTGCTGTGTTCCGACGTTGGCGTTATGGAGCTACCAGAAGCTTGAGTCGGCGTTCCCAGCGCTCGGATTCAGAAACTTTCCAGCTTTGTTTGAGACATGGCGGGTATTCCAGCTGCGCTCGGGGAGGCTAGAGCTGCAGTTTTGCCTTTCCTCTTCCCCATTGCTGTTGGGGAGCGCTCCGTGTCAACAACTTGCGGAAGTAAGTTTCAGGACCTCCGAGAAGCACGTCTGGTCAGGCGGCCATCTTGGATCCTCCTCCACTTATCCACTCGCACAATTTTTTTTTTTTTAAATAAGCCAAAATCAATCTCATCAAGTGCAGTACTGTTTAGACAGGAATGCAGCACTTCACCCTGTCAGCGTGTATGCCTCTTGTGCCAGTCTTCTGTTATACACATTCAGAGGACAAAGTGGATTCGCCTCAGAATGATCTCTCAGCACCATAAGCTCTCCAAGGCACCACACATCGTTTTCACCCACCATGGTGTAATGAAAAGCTGTTACATAACAGTGTACACCTGAAGGGATGCTCTCACTGTCCAATTCCCGTCCCGCCCCCATGGAGTAGACACCGATATGCAAAATATTGTACTGTCCCCTACCTTTCTGAGTCAGAATGCCTGCTCGACCGGCAGGGAGACAAGGAACCAACGTGGCTGATCATGGTCTATCGAGCAACTCGCAACATCACATCATCTGTGAAAGCTGCTGAATCTGGTGACTGATGTAACCCTGAGCAACCTTAGGTCACTGATCATGGGTGATGTAAACATATGCCTTGGCTCCATACATCACTACTGCTGTTTTTCTTGATACGATGGGCGCTCTAGGATTCGTTCATGTGATCAAATTTCCAACCCATGAAAAAGGGGCATATGCTAGACCTGGTGCTCTGTAAAGGGACTGACATCTTGGCACGCAAGGCTGGCGGCACAGAGGTAACATTCCTGCCATGGAGATCATTTCTGTACCAAGATGACTACTTAAAATAGATGGGCCCAATCAGAATTTGGAAGGAAAATCTGAGAAATGAGAAATCTGACTGCTGAAAACGTCCTAGAGGCCTTGTCCAAACCTCATGTTAAACTTAAGATAATGCCAGTGTCAGAAGGTTGATATCCAGAATGCAAGTCCAGCAATGGCATTAGAAACATGGCCCCTCTACAGGAGGTCCTAAGCTCCCCAGCAGACGTTCCCCTAATTCATTCACAACCAACAGGCAACTAAATTAAAGGTCTCCCACAGGGCCTTTAGCCAGTCTCATCAATGCTCCTAGAAGCTAATGAAGAGAACACTCCCTCTTCCCCCACCATTTTCAACCATGTGGGACACATTCAATGGGACACAGAGGAACCTCTTGAAAATATCCTGAAAGGTCTCCGCCCTACATCCTGCCCTCTTGATTCCTGCCCAGCAAGGACTGTGCTAGGAAGGAGTACAGGCTTTATTGAAAAAGGCTACCAAAATTGTTCACATCTTTTAATGGAAGGGCAGATGTCCACAGCACTAGAGCTGTGGTGTTCCTCTTGCTGAAAAGATCTCACTTAACCATGACAAGCTCGAAAACTACAGACTTGTCTCTAACCTTCCTTTCCTAATGGGCAATCTGCGCTCAACTCTACTACTGGCTAATTGAATGTAATTAGCTGGACCCCTTCAAATCTAGCTTCAGACCTGGATACAGAACAGAGACAATCCTTGTGGCCCTTCCTGATGATCTGCCCAGAGACCATGACAGGGGATCTGCCGCGATACTAGTGTTGCTAGACTCAACAACCTTCGACACTGAGGATTGTAATATCATACTTACAAAACTGGCAGAAACAGGTATCAGTGGGACAGTATTTATTTGCCAGATAGACAACAATCAACTCTATCATTACTTTGGACCCTGCGCTGTAGGGAACCCCAAGGATCCACACTGCCTCCCATATATTTTTTTTTTTTTTATTTTAACAAGCTGGTCAACAGTAAATGAACTTGCACAAGGAGACTCCAATGTAGTTTCAGTCCATTGCCTTAAGCACTTGTCCATGCTAGGGCAATGTACTCAAGTATATCCACCTAACACACAGACCGTGTAAAGTCAAACAATCCATCGATTACTGTTAAGATATTGGGCCTAGAATATAGTCTATGGAAAAGCAGACAGAGTATGTCATAGGAGCCAGGAATAACAGCATGACCTTGCAAACTGGGATAAACCGCAGTCAATCGGACCCAGTGTCCTGTTTCCCTAATTATGTCACAGCTATCTGGCAAACTCCCAAAAGAGCAAAATGAATTCTCTCACCATCTATCCTAATAATACTTATGGACTTTCTTGGAACCTGCCTGCACCCTTCCATAACCCTACCAAGCACTGCTCTTATCACAAAACCATTGGTTAAGGGAGAGGGGGGCAAGGCTATGTTAGGGCAAGATATAATTTGCTGCTCAACAGTGAAGAATTCTGTTCCCCAGATGTTCATAATAATCTCCCATTAATTCAGACATATCCTCGGACACATTGGCTTGCAACCCATTAGTGAATATTGTCAGGACCATGGAACACACCCATACTTGCCAAGGATCACATGCAGGATCTTCGGAGACTCGTATCGAGGTGAACCCTGATGGATGATGGCATGCAGCTGGGCAGCCCTCGTGAGATGGCCCAGGATGGATCCACTACATAAGGGATAAGTTTTGTAAAGTATCCCAGGGTCAAAGGGGTGATCTCTAATACATGTGATCTAAAACCAGGACCCGATGGTTCTGTGAAGTGCTCCAATTGCAATCTGCAATCATCACAAACCCAATTGTGGGATCTGCTTGTCAGTTAACTACCATTCCAAATTTATTATTAGGATTTATCTATCACCTTTTGAAGAAATTCACTCCAGGCAGTGCACAGCAAGAATAAGTCAACCATAAGCAACAAAGTCAAACATAAGAAACTAAGTTAAACATAATCGATAGACAATTACAGCAGCAAAATATTCAAACAACAATAGAAAGTATGGCATAGTATGCTACATGATAATGTCAACACAGTACACAATAAAACATTTAAGAGCTAAACTGAAGAGATTGTAGATCTGCCTGTACACCATAGGGAACTCTGATGGGAGGTGTCCAGAGTGATTCAAAGAAACTGTTTGGGCACATCCACCCCCAAAACCATGGATTGTGGGTAGGATTTTAATACCTGGGGGTGCCCCCATTGGTATGACAACATAACCCAACATGTCATATCGGTAACCATAAGTGTAAAGTTATGTTCCTTAACTTTGTACCTTAAAGTCTTGTGTGGAAAAAGAAGAACCTCCTGTAAGAAGATATGTAATCGGAAATACTAATGTAACATACCCATTCCCAAGTGGTCTCCCTGTCACTTCGAAAATCAGTGATGAAAGGAGGCTACAGAGCTAAAAAGAAATCCTTCAGAAAATGGAAGAAGGAACTGAATGAGGAAAATAAGAAGCGGCATAAGGAATGTCAAGTCAGATGTAAAGCGCTGATAAGAAAGGCAAAGAGGGATTTTGAAAGAAAGATAGCGTTAGAGGCAAAAACTGATAGTAACATTTTTTTAGACACATTAAAAGCAGAAAACCAGTAAAATAATTGGTTGGCCCGCTGGATGACTGGGGTGTAAAAGGGGAGATCAAGGAAGACAGAGAAATAGCAGAAAAACTAAATGAGTTCTTTGCTTCGGTCTTCACCGAGGAAGATTTGGGTGGGATACCGGTGCCGGACAGGGTATTAGTAGCTGAGAGTCGGAAAACTTACTGAAATATCTGTAAATCTGGAAGACGAAATGGAGCAGTTCTGCAAACTGAAGAGTAGCAAATGTCCTGGACAGGATGGTATTCACCCTAGGGTACTGATAACTAAACAATGAGCTGGCAGAGCTACTGTTATTGATTTGTAATATATCCTTAAAATCGAGCGTGGTACCGGAAGATTGGAGGGTGGCCAATGTAACGCCGATATTTTTAAAAGGTTCCAGAGGAGACCGGGGAAATTATAGACCAGTGAGTCTGACGTCGGTGCCGGGCAAAATGGTAGAGACTATAATCAAGAACAAAATTACAGAGCACATTCAAAAGCATGGACTAATGGGACAAAGTCAACATGGATTTAGTGAAGGGAAGTCTTGCCTCACCAATCTGCTGCATTTCTTTGAAGGGGTAAACAAACATGTGGACAAAGGTGAGCCAGTTGATATTGTGTATCTAGATTTTCAGAAGGCGTTTGATAAGGTCCCTCATGAAAGACTACAGAGGAAATTAGAGGGACATGGGATCGGAGGTAGTGTCTTACTGTGGATTAAAAACTGGTTGAAAGATAGGAAACAGAGTAGGATTAAAAGGTCAATATTCACAATGGAGAAGGGTAGTTAGCAGGGTCCTTCAGGGATCGGTGCTGGGACCTCTGCTTTTTAACATATTCATAAATGACCTAGAGATGGGGGCAACTAGTGAGGTAATCAAATTTGCCGATGACACAAAGTTATTCAAAGTAGTCCAATCATGGGAAGATTGTGAAAAACTACAAGAGGACCTTACGAGACTGGGAGATGACGTTTAATGTGAACAAGTGCAAAGTGATGCATGTGGGAAAGAGGAATCCAAACTATAACTAAGTCATGCAAGGTTCAGCGTTGGGAGTCACGGACTGAGAAAGAGATCTAGGTGTTGTCGCTGATGATACGTTGAAAACTTCTGCTCAATGTGCTGCTGCGGCTAGGAAAGCAAATAGAATATTGGGTATCATTAGGAAAGGGATTGAAAACAAAAATAAGGATATTATTCTGCCGTTGTATCGATCCATGGTGCGACCGCACCTCGAGTATTGTGTTCAATTCTGGTCGCCGCACCTCAAAAAAGACATAGTGGAATTGGAAAAGGTGCAGAGAAGGGCGACAAAGATGATACAGGGGATGGCACGACTTACCTATCAGGATAGGCTGAACAGACTGGGGCTCTTCAGCTTGGAGAAAAGGCAGCTGAGGGGAGATATGATAGAGGTCTATAAGATAATGAGTGGAATGGAACGGGTCAATGTGGAGCGTCTGTTTATGCTTTCCAAAAATACCAGGACAAGGGGGCATGCGAGGAAGCTACAGTATGGTAAATTTAAAACGAATCGGAGGAAATTTTTCTCCACTCAACGCGTAGTTAAACTCTGGAATTCGCTGCCGGAAAAGGTGGTTAAGGCGGTTAACTTAGCAGACTTCAAAAAAGGGTTGGACGGCTTCCTGAAGGAAAAAGCCATAGAATATTATTGAATGGACGAGGGAATAATACAGTATTTCTAGGATGGGCGGGACAAATTGCTTGTTCTTTTGGCCGCTGTCGGTGACAAGGTGCTGGGCTCGATGGACCCTTGGTCTGTCCCAGCATGGCGATGCTTATGTACTTATGTAATGGCAGTGGGGTGACAGTGGTGTGAATGAAAATCTGTATCTGATTCTACCGTTAAGAAATACACATAGCCAAACTGGGTTACACCAATGGCCCACCTAACCCGGTATCCTGTTTCCAACAATGGCCAAGCCTGGTGACAACTACCTGGCAGAAACCCCACGGTAGCAACATTCCATGCTACCAATTCCAGGGCAAGCAGTAGCTACCCCCTGTCAAATCTCAATAGCACTATGGACTTTTTCTGAAGAAACTTGTCCCAAACCCTTTATGTATTTTCCCAGGGTCCACTGTCAACCCATCTATGGTCTCTCTTCTGAAATCACTCCAGCCTGGCCTCTGGCCAACAAACCACAGCGGGACTTGTATTTCATGCCTATCACCCTGTTTTTTTAAAACCAGAAATGCATACATAATACACACAGATCAGTCACACTACTGAGTGGCACAGAGCCATTTCATTTTATTCTTTTTTTTTTTTTTTTTAATCATTCCTGACACATTTTTCACCTTTGACTTTCATCGCAACTGCACAAAGCCTCCAAATCCTCCCTGACTGCCAGTGAGGCAACTGTGGCCTTGCGTTGCTGTAACCAATCCGGAGTTAACCTTCCCTATGTACCCTGTACTTGTAGCTATTTAAATAGACTGTCTTCTAGTCCTCAAAAACCCTCCTGTAATTTTCACACAGTTTACATGTAATTAAACAACTCTGAATAAAGCGAAGATACTTATCTGTAGCAGGTATTCTCTGAGGACAGCAGGCTGATTGTTCTCACATGTGGGATGACGTCCGCGTCGGCCCAGGAATCGGCATTTTGCAAGCAAAATATAAAAAAGTTTTGCCAGAGTCTTCTGGCGCGTGTGCAGCGCACATCACGAATGCGCGGACCGATTTCCCGCCCGTCGCGTGAGCATGATCAAAAAGCATAAAAGAAGCAAATAACAAGTCCAAAGGGGAGGTGGGCGGGTTTGTGAGAACAATCAGCCTGCTGTCCTCGGAGAATACCTGCTACAGGTAAGCATCTTCGCTTTCTCCGAGGACAAGCAGGCTGCTTGTTCTCACATGTGGGGGTATCCCTAGCAACCAGGCTCACTCAAAACAATGAACATTGGTCAATTGGGCCTCGCAACGGCGAGGACATAACTTAGATTGACCTTAAACCATAAACAACTAACTGAGAGTGTAGCCTGGAACCTCGAGGCAGGTGGAGATCCACTCGATACCTCATTGCTCCCAGCGCGAGTTGGTCTTTCAGCAGCCGTTACCTCCGCTCCTGACGTCGATGCTTCCCTCGATGTCGATGTCAACACCGCTGACCTTGGTGTCGATGTCGAAGGACCGGACCGAGCCCCAAAAAGCTTTTCTTGTTGGGCTTCTCGAGACGCTTGGGTCCGTTTCTTCATACGAAAACAAAGACTACAAGTGGCTGGGCTATGGTCGGGCCCAAGGCACTGGATACACCAGGTGTGGGTATCGGTACCTGAGATGGTCCAGTTGCACCAAGTACAACGTTTGAAGCCGCTGGGAGTCTTTGATGACATGGAAGGAAAACCGGCTTCGGTAAAATCAAAAGACACTATTGTGCCTGTTAAAAGAAAAAGGCACAAAAATAAGAGAAAAAAAAACCAGACCGTGTGGCCTGAAGCCTGCCACGTCAAAAAAGAAAGGAAACATTAAAAGGGAGAAAACTAACAAAAGTAAAGGAATTCTCTACCTTTTTTTTAATTTTTAAAAATGATAATAAAAGAAAAAAAATCAAAAACAAAAAATGAAGACTCTCTCCTGGGCCTGTGAGGAATAGTGAAAACACCACCGCACTTCAATGCGGAGAAAAAAAAGAACTGAGGGAACCAGCTCACACGACGGGTGGGAAATCGGTGCACGCCGCACGTGCGCCAGAAGACTCTGGCAGAACTTTTTATATTTTGCTTGCAAAATGCCGATTCCTGGGCCAACTCAGACGTCAACCCACATGTGAGAACAAGCAGCCTGCTTGTCCTAGGAGTGTTATTTTATTTATTCTAGCACCTGCTGATTTAATTACCTCATGTGCTCGACTCATCATTTATTTAAAGTGGGATCTGAAACAGAGTTCCCTGGTTCAAAGTCCATCACACTAATCACTAGGTACTCTTCAGACATCTAACGATTGTAATAGTATGTAAAATTAATGGTAAAATTATGCCTTACCGGCTGATAATTTTCTTTCGTTTAGTAGCAGCAGATGAATCCAAGAACTGGTGGGCTGTGTCCCATCTACCAGTAGGTGGAGATAGAGATTACAAAGCTGAAGGCAGTGATACCAGACGGCCAGCTCCTCCTTCACCTCAGTACATGTCTCATCACCAAGCAGAATCAGACAAGAAACCAGGAAGCCTTCCTCACCAACCATACAAAACAGAAACTTGTCAGTCTGACTTAAGAGAAACCACAACTGCGATGGAGTCCTCTTCAATGGTTTCTGTTCTCTTTCCTCTTCCCCTTTTTTTTTTTTGTTTTTTTGGAAACTAAAGACCAGAACAAGAACAGATAGGTAAAACAAGTATGACTGACAAAGGGCGGGATCCTGGATTCATCTGCTGCTACTAAAGGAAATAAAATTATCAGCAGGTAAGGCATAATTTTACCTTCCTTAGCGTATGCAGCAGATGAATCCAAGAACTGGTGGGATGTACCAAAGCAATCCCTAAGTAGGGTGGGAAGTCGCCGCTCCCCGAGACAGAACTGCCACTGCAAAGGCAGCATCTGAATAGTGAAAGCACACCCGTTCCGCCCAAGAAGTAGATCGCAAACTTGTGAAACGAGCCTGGAATGCCACCGGCGGGATGCAACCATTCCAAAAAAAATCTACAAATTATCTGCAATCCAACGAGAAAAAAATCAGATCAGACCAAAGGCTGCCATCCCACAGCAAGAACCAGCAACAAAGACAAAGAGAAGATCTGAATGCTGAAAAATATGCAACATCTGCAAATACTGGAGAGCCCTCTGAACATCCAGAAGACGAAGCACCGTGTACTCCATGTGAAAATCCCCCTCCCGAAAGAAGGGAAGAAAGAGAGGCTGAAAAAGAAAAGCCAAACCACAGCCAGAAAAGAAAGAAGGAACCAAAAGCAAGGTCACTCCAGACTCAGCAAATTGCAGAAAAAACAGCTCGGAATGGCTGCACTAAAAATTCAGACACTCTGCGTGACGAAGAATTGGCGACCATAAACACTGCTTGTAAGTTCCTAAGTGAAACATTCCGCAAAGGAACAAAAGGAGACGAAAGTAATGCTCGGTAGACAAGAAACCCCAAGCTAGACTCGGAGAATACGAATGAGGTTTCAGGGAGAAGAAGGTCGCAGCAGCGGAGGAGCAAAGCACTCTGGAAGAAATGCACCACCTCCGACTGCAAGGCCAGGCCCTTCTGCAACTCATCCATCCTGCAGAAAGAACTCAATCGCTGAGAAACAAACGCCCACAATGAAGACCAAGCGTGGGCTGTAACCAGCTTCAAAAAATCCTCAACACCTGAGAATACGCGGTTGCAATGGACCGTGGACCACATACAAGATTGCAACAGAACAGTAACCATAGCGTCCAAAGAACTCTGTTCCTCAGTCAACCTCTCAAAACACTAGGCCATAAGACCAATTTATTATTGAATTTACAAGCCACTTTCTTTAGTGTCACTTCTGGGAATTGATACTGGCGGCCTGACAACATAACTGATGGCACTGGAAGCACACAAATAAGATGTTGTGCTAGAACCCAACAAACATCTTTTCTTTCAGGCCAATAAAATGAATGAGCCGGGCCTGGTGGATGCATAAATGTTACCAATGCATCATTTTGTTCGATGGAAATTTCTACAACATTGCCTACCCACCACTTATAGTCATAAATGCAGGCAACATAACAACCAAGCAATAGTTTGGCCAATTTTAAATTAGGATCGACGATATCGGAAATTTTGGCCACAAAGTTAATCGTGTCATTTGAAACTTTGCTGGCAGAAATCGAATTCAAATCAACTGGCACAAACTGGTGATGATCTCTTGTGCCAGCTATTGTGCAGCTAGCTTTCCATCTTTCTTCTTGCAGCATTCTGTTTTCTTGGATTTCTTCAGTCGGAACATACATATATTCCATGAATGTTTTTGTCACAAAAGTTAAACAGATCTATTGGTGTCAGTATTTGGTCGGTTAATGGTCGCTGGAGGCGGGCTCGAGCAGCCAAACGTTTAGTCGTGCCACCAACTCCATCACATGATGACTTGCCATGTCTCGTGCCAAAAAAGTTCCATTCGGCTTCAATTTCAAAATCATTCTTGTGATTGCACAGATTGACGAAATGTTTGTAATTTTTGTATTGTGCTGCTGAACTGTCACTAAAGTAGTATATTCTTGTAATCTTTGTTTTATTCGTCAAAATTTCAATCAGCTTCCGAATAAACATGTGCACGGAAACCATATCATGTTGCATATGATCAGAAATTATGCAGCAGTTGACAATTTTCAGCATGCCATCTTTATTGATATAATAAGCGACAAATGGATGCACTGTGCATTGTGAATTCTCCCAGTGAAAGCCTTGAGCAGCGTCTTGAACAACAAACGAGTAATTCTCTGCAAAATCCATCAATACGATAAGTTCAGTTTCTTTTAGGCCAGCTTTCAATGACTTCAAATATTCGCTTTGATGTTTTGAAATGAAGTGGTGGTGGCCAGTAAGTTTCCAAATTTTGCTAGCGAGTTTTCAATAAAGATGTCAACAGTGAGAACATGTGTTTCGAGCGTTTCACGGTCAGTATGAACCCATTGTTTGAATTCTATTGATTCTTCTGAGTCCCAGTCCTCAAATATTTCTTCCAAATATGCTATCAGTGCCTCTTCACCAGGACGGTTTTGGCATCGCTGCAACATACAATCTTTGGCGTCCAGATCGCAAACTGCTTTTCCCATGAGCATCTTGTACTCTTCTTTAATGTTGGCACCTTGTAGCATAAGCTTAACATTCTGATGGATGGTGCAGACACAGACGGAATGTGTGCCTGAGGCACCAACAGTAACATACCACTTTGGTCTGAGCTCACAGAATTTGGAAAAACCAATTTCAGCACATTTGTTTCGATATGCTACATACAGTTCTTTCAGATTGCACAGTAGCAACCGCTTTTGTTTTTGAACCTTTATGCCATCAAGCTGAACAGAAACAAAATCTTTTTCACCAGGGCACATCCTGCGAAATTAATCATCCTCGTAGAAATCTCGAACTCTGTCGGTGATTGCCTTTGGTAGCAGTTTGCCAACTTTTGCATCCAGTAGTTTTAACCATACGTTCTGAAACGCTAAACGTTTTTGCTGTCACTGGTATTGACCAACTCTTAGGGGCCAAAGTCAATAATTGAATTTCCATGGATCTACTGGATATTTTAATTTTCGTTTTCACATCTTCGATTAGGTCAGTGTAATCTTGGCATGACAGGCATACCTTAGCAGCCGACTTGCTATTTTGTCCAATATCTTCGGCTGATACTGCAGCGGCTACCATTATTTTTTCTGCTACCATTTTCTGCGCGGGTTCAATTTTTCGTTTCACATAACCAGTTTTATCCCTACTGGCCAACCTCCGAATTTTTAATAGAGAAGTCAACTTTGATAGCAACGTCCTCAACTTTGCCCCTATTTCTAGGGCCTTAAATGCCAGCGATGAAAAACCAACCCTACTTTTTTAAGGGGTTTGAAACATGCTCTTTCTAATGAAAATGATTAAAAAGAGTTTCCAGAAGGTCTTTTTTTGTAAAAGTGGGCTAAAAATACCCTATTTTGGGCGTTTTTGCAAAAATCATCAAATTTACACTCAATTTGTGAACTAAAGGAAAATATTAGGAGAATGAAATTTTATATTCGAAAACCTTGTGTTGATAAGTTGCTGTGTGCAAAGTTTCACGTTTATCACACCTTTAATTCCAGAGATATAAAAAGCCAAACTTTACAATTTTTTCATGCCGCAAATTTTTCGGACCAAGTTTGCTCCAAGTTTTCTTCATGGAAATCGCTCATGAAGATTGTTTTTATTATTTGTTTAATAGAGCGCAAAAAGTTGTACAAGATGGCCAAGTTTTGTTTCTCTCAACAAAATATTGCCGGAGATACAGTGTCTCAAAGTTGCCGAAATCTCGAAGTCATACCATAGAAGGCTGCAGTATGAGGTCAAACAGATTACTATATCTCAGCAAGTATTGCATCGGCGAATGTAAACCTTTACCAATGTTCATTGAGGACATGTATGAATGTTCACAGAAAATTTCATCAAAATCCGTGATGGTCGCACAGGGACCACCAGACCACTTGACATGGAATGACCCATATTGGAGTTGGTTACACATGTGTTTGAAATGAACTCCATGAAGTTGGTCTGGCCTTCGTTCCAATTACCTGGAGGTCTGTAAAACAAGACACAATTCAAATGATCGCATAGGGTTTTGTTGTGGATTCTGACTGAGGCAATTTCAAGTTGAAGTGTTATGTACTCGGCAGTGATTTCGGTAGTAAAGTGGGACCGATAGATTAGTGCTATGCCTCCGCCTCTTTTCTTTTCTGGTCCAGTGTGTGATTTTGTATCCTGGAGGGCACAGGTCTAGGATTATAGGGTCCTTTTGGTCATGGATCCAAGTTTCAGTGAGGAAGAGTAGGTCAAGGTTTGTCTGTTAGTATTGCTGTTTTATTTACAGCGGATCTAGCGTTGACGTAGCCCACTTGGATTGTTTGGAATGGGTCTTCTGTATTTGGTGTTAAGTGGACTTTTGTTAGTTTTCGTTTCTTTGTTGAGATGAGTTTGTTTGGGCCCTTTTTCCCTTCTGTTGTGGTTGTTCGCATGTAGGTGTTCTTCCTTTGTTTAGGTTATCATCAGTTTGGTGAGGTGTGGTGTATCTATGATGATTGTGTAGTATGGATATGACGTTGTTTTCTGCAAGTGGGGTGGTTAATATTAAGTGGATCAGCGTTAAGGAGTAGATTATTAGAAGTAGTTTGCGGGTATTAATAATGGTATATATTTTCTGTGGTTACTATTAAGACCATGTTGTCCCAATCTGTTCTCCTCACAAGCCTGCATTCTCCGGTTGATCAAATGCAATGCAAAAGGCTCCTTCTCAGGCACCCCCGTCCTGCTGAAGGTGTCTTCAGTTCACTAGCAATTATTCAGTTTTTACTTTGGTTTTTACTGTCAGGCCTTTCAAGCCTTGTCAGTTGTAAAGTCTCAATATCTTGAAATATAATAGGCACTTTACTCACAGTCTGGTGATCGGACGCGTTGCCCAGGGCACAGAGACTCCGCAACCCTGGGAGCTGTGTCTATGTTGGAGGTAGACACCAGAGGGGGGGGGCAGCAGCCTCAGGCTGCCGCTACTGCTTTGCTCTGAGCCCCTCGGAGCCTGTCTCCGTGGCCTCCGTTGTGTTGCCCCTTCTCCTCTTGTCGCTGCTGCTGCACTCTGGTCTTGGTGCTGTCGACTGAGCCCTCGGCAGCCTCAGTGGTTCCTTCCGAGAGCGTCCTCACACCTCCATAATTCCCATACTCCTGGGGCAGCTGCACCGGACAGTGCTCCCCTTTCCTGCTGCCTTCTGAGGAACCGGCGGGCGGGCGAGGAGGCAGAGCCGGATGCACGACTGCTTCCACACAGCCCGTGCAGTCCCCCGTGGGAGAGGCTCGATCGTCTCTTCCTGCTCTGGGTGGGCAGGTGGGTGAGGAGGCAGAGTCAGGTATGCGATCGCTGTCCTGCGAGCCTCATGCAGTCCCCCGTGGGGAGAGGTTCAGATGCCTCTCCCTGCTCCGAAAGCGACAGCGGTGCCATTCGCTGGATCCGCACAGGCTCCCTGAGCGCAGTCTGCTGCCTCGTGCGGTCCCCCGTGGGGGAGCAATTCAGACTGGTGCCCGATGAACTCAGCACAAGTTAGGGCAGCTGTTTTGCTTAACTTTATGCAATTGCTTAGATGGTAAGTGCAGGCTTGGAATTACTGCAGGCAGTGGAGAGGGGAGATTATCCGAGAGGTTCAGGAATTTGTAAGACAAAGAGGCGTCATTGACCACAACCATACCTTGGAATGTAGCCTGGGGAAATGCTTGGTAATTTGGTTTTTAAAGTCCAGTATCTAATATTTAACAGGCACTTCTGTTCATCAAAGACATGCAGCAGATGGATGTGTTTCACTCCTGTGAAATTATTTGGAAGTTTTAATATTGAGGAAGCTTCAGCAAGATAACAGAGCTTTATAGGTAGTGTAAGTTATAGATATGAACATTAACTCAAAAGTTGTAGTGGTGGTTTTAGCAGTTTCTGATCCTGGTGTCCTTTGTTCCAATTGATGCAGATCTCTGGAGGTTTTTCAGTTGTAAATCCAGCTTATTTCATAAGCAAAGAGAGTCAAAGATCAAAGGCTTCCAGCAATAGAGAAACAAATGGCTGTACTTAGCACTTCTATGTGAATTTCTTTGGAAACTTAATGCAGAGGCTGATGGTTGACTTTAGTTTTAAGATATCTAACAGATTCAGAGTTTTAGAAATAGTTATGTGGTTAAAACAAAACTTACGGATTGTAGGTATGAACTTTATAGTTTCTGGTTCTGATATCCTTGGATGGTCCAATTGAAGCAGGTTGCTATAGGCTTTTTCTTTGTTGTCCAGGAGGAGGGTTAGATGTAAATATAGATCCAGTACCGGTCACAGGGCATGAGGAGAGTTATTTGCAATATGAAGGGAAGATAAAAGTTCTTTTCTCCAGCCAAAATAAAAGAAAGAAGTTCAAAGTAAAATTGAGGACTGGTGCCTCAATACAGACTGTGCAGAAGTCACTAAAAATTTGGGTTGTAAATAAGCAAAAACTGTATTATTTGCAGAGCCTCATGTGAACCCAGCCACCCAGGCAGCTGTAGATACAGTATTTACACAGTACTGTAGGTGCAGAATTTCAAACCATCAGCAACCAAGTCACTAGGAAAGGCTAAATAAGAACCTTCAAACTGACACACTACTTCATCCTTAGAAATAAGAAAAGGAATACAAAATAAATCAATCTACTTTCTCTGAACTGACTGAATTAACTAGGCATCACTCATTGATAAGATTGTGTTCCTTGAATCTCAAAAAGTGTCAATAAAGTACACACATACCTTTGGATAATCCAGCTCAAAGAAAGTTTCCAAATTGTTAATAAGGTTGGGATCCACACCTTTTAATGGTTTGAGCAGTGAAACACCAAGTAATTTGCTGTAGGGCTGCTTGTCTGTTGCCTTCTTGTTCAGATAAAGTCGCCTACAAAAGAAAGAAAACTAATGCACTTTTCTGCAGCAATACAAAGATGCCCTACCCTATAATCAAACAAATGGAGAAGATACTGCCAAACTCTGGGACACCTGAAGCTACACACTGTATGTGGAATTAACTTATGTTTAAAAATGATACCGCCCAGTAAGATGTTTGAATCTATTTTGTTTTGCATTATGTATAGAACTAGAAAAGTCTTAGAAGTGGCAACTCATTCTGAGACGATAGCATTTACATTAAATCAGATCTTCACAAATTTTATTTGAACCTAGAAACCAGCCTAAAAACACTTAGGAGCCAGCGGCTGAGCCATCTCTCTTGATCCTCTACTCATCCCCCAAGGTCTACTACAGCTTTCTTATGACTGTTTAGTAAGGCTGTTTTCCGATCATCTCTTATTTATTAGGATTTATCCGTTTTGAAGGAATTCACTCAAAGCGGTGTACAGTAAGAATAAATCAAACATGAGCAATAGGCAATTAAAGCAGTAAAAACATTCAAATAACAATGTAAAGTATGGCATAGTATACTACTTACAATGTCAACACAATACAAAATAGGACATTTTAATTGACAGTGAAGGGTATAAGCAAAGATGGAACATATAGATAGGTAAGAGAGTAAGAGGAGTCAGAAAATAAGGTGACTAATTTAAAGAAAGTTGCACATGAGGTCACAGAGATGGTTAAATATTATCCCAGCTAGGGTAGGCGTAGATAAATTAGCACAGAACACGATCATTCAATGTCCCCAGACCCGCACTCAGTGCTAAAAAATAAACATTATTTTTTTAGCACAGAGGTAGCGCACACACATCCCAAAATTATCACAGGATGTGTCAGCAAGGCCTGCGGAAGTCATTTTTTACTGCAGCAAACACGCGTTAATGCTGACTGCAGCTTTGTTTTTTAAAGGGCCCCTTACATCTTTTCTGGCATCTAGAAGGGTACTGGTTGCCCCCCCCCCCCCCCCCCCCCCCCCAGTTCTGGCTGAATAAGTGACTTTAACTGAATTATTAATCTTCAGGCATAGTTGGTAGGTGACATCTTTTCCTTTCAATTTATAAGTGGTCTGCCAAATCATAAATTACCTAAAAAATAAAAAAAAAACTCTAAATTTTCAAATGATAAACCTCTAGGATCAAACCAGAAACAATATATGCAGAATTCTGCAGGAAAATAAAGTGTTGAAAATCAATTAAGCAGGGCCCCTGCAAGACTGTTGCTGTAGCAACTATCAAAGCTGGTGAACTTCCCAGAACGAAGGGTCTGACTGCAAAACAACAGAATGAGGTAAAGCTAGGGCAGTGGTCAGTTGGGTGGGGGGGGAGGAGGAGCAGGTGCATAGCTTGGCTGTCTCAGCTGGCAAGTTTCATGATGCTCAAAGTCCCATGATGTTCTCACTAGACTAAGAACAGCACCATGCAACTCATACTCTGAGAGCCATACAGTACTGGACTGTTTGCCAACCCAGAAGGAGAGAGAGAGATTGGGGAAGGGGGAGCAGGAAATGCTCACACACATAGGAAAAGTAGCACTATGAAGGAGTTGCTGCAAAGAAGTCACACATAAGATACAAAAGGTCACAGTAAGTGTTTTTCCCTGCTGCATAATATCCATTTAGTAGAAAGCAAAGTTACTTCGCCTTTAGCAGATAGTGATCCTGTCCTTGGAGACTACTACCTAGGTGAGCATTTACATCCAGGAAGATGCCCACCTAGGCAATAGTGATCATCACACAATATGGTTTTATGTAAGAGCAATAAATGGAGTGGATACATCCAAAACTCAAAGTACTGGATTTCCAACATGCTGATTTTAGTAAAATGGGGGAATACCTGAAGGAGCTGACGGCATGAGTAGGCATAGGAGAAATGGAATAGCAGTGGTCTAAGCTGAAAGTCGCAATAAAGTGAAGCTATTTACCTGTAGCAGGTATTCTCCTAGGACAGCAGGGCTTATATTCTCACGTGAGAAATGAAGCACTGCGTTACATAAATACTGCCACACTGGGACAGACCAAAGGTCCATCAAGCCCAGCATCCTGTTTCCAACAGTGGCCAATCCAGGTCACAAATACCTGGCAAGTTCCCAAAAAGTTCAATGCATTTTATACTGCTTATCCCAGAAATAAGCAGTGGATTTTCCCCAAGTCATTTTAATAATGGTCTATGGACTTTTCCTTTAGGAAGCGGTACAAACCTTTTTTAAACCCCGCTAAGCTAACTGTCTTTACCACATTCTCTAGCAACGAATTCCAGAGTTTAATTACACATTGAGTGAAGAAACATTTTCTCCGATTTGTTTTAAATTTACTACTTTCTAGTTTCATCGCATGCCCCCTACTACTAGTATTTTTGTAAAGAGTAAACAGACGATTCACATCTACCCATTCCACTCCACTCATTATTTTACAGACCTCTATCATATCTCTCCTCAGCCGTCTCTTCTCCAAGCTGAAGAGCCCTAGCCGCTTCAGCCTTTCCTCATGGGGAAGTCGTCCCATCCCCTTTATTATTTCTGTCACCCTGCTCTGTACCTTTTCTAATTCCACTATATCTTTTTTGAGATGCAGCAACCAGAACTGAACACAATATTCGAGGTGCAGTTGCACCATGGACTGATACAAAGATATTATAATGTCCTCATTTTGTTTTCTATTCCTTTCCTAATAACACCTAACATTCTATTTGCTTTCTTAGTTGCCGCAGCACACTGAGCAGAGGGTTTCAACGTATCATCAATGACGCCAAGATCCCTTTCTTGGTTGGTGACTCCTAAAGTGGAACCTTGCATTACGTAGCTATAATTCGGGCTCCTCTTTCCCACATGCATCGCTTTCCACTTGCTTACGTTAAACGTAATCTGCCATTTAGACGCCCAGTCTCCCAGTCTCATAAGGTCTTCTTGTAATTTTTCACAATCCTCTTGCGATTTAACAACTTTGAATAACTTTGTGTAGTCAGCAAATTTAATTACCTCACTAGTTACTCCCATCTCTAGATCATTTATAAATATGTTAAAAAGCAACGGTCCCAGCACAGACCCCTGGAGAACCCCACTATCTACCCTTCTCCATTGAGAATACTGAGCATTTAACCCTACTCTCGGTTTTCTAAAATATGTCATGCCAGCCTCAGATACCATACTCAGGTCCATAAAAAGGTTCTTAGCATCCAGTTGAAATCCTTTTGCACAGACATGAATCATTCACTGCTGCTTTAATTTTCTGTTCAACATTTATCTACATATGAAAAAAAAATTTAAATAATTTTGATGGATTTTTAAGTGACCTCAGTGATGCTCACCGCCCTCCACCCTTGCAGGATTTACGTGGTGATGTCAACGAGCATCAACCTCTTCATAGGTTCACTTTTCAAACATTACTTCAAATGCAGATAAGTAAATCAATAATTATTGAAATAATTTATCTTTTCAAAACTCTATTTAGTCAGACCCAAGGGTACTACTGTCCGTCATGTTTTGCTCAACACGCGAGCTGCCTCATGGACACCCCCTGCGATCTTGAGGCATGACAGAAAGGAAGGGAAAAATCCTGGACGAAGTCAAGGTCTAAAACGGACGAATGATGACGGAAAAGAAAGGAAACTTAAAACCGGGCAAAATAAAAGGGTCCACAAACAGGAACACAAAAAAAAGGATGAAAAAGATTTTCTGAATGGCACAAGGAGCTGTAATTTTTTTTTTTTTTTTTGTTACATTTGTACCCTGCGCTTTCCCACTCATGGCAGGCTCAATGCGGCTTACATGGGGCAATGGAGGGTTAAGTGACTTGCCCAGAGTCACAAGGAGCTGCCTGTGCCGGGAATCGAACTCAGTTCCTCAGTTCCCCAGGACCAAAGTCCACCACCCTAACCACTAGGCCACTCCTCCAATTATTTGCTGTTGGCCTTTCCTTCTGTTAGAAATGTGAGGTTTTAAGGATTTTTCTCTAGCTTACTGTGCACCAGTGGAACGATCGTCCTATGGAAATTCATAAGTTATTTCTCCTTTCGTTAATTGGTGAAAACATTTATTTTCTAACTTTAAAAAAAAATTTGTTTTGAATAGTTCTTGCAATTCCTGATAAATGTTTCAGCATCCTTTTTTTGTATCCGGCTAAGAATCTTAATTAAGGGAGTTGGAGGGTTATAAGTGTTATAATAGAACATAATCATCTTACATACAAAATCCTGAGTGCTGTAGAACGAGTAGAAGTGAATCAATTTTGTATTCGTTCCAGAAGTACAAAGACTAGGGAACACTCAAGGAAGTTATATGGAAATACTTAAAAAAAAATTGGATGAAATTGTTTCACTCAATGAATAGTTCAGCTCTGGAACATTTTGCCAGAGGATGTACTAACAGCGGTTAGCGTATTTGGGTTTAAAAAAAGATTTGGACAAATTCCTAGAGGAAAAGTCCATAGTCTGCTATTGAGACAGACATGGGGAAACTACTGATTGCCCTGGGATTGGGAGAATGACATGTTGCCACTATTTGGGTTTCTGCCAGGTACTTGTGACCTGGCTTGGCCACTGTTAGAAACAGGATACTAGGCTAGATGGACTAATGGTCTGACCCAGTATGGCTATTCTTATGTTCTAAAAATATGCTCTTTGGACTATGTAAAAGTGAGGAGATTGTTAAAAAAAAAAAATCCACCCTTCCCTCACTGTGGTAGAAAAAGAACTGAGACTGTGCTCTCGCAGCAGGCGGGAAGATACTAGTACATGCACAGTGGAGTGTGTCTTGCGCTCCACAAAGCTCTACTTATGCTATTCAAATGTCCCAGACAAGGCAACGCGTGTCGGCGTCACCCACTTGTGAGAATAAATAGGCCTGCTTGTCCTTGGAGAAATAAAGGAAACCTAAAAGTGGGAAAAAATAAACAAACAAACTATAAAGGGCAAACCCCCATCCCCCCTCCACAAGGAAGGTATAAAAACTGAGAAAAAGACACACCAGACGCTGTGAGAAGTGTGGGACAATCACATTCTCTCCTCACCACAGATGAGAAGAGACCGTGGTCCCATGCTCTCGCAGCGGGCGTGAAGGCATTCACATATGCAAGGTGGGGGTGACACTGACATGGATGACGTCACCCATAAGTGAGAATATGGCCTGCTTGTCTTTGGAGAAATTTCCCATTTCTCTGACAGACAGAAGCAATCAAGCATACTTTTTTTTTTCCCATGTACATGGAACGCTAATAAAGTTAAAAAAAAAATAGGTCCCCAAAAGTGAATAGTGCTTGGTCTTACTCACAGTACAGGACATAGCTCTGCTAAAGCTCTACCACTGCTGGCCTGAAGAGAAAGAAACCAGCAAAGGTTGGGGGGGGGGGGGGGGGGGGGAGAGAACTCTTCTGAGTTATGTTCCTCTGTTGAGGCTTCCAGAAGTACACTTCCATTGAGGCTTGCATCCAGAGATGCAGCCCAAAAATTCTCAGGTGTGTGGGCTGCGCTAACAGCAAAGACAGATGCTTCAGCCTAGTCACTCTGAACCAACACTACAGAGTTCTTCTATCTTGAAGCGACGGTAACTTCCCATCCAATTATTTATATCCCTTTTAGGGGAAGGAAGAAAACAGCGAAGAACTCCCAGGTCATGGCTGGCACCTAGAGGTTTGTAGGATTCTCCTGTTGATCCCAGTCTGTTACCCTGGTAATCTCACCTTCCCCCACCCAGCTCCACAGGATGTGCTGTGGTTTTAAAAAAAAAAAATTTAAACACTGCTTAAGCAGCAGCCTTTTTTATTTCACGTAGCTTTATGCCCTTACAAAGGGAACAGAGCTAAACCATGCAACTCGAGTCCAACCTTGTTTCCCTGGAACTACAGGGAAGCTGGGGGGGGGGGGGGGGAGCACCCAAAGGGCAGCAAGGAAGGGGATGGAGACCCATATCCTCTGTCAGGGCTGGTCTTAGCAATTGCGGGGCCCTGTGTAGACCAGTTTGGTGCCCCCCCCCCCCCCATCTCACCTAGCTCCACCCCTTGTTGACAAGATGTGCTTTAAACATTTTTTTATTTCAAATAAAGACAATTAAGCAAAACTTGTACAGAAAAACGAATTCAAATATGCACAGTGCTACCTTTGGGTTTAAAAAGCAAAATCATGTGCATGCAAGAACTGAATATGTAATACTTGGTAGCAATAATGAAACAGTGACTGAACATTCACATAGCAAGCAGCCTGAGCCAACAGATTTAATCAATATCTTCTCTGTGAAATAGTAATAATAATAAAAAAGGCAAGTGCATTTTTATAATATACCACTGCATTCCACAAAGCAAACAGAGCAAGTTCCCACATGCCATCTTTTTTTCTTTTGATGTAGGCACAGGGGAAAAAAAATTAAATGTTCCCAGGTTTCAAACTAATTCATGTTTAATGTGGGATAAAATGCCATAAATAAGTAAATAAATAGATGGATAGAAACTCTGAATGTTGAGCACCTAATTCTCATAACATGATATCTGTTTAGTAGCCCTTTACTAGGAGAAAAAAAAAATCTCTCCATGAATACAATAGTACTAGGGTGTCCATTTAACAAGCCTCTCCAAATGACACAGATATTACCTTGATTTTTTTTTTTTTTTTTTACAGTATCCTCCCCTCCCCTTTAACCAGCCTCTCCAAACACAGATATTACCTTTAACCAGCTCCTCCAAACTACACAGATATTACCGGAAGTCTTGCGAGGCCGCCGCTGGAAGCTATTTTTAAAGAGCGATACAGCTGTAAGGGGATCAGCGCTGGCAGCAGGCAGGAAAGCCTGGAGATCTTTTCTGCCCCGAAGACTCCACTAGACCACCAGGGTGGCTTTGGATATGTGCCAGGAGGGCACCCTGTGGCTCAGGGGAGGGGAAGCAAGCAGTCAGATCACGGCAATGGCGGGGAGCATGAGGGAGCGCTGCAGGGCCCCTGGAGGCATGGGGCCCTGTGCGACCGACCCTGTCTCCCCTGCCTAAGACCGGCCCTGTCCTCTGTGGTAGGATCCTGCGAGACCAAGCTCAGCCGTACACCTCACCAAGTTCTTGCTATTAGGTGATGAATTGAAGGCAGCGGAGTAGCACTCCGCGCTCCATCATGTCCAGGCTGTGAATCCAGAAACCTGGGAGCTGGCTGTTAGGCTCGACCAAGCTGTATGGCACCTGCCTGCACTGCTGGGAGCTAGGTCAGAGATCAGGAGCACCAGCTCAAACAACCTATCACCTGCTGGAGATAGAGAAATGCTGAATTTTTCCAGTCAGCACCAGCCCTCCTTATACCGGTGAGGTCACAGGAAAACATCAATTTCTCTACCTCCACCTGCTGGCAGGAAAGGATAACACCCACTTGTTCAGGATAGTACAGTCCAGACTAATGAAAATAAGCATTAATGGTGCTGAATGACATTTGTCATATCCAATATTTCAGTGAGAACCTATTTAGGACCAAATACAAGTTTCTCTTTTTCAATAAATGAGCAGAAACATTCCATTTCCAACTGCTAAATTCATTTTTAAAAAGGTACAAAATTCACTCTTACAGAGTTACATAAAGAACATCCAAAAGTGCAACTCCAGGTGGTTTTATAAAATTTTGATCATAATGGTTTTAAAGGTTCAGGCAATGATTCACTTAGATTCCTTTAGTTAAGCTTTTTACAGAACGATGCATGACTGAAAACGCTTTGCTTAAACCAATCAAATAGTGATATTTTTTTTTGTGTAACAGTAATCTATAAATTAGAGCCTCATACCCAAGACTGCGAGGACAAAATGTGATCATCGCTTCGAGGACCAGGAAACATACACTCCTGGTCATGAGGTTCCTCCACCTAGGGATGTCGAGGACATCTCTTCTCCATGCACTGTTGGAAGTTCATCAATCCTCAACCAGGGGACCCAAATGAGGTGGACCTAAGGCATCCAGCTAGCCACATACCAAATGGAAGAAAGATGTGCTGCCCTCTAATTGTCGGTCACTGAATAATGATTCTCCTCTACCACCCCCACCTCATCATCCTCTGCAACAGGGAGGAAGACATCTGGCCTTAAACACTGGGGTCAAAAACATACTACTCAGTCTAATACAGGCATCATTAAGCATTTGGGAAAAAAAACTACCCAGTTCCACCATTCTGGGTACTGCCTACTCACAAGGAGGGATGTCCAGTATCTCCCTCCTTTGCATCTTGAAACTTGCAAAAAATGGCACTTGTCAAGGTATAGTGGAATCAGCCCCAGAGGCCTTGAAATATGGAATTGCCAGCCTGGCTGTCTGGAAAGAGACTAAGGCAAAGCAAAGAGGAAAATAAATCAAGCTGTCCTCAGGCTTACCAAAGAGGACATCTCTCTATGTGACACCACAACACATACTTCTCCCCAGGAAAGATCAAAACCCATTTTGGTCAAGGCTGCTGAAGGCTAGCAAGAGACAGCTCTGCCTAAAGAGATTACAACTCCAGGCCTGTCTTGCCTCCTATCCCTGAAAATCTCTCATAAGGTCAGTTCAGCAAGCTGAAGAGTAGTAAATCACCGGGACCTGATGGTATTCATCCCAGAGTATTAATAGAACTAAAAAATGAACTTGCGGAGCTACTGTTAGAAATATGCAATCTGTCCCTAAAATCGAGTGTAGTACCGGAAGACTGGAGGGTAGCCAATGTTACTCCGATTTTTAAGAAGGGTTCCAGAGGAGATCCGGGAAATTATAGACCGGCGAGTCTGACGTCGGTGCCGGGCAAGATGGTGGAGGCTATTATTAAGAATAAAATTGCAGAGCATATACAAAAACATGGACTGATGAGACAAAGTCAGCACGGATTTAGTGAAGGGAAGTCTTGCCTCACCAATCTAATGCATTTTTTTGAGGGGGTAAGCAAACATGTGGACAATGGGGAGCCGGTTGATATTGTATATCTGGATTTTCAGAAGGCGTTTGACAAAGTGCCGCACGAAAGACTCCTGAAGAAATTGCAGAGTCATGGAATCGGAGGTAGGGTATTATTATGGATTAAGAACTGGTTGAAAGATAGGAAGCAGAGAGTAGGATTGCGTGGCCAGTATTCTCAGTGGAGGAGGGTAGTTAGTGGGGTCCCGCAGGGGTCTGTGCTGGGTCCGTTGCTTTTTAATGTATTTATAAATGACCTAGAGATGGGAATAACTAGTGAGGTAATTAAATTCGCCGATGACACAAAATTATTCAGGGTCGTCAAGTCGCATGAGGAATGTGAACGATTACAGGAGGACCTTGCGAGACTGGGAGAATGGGCGTGCAAGTGGCAGATGAAGTTCAATGTTGACAAGTGCAAAGTGATGCATGTGGGTAAGAGGAACCCGAATTATAGCTACGTCTTGCAAGGTTCCGCGTTAGGAGTTACGGATCAAGAAAGGGATCTGGGTGTCGTCGTCGATGATACGCTGAAACCTTCTGCTCAGTGTGCTGCTGCGGCTAGGAAAGCGAATAGAATGTTGGGCGTTATTAGGAAGGGTATGGAGTCCAGGTGTGCGGATGTTATAATGCCGTTGTATCGCTCCATGGTGCGACTGCACCTGGAGTATTGTGTTCAGTACTGGTCTCCGTATCTCAAAAAAGATATAGTAGAATTGGAAAAGGTACAGCGAAGGGCGACGAAAATGATAGTGGGGATGGGACGACTTTCCTATGAAGAGAGGCTGAGAAGGCTAGGGCTTTTCAGCTTGGAGAAGAGACGGCTGAGGGGAGATATGATAGAAGTGTATAAAATAATGAGTGGAATGGATCGGGTGGATGTGAAGCGACTGTTCACGCTATCCAAAAATACTAGGACTAGAGGGCATGAGTTGAAGCTACAGTGTGGTAAATTTAAAACGAATCGGAGAAAATTTTTCTTCACCCAACGTGTAATTAGACTCTGGAATTCGTTGCCGGAGAACGTGGTACGGGCGGTTAGCTTGACGGAGTTTAAAAAGGGGTTAGATAGATTCCTAAAGGACAAGTCCATAGACCGCTATTAAATGGACTTGGAAAAATTCCGCATTTTTAGGTATAACTTGTCTGGAATGTTTTTACGTTTGGGGAGCGTGCCAGGTGCCCTTGACCTGGATTGGCCACTGTCGGTGACAGGATGCTGGGCTAGATGGACCTTTGGTCTTTCCCAGTATGGCACTACTTATGTACTTATGTAATCCCCCTTCAATATAAGATCACCAGATCTTGGCCACCCAAAGTTGTAAAACAAAATTGCATAGCCCCATTCTACTGACCGTGTAATACAAACAAAAAAAACTTTCAAAAATTAAAGTTGCCCAAATTTACACCTCCAAACATTTATAGCCTCTCTCTTTGTTATTTGTAATCCCACTTTTGTTACAGGTCACAAAGTTCAAAGACTTTCCCCCTTAATAGAGCTCAGAGTGGCTTTGCCCTCCATTGTTCTGACCTTGGCCTGCAGACCTTCCTCAAAGGCCAGGGTCTGGTAGGGGGTCTCGCCAGTGGGATGAGTGTTTCCTCTCCGAGATCCCCTTCCCTTCTTGGGTGCTTTCGGGGGGAGAAAATAGGGGGCAGCATTAAACCGTGTTACGTTCTTTAAACCAAAAACAAAAAAAGAACCAATGTTGAGCAGGCCATGACAGCAGAACAGTTCCAGCAAGTCAGTTCTGGGGCAGCATCTTCTCTCAGTTCCATTGGGGCCACTATGCCTATTGGGTGTCAGTGGGAGGGCCTGCAGGAACTGGTGCCAAGTACCAAATCAGGCTCCTATTATCTCTGGTATGATAGGGACTAGCTCTGGGGAGCTGCAGGTATTGCTTGAGGAGTGGCCTGTGCTCTCCCAATCGATAAAAGCACAAACACTGGGAATGGTGGCCATCTTGCTGCCAGACCACATAGGTCCTACAGTGAACACAGTGGCTCTCTCAGCATAGTGGGGCTGATTTCATTCCTAAGTGATGTTGGGGGGGGGGGGGGGGGGGGGAGAAGAATCCCAGTCAGAATTTGGACCTCGTTTGGTCCAGGCACTCTCCGAAGGCATCAGGGCAATACTAGAAGGGTTTCATGGACCCTTGTGGAGCCAATAATCCTCTCATCCCTGCTCCTGAAAGACAGCTTTACTTTCACAGGAGAACTAAGGAGAACACTGAAGGAGTTTAAAACTGTTACTAAATTTCTTTCCTTAGACTTACTGGCTGTTCCTATATTGCTGCGATTCTCATTCCATAGATTTTACCTCACTTGCTTTGAATTATTAAATTTCCATTTGGAATTCTCCAACACCATCAACCTTTGATAATGCTGCTCCAAAAAGCACTTTAGAGTTACTCTTGTCATTCACACCCCTGGTACCATCGTGGGCTTTGAACTCTGCCACTTGTGTTGGAAAAAAAAAGTCACAACGTCCACATAGCTTACAAACTTTTTAAAATGCAGCTTCACATTATAGGCAATCCATTAACTGGCTAAGAAAAAACATTTTTCATCCCTCAGAAGGAAGTATTCAAACTCCTCTCAACTGTTTAAGATATTGCAACAAGCTAAAAATTTGTCACACCACCAACCAAATACCTCTACTTTAAAAGCTGAAGATTCTGCACAGGCATTTGAAAAGAAAATTACTGATATTCAATCCACGCTACAACCAACTACTCATTGCTCCCTTCAAAGGCCATCTTTTAATACTTTTTCTACTTTCAAGTTTCCTTCTCACACTGAACTGCCCAAGGTGATTTCTTCATTACAGTCTCTTTCGGGATCTTGTCAGTTACTTGTGACCTGGACTGAGCACTGTTGGAAACGGGATACTGAGCTTGATGGACTTTTAGCCTGTCCCAATACGGCAATGCTTATGTCTTCTTCAGCACCAATCAATTCAATCCCTATATTATTTTTGAAGCTAATTAGTGATTCATTTCTCTCTTATTTACAACGCCATTACCTCCACCAGTCTTCACACTAGACTATTCCCTTCAAGTTGAAAAACAGCGATGTTTTTCCACATTTAAAGAATTCTACTGCAGTTCCCGCCAATCCACTCAACTTTTCTTGACAACAGTAATGCACTACATCTGCACCAAACAGGCTTCCCTCAGACAGTACTTCTGCACAGAGCATACTCTCCTGGGGATTACAAATTTCACACACACTTCCTTAAATAGATGAAATGAAGTGCTTCTTTCCCTAGATTTGACAGCTGCATTTGATCTTGTTCACTATTCCATATTACTTTGTCTAGAAGAATGGTGCTCTCTTGGTTTGTCTTATTTGTATGACAGAACATTGCAGGCTTGTTGGTCTCATTTCCCATAACCTTTCAGGGTTCAGAGCTCATACTTATACCGTAATATTCACTGCGCCATTTGCTCTTCACATCCAATCACTTGGTATTGTATATTACTTAGATTTCTGGAAAACTGGACTCAATTGCTAACTGGTTAACAAATGGCCTGAAACTGAATACCTCCAGAACTATAGCAGTACTTTTCATTTTGTGTGTTAAACCAACTCTACTCTCTTTACCCACAATACATGGGGTATAAATCCCATTGAGTGACTGTCAAAATCATTGGGGTTATTTCAGTCATCTTTTACTAGTCATATTTCCATGCTAGTACAGAAATCATTTTATGGACAGACTAATTTTTTCAGCTCGCTTGCTTTTTGATATTCAAGCCCTTTGGTTACTGATTCACTCCTTGGAAATACCTCCAATAGATTATTGCAACTCACTGCTTAGGGTCCACCCCAGATTCAACTGAGGAGACTGCAAAGAGATACAATAGGGTGGTACCACTTCTTATTTTTGAGAACTGGCTCCCAATGTTCTTTCATATACCTTTCAAAATTCTAGTATTAGAATAATCAAATTAAATATTTATTTAAGGGGCTGAGGTCACGTGATGCTAGGCGACGGGGAGGACGCCGCTCGTTAGAGCTCTGGGTCCCCTCGGGTAACAACTTCCCCTAGCACCGTCAAAATCGATACCAAACCCACAAAAAAGAAATAGCAGAAACCGGAACACTCACGTAACAAGCTGCAGTAAAACCAAGCGGTAAAGCGGTCGGAATGGCCGCGAAAACATCTCGGAAAGAGGGAGCCCGAAGCCGCGTGGGAGAAAACAAAATGGCGGAGGCCGGCGCGACTGGCGAGTCCGTGAGCTCAGCCTGGGCGGCAGAGATAGCAGCTGAGGTCTCAGCATTGCTGGAGGTATCGGTAGACAGAAAGCTGCAGAAAATATCAGATCAGATTGGGCAGATGGACGATAAATTGGAAGGTCTGCGAACCGATTTGACGGGATTCCAACAGAGGATGTCAGATGTAGAGGATCAGTGTCAGCAAAACGAACATCAGCAAAAAGAACTGAAAGACAGGTTGGACAAGCTGGAAGCAAAAGTAGAGGATCTGGAAAACAGATCGCGGCGAAATAACCTTAGGCTGATCGGATTGCCAGAGTCGATACGAGAGGTGGAGTTGGCGGGATTTCTGGAATCATGGCTGCCCAAAGTGCTAAATAAGCCGCAATTGGAGAAGGCGCTGAAAATAGAGAGAGCACACAGGCTGGGGAGAGCCGGACAGAACGCGGAGAGACCGAGAGTGGTAATCTGTAAGATACTTAACTATGCACATAAACAAGAAGTATTGAGGGAATGGAGATTAAAAGGAAAGATTTTATATGAAAACAACAGCGTGCTCTGTTTTCAGGATTTTTCAACCGCAGTTGCAGCCCAGCGTCGGCAATTTACTGAAGTATGCAAACGCCTCTATGAAAAAAAAGCAAGATTTGCTCTGATGTTCCCAGCAAAATTAAGAATACAGCAAGAGGGCAGATGGCATGTTTTCAGCTCACATGTGGAAGCTTTACAGTTTGTCAATCAAATGTCGGAAAGCGGGGGAACAGAGAGTGAGCAGACACAAGCAAGAGGTCGGAGGAGTCCATGAAAAGAACAGCTCGCCAAGACAGGCCAAAATAATAGAGGAAGAAGACAGTGGGAGACACAGTGGAATACCCAAAGCCACAGGGAACTTGGACTCACATCAAAGATAGACGATAAAACTAAGAGCCAAGCAGGGACATTAGAGAATAATATGCTGTGTACTCAGGATCATAAGCTGGGTAAAGTATAAAGAGAAGTTAAAAGTTTGAAGTTGCTTAACAGGTTGATTATAACTGTTATAAGTAAATGAGGGTTATATCTGTTATAAGTCCATGAAGAGAAAAGTTTAGCCAAGAAAGGCTAAAACTCTAGAAGAAGAAGACAGCGGGAGACACAGCGGAATACCCAGAGTCAAAGGGAACTTGGACTTACATAAAGATAGTTGATAAAAACTCTGAGCCAAGCAGGGACATTAGGGAATAATATGCTGAGTGCTCAGGGTCATAAGCTGGGTAAAGTATAAAGCAGAGTTAAAGTCTGAAGCTGGGTTCCATGATGATTATATCTGTTATAAGTAAATGTTGGTCATATCTGTTACACGTAAATGAGATATAAAAATATAGTAGTTATGGGGAACAGTAGCATAACACGGAAGACGGTGTGGGGGGGATGAGGGGGGACAGGGGCGTGACCTAGTTCTCTTGCGAGAACGGCAGTCTGGTCCTTCGGGAGCAGCATGAAGGAAAGGGGACAGGGAAGGGAGGGAGGGGGGAGGGGGGCAGCAAGGGGTTTATATTCTTTGGTTATAAAGTTTCCTTTTGTTATAATCTCTTTTCTTACAACACAGGTAACAGCGAGAGGGCGGAGGCAGGAAGTGGGTGGACGTGGTGAAGGGGGAGGCACCCAAGGGCTGGGGGGTGCATCCTCACCTATAAGAGATATGGAACGGAGAAATGTCGATAAGAATGCGGAATGGGAACGATTAAACTAGTTTCTTGGAACGTGGGGGGAATTTCCTCACCCATTAAACGAACCAAAGTCCTGCAGGCTATGCAACGGCATAAAGCGGACGTGGTCTTTCTCCAAGAAACACACTTAACAGCAGCGGAACATAGTAAATTTCAGAAAGGTTGGGTGGGGGAGGTGGTGGGGTCCCCGGCGAAGGGGAAAAAAGGGGGAGTGTTAATGCTGTTTAGAAAAGGGTTGCAGATACAAATAAAGTCGGTCAAAAGAAGTGAGGAGGGTAGATATGTGCTGGCGGAGGTGGAATGTGGAAGTAACAGGTACATTTTTTGTAATGTATACGCACCAAATATCTTTGACCACAAATTTTACAAAACACTAATAGAACTGCTGAGCCCCTTCCAGGAGAGCAATATTATACTTGGAGGAGATTTTAATTTGGTATATAACACCCAGATGGACAGGTGTAGCTCTGGGACTACTCCAACAAGCAACAGTGACAGAGGCCTGCCCTTTCTGTGCTCGACTTTGGATTTAATTGATATATGGAGGGTATTACACCCGACACACAGAGATTATACGCATGTATCCAGGGCGCACTTGACACAATCTCGTATTGATTACTTCTTGATCTCTCGGGGCCTATTTGCACAAACACCAGCAGCAGAAATAGGACCATGCGAAATATCAGACCACTCACTCATATATATACAGCTGCAGGTGTCTAGAAATTGGGGAGGAGGGAGTAATTGGAGGTTCCCCTTTGAATTATACAGGGATCCACATTTTAAGGAATATATAAAGGGAAAGTGGAAGGAGTTTGAAGAGCATAATAGGAGCCACCAACAGCAAACAAGTTTATATTGGGAAACAGCAAAAGTAGTAATGCGAGGGGAGATAATAGCATATAGGGCCCGAGCCAAGAAAATGAAGGACAAAGAAATCCTCCGCTTGGAAAAAGAGATTAGAGCTAGGAGGCTGCGATTCGGGGAGACTATAAAGGAAGAACAGAAAAGAGCACTATTAGCATCTCAAAGGGAGTTAAACGAATTATTACATCAGAGGGCTAGGAAATCACAAATGTATTATCAGCACCAGCTCTTCCAGTACGGGAATAAGGCGGGAACTTTATTGAGTAGGTTAGTAAAGGGGCAGAAGGGGCCTACTAGGATCTTACAAATTAAAGATGGGAGAGGGCAGACAATCCGGGAGACAGAAGGGATCATCAGCAGATTTCGGGACTATTATAAGGCATTATATGAAAAACCGTCAGACATAGTCCCGGATAGCGAGGTATACTTGGCTAACCAAGAGCTACCTAGGGTTTCAGAGACGCAATTGGAAACATTGAATAACCCCGTAGGGGAGGGAGAGTTGATGTTGGCATTGCAGCAAAGTAAAATACATAAAGCGCCGGGACCGGACGGGTTCAGTATGGCCTTTTATAAACTAGTACAGGAACAAGTGACAAACCCATTAATTAACCTCTTTAATGAAATGATAACATCAGGAACCTTGTCCGATCGGCTAAATGAGGCGAAAGTAATAGTATTATTAAAACCCGGAAGGGATGAGAGGGAAGTGGGGTCATATAGGCCAATATGTTTGTTAAACTGTGATATAAAAATCTATGCGAAGATATTGGCTAATAGGTTGGCTAAGGTGCTTCCAGACTTGGTAGCCTCCCCTCAGGTAGGTTTTGTAACAGGCAGGTCAGTGGCAAGTAATATAAGAGCACTACTAGCTTCCCTGGAGACAGTGGAGAAGCAGAAAAGGCCTTCAGTGCTGGTTAGTTTTGACGCAGAGAAGGCCTTTGACCGAGTGGTATGGAACTTTATGTTTGAGGTCTTGAAGAAAATGGGGATAGAGGGGGCATTTAGGGAAGCGGTGGGGGCGCTGTACTCCAATCCACAGGCCTACATGTGGATAAATGGAGAGAGGTCGGACTTGTTCCCAATCAGGAGAGGTACCAGGCAGGGATGTCCTCTGTCGCCTCTGCTCTTTGTTTTGGTTTTAGATCCTCTGATCAGAGAAATTAGAGACCATCCAGAGGTGACGGGGGTAAAGTGGGGCCCACAAGAGTTTAAAGTCTCAGCTTTCGCTGATGATATCTTAGTGCACCTTACCCAGCCTAAGCGATCTTTAGAGGCTTTGTTAGAGCTCTTCCAGGAGTATGGAGATTTTTCAGGATTTAAGATCAATTACTCGAAATCATTGGCGTTGGCGACTAATGAAAGTGTGAGAGGGATATGGAAAGGTACATTCCCTTTGAAATGGGCAGTGGAGTCACTTCGATACCTAGGAGTGCGGATCACCATGCATACTACAGCCTTATATCATACCAACATAACTAGGCTAGTGGACGCTATGAAGGAGCAACTAAGGAGGTGGAAAGCTTTGCCAATCACTTTACATGGGAGGATACACTTGTTTAGAATGGTTGAGTTCCCAAGGTGGCTCTATACTTTTCAGGTGCTACCTTTGAATCTAAAGAATAAGGATTTGAATCGGATCTATAAGTACGTAAGGAAATTCGTATGGAGGGACTCCAAACCTAAGCTTCCTTTGAAAATATTAATGGGCTCGTGGAGGGAAGGGGGGTTGGGTCTTCCGGACCTCAGGCGCTATAACCAAGCTTGTTTGTTGAGACACTTGGGAGACTGGTTGTTAGACAGGCAGGATTACACGCCTAGGAGACTGGAACAGGAATACTTTAAGCCATATCATCTATATTATCTGCTGCAATGCCCAGGGACGGTTATACCTAGTCAGGTGGGCAATAGCGTGTTGTTAAGACCCATTAGAGAGATTTGGAAGGAACTAAATAAGAGCTGGGGGTTAGGGGCAGAGACGTCAGATCTTCTACCACTACAGGGTAATCCCCAATTTAAACCGGGGTCAGAAAATAAAGTGTTTCTTAGATGGGCAGAATTAGGTATAACAAGGTTAGAGCATGTCCTTGATTTTCGGGGACAATTATTGGGTTTGGGAGCCTTGGGAGTAGGTATAGACTACAGCCACACATTTGCATATGGTCAGCTAGCTCACTACGTTCGTTCCTTGGACTCAGCACAGTTGGGAGGAAGACATGGACTTAGAGTTAGAGAATTCTATGGTTCCGTACCTGGGGAGAGGTTATCGGTCTCAGGGCTGCAGAAAGCCTTGTGGGAGCTGGGAGGAGGTAAGGATATGGACAAAATACAGCAGAAGTGGGCGCGAGATTTGAAACAGCCTAATCTGCAAATTAACTTCCGGAAGCTGGTGTCACGAATACCTTCTATGTCAGGAAATGCAAATTTGAGAGAATGTCAATATAGAATTCTACATAGAGCATACATGGCCAAATCTCAGGTGTTCCATATGGGAGGGATCCCGGATCCATTGTGCTCCAAGTGTAGGCAGGGAGAGGGCACGCTGTTTCATTATCTCTGGGATTGTTACAAAATACAAAATTTTTGGAGGCAAATAGCTCAATACTTGGAAAAGGTGTTGCAGCATAAAATTCAGTTTTCCCCCTTGGGGGTCTTGCTAGATCAATATGAAACATTAGCAGTTCCGCAAAAAGGGGCTCGGCAGTTCATCCGCAAAGCCAGCATACTGGGGAAGAAGCTTATTCTGAATGGTTGGATGACAGAGGAACCGCCAGATTATTGGCATTGGAGAAACCGACTATATAACCTGCTCATGCAGGAAAGAAGGGAGGTGGGATCATCCCCAAAGAGAAGAAAGGTGTTCTTAGGAATCTGGGAAATGTACATACAATCATTATCCTCTAGAGCACGCAGTTTTCTGCTGAATAGACTGTAAGAAAGAAGGGAAGAAGAAGAGAAGGGGAAAGGGGAAAACAGATAAAGGAGGGAAGAGAAAGGAGAAAGAAAAGGGAAATTTTTTTTTTTTTTTTTTTTTTGGGATGTTCTTTTTGGGATCATTAGATAGTGGAATGAGGATGCTATTGGAAGATGTGGAATATGTAATGGGAAATGTTGAATAAATGGAGTATAATGTATGGTCACCAATAACATGTTGAACTATAAAGCAGGAGGATTAGGGAGGGGGAAGGGAGGTTTGGTGATAAAAGAAAAAACTTAATTGACTGGAATGTTAGACGATTTACTAGTACTTGTACAATGTTCATGTTGAAGTTTTATTGGTTTGCATTGATTTTTCAGTCAATAAAAAAAGATTTAAACTAAAATATTTATTTAAATATATTATATTTATATATTTTAATATATAGGCTTTCCTCTCTCTTCCTCTTAGTTAACTCATTCTGTATACTCCAGTGTGTGCTCTTCATTCTGCCCATCAACATTTGCTTCTTACTCCTACATTTTTACAGATCCACTCACACTCTTGTCAGATTGTCCAGTTTTAGTGTTGTTGCCCAACACATTATATTAGCTCCCCATTAAAGCCAGGATCTTGTTCAAGCTATGCACCTTTATATTCCAGATATTGCAAGGACTGGCACCAAATTATATGAACCATTTAATAGAAAGGGTATGATACATACCTGTAGCAGGTGTTCTCCGAGGACAGCAGGCTGATTGTTCTCACGACTGGGTGACGTCCGCGGCAGCCCCCACCAACCGGAAAGAAGCTTCGCGGGACGGTCGGCACGCAGGGCACGCCCACCGCGCATGCGCGGCCGTCTTCCCGCCCGTGCGCGACCGCTCCCGCCAGTTGAATGACTAGCAAAAGATGAAACACACAACTCCAAAGGGGAGGAGGGAGGGTAGGTGAGAACAATCAGCCTGCTGTCCTCGGAGAACACCTGCTACAGGTACAGTGGGGGAAATAAGTATTTGATCCCTTGCTGATTTTGTAAGTTTGCCCACTGACAAAGACATGAGCAGCCCATAATTGAAGGGTAGGTTATTGGTAACAGTGAGAGATAGCACATCACAAATTAAATCCGGAAAATCACATTGTGGAAAGTATATGAATTTATTTGCATTCTGCAGAGGGAAATAAGTATTTGATCCCTCTGGCAAACAAGACCTAATACTTGGTGGCAAAACCCTTGTTGGCAAGCACAGCGGTCAGACGTCTTCTGTAGTTGATGATGAGGTTTGCACACATGTCAGGAGGAATTTTGGTCCACTCCTCTTTGCAGATCATCTCTAAATCATTAAGAGTTCTGGGCTGTCGCTTGGCAACTCGCATCTTCAGCTCCCTCCATAAGTTTTCAATGGGATTAAGGTCTGGTGACTGGCTAGGCCACTCCATGACCCTAATGTGCTTCTTCCTGAGCCACTCCTTTGTTGCCTTGGCTGTATGTTTTGGGTCATTGTCGTGCTGGAAGACCCAGCCACGACCCATTTTTAAGGCCCTGGCGGAGGGAAGGAGGTTGTCACTCAGAATTGTACGGTACATGGCCCCATCCATTCTCCCATTGATGCGGTGAAGTAGTCCTGTGCCCTTAGCAGAGAAACACCCCCAAAACATAACATTTCCACCTCCATGCTTGACAGTGGGGACGGTGTTCTTTGGGTCATAGGCAGCATTTCTCTTCCTCCAAACACGGCGAGTTGAGTTCATGCCAAAGAGCTCAATTTTTGTCTCATCTGACCACAGCACCTTCTCCCAATCACTCTCGGCATCATCCAGGTGTTCACTGGCAAACTTCAGACGGGCCGTCACATGTGCATTCCGGAGCAGGGGGACCTTGCGGGCACTGCAGGATTGCAATCCGTTATGTCGTAATGTGTTACCAATGGTTTTCGTGGTGACAGTGGTCCCAGCTGCCTTGAGATCATTGACAAGTTCCCCCCTTGTAGTTGTAGGCTGATTTCTAACCTTCCTCATGATCAAGGATACCCCACGAGGTGAGATTTTGCGTGGAGCCCCAGATCTTTGTCGATTGACAGTCATTTTGTACTTCTTCCATTTTCTTACTATGGCACCAACAGTTGTCTCCTTCTCGCCCAGCGTCTTACTGATGGTTTTGTAGCCCATTCCAGCCTTGTGCAGGTGTATGATCTTGTCCCTGACATCCTTAGACAGCTCCTTGCTCTTGGCCATTTTGTAGAGGTTAGAGTCTGACTGATTCACTGAGTCTGTGGACAGGTGTCTTTCATACAAGTGACCATTGCCGACAGCTGTCTGTCATGCAGGTAACGAGTTGATTTGGAGCATCTACCTGGTCTGTAGGGGCCAGATCTCTTACTGGTTGGTGGGGGATCAAATACTTATTTCCCTCTGCAGAATGCAAATAAATTCATATACTTTCCACAATGTGATTTTCCGGATTTAATTTGTGATGTGCTATCTCTCACTGTTACCAATAACCTACCCTTCAATTATGGGCTGCTCATGTCTTTGTCAGTGGGCAAACTTACAAAATCAGCAAGGGATCAAATACTTATTTCCCCCACTGTATGTATCATACCCTTTCTCCGAGGACAAGCAGGCTGCTTGTTCTCACGACTGGGGTATCCCTAGCTCTCAGGCTCACTCAAAACAAGAACCCAGGTCAATGGAACCTCGCAACGGCGAGGAAACAACAGAAATTGACCTACGAAGAACAACTAACTGAGAGTGCAGCCTGACCAGAATAAATTCGGGTCCTGGAGGGTGGAGTTGGATTTACACCCCAAACAGATTCTGCAGCACCGACTGCCCGAACCGACTGTCGCGTCGGGTATCCTGCTGGAGGCAGTAATGTGATGTGAATGTGTGGACAGATGACCATGTCGCAGCCTTGCAAATCTCTTCAATAGTGGCTGACTTCAAGTGGGCCACTGACGCTGCCATGGCTCTAACACTATGAGCCGTGACATGACCCTCAAGAGTCAGCCCAGCCTGGGCGTAAGTGAAGGAAATGCAATCTGCTAGCCAATTAGAGATGGTGCGTTTCCCGACAGCGACCCCTAGCCTGTTAGGGTCGAAAGAAATAAACAATTGGGCGGACTGTCTGTTGGGCTGTGTCCGCTCCAAGTAGAAGGCCAATGCTCTCTTGCAGTCCAATGTGTGCAACTGACGTTCAGCAGGGCGGGTATGCGGCCTGGGGAAGAATGTTGGCAAGACAATTGACTGGTTAAGATGGAACTCCGACACCACCTTCGGCAGGAACTTTGGGTGAGTGCGGAGCACTACTCTGTTGTGATGAAATTTGGTATATGGAGCATGAGCTACTAGGGCTTGAAGCTCACTGACCCTACGAGCTGAAGTAACTGCCACCAAGAAAATGACCTTCCAGGTCAAGTACTTCAGATGGCAGGTATTCAGTGGCTCAAAAGGAGGTTTCATCAGCTGGGTGAGGACGACGTTGAGATCCCATGACACAGTAGGAGGCTTGATAGGGGGCTTTGACAAAAGCAAGCCTCTCATGAAGCGAACGACTAAAGGCTCTCCAGAGATGGCTTTACCTTCCACACGATAATGGTAAGCACTAATCGCACTAAGGTGATTCCTTACTGAGTTGGTCTTGAGGCCAGACTCTGATAAGTGCAGAAGGTATTCAAGCAGGTTCTGTGCAGGGCAAGAACGAGGTTCTAGGGCCTTGCTCTCACACCAAACGACAAACCTCCTCCACTTGAAAAAGTAACTCTTTTTAGTGGAATCCTTCCTAGAGGCAAGCAAGACCCGGGAGACACCCTCAGACAGACCCAACGCAGCGAAGTCTACGCCCTCAACATCCAGGCCGTGAGAGCCAGGGATTGAAGGTTGGGGTGCAGCAACGCTCCGTCGTTCTGCGAAATGAGAGTCGGAAAACACTCCAATCTCCACGGTTCTTCTGAGGACAACTCCAGAAGAAGAGGGAACCAGATCTGACGGGGCCAAAAGGGCGCTATCAGAATCATGGTGCCGCGGTCTTGCTTGAGCTTCAGTAAGGTCTTCCCCACCAAAGGTATGGGAGGATAAGCATACAGGAGGCCGGTCCCCCAATGAAGGAGAAAGGCATCTGACGCTAGCCTGCCGTGTGTCTGAAGTCTGGAACAGAACAGAGGCAGCTTGTGGTTGGTCTGAGAGGCGAAAAAATCCACCAAGGGGGTGCCCCACTCTCGGAAGATCTTGCGTACCACTCTGGAATGGAGCGACCACTCGTGCGGTTGCATGACTCTGCTCAGTCTGTCGGCCAGACTGTTGTTTACGCCTGCCAGGTATGTGGCTTGGAGGAGCATGCCGAACCGGCACGCCCAACGCCACATCCCGACGGCTTCCTGACACAGGGGGCGAGATCCGGTGCCCCCCTGCTTGTTGACGTAATACATTGCAACCTGATTGTCTGTCCGAATTTGGATAATTTGGTAGGACAGCCGATCTCTGAAAGCCTTCAGTGCGTTCCAGATCGCTCGGAGCTCCAGGAGGTTGATCTGTAGATCCTTTTCCTGGAGGGACCACAGACCCTGGGTGTGAAGCCCATCGACGTGAGCTCCCCACCCCAGGCGAGATGCATCCGTCGTCAGCATTTTCGAGGGCTGCGGAATTTGGAATGGACGTCCCAGGGTCAAATTGGTCCGGATGGTCCACCAGAGCAGTGAAGTGCGGCAACTGGTGGAGAGGCGGATGACATCTTCTAGATTCCCGGTGGCTTGGAACCACTGGGAAGCTAGGGTCCATTGAGCAGATCTCATGTGAAGACGAGCCATGGGAGTCACATGAACTGTGGAGGCCATATGACCCAGAAGTCTCAACATCTGCCGAGCTGTGACCTGCTGAGACGCTCTGGTCTGCGAAGCCAGGGCCAGGAGATTGGTGGCCCGCGCTTCGGGAAGGTAGGCCTGAGCCGTCTGGGTATTCAGCAGCGCTCCTATGAATTCCAGAGACTGGGATGGCTGGAGATGGGACTTTGGGTAATTTATCACAAACCCCAGCAGCTCCAGAAGTTGAATAGTGCACTGCATGGACCGGAGGGCTCCTGCCTCCGAGGTGTTCTTGACCAGCCAATCGTCGAGATATGGGAACACGTGCACTCCCAGCTTGCGTAGGTAGGCCGCTACCACCACGAGGCACTTGGTAAACACTCGTGGGGCAGAGGCGAGCCCAAGGGCAGCACACAATACTGAAAGTGCCGTGCGCCCAGGCGGAATCTGAGATACTGTCTGTGAGCTGGCAGTATCGGTATGTGAGTATATGCGTCCTTTAAATCCAGGGAACATAGCCAATCGTTTTTCTGAATCATTGGCAGAAGGGTGCCCAAGGAAAGCATCCTGAACTTTTCTTTGACCAGGAATTTGTTCAGGCCTCTCAGGTCTAGGATGGGACGCATCCCCCCTGTTTTCTTTTCCACAAGGAAGTACCTGGAATAGAATCCCTGCCCTTCCTGCCCGGGTGGTACGGGCTCGACCGCATTGGCGCTGAGAAGGGCGGAGAGTTCCTCTGCAAGTACCTACTTGTGATGGGAGCTGAAAGACTGAGCTCCCGGGGGACAATTTGGAGGCAGGGAGGCCAAATTCAGGGAGTATCCGCACCGCACTATTTGGAGAACCCACTGGTCGGAGGTTATGAGAGGCCACCTTTGGTGAAAGAATTTTAACCTCCCTCCGACCGGCAGATCGTCCGGTACGGACACTTGTAGGGCGGCTATGTTCCCGTGGATCCAGTCAAAAGCCCGTCCCCGGCTTTTGCTGTGGAGGCGCAGGGGGCTGCTTAGGCGCACGCTGTTGACGAGAACGAGCGCGCTGGGGCTGTCCCTGTGCCTGACGAGGCCTTCGGGCCGGCTGGTTGTACCTACGCTTCGCAAAAGAATAGGGTGCAGCCTGCCGGGCCCGGGAAAAAACGTCCACCTGTGGAGGTGGATGCTGAAGGCGCCCGGTGGGAGAGCTTGTCGAGAGCGGTTTCCCGCTGATGCAGTTGGTCCACCATCTGCTCGACCTTCTCACCGAAAATGTTATCCCCCCGGCAAGGGACGTCAGCCAGTCTCTGCTGGGTGCGGTTGTCCAGGTCAGAGGCACGCAGCCATGAGAGCCTGCGCATCACTATACCTTGGGCCGCAGCACGAGATGCCACGTCACAGGTGTCAAAAATACCCCTGGACAGGAACTTTCTGCACGCCTTCAGCTGCCTGACCACCTCCTGATAAGGCCTGGACTGCTCCGGCGGGAGCTTCTCGACCAGGTCCGCCAGTTGTTGCACATAGGTCCGCATGTGAATGCTCATATAGAGCAGGTATGACTGGATGCGGGTCACGAGCATGGAGGATTGGTAGGCCTTCCTCCCAAACGAGTCCAGAGTGCGAGACTCCCGCCCCGGGGGCGCCGAGGCGGTATCCCTCGAACTCCGTGCCCTCTTGAGAGCAGAATCCACGACCGCTGAGTCATGGGGCAATTGGGGCCGCATGAGCTCTGGGTCAGAGTGGATCCTGTACTGGGACTCTGCTTTCTTGGGAATGGTGGGGTTAGTTAATGGTCGCACCCAGTTCCGGAGCAGCGTCTCCTTCAGGACATTGTGCAGCGGGTACCGTGGAGGACTCTCTAGGTGGTGATGGATAGTCGAGGACCTCGAGCATCTCGGCCCTCGGCTCTTCCACAGAGACCACGGGGAAGGGAATGCTGATAGACATATCCCGCACAAAGGAGGCAAAGGAGAGACTCTCAGGAGGTGAGAGCTTCCTCTCCGGTGAAGGCGTGGGGTCCGAGGGAAGGCCCGTAGACTCCTCTGAGGAGAAATATCTAGGGTCCTCCTCTTCCCCCCACGAGTCCTCATCCTCGGTATCGGACATTAGCTCATGTAGCTGAGTCCTGTACCGGGCCCGGCTCGACGTCGAGGCACCGAGGTCTCGGTGTCGTCGAGCGGTGAACTCCCGCGCCGGCGGGGACGGAGCTCCCTCCATCGACGTCGACGGGGACTCCACCTGCGTGGCGGTCGAGACCGGCACCGCAAGCGGCGGCGGTGTCGACAGCCCCGGCGCCGGGCTAGAGCTCGCCGGCGCCACAGTCATCGGCGCCGAGGGCGCAAGCACCCCCGGCGCCGGCACAGCCTGGCGCATCAGCCCTTCCAGGATCCCCGGAAGGATGGCTCTGAGGCACTCGTCCAGGCCCGCTGCCGGGAAAGGCGGTGGGGCCGGTAAGGGTGTCGGTGCCGGAAGCTGCTGGGGGCCAGGAGACGGCACCGAAGTGCCGGAACCCCGACGCGTCGGTACCTCCACAACCGACGGAGACCTCTCCTCACGACGATTGACGCTTCGGCGGCGTCTCCTCTCCGACATCGGGATGCACCGAAGGCGACCGGTGACGACGCTTCTTGTCTTTCTTCCGATGCACGTCACCGGCGCCGGAGGGCATGGAGGAGGAGGAGGTCGATCCCCCTCGGTCTCGAGGTACCGGGTCAGACAGGGTTCGGTCTCGCGGCCCACGAGCTGAGGGCGTGACTGGGGCCGACTGCCCACGCGGCCTCTCACCCCCACTCTCACCGGAAGACCGGCGGGCCGACGGGACCTGTTCTCCTGGGGTCGCTGCCATCGGTGCCGATGTCTCGGGCATCGATACCGGTACCGAAGGGCCGGGCGTCGATACCGATGCCTTCGAGGTCGACGTCGAGGGGCCGGCGCAAGTTCCAAAAAGACGGTCCCGCAGAACTTGCCTCGCAACCTGGGTCCGTTTCCGGAGACCGAGACACAAAGAACACGACTTGAGATTGTGCTCCGGCCCGAGGCACTGGAGGCACCAAGCGTGGGTGTCGGTCTGCGAGATCGGCCGGCCGCAGCGACCACACTTTTTAAATCCACTCGGGACCTTCGAGGACATCGACGGAAAAATCGCGTCGGCGAAGTCAAAGTCGTCAATGGTGGCTAAAATCACACCACGAAAAACAAACGACCGAGCGGCCACTAGGCCGCAACGTGGCGTCCCCGCTGGAAGCGAGGGAAAAAAGGGAGCGCGTGTCCCACACGCGCAGGGTTTCTTTTTTTTTTTTTTTTTTTTTTTTTTTTTTTAAAGGAAACCGGGCGGTAACTAAAACCGATAAACAAAGTAGAAAAAAAAAAACCACGATCAGCGTATACGCGATCGAACGATCCGGCGGCTGAACAGAGAGAGCGCAAAACACGACTCTCTCCAGGCGCGGAAAAAAAGGAACTGGCGGGAGCGGTCGCGCACGGGCGGGAAGACGGCCGCGCATGCGCGGTGGGCGTGCCCTGCGTGCCGACCGTCCCGCGAAGCTTCTTTCCGGTTGGTGGGGGCTGCCGCGGACGTCACCCAGTCGTGAGAACAAGCAGCCTGCTTGTCCTCGGAGAAATATCTTCACATAAAGCCTTCCTTGGAGCCAGGACCCTCTCATACTTCATCCACCATATTTTAAAAACCTGGTATATAAATCAGTACTTTCTGTTGATTTCACCTATATTGGACCCAAATGTTGGAACTCTATTAGATTTCATCCTAACTACTTACAATTCCAAAAATTGCAAAAAACTAATTTCTGCACCAATTCATTCCAGAATTCATTACATTAGTTAATATAACAATAACCAGTGATAATCTTGTCTTTCTATATTGCAAATTTATCAATATGTACAATATTTGTAGCTTATTTGCAAATCTGTTACTCTCAGCCACTTCATATGACTTCACTATTATTGGCATTCAACGTCTGTATTTTTAATCTAAACTGTAAGCCACATTGAACTCGAGTTTGTTTTTAGGATAATGTGGTATATAAATGTCATAAACGCACACTTTGGAATTTCCCCCATTGAAGTTTTAATCAGAACTCTCTTAATAAATTTAAAGAAATGTTCGTTAAACTTACTCTTTTTCCCAAGCTTTTCTTCCTAGACTAATATAATTTTGAAATTATTAGTGTCTACTGTTGCCCTGCTGCAGTAGCCCCACTTATGTCATGTCTGTCTTTCACTTCCTTCCTCCTTACCACATCTTAATACTACAAATATCTCCTTTATATTTACCATAATTAGGACCGTAAAACAAACAACCTTCTGTGCCCACCCTTTCATTCCCCCTATTTAATACAAATGGAGGCATATTTCAAAGCATTTAGACTTATAATGGTCCATAGGATACTATGGAACTTTGTAAGTCTAAGTGCTTTGCAAATGAGCCCCATTGTAAACCACATAGATTTTTTTTAATTATTTGCAGTATATCAAGTAAAGGTGATGTGTGAAATGTGTGACTAAGTTGCATGGAAAAATTAGGTCCTACCTGCTAATTTGCTTTCCTTTAGTTCCTCCGGACCGGCCCAGTATGACTGATGGGTTGTGCACACCTTCCAGCAGGTGGAGACTGAGAACACAAACTTCAGAGAGCCAACAGGAGCCCAGCTCTGCCCCCTCCAGCCTCAGTATATCAGTAACAAAGCCAGAGAAAGAAAACAGAACCTCTGTGCACCACTGGACAATACAGCCATGAATAATGAAAAAGCAAAAGCATGCTGGCAAGCGACCAACGCCACTAAACATCTCATTACTAGAAATGTCTGATTCATCATGAAAACATATACATTTATTTATTTTTACACACACATTCGAAAAACTGTCCCCACAGAAACCAGGACAAAGAAGACAACCAAGACCAAACTATCTAACCACACTGTTGAAAACAAAATGCATCTGAATAGGAAGCTGGGCCGGTCCAGAAGGACTAAAGGAAAGCAAATTAGCAGGTAGGACCTAATTTCTCCTTCCTTAGCATCCCTCCTGACCAGCCCAGCATGACTGATGGGAAGTATCAAACAGTCAGTTAAGGGAGGGACTGAACAAGCACTCACTGACCCAAAAGCTGTGTCCTGACGCGCCTGTACATCGATTCTGTAATGCCACACAAACGAATGTAGCAAAAACTAAGTGGCTGCTTTGCAAAATGTCCACCGATGACACCAAAGACAACTCCGCCCAGGACGCAGCCTGTCCTCTAGTAGAATGAGACTTAATTCCATCCGGAAATTGGCCTACCTTTCAGAATATAGGCCGAGCCAATGACCTCTTTGATCCACCTGGCTAAGTTAGCCTTTGAACTGCCAAACCTTTGTGACCACCACCTATCAAGACAAAAAGACAGCCCGACCTCTGAAAATCTTCTGTCCATCGCACATACTCACACAGCACCCTCCTGACATCCAGCTTATGCAATAACTTCTGCTCCTCTGAGCCCTTAGAAGAGCCGAGGGACAGCAGTTCTAGAGACTGATTAACATGAAAGGAAGACAAAACCTTGAGAAGAAAAGATGGAACCAGCCATAATACCACTTGATCCGACCGAAACTCCAAAAAAGGAGCTCTACACATAGAGTTTGCAATTCCAAAACATGCCTTGCCGACGAAATAGCGACCAAAAAGACTGACTTTAAGGTAAGGTCCTTGATAGAAGCAGAAGCCAACGGTTCAAAGGGAGGACGAATAAGAGCAGAGAGGACCAAATTAAGATCCCAAGACGTAAAAGGAGACCATCGAGGCAGACGCAAGATATTCACGCCTCTGAAAAATCAAACCACATCCGATGACTGGCCAAGGATTACCCTTGACCCATCCATAAAAGTAAGTCAATGCAACTATCTGAACCTTCAGGGAAGCTAAGGTTAATCCCTTATCAAAACCAGCCTGTAGAAAATCCAGAAGCTGCGACACACTAGTATGCAACAGCGCAATCCCCTGACCACCACACTAGGTCTCAAAAATCTTCCAAATACGCCTAAGAAGTACAGCGAGACCAAAGAATAGTACCTATGGCACCAGTCAAATAACCACACTTTCTCAGCCGAGCCCTTTCAAGAGCCAAGCCATAAGACAAAATTGAGCTGAATTCGGCATGAGGACCGGCCCCTGCGACAGAAGACCTATCGACTTTGGAAGTCGCAGTTCGGAAGCTACCAGAAGCCGTCTGAGATCTGCATACCAAGGATGCCTTGGCCAATTTGAATCTACCAGAATCATGAGCCCCACAAGCTTTTCTATCCTTTGAACAACCCGACCTAACAGAGGCCAGGGAAAGAATATGTACAACACATCCGTTGGCCATGGGCGAAGAGCACTGTTCCTTTCTGCAGCTACTACTACTACTTATCATTTCTATAGTGCTACCAGATGTACGCAGCGCTGTACACTTGAACATGAAGAGACAGTCCCTGCTCGACAGAGCTTACAATCTAATTAGGACAAACAGGACAAACAAGAGATAAGGGAATATTAAAGTGAGGATGATAAAATAAGGGTTCTGAACAACTGACTAAGGGTTAGGAGTTAAAAGCAGCATCAAAAAGGTGGGCTTTTAGATTAGATTTGAAGACGGCCAGAGATGGAGCTTGACGTACCGGCTCAGGAAGTCTATTCCAGGCATATGGTGCAGCAAGATAAAAGGAACGGAGTCTGGAGTTAGCAGTGGAGGAGAAGGGTGCAGATAAGAGAGATTTACCCAGTGAACGGAGTTCCCGGGGAGGAATGTAGGGAGAGATGAGAGGTACTGAGGAGCTGCAGAGTGAATGCATTTATAGGTCAATAAGAGGAGTTTGAACTGTATGCAGAAACGGATAGGAAGACAGTGAAGTGACTTGAGGCGAGGGCTAATATGAGCATAACGACACTGGTGGAATATTAGTCATGTAGCAGAATTTTGAACAGATTGAAGAGGAGAGATATGGCTAAGTGGGAGACCTGTGAGAAGCAAGTTGCAATATAGTCTACGCGAGAGATGATAAGAGTGTGGATGAGGGTTCTGATAGTGTGCTCAGAAAGGAAAGGGTAAATTTTGGTGATATTATAGAGAAAGAAATGACAGATTTTAGCAGTCTGCTGAATATGTGCAGAGAAGGAGAGGGAGGAGTCGAAGATGACCCCAAGGTTATGAGCTGATGAGACAGGAAGGATGAGAGTGTTATCCACAGAAATAGAGAATGAGGGGGGGGGGAGGAGGAGAGGTTGGTTTAGGGGGAAAGATAAGAAGCTCAGTCTTGGTCATGTTTAGTTTCAGATGGCGCTGAGACATCCAGGCAGCAATGTCAGACAGGCAGGCTGATACTTTGGCCTGGATTTCGGCTGAGATTTCTGGTATGGAGAGGTAGATCAGGGAGTTGTCAGTGTAAAGATGCAGCTGATGAAACACAGCACCCTGGCATTTCACTGAGTTGCCATCAAATCCATCACCAGCCAGCCCCTCCAGAAGACTATCGCCTCGGAGCTGAGAAACCATTCTCCCGGATCAGAGTCTGTCAACTGAGAAAACCTGCCTGAACGTTGAGAACGCCCACGACATGCGAGGCCAACAGGTCCAGGAGGTGAGTTTCCGCCCATGCTAGTAGCTCTGCCATCTCCCCAGCTAACTTGGGACTTTTCATCCCACCCTGATGATTGACATAGGCTACCGCCGTCGCATTGTCCAATAAGACACATACTGTCTCGCCTTCTAGGAGGCTGCAAAATGCTCTGAATGCCAAGCGAATTGCCCTGGCCTCTATCAGATTGATGGAGTAAGTCACTTCCTCCACAGACCAGCGACCTTGAGCAAGCTGACCCAGACAGAGAACTCCCCAGCCACTGAGAATGGCATCCGTGGTCACCTCCATCCAACAAGGCGAATCCAGCCACACACCTCTCGACAAATTCCTTGTCTGGAGCCATCATCAGAGATCATGTCGTACAGCCACTGGCACCAGCAGCCTGATCCACAAGGAATCCAACTGAGGAGACCACTGGGAGAGAAGGGTTGGCTGAAGGCTCCGCATGCGGGCTCTGGCCCACTGTACTGCTTCTATGGTCGCCGCCATCAACCCCAGCACATGGAACTCTCTGTCCCAGACTCTCTGGCCCAGAAAGATAACTCCCCAGCCACTGAGAATGGCATCCGTGGTCACCTCCATCCAACAAGGCGAATCCAGCCACACACCTCTCAACAAATTCCTTGTCCGGAGCCACCATCAGAGATCATGTCGTACAGACACTGGCACCGGCAGCCTGATCCAAAAGGAATCCAACTGAGGAGACCACTGGGAGAGCAGGGTTGGCTGAAGGCTCCGCATGCGGGCTCTGGCCCACTGTACTGCTTCTATGGTAGCCGCCATCAACCCCAGCACATGGAACTCTCTGTCCCAGGAGGCCCGCACTTGGTCTTGCAGCTTGATGATGCGGTGCCCTGGAAGAAAAACTTGTCCTTGAAGAGTATCAAATGACACCCCCAGATATTCCAATATCTGCATCAGAATTAAGCTGCTCTTGTTCACATTGATCACCAAACCAAATGATTCTAAGAATTGCACCACCTGCACTGTCACCTGACAACTTTCCTGATACGACTTTGTGTGAATCAACCAGTCGTCCAAGTAAGGGTGAACCAGAATGCCCTGTTTGCAAAGGACCGCCACTTTTTTTTTTTTTTTTAAATAACTGAGATAATTAGAGAAAATAAATGAGACTGAAGGGCTCACCACGTCTTTCTCCTGCTGGACACTGAGAATACTGAGGCTGGAGGGTACTGAACTGGGCTCCTATTGGCACTCAAGTTTCAATGTTCTCAGTCTCCACCTGCTGGAAGGCGTGCACAAACCATCAGTCATGCTAAGGAAAAATCATTTCTCTGAAGATGGTCTCAGTTATTTGGGCTCCAACTTAAAGAGGAGGCCTAGCTTAGTGGTTAGAGCACTGCGCTTGACATCCAGGGGTGCCTGGTTCAAATCTCACCGTCACTCCTTGTGTTCTTGGGCAAGACACTTAACCCTCCATTGCCTCAGATACAAAATTATCCCCCTTTTACAAAGCTGCGCTGGTGGCTGTCGCGTATTATTACAGTACCAGCAGCTGCTAGCAAAGCTTTGTAAAAGGGGGCCTTAGATTGCAAGCCCTCCAGAGAAATACTGTTCCTGAATGTAGCTCACATTCAGCTACTATTGAAACACGTGTGAGCAAATCCAAATAAGTTAAACCTTCCACAGTTTTGAGTACATTAAACCATGTGGACTACTCTGTTGACTGCAAGACAAGTGCTGAAAGTGGATTACAGTACCAGATGGCCTTCTAGCTATGCCTTCAAGCCAGTCAAAGAAAAAGAAAATATTTGTGTAGCGCATCTGATGCTCACCCAGGGACATGGAGTATACTTCTATCTGCAAAACATAAAATAAACCAAAAAAATACATAAAACTAAAAATGGTACACCACCATGCAGCTTACATCAGCATAGCTTAGCTTTTTGCAGCAAGCTTATTTTCTATTGCACAAAATATTAGAGCTGTGGCCCATTTCTATAAATAAAGCACAGATATATTTATGTGATTAATGAACTCACTTTTATATAATTCTATTAATATGTATTTAAATAGTGCCTTTCATTTACATACAATTGCAGGCAACTTAGGTACTAAAATAACAGGTGGCACCACCTCTGGGCGGTGTCTCTGAACACAGCCCAACAAATTCAAAGGTGAAGAAAAGGATTACTACTTCATGTATTTATTTGTTACATTTGTATCCCACATTTTCCCACCTATTTGTAGGCTCAATGTGGCTTACAAAGTACGGGAGAGGCGTATGCAGACTCCGGTGACAACAAATACAAAGTGATGTAGTGGTAAAATAAAGTTCATGTGGCATAGCCACATTAGGGAAACGTACAACGGAAGAACTGAGTTTTATCCATTACGCACTTTAGGTTTGTTGTGTTGCAGGGATCAGGCATTTAAGTTGGATCGGTAGGGTATGCCTTTTTGAAAAGGTTAGTTTTTAGTGATTTCCGGAAGTTTAGGTGCTCGTGCGTCATTTTCAAGGCTTTTGGTAATGCGTTCCACAATTGTGTGCTTATGTAGGAAAAGCTGGATGTGCAAGCCGATTTGTATTTAAGACCTTTACAGCTTGGGTAGTATAGATTTAGATGTGATCGTGTTGATTCTGATGTGGTTCTAGTTGGTAGGTAGATCAAGTCTGTCATGTATGGGGCTTCACCGTAGATAATTTTGTGGACCAGGGTGCAGATTTTGAAGGCAATGCGTTCTTTGATTGGGAGCCAGTGCAGTTTTTCTCGGAGAGGTTTTGCGCTTTCAAATTGCATTTTTCCAAATATAAGCCTAGCTGCCGTGTTTTGAGTGGTCTGGAGATTCTTTAAAATTTGTTCTTTGCATCCTGCATAAATTCCATTGCAATAGTCTACGTGGCTTAGCACCATTAATTGTATCAAGTTGCGAAATGTTTCCCTCGGGAAGAATTGTTTCACGCGTTTCAGTTTCCACATTGAGTGAAACATTTTCTTTGTTATGGATGCCACTTGGCTCTCTAGTGTTTGGTTGTGGTCTATTGTAACGCCGAGAATTTTCAGGCTGTCTGATATAGGAAGGATGTAATCTGGGATGTTGATACTTGTGGGGTTGTCAGCGCTGTGTTGGGATGAGAGGATGAAGCAATGAGGTTTTTTTTTAATTAAGTTTTAGTTGAAATGCATTTGCCCATGAGTCCATGATGTTCATGCTGAACTTGATTTCGTTGCTGATTTCTGTCAGTTTGGTGTTGTACGGAATGTATATTATGACGTCGTCTGCATATATAGAAGGGTTAAGGCCTTGGTTGGATAAGGTCTTGGCTAGTAGGGTCATCATTAGGTTGAAGAGTATCGGTGATAGCGGTGATCCTTGCGGTACTCCACAGTCTGCTTTCCACGGTGATGATATGTTTGAGTTTGATTTTACTTGGTATGTTCTTGTGGTTAGGAAGACCTTGATCCAGCTAAGTATGTTTTCACCAATCCCGAATTTATCTAGTAATCTCATTAATATATTATGGTTGACCATGTCGAATGCACTGGACATATCAAATTGGAGAAGGATGTTTTTGCCTGTTGCTATTTCCTGTTTGAATTTGGCTAGGAGAGTGATTAGTACTGTTTTGGTGCTGTGGAGGGAGCGGAAACCTGACTGTGATTCATGCAATATTGAGTATTTGTTTATGTAGTCTGTAAGTTGTTTGGTTACCATGCTTTCCATCAGTTTGACTGTCAACGGGATCGAAGCTACTGGGCGGTAGTTAGTGATTTCATTAGTTTTTTTCTTGGTATCTTTTGGTATTGGGGTGAATAGGATATTGCCATTTTCCTTAGAGAAGAGACCTTGCTGAAGAATGTAATTTAGGTGGGATGTGAGGTCTCCTATGAAACGGTCAGGGGCGGATTTTATTAGGTAGCTGGGGCAGATATCTAGTACTCCACAGTCTGCTTTCCACGGTGATGATATGTTTGAGTTTGATTTTACTTGGTATGTTCTTGTGGTTAGGAAGACCTTGATCCAGCTAAGTATGTTTTCACCAATCCCGAATTTATCTAGTAATCTCATTAATATATTATGGTTGACCATGTCGAATGCACTGGACATATCAAATTGGAGAAGGATGTTTTTGCCTGTTGCTATTTCCCGTTTGAATTTGGCTAGGAGAGTGATTAGTACTGTTTTGGTGCTGTGGAGGGAGCGGAAACCTGACTGTGATTCATGCAATATTGAGTATTTGTTTATGTAGTCTGTAAGTTGTTTGGTTACCATGCTTTCCATCAGTTTGACTGTCAACGGGATCGAAGCTACTGGGCGGTAGTTAGTGATTTCATTAGTTTTTTTCTTGGTATCTTTTGGTATTGGGGTGAATAGGATATTGCCATTTTCCTTAGAGAAGAGACCTTGCTGAAGAATGTAATTTAGGTGGGATGTGAGGTCTCCTATGAAGCGGTCAGGGGCGGATTTTATTAGGTAGCTGGGGCAGATATCTAGTTTACAGTGAGTGTTGGAAAACCTACTGATCGCTTGGGTAACTGTTACGACGGTAAGGAGGGCGAAGTTTAACCAAGACCGGTCAGCCGGGTATTCTCCAGTGGTTGGGTCCAGCTCATTAAGGAAGTTTTCAATGTCACTGGTGTCTTGAGGCAGCGTGTTGCGTAGGTTCACAATTTTTTCGTTGAAATACTTAGCAATTTCATCTGCAGATGGGATGTCTGTATTCGTTGTAGTGACCAAGTTGGTGTCTAGGAGCTTGTTTACCAGTTAGTATAGTTTTTGTGTGTCTTTGTAATCTGTCCCTATTCTAGTTTTATAGAATAATCTTTTGGTCTGTCTTAATGCGTATTTGTATTTTCTTTGTATTTGTTTCCATACAAAGTGTATGTTCATCTTTTTTCTTCCATGCTCGAGTTTCCTGGTGTGCGTTTTTAGCTTTTTCAGTTCACTGTTGAACCATGGTATCGAGTTATGCTTGTGTGAGGTTCTAGTTCGTAAGGGTGCGATTTCGTCTAGTATGCTTTTGCATCTTTTGTCCCATTCTATGAGGTAGTAGATAGAGTCTGTTTGTGTTGACCATTCATTACTGTATATCAGTTGCCAGAATGTTTTCGTATCTACTTGACCTCTTGTGCTGTAGGATGTGTGAACTTGTGTTCGTTGTAAGCCCATTCAATACAGTCCAGCAAACTGAGGAATAGAGAAGCCAGGTTGTCAAGTTACCCAGTAAAGATCATCATCAAAGCTCAGGCGAACCGACTCCCACCTCTGGGTATTATCCTCTAGTATAGACATTTCTTTCCCCTGATCCATAAGAAGATCCCTTGCAAGTCAAATAAAATGGCTTTAGCAAGCTGGAAAAATCCAAGGCACTTGCACCCAAGAACAAGAAGCTGCCACTGTGAGGCCTGAGAAGAAGCTGTTACTGCAGGAACTGGAGAACTCCTTCAAGGGTGAGAGCTAGAGAATGCACAGGGACAAGGGGGGACAGAGCCCACGGGGACTGGGTGTCATTCTCTATTCCACAGTCCTTCCTGCAATAGAAAATGTCTTCTCAGAAGATGTGCTGGTGGCAGGAATGTACAGGATACCCATGCATATTTTGCCAATTGTGGCCAGATGTTTGCTTGTTTTTCCCAAAAATCAAAATATTATCTGCATCACTGAAACATAAATAATGGTCAAGTTCATTAACAGGCTTCTTAAGAACCACCACTGCAGCAGGAAATAAGTCCAAGCTGTTGCACCAGTCATACAAGAAGAGAGGATGGGGCAAAAGATGCAAACGAGAACAAAACATCAAAGCAAAAGGTTATATTTTGGCTGATGCTTAGGTTTCAAAATCTTTTTCTACTCCACTTGTTAGTATGTGCTTCCAGACAGAAGTAACAACTAAAGCACTTTCTTACTACAAAAAAATTAAAAAAAAAGAATCATCCATTCAAAATACAGAACGCTCCAAAATATAAACATTTGTAGTATAAAGCTAATTCAAACAAATCAGTACTCTCAGCATAGTAAACACAAAACCTTGCTTGTGTTTACCACAACTGTAATCAAAGAGGGATGAGAAAACTGCTGGGAGCAGGAAAATGGGTACTGTAACAAGGTAATCTGGTAAATCAGAATTAGAAAACAAACTGTTTAAAAACAAATAATGAAAATCACTTATTGTACCATGATCATAATCGAAATGCTGCACACAAAAAAATAAAGCACGCCAAGAAAATATTCTTAAATAAATAGTATGTCCAGTAAAACAAACATTACGATTTTTTTTTTTCATTTCTTTGCACATATTAAAAACACCTCTGACTTAGCTACTCCCACAGCCTGCTCTGGCCACAATAATCAATTGACATAATGGTCCTGTTAAACCATCCTTATTAGAACCCCCATATGGGTACCATTCTCTCATGCAAAATACAGAAAAATAACTGACCTATGAACCCAGGAAAGCTTTAAAGATTGAAACTTTTAATTTAAAAAAGTGCCATAAATATAGTAGACAAACAACACATGTCACATGATTTCAAGGAAAACAAAGAAAAAATATATTTTTTTAATATGGAAATTAAATTTATCCCCCATCAAAAGGGGGGGGGGGGTACTCAGCAATACATAAAAGAATTACCTCTAGTGGAAATAAAAAATTTAAGAATTACAAAAAAAAGAGTGAGAAAACCACATGTTCTGGGGTCTGTTTACTAAGCCGTGCTAGCAGCTTCCAGGTGGCACTGCTAACACAGCCCAAAGTGATTGAGCTGTGTCGGCACTAGCGCACAGCCAGCCATGCTAGCGGTTTAGTAAACCCCAGCGTGAGTCCGCTATCTTCATCTAAAATTCACCCCTGACCTAAACTACTCCTGAGCCTGTTTCACTACAAAGTTATCCAACTGTGATAGGTCAAAAAATATATGTATTGATTCCCATAAGTGACAAAGCACTTGACAAGTGTCATAGCTTTACTTAAGATTCCCCTGTAAGGTTCCTAAAATATCCACTTTCCTGGAATCAAAACATTTTCATACTATCTACAACCTATTTTCCCCAGAGCAAGCAATAACATTAATTCAAACTAGGCAAAACAAATACAACACTGACTTAGAAGAGGTTATACTTTTTTGTCAAGTGACTTGATCAAAACAGTTTAGCATGATTTGGGCTAGATTTTCATGAACTATATGAACTTGCGTTATTAATGAATAGATCCCGATGGGATCCAAGATGGCTGCCAGCACCTAGCTAGAGTGAGACGCTCTCATTTTGCTTCTTGGAAATGCCGAAAAGACGTGGAAGGGCAGAAGATCAGATATATCTTGAGGGAGAGTCTGAGGACCAGTTGCGGCCCTCAGAGGTGGAAAGTCCTACAGAGGTAATCTCGGGGCAAACAGATATGGAATCACAGGAGAACCGGGGAAACGAAGGTAGTACACGTCTAAGAGTATTGGAAAAGCCGGCCGAGGTAACATTTGATTCCATATGGGACTTAATATCTCAGTTTATGTCATCTACTATTCAAAAATCAAATCTTATATCAGAGAAAGTTTCCCAAGTTGAACAAAGATTGTTGAATTCAGAAATGGATATAAAATTATTAACTGAGAAAAGAGAAACCATGGAGAAAAAATTACAGACATAATTTGCAGTTAGCGATGTTAAAAGATATTACCAATCTAACAAGGAAAACAGAGATATATGATAATTACTTGAGAAATAATAATGTGAGATTTGAACTTTCCAAAGATTAGAATGATTAATCCGATAGATATGTTTAAAAGATATCTCCGAGAGGTGTTGGAATTCCTGAGTCTAATATACCACCTTTCACTCAGGTGTATTATATTCCTCAAAAAGAGACTCCCCAAGGGGATAAAAAAGAATCTTTATATTTGACATTTCTAGAATCGTCTGAAACTGAGCAAGTGCAAGCAGCTACTCTTGATAGCAACTGTGGTCTTAAATCCTAACAAGCAATGGCTCTTTCGTTTATTTTTTAAGAATAGAGATAAAATCTTTCTGGGATTACGTATAAATATGTTTCCTGATATTTCAAAAGAAACCCAGAAAAGACGAAGATAATTTTTGTTGCTGAAACCTGCTATTCTCCAACTGGGAGGTGTATTTTACCTAAGGTTTCCTTGTAAATGTGTTATTCGTTATAAATCTTCTAAATACGTTTTCCTGGATCCTTCTCAATTGACATCTTTCATATCTTCTAAAAGAACGGAAGGAGTTTAAGCTTCTAATTTATTTGTCCTATCTAGGAGCTGACTAAACCTTTAATTTTATTTCCTTTATATTTCCTGTATAATGTAACTTGGATCCATATTATGTTGGACTTGAGAGTTATAAACTACCTATATTACCTTATTTACCTAGAAATTTTAAATTGTTATAATACTTTCTGTATGAAGAGTGTAACCTTGAAAAAGTTGAAACATTTTTGAAAATAAATAATTTTAAAAATTAATGAATAGATCCAATTGCATCCGCAGGCATGGCAGCAAATCTAGCTCTTTAAGGCTACCTCTACATGCCAAAAATAAGACTCATGGAAATGTACAAGAACTCACCATACAGAATACTTTACACTATAGGAAGTCTGCAGATGATGTTTAAGCTTTCAGGATCATTAAAGCAGGGGTTCTGAACCCATCACAGGGCCTCAGAAGAGACCTGAAAATACATCATCAGGTAAAGTACCACTGTGATCACTCAAAAAATTAACTGTTTTACGTCAAGAATGTTGAATTAACAGCTCCCTGGCTGCACAGGGAAAAGGACAGAATGCTTTAAAGGTACAGGTCTAAGACCCAGAGCAACAACTTTAACACACTAGAAGCTAGCAATCTCAGATTTTGGGAGCTTGCAAACTGCCATATGCAGCATAGGGAAAACTGCTTCCCAGTTAGACAAAGCATGACACTACAGTGCTAAAGGTGGAGAAAGCGGAAGGAGCAAGGAAAGAATTGCCTTACAAGAATAATTAGTATGGGAGAAAGAGCATTACAGGTCAACAACTGGGCATACATAAGCAGAAATTTCAAAGAAGAGTAGAGCCAAGATAATAGATGAGGAAGTAGAGTGTTAAATAAAAACATTGTTAGCAATCGGCAGCTTCTTCAATAAAAACTCAGGTTCTATCATTAAAGTTGTGAAATAATTTAAAAATAACTAACTATAACCTTAAGTTTATTAAGGGGCCCCTTACTAAGCTGTAGTAAGCTTTAGGATGTGCTTACTGCAGGACATGCTCAGGAATCTTGTTGCAAGTTCCCAATTCGTGTGCACTACCTGCACACTAAGGGCCCTGTTTACTAACACGCGCTAGCGTTTTTAGCGTGCACTAAAAACGTTAGTGCGTCTACAATGCGGTTTTGCAAACAAGGACCAAAAATATTTTTAACATTGTTTTCTTGAAGGGGGAGTGTCTGAGGTTGAGAGTGGGTATTTATGCACTAATCGGCACATCCACATTACTGCACACTACCCAATTAGTGCAGGGTTACCAAGAGAGCCCTAATTGCCTACAAAATAGGTGTCAGTAAGTGCTACTGCTATAATCTTTTTAATGGGCGTAAATTGAAAATCTGCCCTTTTACTGTTGCGATAAAAATGGCCTTAGCGCGCAGGAAACACATGCGCAACTGACCTTTGTGTGTCCTTTCTACGGCAGCTTAGGAAAAAGATCTTTAAGGGCTGCAATTGGCCAATTTCCTGAAGTGGTTTCCCAAAGGTTTACTAACCATGGTTTCAGAACATTAATACATAAGTAGAGGTGTATGGCAAAGATACACTATTAGTTTTCAATGAACCAATGTGCAATTGTTTAAATGGCTGGATAGAAATAGGGTAATTTAGTGAACAAAAACTGCGGGGTCATCTGAGCTCACATGACACAAAGTCTAAAGCCAAACAAGGCTAAGTAAAAAATATGGAATAGCGAAAGCGAGGGGATTGTTTCACAATATCCTTACCAATTCTTCCCCGTTTGGTCTTAACCAAGGTCTTGTTTCTATACGAACGAAAATATTTATTTACTGCAGTAAAAGATGACCACTTGTCTTTAACGAAAGGCCATTAATGAATTTGAACTTTGCTACCACCACTGCCAAATTTGGCCCAGATTCATTTAAGAGAATGGACTACGGATAGCCCGTCCGCAGTGGTGACAAAAAAAACCCCAACAACAACAAAAAACTATGGAAGACGTAAATCCACGTCTTCCCACTTATTCATCAGAAATATATAAATATACTGTTTCACATACTGTAATGCTTCCATAACTTATGAAAATAGCAGCGATCAAAAATTAGGAACAAGCAACCCGCTACTCTGGCATGAAGTCGAAACTAAAGAGAAAAAGGGGGTTCTTACTGCTGTTGGCGGATTTGAATGACAGCGGGGTTAAATCATCCTACAGCAAAACGATGAAGTGTCAGGCTTTTCCTGTGTCACAGAATGCCAGCGCTGTAAATTATAGACCCCGGCTTCCATTCTAACAGAGAGCCAGAGAAGATATTCAAGCGATGACAGACATAGTTCCCCCACTTGCCCCAGATGCGGACCCAGGAAGGCGGAGGAACAAGTAATCCCCCCCCCCCCCTACTATTACCAGGGGCATCTAGAGACTCTGGAATACGGGGAGTGGTGGAGGCAGCGCAGGTGCGGCAGAGAACAGTGTCTGCGGATCCTGTCCTCCTCCCCAGCCAGCCACGCTCCCTTTATCATCAGAGCCGGACAGAGTCGTAACTAAGGTCGGGGAACCGCAGCGCCAGGCCGCCCTAACGCACAGACACAACACTCCCTCCCCCACGCAATTTCCGCGCTCCCTCATCACATTCCCCACTAGACATTCCCCACTAGAGAAACTTACGTGTATATGATGGATAGGAAGTGCATGAACCACAGCACGACAAACAGGATAAAACCGAATATAGCGAATCCCTGCAGGGCCAACTCAAGCACCGCCATAGCAAGGCGCCACGGGCAAGTAGGGCGCGAGCGATCCTCTCTCACATAGACACACACGCGCACAAGCAGAGCGGGGCCCGGCCAATCTCTCTCCGTCCACTCCTCTCTCCACCGGTGCCTTTTCCTCACAGCCGGCCGCCCCGCCCGCTTCCTGCCCTAACCGAAATGAAGTCCAACTCGCGCACTGCCTCCCCGAGTTACCAGCGCGTGCACACACCCACCATCACCACACACGTACCTCCCTCCCCCCCCCCCCCCCCTCTTCGGTTTCAGGAGCCCAGACACCTCCCTCTTCCTCCCCCCCCCCCTCGGTTTCAGCCGAGACTCCGCCCCCTCTTTCTCTCCTAGTGACCGGGCAGCTCTATCGTACGTCAAAGACACTAACCCGACGCCTCCAGCGTCCCTCCCCATTACATCACCCTCGGTGTCTTTTTCCTTTCCTTCCTGGCTTGACTCACTGGCGGGAAGTGTGTAATTCACTTCCACTCAAATTCTCGCCATTTCTTACTTAAAGTCTTGTGAACATCTGCCAGCCAGTGAGGAGGTCATGAAACTACAGGGACAGCGGTGCCAGGGTGATTACGCAATCCGTGAATCAGAAACCTTAACTGAGTGTCGAGGGATACTACGGATCAGGGTCAAAGCTCAGGAACTTGCATTGTTATTGTTCTCACTGTACCATTTAGTTTGGTTGCTGTTTTTATAGCCTTTTATTTTGTCATTTTGGCAACACAAAATATGGGAGGTCAATAAAGTTACCCGGAATTTGTCTACTTTACAAGATTGATTTCTGTTGCTGGCTGGTTGTTTTCTAACCACCTCGCCCTAATAAGACTTGTACTTAGATTACAGGTTGACCTTTCATCCCATTGTATCCACTCTTCTTGGTCTTCCAATAGCCCTGGACGATTCCCTGAACTACTTGGATGTAATCCTAGACTCATATGGGCCCTTTTACAAAGACGTGCTGAAAAAGGGCTTGCGGTAGTGTAGGCACGTGTTTTGGGCGCACACCAATTATTTTTTAGTGTGCCTGTAAAAAAAGGCCTTTTTTAAAATTTTTGCCAAAAATGGATGTGCAGCAAAATGCAAATTGCCGCGCATCCATTTTGGGTCTGAGACCTTAGCGCCACCCATTGACCTAGCGGTAAAGACTCATGCGGTAACCGGGCGGTAATGACACACAATGCCATTTGGCGCATCTGTTACGTGCCCGAAAATATATTTTTCAGATATGCATATCAGACGTGTGCCAAAAATGAGCCACATGGTAGTCAGGCAGTAACTCCATTTTGGCACATGTTGGGCACGCGTAGATGCTTACGCAGCTTAGTAAAAGGGCCCCTTAGTTATTTTTTTTCCTCCTATTTCCTCTGCGGTCATCTTAGGTTTTTTTCTCCTTTTAGTCTCATCTGCTTTCTTCAGAGCTACTTGGACAATACCAGCTGTGCTACCTTACTAGACACTTGTGACCTCTAGACTGGATTATTGCAAGATTGTTTATATTCTGGCCTTCCTGAAATGTTCCTTAAGAAATAGCAGTCAGTTCAAAATATATCTATTCAATTGCTCTTACATGCCCATTGTTCTGACCACATTACTCCTCGGCTTGTCCGATACCATCCCCTACCATGTCCAGCACAAGATGTTAACCTTGACTCACAAGGTCTTACACTCTTAATCCCCATTGTATATCTCCTCTGTTATTACCACTTACATATCTTCCCATGCATGCCCTTTTTTGTTCTGTCAGCATTGTCTCACTAACCACCCAGATTTATTTATTTATTTAGGTGCATTTTTACCCCACATTTTCCCACAAGAGCAGGCGCAATGTGGCTTACATTAATTTAAGAGGATACAATACAAAGATGGCACAGATACGGAATGAGACAAGAGGGGAAGGAACATGGGTTAACACGGGGTGAATGTCAGGGGCGAAGCAACCGGCGAATAACCTGTACAGTCAACAAGAGAAAGAGTTTAAACAGTGGAGGTGCCAGTGGAATAAGCTTTGTCGAATAAGAATGTTTTTAAGGACTTCTTGAACAGTTGGTGGTCGACTAGCTCTTTTAGTTGTCTTAGCAGAACATTCCAGGATTTTGGACTGATGTAGGGGAAGGACGAAGCAAAAAGGGTCTTGAATATAACATTCCTGCAGTTGGGATAATGTAGTTTGAGGTAGGTCCTTGCAGTTATTAGGGCATTTCTAGATGGTAAATCGATTAGATTGAGCACAGGGCCGTGCTGACCCGGTAAGCGAGGTAAGCATGGCAGGGGGGCACTTCCCTCTGGGGGGCGCCGCCGCACCATGCTCACCTCGCTCGCCCTCCCTTTTCTTTTTTTTCTTTTTAAATTTACCTCCGTGGCGGTTCCGGCAGCGCAGCGTCAGGGAAGGAGGCGGCGCTCCCGACGTCTAGCCTTCCCTTCGCTGTGTTCCGCCTTCTTCTGACGTCATCCTTGACGTCAGAAGAAGGCGGAACACAGCGAAGGGAAGGCTAGAGACGTCGGGAGCGCCGCCTCCTTCCCTGACGCTGCGCTGCCGGAACCGCCACGGAGGTAAATTTAAAAAGAAAAAAAAAAAAGAAAAGGGATGTTGGGGGGGAGAGAAGAGGGTGGGCAGCCGCAGTTGAACAATGGGAGCGGGAGGGCAGGGGAGAAACGACTACAACTACTTAGCATGGATGTGAAGGGGGGGCATGGATGCGAAGGGGGGGGGAGAAGAGGGCGGGCCAGGCTGGGACATGGGAGAGAGAGGAGCATGGATGCGAGGGGGGGGTCATGGAAGGGAGAGAGGGGAATTGCTAGAAAAGGATGAATGGAGGGGACAGGAGCATGGATGGGCATGGATTGGGAGGGCAGGGCTCAGGGAGAGAGGGGAATTGCTGGAAAGGGATGAATGGAGGGGACAGAGGAGCATGGATGGGCATGGATTGGGAGGGCAGGGCTCAGGGAGAGAGGGGAATTGCTGGATAGGGATGAATGGCGGGGACAGATGGGCATGGAGGGATATGGATTGCAGGGCAGGGCTCAGGGAGAGAGGGGAATTGCTGGATAGGGATGAATGGAGGGGCAGGTGACAGAGGAGCATGGATGGGCATGGATTGGGAGGGCAGGGCTCAGGGAGAGAGGAGAAATTGCTGGACATAGAGGGGAGGGAAGAGAGATGAAGGAGATGAAATGAGGGAAAAGGAAAAGAGGAGAAAAACTGCACATGGATGAAGAAAATAGGCAGAAGCTGAGGACCAGAAATGAAGAAGAAAGGAGGAAAGGAAAGGAAGCCCTGGAAACGGAGTTAAGAGGACAGATAGCAGCAGAATCAGATACTGGGCCAGCATGATCAGAAAAAGAAAGTCACCAGACAACAAAGGTAGAAAAAAAATCATTTTATTTTCATTTTAGTGTTTGGAATATGTCCACTTTGAGAATTTACATCTGCTATCTTATTTTGCAATGTATAGCAATTTCTTTCTAAGAATATTGCTGACAATTCCTGTCAGTGTGGCAAGTGGTGAGCGATCATTTTCACGGGGGGGGGGGGGGGGCGCCGCCGCCGCCAACTGATAGTCTGCAGGGGGGCGCCAGAGACCCTAGGCACGGCCCTGATTGAGCATGTATTCAGGGGCTTCTCCATATATTATCTTGAGCGTGAGTGAGCAGATTTTAAATGTAATACGGTCTTTTACAGGGAGCCAGTGTAGTTTAAAACGTAGTGGTTGAGCATGATCAAAGCGCAGTTTGCCCAGTATTAACCTTGCAGCCGTATTTTGAGCTGTCTGAAGCCTTTTTAGAATATAATCCCGGCAACCAGCATAGATCCCGCTACAGTAGTCTATAAGGGATAGGACCAGCCAATGAACGAGGGTACGGAACAGCTCTCTCGTTATGAAATGCCTGATATGCTTCAGCCTCCACACTGCGTGGAACATTCTTTTTGTGATGATTTTCACTTGATTGTCCAGTTGTAAGTGGTTATCCAACTCTACTCCAAGTCCTTAATGATGAGTGTACTTTGGACTACTTTATTATGCTGGGATGAAAGGATTAGACATTGTGTTTTGTCTTGATTAAGTTTAAACAAAAACGCCTTTGCCCAGGAATCCATGATGGAAAAACTGGCGCTTATTTTATCGGAGATTTCGGCTAGTGTTGACATGAAAGGGATATAGATGGTCACATCATCCACATAAATGAATGGGTTAAGTTCGTGCTTATGTAACCCTATGGGTTAAAGTTTAAAAGATTACCTTGCTCCTCTGGATCTGGTGTGGAGACAGTGAGCAGTGCAGAGGCTTGTGCTGTGTATGACCTAGACAGAGTTCCAAATGTTACTGTTAGGCAGTTGGGAGGTAAGTCTGATGCTGAGTGAACCTGTGCAAATGTGTGGTGGTCAGCTGATATTAGTAATCCGTGTTAAAATGGATGAGTATTTTAAGGGTGGTTTGTGAGTGAGGAGAGAGAAAATAAGCTTAATTATTTAATCTGAACAGCCATCGCGAGTTTAGGGGCTGTTAGAGAGGTGGTCTGCAGTCACTGGAAAGCGGAGGTGATCAAAGTGAAAGGAAAATATGCTCTGGGATGGTTAAATGTTTTTAAGGAAAGAGTAAATTGGAAACATCCTAGCCAAGTGTCATATGTAAAAACATCTAGAAGCTGTGTGAAGGGCACTTGGACATTCCATTTACTTCAACGGGTTTCAGAGGCTACCTGGAACTAAAGCTTTCAAAGAAATGATTATATAAAGAAAAGTAATTACACTGTAATTAAATGACAGTGTAGGTAAATGGCAGCTGGGGTTACTTTAATCCCAACGGGTTTAGGTTCCCTGAAGTTTTAAGAGGGAACTTTCTCTCTCTCTGTTAATACTCCTGTTACCAAATTTGTGGGAGGGATTAGATTAGGGACAAATAATTATCCTTTGTGTTTAATGGGTAAGCTAGTTAGGGAAGTGACAAACGTTCTAAGAAAAAGGTTATATAATATTCTGTACTAGACAGGGTTTAGGGTTTCTTTATTGATTTTTAAAGATTAGGATAGTAGGTGCGGATTCCTGGTTCCATCTGAGGTCAGCACATCTTCTTATCGTACTCTCTGTTTGGAGAGAGGAGAGGAGTGAAGAGGTGAAGCGTCTGTACAGCTGCAGAGACACTGGGCCCCCACCCAAGAAAGGGAATTTTGTCCGAAGGCAAAAAGACTGAGCTAAGTGGGTGTTCCAAATAAATAAATAAATAAAAATAAAAATACTTACCTGAGATCCAACGAGGAAGGGACGTCTGTAGCTCTGCATACTGGAACCTGAAAAATAAAAATTGGGCACAAAGAATCAAATTCTTTGGAAAAGAAAAGCACTCTGTTTTATCTTAATAAGAAAGAGGTTTTATTACTAAGTTTTAAACCAAGAAAGTACGTATCTGATACTGGAGTAAAGTTTCTGTTGCAGGTGGGTTATCCGTCTAGCAAAAAGAATTCTGAAAAAAATAGAAACATGATTATTAAGTTTGTATCACATTGTAATGTTCTATAATTTAATATTCTATAACAGGATGTATGGGGTATGCATAGGGGTTTAATTGTAGGGATTATTGATTGTCTTAAATAAAAATTTATGTATTAAATTTTTATTGAGTTTTTTTTGTATCCTTCCCTTTCTCCTGAGTCAGGCATTTATGGTACTCGGCCCTGACTATTTAAGAAAGGAATCTTAGAACATTATTGTGGTTTGTGAATTGGCTCAGGAGAGGGGCCGGGTTACACTTAGATAATGCTTTTGCTAGTGGAATCAGCATAATATTGAAAAGGGTCGGAGAAAGAGGTGAGCCTTGAGGTACCCCACAATAGGCTTTCCAAGGTGCGAAAATGATGGAATTAGCTTTTTCTTGGTATGTACGAGAGAATAGGAAACCCTTGAACCAGTTTAGCACGTCTCCACTTATTCCGAATGTGTCTAGCTGGTAGATTAAAAGCTCATGATCCACCATGTCGAACGCACTGGACATGTCAAATTGGAGTAATAATATTTTTTTCCCAATGGATATTTCTCTTTTAAAATTAGACAGGAGGGTAACTAGTACTGTCTCGGTACTGTACTGCGGACGGAACCTCGATTGAGAGCAATGTAGAATATTGAAATTCTTCATGTAGTCAGCTGAATATTGACCATACTTTCCGTTGTTTTAATGAGGAACAGGATAGATGCTACTGGCCGATAATTAGAAATGACATCAGCTTTTATTTTTGGGTTCTTGGGAATTGGTGTGAGAAGACTGCTTCCATCATAAGGAAAAAGACCCTTTTTGAGCATGAAGTTTAAGTAGGCGGTAAAATCAACGATGAAGCAACTGGAGCTGATTTTAACAGATGACTAGGGCATATATCAAGACCACAATGTTTCTTTGAGAACTTGGATAGTGCTTTTGACACATTACTACTGTTAAACTGCTAAAGGTGGTCCAGCTACGGTCAGCTGGGCATCGGTCTGGGCAGGGCTGTGGAGTCGGTACAAAAATCCTTCGACTCCGACTCTGACTCCGACTCCTCAGTTTATGGTACCTCCGACTCTGACTCCGACTCCTCAGTTTTTAATATGTATTTTTTTAGCATGTTGACTGAAAGAGTGCAGCATGCAAGGCTGCATGTTAATGTTTGGGTTTAAAATCTATGTCATTGTGACTTTTTATTTTATCTATTAAAGAAACTATAAATATTCATTAATCCTAAAGTTTAAAAAAACACATAAAAAAACAAGGTTATGTTTATTGTTTTTTTTATCAAGTATAAAGTCATCATAGCATTAGCAAGTATAAAAATCTGGAACAACCACATCCGTTGGAAATTCTAGAACAACATCCTTTGGAAATTAGAACAAAATCAAAGTTAACCTACATAAACCAAAAACATTTGGAAAACCTAAAACAACTTATATATTATTTAAACTTGGCATATATAGCTGTAGAATAGCTGTTAAACATAATCCAAAATTAACTAATATATTGTTCTTAGAAACAGAATTGCTTCTGCCAGATCCTCCTTCAAAGAAGTTCTTAAATCTGATTTGATTATTTTCAGTGCTGAAAACAGTCTTTCAACACTGACTTGGGTGGGTGGCATTGCTGTTACGGTTCTAGCTGCATCACTGACAATCTCTGGATGAACAATGATGGCTTCTTCTATAGTCAGTTTTGATGAGCGGTCAAACCTTTCCACTTCTTTTAATCCTTTAAAAAACTCTTGCATGAATTTCTTTATATGGACATTTACAGGTTGCTTTTCCATGCTTAACCGACATCGCTTTGCTTTTGAAGCTTCCATTTTGTCCAAATAGGCTTGAAAATTCTCTTCTTCATTTGAAGAGGATGAACCTGAGTTACCATTACCACCAGTATTTATAGCTTTAGCTTCATCCAGTGGTTTCAGGTAGCAACCCTTTCATGCGAACTGCTATGTCATAGAGTGCCTGTTTTCCTGTAGCAATTTGGTCACTGCTCAACAAAATTCGGCTCATTGGATCAACATAAATAGCAGCTAAGAGAATTTGATTATCCAGCAAGAGCTCCTCTCTTTTCCTCATTGAAGATACAATGCCATCAGCAATTAACCCCCCACTTTTGTTAAGGTTATATATCAAGCCCTTCCATTCCAAGAAGAATTTACCTGGTGTTAAATCTTCATATTGCAGCTTCTTGGTAACAGCAAAAGGGTAAGAAAGTAGCCTTTCTAATTCTGTAACTTGAGCCCACTGGTTTTCTTTTAATGAAACATTTACATTGTCCAGTTCTTCAAGTTATCAATAGAAATCAAACAAAATAAAACATGGAAAAGAAAATAAGATGATACCTTTTTTATTGGACATAACTTAATACTTTTCTTGATTAGCTTTCGAAGGTTGCCCTTCTTCATCAGATCGGAAATAAGCGAAGAAGGGCAACCTTCAAAAGCTAATCAAGAAATGTATTAAGTTATGTCCAATAGAAAAGGTATAATAATAAAAAAGGTATCATCTTATTTTCTTTTCCATGTTTTATTTTGTTTGATTTCTATTGATAACCTTAAGAGTGGACTAACACGGCTACCACACTCCTCCAGTTCTTCAAGAAAGTCTTTTAGTTCAAGCAAACACTTTATCATCAAGTAAGTGCTTCCCCAGCGCGTTGCTTGATTCAAAATGGCTCCTTTTCCAGCACGCTCTTCAGAATAGCATCTGTTTTAGGGATCCTGGCTGCAACAGCTACTTGCCTCAACTTGCTAATTAGTGTAGCCGCATGACGATCCTTCAATCCATCTCTTATTGCTAGTTGCAGAGTATGAACAGCACAACGCATATGTTGAATGGTAATAAGCTTAGAGGCTTCTTCAGCAATATCATCTAAACTTTCACAGCTTTCTTGAATTGCAGAACTGTCATCTTCTGATGTTTGTATGCTGCTTTCTTCATCAACTTCCTTCATTTTTTCAATTGTGCTTAACATATTTGAAGCATTATCAGTTACAATACATAGAATGTGTTCCTTTTTCATTTCAAAATCTTCTAAAACACCTTCCACTAACTTCTGCAGATACTCACTGGTATGATGTGCCTGAGAGTCCTTTACTCCTAATGTCCGGGTTATTGTTTTTTTGTTTTCATCAGCAAATCTAACATTAATTGCAAAATAATTGACTCTGTGACGTGTGCATACATCCATTTTAATAAAGACAAAACGTCCTTTCAGACTTTTTCTTAGTTCTTCCTTCTTACATTTGGCCTCTTCAAGTATAAGTTTCCTTATACTTTCTCGTTCCAGAGAAACTCCAAGCTTTTTAGCCATTTCTCCATTTAAGCCTAAAAAGGCTGGTTGTGAAAAAAAAGATAGTGGTATACTATCCTTTACTGCCATTTCAATGATGTGGTTTTTGAATTTTCCTGGTGTCATTGTTATAGTAACTTTGTCAGCTATAAAAAATCTTGATAGTTGTGTCTGGCCTCCAGTAGATTTCTGATCTTTTATTGACCCTGAAGTAGATGGAATGTTTTCATTGCTATCTTTCTCATTCACAGCTTCTAACACTTTAGGATGGAAACGCTGCAAGTGTCTTTTTAAATTTGATGCTCTTGTAGGTGCATTTTTTCATAACCACTGAAACTGCTAATTTTTGCTTCACATGCTTTTTCACCATCATCATCTTCTATAATACATTGACATACATAATGTTTCCCAACTGTTGATATTGTAACGTGTTCATAAACAGCAGACTTTGTCATGTTTCCTGACATTCTTTTTGCCATTGTGAATGGTTTGCCACTTCCACTAAAATATAAAGCTCTTCTTGCAAAGAGAGAGAGGAAGTTGGGTGGAGTCTCCCTGCTGCCTTATCTGTGTGTGCTGAATGATCTTCTCTTGGAGCTTAAGTTCATTGTGGGGTCAGAGAGGAGGTGCTCTACAGCAGGTCAGTAAATGCAAAGGGAGACTGAGCAGAGAGAAGCTCTCCAGCAAAATAGTTCAGCTGGACTTCACACTAGTGAAACAACTAGGTACTAAGCTTTATTCACAGCAGAGAAGTACTTTATTCAAATGTATGAGGAGTCGGAGTCGGTACATTTTTGCCGACTCCAACTCCAATTCCAACTCAATGTACCCAAAATTGCTGCCGACTCCACGACTCCGACTCCACAGCCCTGGGTCTGGGGGTGAGTCCAGTGTTATGAGAAAGTCCTCGACGACAGTAGTGCTACTGAATAGTGGTTTTCGTAACAATTGGATTTTCTCATTGAAATATGTAGCAAGTTTGTCAGCAGAGGGACGGTCTGTTTGTGTGGACGCTATCTTGCTTGTATCAAGGAACAAATTCAAGAGTTGATGAAGCTTTCTAGCGTCATTGCCAGCAGACTCTAGTTTTGTTGAAAAGTATGATCGCTTTGCTTGATAGCATATTTGTAGTTCCGACGACTTGATTTCCACACGTTTAGTGTATGGTCGGATCTCAATTTATGCCATGCACTTTCAAGTTTTCTAGTTTGCGTCTTTAGTGTTTTTAGCTCCTTTGTAAACCAAGGTGTGGAGTTGCGATTGTATGCGGTTTTACGTTGCAAGGGCGCTATCCAGCTGATTTTTGAAAGTGATCGCCGCCCATCTTCCGACACAAATCGAGAGATGGGTGGCGATCTCCTGAATCAGCCCAAATCGGCATAATCGAAAGTAGATTTTGGGCGGCTTCAACTGTGTTCCATTGGGGGGCTGGCAAAAGTTGAAAGGGGGCGTGTCAGCATGGTAGCGAAGGCAGAACGGGGGCGTAAGTTGAGATGGCCAGCTTCACCCGATAATGGAAAAAAGAAAGCCGGCCGTCAGGAGAATTTGGTCCCTTTTTTTTAGGTCCAAGTCCCAAACAAGTGCCCCAACTGACCAGATGACCACCGGAGGGAAGCGGAGATCACCTCCCCTTACTCCCCCAGTGGTCACCACCCCCCTCCCACACACACAAAAAAAAAAATCAGACATTTTTTGCCAGCCTGTATGCCAGCCTCAAATGTCATACCCAGCTCCCTGACAGCAATATGCAGGTCCCTGGAGCAGTTTGTAGTGGGTGCAGTGCACTTGAGGCAGGTGGACCCAGGCCCATCCCCCCTACCTGTTACACTTGTGCTGGTAAATGGGAGCCCCCCAAAACCCACTGTACCCACTGTTGGAATGTAATTGTATTTTACATGCATTGCCTGTCACCTATTATTTCTCTGTGATTACTCTGTGACCTCTGATGTGAATTACTTAGAGAGGTCACACAGCTATGCAACTTCCTGTTGGGGGTTAGATGCAGCACATGCAGCACATGGAGCACATGGAGCTCATGATCTCTCCTAACCTGAGAGGATCTATGGTGGTGTGAGCATCCATTACCATCTAAGCACATGGAAGGAGCTGATAATACAAATGTATAGTAATATGTATATATAAGCCTGTCTGATTATAATCTAACTGCAAACTGTGAGTAAACAGATGTTTTGTTACTTCAACTTTAAAGTGACTCAGCAGTGAATTATTCAGGGGTGAATGAGAGAGAGATGAAGAAAGAAATTAACATTTCTAAAGCTGAAGCTGTGTGTACTAAAATCTGCTAATTATTTACTACAAATAATCCAACAAAAGGGTTATGGGCCCAGGGCTCAGGAATTGAAAAAGAAGAGAAATATTACCAGGCAGAAAAAAAGGCCACATTTTTCTCTTAAGTTTTAAAGGAAAGATTCAGTCTGTCTCTCTCTCCCCCCACACAGCAGACAGAAGGCTAAGAAAATGGCTGAGGGAAGAAATTCACCATTGTTCTATTCTCTCAAGGTGCCTAAATTAACTGAGTTTAATTATCAGCAGTGGGAACTAAGATTCATATGTCTCCTTCGAGCAAAAAGATTAAATATATGCTTAGGCCAAGACAGAACAGCTGAAAATATGGCTGAATGGGACAATGCAAACTATTATGTGAAGTGCATGCTTTTGGAAGCTCTCTCAGAGAAACAAGCCATATTAGTGGAGGGAAAAGATACACCAAAGGACATCTTATATAAACTGAGAACTATGTATGCAACTACATATGCAAAGCAGCAACCAATTTGGCTGGCAGAGTTGAATGAAACCAAATTAAGGGATAAAAGTAAATGTAATGATCACATTATGCATCTTATGTCTTCATTTCAAAAGTTAGAACTTTCTGGAATTCCATGTGTGATGCATTGAAAAGAGCATTTCTTTTTACCTCACTATCAAAGAAGTTTGATGTTTTTAGGTCTGTAAATGAGGCCATTGAAGGGCAATCTTTTGAACAGACAACATCAAAACTAAGGCAGGAATGCATAATAAATGATTCTGAGGAGATGTGTTCTCAAAGCAAGTCAGAGAGAAATGAAACAATTTCTTGGCAAAGAACAGAGGAAGGCGGAGCTATGGGAAAACTCCACCCAAGGGCAAGCTGATTTGCTACTCATGTGGAAAGGAGGGACATGTATCTAAATGGTGTAAGGAAACACAAAACACTCCCTCTAGCTCACCTAAGCCAATGGAACTAAAGAATTTTCAAACCAGGAAATGTATGAAGGACAAAGATAAACACAAGGGCTATCTAATGGCAGAAAAATCTTTGACTATGGTAAATAATAATTCAAATGAAAGTACTTGGATTTTGGATTCGGGGAGCACATGCCATTTAACCAATTGTAAAGATTTCTTTCAGGAAATGTGTCCAGAAGAAGGTATTCTTAAAACTGCAAACGCAGGGACTGCTAAGATCCAAGCAAAAGGTATTGGATTCTTAAAATGCAAAGTGTCTAATGAAGTTAAAGAAATTCCTGTAAGTGATGTCTTGTATATTCCCCAAGCAGTTTGTAATATGCTTAGTGTATCTACATTAGATAAGAAGGGATTTGCGATTCATTTTGAAAACAGTAAGTGCACAATCTCTAAAAATGATGAAGTGTATGCTGAAGCTTTTATGCATAATGATGTTTATAAGCTGAACATTTCAGGTGAAGCCTCACATATGGCGCAAGTAAGGAAGAATGATGGTAAATGTAGTCTGGAAATCTGGCACCGCCGCCTGGGACATCGTGATTCTAAGGTGATCCAGGATCTTTACAGTAAGCAACTGGCCACTGGCATTCAGATAAGTGCAGATGCTGGTAAAATGGAGAAATGCATAGACTGTGTTACTCAAAAAGGTGTGAGACCCTCATTTCCTGCATACACAGGAAATAGGAGTAATAAAGTGCTGGACTTAATACACAGTGACTTATGTGGACCGTTTAATATCCCATCATTGGGAAATAACAGATTTGTGCTAATATTCTTGGATGATTTCTCTAGATATTGTGTGGCCTATTTGCTGAAAGAAAAAAGTCAAGTCACAGACATGCTGAAGAAATACGTAGCCATGGTGAGCAATAAATTTGAAAGAAAACCAAAGGTTCTTCAGACCGACAATGGTGGTGAGTTCACTTCACAAAGCGTGCGCACATTTCTAGAACAAGAAGGCATTCAGCATATCACAACAGTAGCTTATACACCAGAGCAAAATTCTGTTGCAGAGAGAAAATTTAGGTCAATTGTGGAAATGACCAGATGTATGCTGTCAGATAGCAATCTCCCTAAAAGACTATGGGGGGAAGCCATTCTCACAGCAGTGTACCTACAAAACAGAATGCCAACTAAAGGCGCTGAGCGCACACCACATGAGACATGGCATGGTAGGAAGCCAAACCTGTCACACATAAGAACATTTGGAAGTACAGCATATGCTCATGTACCAAAGCAAAGAAGGCATAAGCTGGATTCCACAACAGAAAGGGGCATTTTAGTTGGCTATGCTCCAGGACACAAAGGATATAGAATTTTGAATCTGAAAACTGGCATTGTTGGCATAAGACATGTTACATATTTGATGAAAACAAAAGGGTTGATAAAGGCTGGATTATCCCAGATGAGCCTTATCATCCAGAATATGAAACTAGAACCATAATAGACATGCCAGTGTATATAAATGCCATACCAAGGCAGATGTCTGAAAGCAACTCATCTGTATCTAACGAGGAACAGGCAGAGGAAGCAGACAAAGAAAGGATCATTGAAGAAGACAGTACAGTTGGAGAAGGGGAATCAATTGGAGAAGTACTCTCAGATTTAGAGGATGCGGAAAGGTCAGACCAACCTGTTGTCAGACGCTCATCCAGGGAAAACAAAGGTGTTCCACCCCCAAGACTGTCTTACCTAACAAAGTCAGCAGAAGCTCAAGAGCCCTTAACATGGGATGAGATTGAGAAAATGCCAGCAGAAGAAGCTGCTGAATGGCGTAAAGCTGCACAAGAAGAAATTGATGCATTGGATAAAAATAATACTTGGATTCTTACAAAATTACCTCCTGGCAAGAAAGCTATAGGATGCAAATGGGTATTCAAGTTAAAAAGGAATGCACAAGGAAAAGTGGAAAGGTATAAAGCAAGATTAGTCGCAAAGGGATATCTTCAAAAATATGGAGAAGATTTTGATGAAGTGTTTGCACCTGTAGTGAAACACACGACAATTAGAACACTTCTGAGCATTGCAGTCTCAAAAGGCATGCAAGTCAACCACATTGATGTGAAAACAGCGTTTCTTCACGGAGATATAACTGAAGACTTGTACATGGAACAACCAACAGGTTTCATAAATACAAAACAAAGACAGCTAGTGTGTAAATTAAACAAAGGTCTTTATGGATTAAAGCAAAGTGCAAAATGTTGGAATGATAAATTGCATGAAATATTGACAAATTTAGGATTTAAGCAAGGTGAAGCAGATAAATGCTTGTACACTAGGTGCACAAATGGACAATATGCATACATTTTAGCTTTTGTTGATGATCTGCTCATTGCAAGCAAAAGTGAGCAAGAGTACAAGGACATTGTAAAGTGTTTAAACCAGAATGTTGAGATAAAAGAACTTGGTAATGTGTCATACTATCTTGGTATAGAAATTGAGAAACAAAATGATGGTTCTTATCTTCTAAGCCAGAAGCAGAAAATAAATGAGCTTATTGAAAGTTTAGGTATGCAAGATGCCCAAGTTGTAAGCACTCCCATGATCACTGATTTTCTGAAGGATGAAACAGTAAGAGAACCTTTACCAGATAACATCCAATATAGATCAGCCATAGGTAAGCTTTTATATCTAGCTACCACATACAGGGCTGATATAGCAAATGCAGTAGGAATTTTGAGCAGAAGGGTCAGCTCACCTACCAAATCAGATTGGACTGCAGTTAAAAGGATGGTAAGGTATTTAAAGGGTACCATTGATTGTAAATTAAAGATTTCAGCCAATAGTAATCCAAAACTAATATGTTACTGTGATTCAGATTGGGCAGGGGATCATTCTGATTATAAATCCACAAGTGGATATGTGTTTATGTATGGAAATGTACAAATTTCATGGGCCAGTCATAAACAAAGTATTGTGAGTCTGTCTTCTACAGAAGCTGAATATGTGGCTGTATCGGAAGCGTGCAGAGAACTGATGTGGATTGAAAAACTTTTGCTGGATTTCGGAATAGCTGAAAAGAGACCAATCCAGATAATGGAAGATAATCAGAGCTGCATCCGACTGTCACAGAATGACAAGGTTCAGTCACGCACCAAGCACATCGCAACGAAATACCACAACGTGCGAGAGTTGGCGAAAGAAGGGGTCATCAGTCTACACTATTGTCACACCAGTGAGATGACAGCTGACATCATGACCAAACCGTTACCCAGAGAACATTTTGTGAATCTGCGTATAAAGCTTGGACTTTGTATGAATAAATAATTGCATGACAGTTATGCATGAGAAGGGGTTTGTTGGAATGTAATTGTATTTTACATGCATTGCCTGTCACCTATTATTTCTCTGTGATTACTCTGTGACCTCTGATGTGAATTACTTAGAGAGGTCACACAGCTATGCAACTTCCTGTTGGGGGTTAGATGCAGCACATGCAGCACATGGAGCACATGGAGCTCATGATCTCTCCTAACCTGAGAGGATCTATGGTGGTGTGAGCATCCATTACCATCTAAGCACATGGAAGGAGCTGATAATACAAATGTATAGTAATATGTATATATAAGCCTGTCTGATTATAATCTAACTGCAAACTGTGAGTAAACAGATGTTTTGTTACTTCAACTTTAAAGTGACTCAGCAGTGAATTATTCAGGGGTGAATGAGAGAGAGATGAAGAAAGAAATTAACATTTCTAAAGCTGAAGCTGTGTGTACTAAAATCTGCTAATTATTTACTACAAATAATCCAACACCCACATGTAGGTGCCCCCTTCAACCCTTAGGGCTATGGTAATAGTGTAGAGTTGTGGGCAGTGGGTTTTGAGGGGAATTTGGGGGGGGCTCAGCACACAAGGGAAGGGTGCTATGCACCTGGAAGATAATTTTGTTTTTTTATTAATTTTTTAAAGTGCCCCCTAGGGTGCCCGGTTGGTGTCCTGGCATGACAAGGGGGCCAGTGCACTAGAAATGCTGGCTCCTCCCACGCCCAAATGCCTTACATTGCGCCGGATTTGAGATGGCCGGCTCCGGTTTCCATTATGGCTGAAAATTGGAGTCAGCCATCTCATCTAACCCCGGCGAGCAATTTGGCCGGCGCCAAGCGTATTTTGAAAATATGCTTAGCTCCGCTCCTTCGCAGAGCTGGCCCCGAAGATGGCCACCCATCGATTTGGCCGGTGTTGTTCGATTATGCCCCTCTATATCATCTAGGACACACCGGCATCTGTTCTCCCAGGCAGTTAGTGTTCTGAGGCTGATTGTGCTATCCAGTTATCACTGTATAGTGACTGCCAAAATAACTGAGGATCGACTATTCCTCTTGAGTAATATGCAGAAGGTTCGCTTGGCTGAGATATGCCCGATTTTAACCAGTGCAAGGTGAATTACAGTTTGAGATGGTCGGACCAAGGTGTTGCAATCCACCTGATGCCATCTAGCTGGAAATTCGCATCGGCGAGGAATCTATAGGAGATGAGATCTAGCAAGTGACCTTTTGAGTAAGATGGACAAATGCTGAGGCAAATTAGGTCCCAAAGACGGAGGAAATCCAGGAAATGATTTGCATCCAACGATTGTTGGTTATCCAGATGGAGATTAAGATCACCCAGAATTATGATATTTGAATGAGCAATGCATGAGCTTGAGATGAAATCCATAAGCTCAGTCTGGCAAAATTTCCATTATTAGGTAGTCTGTAAAACAGGACGCAAGCTAAGTGGTCATGTAGAGAAGAATGATGGATTTTGATTGCAGCAATTTCAAGGAAAGGTGAGATGTGATCTGCACAAGTGTCTACTGTGAGGTAAGAACGATATATTAACGCTATACCTCCGCCTCTCTTTCCTAATCTGTCCCAGTGTACCAACTTGTATCCCGGTGGGCAAAGGTCTAAGACAATTGGGTCCTTAGGCACTTGGATCCATGTTTCTGAAATGAAGAGGAGATCAAGGTCCTCAGATAAGATCCAATCCAATATAAGTTCAGGCTTGTTCACTACGGACCAGGCATTTATGTATCCCACATGAAATTGTAGGAACTGATCAGCCTTCTTCGTGTCACGCAAGATATCTATATTTGGAAGGTATCTAGATCTTGCAGGAAAGGGTTCAGGCAAATTATAAATGCACGTTTGCTCCAAATGAATGGCATCACGAGTTGTGTAGCGAGTTAATATTCTTCTGTTGTTTGTGATAAGAGGAATGATGCTAAACTCTGGTTCAGTTGCGGTGAGCGTGGTGTGGATTAGGATAGATGAGTAGATAATTAGGACGAGGGTTGAGGAAAACATAGTAGTTGAATACTTGGGACAATTGAACTAGACCTGTGCGAAGATGTGCTTAAATGAGCTGTATTTGTTCTAGTAGTTTAGATGGCTGTTTCTTACAAGTCTCTGGTGAATGGCGTGGGTCCACTCTAGGTGTATCAATTAGCCTAGGTAATTTAGTGAGTGGACGATTTGCCTTTTGATTTTCTTGTAAAGTTCAGGTCGGTTTAGCAGGATAGGTGTGGTGCAAGCGGGCCCTTGAACTTGAGAGTGAAAGAGCTGCAGCACTCCCTAGAGGTGCAAGTGATTGGAGATTAATACTCACTCTCTGAAGTGCCACAGGATCAGCAGCAAACAGGCATATTTTCAAAGCACTTAGCCTTCCAAAGTTCCATAGGTTTCTATGGAACTTTGGAAGGCTAAGTGCTTTGAAAATATGCCTGAAAGTCTCCAAGATTTTGCTCACAACTACAGTTGGCGTGGCATTAAGCATTCTTTTCTATCACCCCTTCTTTATGGGATTCCTTTGTGATCCATATACAATCTGAAAAATCATCCTAAATTTAGGGCGGCCCTTGAGGCTCATCATTTTACTTTGGTGTTCTAGGTGGGCCAGTAGTTCGATTCAATCAGAGGCCAAACTTATTCTTTATGCTTGGCAGTGTTGTCTCTCTTTTCCCTACTTCATTTCACCATTCTTATCATTGGATTTGTAGTTCCTTTCCTTACTTTGCTTTAATTTTATATTGTTTTAAATTGTAAAGCACTTTGATTTTAACTTGAAAGGTGGTAAATCAAGCCTAAATAAACATGGTCGTGAAAGAGAAAACCATAACAACATTGATGATAGAGTTGTCTGTCTCAAGTGACTGCTCAGTGAATTATGTAGAGAAAGAATCTATCAAGAAATCAGTCTAAGACCAAGAAAGTGTGGCAGAAGGATAAGAAATATTTCCTATTGTTTCTGGTGCCACAGGCTTGATCAAAAAGAATTTCCAAACACACCTGGATAAATTGCTTATACATGTAACATCTTACGAACTCCAGCTCTCTTTGGCATAATGGAAGTTCTACAGCGAACATTAGCAATACATGTGAGAGACTAAGATCATATTCCACATGTCCTGGCTTAGGAGTAAGGTTCACTTCTGTTAAAGTATGTGCAAAACTAACCCACTTGGAGAAATTGCCCCCAAAAGGAAGGAAAGAATGGAACATCAGCACAAAGGTGATAAGAGAGAAGGAGAAGGCTCAGAATGGAGTACTGGAAGGAAGGATGAGGTAGCAATGGAATAATGAGATCCAGAACTGAGAGTGCTCGCGGTTGGGAGAAGTCAAGATGGTGGCAGGTCCCCAACACTTTGTTCTGGTCGCTCCTCACTGGCCTGTTTTCCTGTGAAATTTTCTTTTCTTCTTTGGGAAACTACACCCTCGTTTCAGCCTTGGATCAACCAATTCGTTCTTGGGTCCTCAAGGTCAGAAGCTGGGAGTGTGAGCTCCGCGTTGGATGAAGGCAGAGGAGTGCCTTCCCTACTGAAGTCCAAAGGCAGAGGAGTGTCTTCCCTACTGGAGCACAAAATATCTCTTTCTTCTCCAGCAGTGTGTTCCCCACTGTGTCCAGCAGCTAGAGCGGAAGCACCGAGTATTGGAGAAGTGGTTGTGTTGGTTGCACGAAGTGGGGTTGGAGCTCTGGCTGGGGAGCTGCTGCTGGATGGATCAACTATTGGCCATTTGGAGGCCCCCACAACAGTAACTCTGGAGTCTATTTGGAGTGCTCAGCAAATTGTGAATTTTACTGTGATGAAGACATCAACGGAAGTAACAACCTTGGTTGGGAAATTTGATTCCTTAAGTAAGACAGTGGAAACATTGAAAACTGATTTTTTTTTTTGGTCGAGTTGAACACATTCGTTCGGAAGTCTCCAAGAATTTAAGAGAATTTAAGAGACAAAAAGGTGATAGAACTAGAGGACATGAATTGAAGTTGAAGTGGGGGGCCGACTCAGGAATAATGTCAGTAAATATTCACATACCAACAACTGTTGAAGATGCAAAAAATTCTTTAATTGTAAGAAAATTGGCTCATAGTCATTAAAATTTCCTTATCACACACATACACTACCATTCTCTCATGTCCACACATACCATATTACAAAAAGTTTACATCAAACATGCTAACTAATACAAATGAAATCAGACTGTTACTAAACAAGGACTAGTGCATCACAATGGAATTACACAACTATTGATTAATCGTCCTAATACATAAGTCCTTTCCACATTGAAAATCTGGTCCAAATTCATAAGATGAATTCTGTTCCTTTAGGACTTCACTGCAGATGTTCTCTCTTGAAGTTAAATGTCCTTTAAATCACTAACTCTAGTGGACGACTATCTTCAACCCTCATTCATCCAGGTTCAGCACTTCCAAATTAGTAATACAGTCACCTATTGGTAAATGCTCTTCCTCATGGGTTTATATCACAATAAGAAATTGTTACACCATGGAACCTGGACCTGACATGATCATGTTTCGCTAAAATTTGCGTCTTCATGGGTCGTGTTCTAAACAAAATGACAATGAATTATACCATACAAACATTTTAGACATCAATATTAAATGGGAGTCCCATAAATTCACCACCAAAATGCACCGTAAAACCACTGATACGAATAGGAATACCATCCTGTAATTCTGTTACCCAGAAATAGCAACCGCCATTACAGCAAATGTAAGCCATATTGAGCCTGCAAATCGGTGGGAAAATGTGGGATACAAATGTTACAAATAAATAAATAAATAAAAATCCTTCATTACCGCAGTCATCACCCCAGGGCATTGAAAAACAGTATCCCTACGAGTCAATTATTGCGGGCATGTAGATTGTGTAGTTCGCGTGAGGAATTTTGTACTTAAGCGGACAGAATGGTTATGAGATTTAGTAAAAGAGGCTACCCCCGCAAAGTATTGAAGAAAGCAGCAAAAAGAGCTTATAATTATCATTTGGAATGGGAACAGAAAAGTAATGAACAGAAAGAAACACCTTTGACATGTGTGTTACCATATACGCGGTCTTCCGACAAAATTATCCAGATCATACGGCGTCACTGGCCCTTGTTAGGAATTCATTCAGTGTTTAAAGACACCCCTCACTTTGCGTTTTCTAGAGGTATGAATTTAGGTGAACAATTAGTGCCTGGTAAGAAGAACATGACCCATTTGTTGGAATGTGAACATCGCAAATGTAACCATTGTGTATATTGCCAGTATGTTTTGGAGGTGAAAGAAATCAGTATCCCTCATTCGACCAGAATTTACCGTTTACAGGATCGTACTGACTGTGACACGGAGAATTGTGTTTACGGTGTGGTATGTCCGTGTGGTCTTTGGTATATTGGGTTGACTACATGCAAGATTAAGTTGAGGATTGCTCAACATTTAAGTAATATCCGTACCACTCGCCTAGAGGCCCCTATAGTGTCCCACTGGCTTGAGTTAAAACATGGAGTGCAAGATTTTCGCTTTGTTGTCTTAGATACCATAAAATCGGATAGGGGTGGTAATATTCCTTTATTATTATTAAGGAGGGAACAACGCCTTATAATTTATTGGAATACGGTGGCCCCTGGAGGTCTAAATAAAGAAATCGAGTGGTTGAATATGTAAATGAGCATTTAAATCCCTGGGAGCCAGTTATGCGCATTAGTGGGCGTCCTTTTGGTCGTCTTCACCTGCACATCACTGGAGTATTTAAACCCCTGGGATCCCGTAGCCAACTATGCGCATGAGTGAGCGTCCTTGAGGATGTTTTCACCTGAGCATCTCTGGAGTTGAGTACCTAACCACCTGGAGGAGCTGGTAAGTTAGTTTTTGATTGTTTTTTTAGTGTATTTGAATGAATGGTGTGGGTAATTTGTATGGTATAATTCATTGTCATTTTGTTTTGAACAAGACCCCTGAAGACGCTAATTTTAGCGAAACATGATCATGTCGGGTCCAGGTTCCGTGGTGTATCAACTTCTTATTGTGATATAAACCCATGAGGAAGAGCATTTACCAATAGGTGACTGTATTACTAATTTGGAAGTGCTGAACCCGGATGTATGAGGATTGAAGATAGTCGTCCACTTAGAGTTAGTGATTTAAAGGACATTTAACTTCAAGAGAGAACATCTGCAGTGAAGTCCTAAAGGAACAGAATTCATCTTATGAATTTGGACCAGATTTTCAATATGGAAAGGACTTATCTATTAGGACGATTAATCAATAGTTGTGTAATTCCATTGTGATGCACTTGTTTAGTAACAGTCTGATTTCATTTGTATTAGTTAGCACATGTTTGATGTAAACCTTTTGTAATATGGTATGTGTGGACGTGAGAGAATGGTAGTGTATGTGTGTGATAAGGAAATTTTAATAACTATGAGCCAATTTTCTTACAAATAAAAATTAAAGAATTTTTGCATCTTCAACGGTTGTTGGTATGTGAATATTTACTGATATACAACCAATTATTGAGTGTGAACCTTGATTAATATTGTGTATTAGGAATAATGTCAGGAGGTATTTTTTCCACTGACAGGGTGGTAGATATCTGAAATGCCCTCCCATGGGATGTGGTGGAAATGAAAATGGTAATGGAATTCAAAATGTGTGGGATAAACACAAAGGAATCCTGTTTAGAAGAAATGGATCCAGAGAAGCTTAGCGGAGATTAGGTGTCAACACCGGTAATTGGGAAGCAAAGCCAGTGCTGGGAAGACTTCTATGGTCTGTGCCCTGATCATGGCTGGACAGATTCAGCTTCAGAAGTAACTAGTGAGATGGGAGTAACTAGTGAGGTAATTAAATTCGCAGATGACACAAAGTTATCCAGGGTCGTCTCATCGTGGGACGAGTGTGAAAGATTACAAGAGGACCTTGTGAGACTGGGGGATTGGGCGTCCAAATGGCAGATGAAGTTCAACGTTGACAAGTGCAAAGTGATGCACATGGGAAGGAGGAACCCGAATTACATCTATGTCATGCAAGGTTCCGCTTTAGGAGTTACAGACCGAGAAAGGGATCTGGGAGTCATCGTGGATAGGACGTTGAAATCTTCCGCTCAATGTGCTGCGGCGGCTAAGAAGGCGAACAGAATGTTGAGAATTATTAGAAAAGGGATGGAAAACAAGCATGAGGATGTTATAATGCCGTTATATCGCTCCATGGTGCGACCGCACCTGGAGTATTGTGTTCAGTTCTGGTCGCCTCATCTCAAAAAAGATATTAAGGAATTGGAGAAGGTGCAGAGAAGGGCGACGAAAATGATAAAGGGATGGGACGACTACCTTATGAGGAGAGGTTAAGAAGGCTAGGACTCTTTAGCCAGGAAAAAGGTGGCTGAGGGGTGATATGATAGAGGTGTACAAAATAATGAGTGGGGTAGAGCGGACAGATGTGAAGCATTTGTTTACGCTTTCTAACAATAATAGAACCAGGGGACACAAGATGAAATTAGAATGTGGTAGGTTTAAAACAAATTGGAGAAAGTTTTCTTTACTCAGCTTGTGGTTAGACTCTGGAACTCATTGCCGGAGAAGGTAGTGACGGCAATTGGCCTTGCTGAGTTTAAAGGGGGTCTGGACAGATTCCTGAAGGAAAAGTACATTGATCGTTATTAAATTTTTGGGGTTTGCCAGGTTCTTGGGGCCTGGATTGGCCGCTGTCGGAAACGGAGTGCTGGGCTTGATGGACCTTTGGTCTTTTCCCAGCGTGTTAGTGCTTATGTACTTATGTTGGAGAACAAGGCCAGTGCTGTGCAGACTTCTAAGGTCTGTGCCCTGATTATGGCTGAATAGATTTGGATAGGTTGGAGTGAAGCTTTTCAAGGGCTTGAAGACAACTTCTGAAGTTTTAGAACAAAGACCATGCCAGGCAGACTTCTACGGTCTACGCCCTGAAAATAGCAAGGACAAATCAAGATCAGGTATACATATGACGTACCACATCATACCTTATGTAATTAGTTTATCCCGGGCAGACTAGATGGACTGAACAGGTCTTTATCTGCCATCATCTACTATGTTACTATGTTACTATATATATATATATATATATATATATATATATATATATATATATATATATATATATATATATATATATATATATATATATATATATATTAGAGTGAAATATATAAATGGCAACCTAACATGTCTACTGAAGAGGGAAAAGAAAGGCAGGAGAAAAATCCAGAGGTGGAGGAATTAACAATTTAGCTCCTAGCCTATTTGGAAATAGATAAATATGATGGGTTCCAGGTGAGGAAGAAAATATTCAAACTGAATTTAACACATAAGAGTAATGAGTATGATAAGTAAGATGAATAAGACCATATCCTGAATAAAAGAACTGTCTATTGATATTACAGAAATTAATCAAATAAAATAGTATGCAGCAAAAATTATTACCAGGAGATTCTACCAAATAAGATGCAGTGACAGTGGGGGAAAAAATGAAGTTAACTCCTCTCTTTGGAAAAAATGCATTGAAGGGAAAATAAAATCATTGCAAGCAGAGGTATCCCTGATAGACTAGTTTCTAAAAGGATCCAGATCACCAAAGATAATGAGAGATCCAAAACATCAAACTGAAAAATGCTGTATTAATGGAAGAAGACCTTCAATTCATATGCTCCGATAATAAACTAAAAATACCAGCAAAAGCACAAAAACTGGTCTATAAAAAGAGGTAATTAAAAACAGTGGTGAGCCCCGAACGCTGACAGTACTCGCTATCCTTCTTTATCTTCTTTTGAACGCAAGAGGGGATACTTAATTTTGTGCGTTCAAAGGTTCTATGTTTTCTTTCTCTTATCTTTCCTTGCTGTTATTCCTTCATTTTGTTCCTCTTCCTTTTTCTCCTTCTCCCTATCACGGACACTGCCCACTTTAGGGGTATTGGGCACTATTGTTCTGTCCAATTTTCTTGTTCTTACCCCTGTCTTTTATCTACTCTTCTATTTTTCTGTCTCCTTTCTTTGTTCTTTGCAGGTTCCCTTCTTTAGCACTACACTTGCACACTTTTTCTGACCCCTATCTTACATATTCTTTTACTTTCTTGCTGTCTTCATGCCCTGCGCTGACTCACCTGCTTCCCTAAATTTCTTCTACCCTGTCCGTCTCTTTGATTTGCGTGATGTGCGCAAGAGTGTGCTTGTTGTGTGAATGAAGCATAACAACGAATCCAGGCGACTGCGATTTGGGTTTTGCTGTAAGTTTATTTCAATGTTCAAAATCTTTGGATTGGTCTTTATGCTAGCAATTCTCGCTTAACAATCCTTAGAGATTGCGCATTTTCTGCTTCCAATCCCACCCTGTGTTCTGTCTTAATCCCTCCTTTTCAAATCCCTGTTCCCCTGTTCTTATCATGTATTCTGTTCTTTCTTCTTCTGTCGACCTTATTTTCCTCCCCAATCCCTTTTCCTGTTCTCCTTCATCCTAACTTCTTCTACCTACCTCTTCCTATTAGTCCCCTGGGTCTTATTCCTGCTCTTTTCTTTTCTGTACAGTTTCTTTGATGTTCCCGTATCGGGGGAAGTCCCTTTATTCTAGGAGAACAGCCCGCTTTCAAATTGCTCTCTCCCTTAAAATCCTTTTGAATTCTCTGTTCTTATAACCACTCTTCAAAACTGACAGACAGCCCCCACCTTTTCACATCTGCTATTGCCTTCACTCTGTGTGTGCGACAGTTATCCACGAGATTCTTTTTACGTCTCGGGACTGTCCCTTTTATTATTCCTCCTCATTTTTTTTTCCTATTGGAAACAGTAATTACGGTGTTCAGCTTTGTAGCTGCTTACCGTCGTCCAACTGCTGTTTTCCTCTTATCTAATCAGTTCCTTCAGTCTTCTGAACTATGCTTTCTCTCTAACCACTCAGCCCAGACACACCCCCCCTTCCTGTCCACACTTTTCTCGGCTCTTTTTCATAGCGCAGCATGAATAACTGCGTAGTATCTCTTATTCCGTTCTTTTTCCTTTTGCATCTTTGTGTGTGTCTTTGCACTCTGTCTGCCGTCTCTGCTTTTCTTATTTCTCATTTCCACCTGTCAAAATCTTTATTATTTACTGCATGGTTCAACTGATTGCTCTTTTTCACAGCTGTTCAGTCCTGTGCTCTCACCCCACCCCCATATCCATTTTTCTTTCCTTAAGTCCAATCTGAATCCCTTCCTCCACAACATTTTGTTCTTGTCCCCCTTTTTCTGCCACAATAATCCTCCCTGCCCTCCTCTCTGATGCTCTACCGACTCCTACACCATATGTCTGTGGTCCGTGTAAAATTTATAAGGGTGTGGCCCGCACGGTACCAATTGGGGTAACTTAATACCTTACATACACCTTTTTGGCTTCTTGTGCAAACCAGAAATCATTTTTTTTTTATTATTATTTTTTGATTTCCTAGAAAACTTTTCTTTTTCCTTCTCAGTCCCATGTGCTGTGAGGTTTGATTCTCTTTCCGGAACAAAGTTTATTACATTACTAGTAAATATATACTCCCTCTTGGGCTTCGAATCTGCCTTTGTAAATCTATTTAAACTTGCCCGAAGAGTTGTAAGTTCTAAACCCCTTTTTCTCACATTTTTTAATATCCTTATCCAGGCTTCCGAAACTGCCATTTCTTTCTGTAGCTTTTAAAGGTTTTCCCTAACAAGTGCTGTAGTTCACTATCTCAAGGACATGAGAATCTGGGAAGATTGCCCACTTTAGCTGCCTTATCAGTCCAGCACTGCTTTGGCAGAGGAGGCTCTACAGTTCACTTTTAAAAGCTAAGAAAGTGATTTTTTTTCCCCTCTCTCCCTCTTTTCCGTTCGTTTTTGTCCCTGTTCTATGCTGAAGTGGTACAACAGTCTTTTACACAGGTATCTTTCAACTCCGGTTTCCCCTCAAAATTGGTTCCTTAAGCAGGCACCATAATTGTAAAATGACTTATCTTTTCATGCCTCATGCTGCCAAGTCCGTTATACGTGCACCTCTGAGCATTACATTACAGAATGTACGGATGTATTTCTGCTTTCACTTTTAAAATTATGGCACTGCATCTTAGTCTTACTCTGCATTCTCCTTTTATCAGGGCATACTTTTTTTCCTCCTCTTTTGTGTCATTTTATTAGGACGTTGTCCCCCACTTTCCAAAATTTTCTGCTCATATTGCTTTGACTTTTGAGCGTTTCTTTCTCTTTTATCTCATTTCCCTTAAACAATAGACCGTCTGAGACTCTAATGCTTTCTCATTCTGTCTCTGAGCCATGATTTTAACCCCGAGACAGGTTTTTCTTTCTTTTGGTACTGCAATTGACAGCTTGATAGACCTTATTGTGCTACACCATGTGGTTACAAAGTGTTAAAAGGGTATCTTTCCTTCAAACATACATTACTTGACTTTCCCCTTTAAAAACCAGCTTTCTCCTTCTTTGTCCTAGTGTGGTTTCCTGTGATCACATTACAATGCTTCTAGGAAGCCTTAGTCCGGAAACTAAAAATTAACCCTTACTTAACAGAATCAAGCGATATGCTGGTAGTAATGAAATTTAGATTGCCGTTATTTAAAAAAAAACACAGTAGAAGACATTAGAAATTTTTGCCTTAAAGGAGCTGTCGTATTAAGTGTAGAATTGACAGTTTCAGCTTTCATATGAACACATAATGATTACGGCTGTCTATCTGAGTAAGTAAAGTAATAACGCAGTTAGAATTGTCATACTTTCTCAAACATTAACTCCCTGGTTCCTTACACAATAGTTCCTAAGAACTGCAATACGTTTGATCTGATAAAATCCTATCCTGATTAATTATAACAGCAGAAAGTTTTAATATGAAAAATTAAACTTACAGTTTTTATGTGCTGTATAGTTCTATTTTCAGTAGCCGTAATGTCCAATGCTTGCAGTGAGCAGTAAACTCAAATTAAGCACAGGAAGCACACTTCCCTTCTGGTTTTTATTCTCCTTTTCCTATAACATCCACGTCAACATTAAATCCTTATAACAATTTTCTGTAAACCTCTTTGATGTTCTGGTTCTTCTTAAACTCTCTACAGGATTACTGCTAAATCATATTAAAAGTTTTACTTCCCAGAAGCAGTCTTTTAACCACAATGTTACCCTCTAGATAAGATTCTCGTATGCTTTGGATCTCCGATACTCTGGTTCTAGTTTCTTGTACTCTATTTTAATGGTGTACTCGTTTAAAAGAAATATAAGTTACAGCCCCAGCACCGTACTATCGTGTTAGTTTAATACAAGCCTGCTTATCTTCAGGAAACATTGATTTTTGAACAGTATTATAGATTGTCAGAATTATAAATTGTCCTCATATTTAAGTCCCATTTTGAGGACTATATTATAACGTTATCTCTTGCATTGTGATTTTCGTCCTGGCTTATTTTAAACACTTGTAATAATGAGCTAGGTTATAATATTTCTTGATGAATATTTCCACGTTCTAAGAATGACAATCACTTTTAAATAATATGGTTCTATAATGTATTAAATTGTGTAAGTCTTTATAAAAAGTTTTCTGTTTTTACTCGACAGCATTGTAAACCGGGATCCAACACAGAAAGTCACATAAAATTACAGTGGTTTATTGTTACATTAAGAGCTAGATAATCCCTTGTATAACTTATATGATAGTAGAAGTATTATGTACTATATAGAAGCATTCCTTTACTTTTACCTTAATAGATATGCATATAAAATAAGTTTTACCTTTTTGGTTGAGAAGATGATGGCTGCGTGCCATGATAATACAGCGTTGCTTCACATCTCAAGTTATTTCCTGTTGGTTCTTTATAACCCAACCTTCTCTTTCCTTCTAATGCTGCAGCTGTCCTGTTTGTCATCATTTAGACACATAGTCACTGACTAGCATGTATGTTTCATGTCGTATCATTTTTGGTGTAAGCATCACATGTTTTAATTTGTTTTTTCCCTTTCACCTGTTTAGCCACAAAAGCTTCCTGCCATTGCATTCGGGTTTATTTTATTTATTATGTTCCTTTTCTGAGTGTAATTTGTCATATTTATAGGTATTAACTTGTCATCTTTGCACCACGATTTTGGCGTCCTGTTTGACAATTTATTGAATTACATGCTTCTCTTATGTTTTCCTGTTTAGATGCTACTTCCAACCTATCCGGTACCCGCCCCAAAAGCATTTAATATGTATTTAACTTTATTTCAGTTATTCTAGGGCTATAACTCCCGACTACACATGTTATAATGTCTTTGTTAGTATACATTTTCTTGCCTTTTGTTGAAATCGGTGTTTCCTTTCACTGGCTTGTTGGATGGAAAATTCTATTTTCCATTGCTGCATGACAAGTGATGTCTTTGGCATTTTTAGTTCTGGCTAATGTGTTCCAACTAATGACTTTTTTATGACTGTGCCTTCCCCAAAGAGCTTACATTTGTTTTCTTTTGCCTTGGAATATCTCGTTTTTCTCTCTATTTTTCTACCACTTCTATAGTAATTTTCAGGGGCTTTTCCCTGGGACATACTATACTTTTATTGTTTTCTTATATACCAGTGTCACGCTATAACTATTGGGTTTGATACCGATGCCTGGGGCTTACATCCATCGAAGGTGGATGACGGTATCGCAATTATTAGATTTTAAGCAGAACCCCATTCTATTTTCGGAATGGCCTGCATTCACTGAATTGGACTATTGCCCATATAGAAGTTACCGGTACAGATGCGCGCTGGGGATATACAGAGACGTCTAAAATCCTTTAGTTGCAAATTTAGACAGGTTGACTGGGGCCCTAAATTATTGTTCTCTTCTAGACGAATATTTAAGCATCTATTGGGGGTTAGTGACAGAATGGCGAGTGTATTCCCATGTATGGCGAGTGTATTCCCATATTTCTAACCGACGAAAACCAATTAGATCGCTGCCTTTTAATTTTAGAGAACTTATTTTCGCTGTTCGCTAAAATCTTTTTTTTTGGAGTTTTTGCTTCCCCCACTTTTGGGGTTTTCAATATGGCGAGTGTTATCCCATATCAAAATTCATGGCGAGTGTTATCCCATGTGCGATCCAAGGCGAGTGTAATCCCATTACATGGTGAGTGTTATCCCATACCAAAATTCATGGCGAGTGCTATCCCATGGTCAATTTCTATAGAAGCATACTCTGGAGGGCAGTATTTTTAGAGTAGGATATATATAGTAAGTGACACAACTGACTCTTGCACTATTCTCATGTTCAAGGCTATCATTTCTTTGTTAATATAACCTACGGCAAAAGCATTGAGCTTTCCGCCAATTAGTAATTTCTGTTCTAGGTTCCGCCACTGGAACGCTCTTGAAGACGCGTGAGTATAAAGGTGTTTTCTATACGCATGATGCATGTTTTTCTTTGAATGATCTTCCTTTGCACGTATTTATAGAGGTACCTATTATAATTCTTTGAACTAGGATCTAACTTGAGATTTAATTTGCCATTTTACACTGCACACCTCCACCTATTGCTAATTCCATTATGTCTACTCAGTCCTCCACTAGCCCCCTGGAAAGAGTTCTCAACTTTTTCCCCGCTGATAAAAAAGAACTTTCCCGTTTATGTCAGACCTGGCATACCGTTTGGTCCGCCAAAGACCCGGGACTAGAATGGCCAACAAAGGGCTCATTTGATCAGGGCAAGCTCCAAGCCTTGGTCTGCTATAATGAATCCAACAAAACAGGAAAATCTAGGGAGAAGCATTTAGCTGCTATTAATAAATTTATACTTATTGCACAACACCAGCATGACAGAGCCCTAACGAAGTCTGATTGCGATCAAGCCCCTTACCAAGAGGCAATAACACCTACTGCCCCACCACCCTATGATGCTGCTACCGCTACAGGTACTACCAAGCTCCTACCATGTGCAGTGGGATATACACCAATACCCCCAGGATATTGTGATAAACCTCAGTTACACATTTCTCAGGGATCTCAGACACAGATCCCCTTACCTCAAGGATCTCAGACAGGGATACCCTCGCTGCCTGCGGTATCTCCTGCTCCTATAAGATTTGACCCACCTACTACCGTACACATTGCCGGTGTAGTTGATCTATCTCTTCCCTCATCACAAAAAGACCCAATTCCAATATCTCAGGGGTCGGTACAAACTCAGACGCCTTTAACCCCTTCAACAATCCCGGTGGCCCAACCAGTAGCCCTGACTTCGGCCCAATTACCCACTGTTACCTCTGCTCCAACGATGCAAGCAACAACCCAGACGCTAACCCCACCACCGCCTCATGTATATCGTTCTATTGGAGGCTATGAGATTGAGATACCCCCACCCATTATTGAGCAATATCCTTGTGTCCCGAACCCATCGGTTCCGGCCACCATCCAGCACCCTACTAACAGTCAAATTGACGTGGCTGCCCAGACCTCCATTTATCCTGGGCTAGGATCAGGATTGACCTCACACATGACCACCCAAACTTCTACCTACCCACATATGGGGCACACAACTCAAACATCACCTCCACCACTACATTTGGACTCTTCTGTCCAAACTGGTCCCTTGCCCGCTGAATCCCTACAGTCTATCCTATCCCAATTGCGACAAATGGGTTTCATTCCATGTAGTCCCGCCACACAGGCACGGGCTATTTGTCAGGAACTCTGTGATCGGGGTTTCATTAAAGCTCCCCCAGTTCCGAAAGACTCTTCCATACCCACTCTAGAACCTGAGTGCTCTACTCCTCCTGGATGGGATCAATTGGGTGCACGCCCCAAGGATAAAATTCCCCAATTAGCAGAGGATCTGGCTCTTCTCCGCCGTCCTCTCATACTTCCAGCCAAACCAGGTACCGGGGGTCTACCAAAAGTAATATCTTCTCCATTAGAAGAAGCCTGGGAAGTACTAAAACAACAACTTCCAAGTAAATCTGATTTGCAGGATATTCGAAACGAACCTCCCCCAGTACTAAGTTTCTCCTCCTCGATGGAAGGAGATTCTTCTCACCTTGACCTACCCAAGCCCCTTCCCCTTGACACGCCAGTCCCTTCAGGTGCAGGCCGTCCACCGTCACCCGGCCTCACCTTAGCCACTATAGGAGATGATCTCGTATACGTTTCAGAAGGACTTCGTTCCCTACGTAAGTCCATGTCAACACTCCCTGACACTATTGCATCCGCTACATCAAAATCCGAAATACCCCAGATACCCCAACAACATGATGTTATTTCTCATCATACTAGACAGCGCGATCCTCACAGTTATCTTACTGATGAAGGATCTAGCCGCTGCCTTGCAGTTATTGACAGTCCCCCATACCCTACAAGTCTGAATATCAGTACAGTACCCATCATATCTGGTCCGCCTAGCACACCTGCCCAATATGTGGCATTACATGAGAACTCATGGCATTATGTTCAACCATGGGTTGATGACCTTGCAGGATGGTCTGAGGCGCTCCAGCCCCAGTCCGCCCTCTTCCCGCGTGAAGGATCCTTACGGTCTGACAAGCTTTCACTTGTAAGAGATCTTATTTATGACCACCCCGACCCCCATTGGGATCAGAAAACAACTCTCTATCTAATCCAAGGTCTTCAGGTTTGGAAAAAGTATGAGAATCAGTTTCCCCCAACCGCCTCGATTGATCTCCTTAAATCAGTGAAACTTTTTCCCCTGCTGAATAAAATGTCAGGAGGTGTCCCTCATACGGAATACACCCCACTTTCAGCTGTTGAATTGAATAGCCTCATACTACAGCTCCCGGATATTGCACAGGGAGGCAACCGATGGTTAAAAAAATTACAGGACATAACCCTGGGGACTACTCTATCAGTCGGCGATATGAAAGCGCTCCTTGGCCGAACCCCACACGCTAGTGTCACTGACATATTCACTCAATCGGGATATGCAAAGTTTGTAACAGATACCCAGTATGACGGCAACCCTTTGACAGAAATTCAGACCAAAGTATTTCAGGAAATCCGGACCATGTATCCGACCCTTAAAGACTTTTCAGTCATCACTTCCCAAAGATGGGAAATGGATTCAGAGCCTATTGAAGCTTATTTACTCAGACTCCAAGACCTATATAAAGAACAGACAGAGGAAAAATTTGACTCTGATAATGCCCTCCCAGTATTCTACCATTTACTGAAGGGAACCTTACCCTCAGAAATTAAATTAAAATTGGAGAATACAGTGGGTCTCCAATTAGAAAAATGGCCTAAAATTCGTGAACACATCCTTCATCATTGCAGACGGCTTATTAAAAGCAAGCAAGATGAAGCCCAACATCGTAAGACAGTGCACACCAACTTGGAAATGCTACAAACTGAAGATCTCAAAGAGAAAAGAGCCTCTAAGAGCTCTGACCCTGATACCAATACTCCTGACACTTCTCCCCCTGTTATAGTTATGTATGCTGACCAACGCTATGACAATAACGGTCGAAATCAGGGCCCACGGCCCTACCGCCCAGACCGTAGAATTGATTACCCTGAAGAAAGAGGTCGTCGCTCTCAACCCCAGCGAGGTCCCCCAAGGGGCCCTCTTGGAGATACTAGGCGACAACGAGACTATCGTTCCTGGCCTAGCCCTGATCGCTATCCTGATGTGCTCTGTTATCGCTGCCAACAATACGGTCATTATGCTGCTGAATGTCTTCAGACACAGCCATATAGATTTAGAAAACCGCAGGTCCGTCAAAATCCCCCAGAATGCCAGTCATTCCCTTTGTGGAACCCGGATCAACGCCGTCCGCAGTGACCACTGATCTAGGGATCAATATTGCCCACCCCATAATGACTAGACGGTACCCCGAACCCGATTTGATTTTGTTGCTCTTAGTTACTCATAGTACTCAGCTCCTCATTTAGTATCCAGAAACCATTTCTCTGTATATGTGTTGGTGTGATGTTTCTGTTTCTATTGCAGGTAACATGTTTTTATTTTATATTTCTCCTGGTTTAATTTCAAGTGTATATTTATGGTACCATACAAATGACCTAACTGAGTCAGCAAGTTATTTATTTATTTCTCTGCATACCTTCCCTGGGGAGTTCTTATCAACTGCAGGGATGAGTGATCCCCAGAGGATGTTCATTTTATGTTTTTTATATGTATACCTGAACTGACTTATTTATGCCATTTTACTTTATACGGGATCCCTTTTTAATAAAAGCTGTGTATTGCACATTTTTAAAATGTTTTCTGCTTTAACTGTTATGCTGTTTAAATTGATGTGACATTCACTTCTTTAGTTTTTTTCATGAATATAAAGCCTTCATTTTTGAAATCTCTCTATGGTATGTGTGATATCTGAAGGCTTTTCATTATTTCCTTGTCTAAGAAAGAAGAAATATTTAATAACCATTATCCGTTATATGGAATAAATGCGGAGAAATGTTCCCTTGAACTGGCCATTTGGGGGATCATTTTGCGCTGCTCATAGATTTTGTAGTATTCTTGAACTGGGAATTGGTGAGGCTTTCAGACATGAATAAGGAAAATTATGCACTCCACTTTCTGATTCCTTTCTATTCGAAACAGGAATGGCAACTATTGCTCTTTTTGTCTCTCTGTCTTTCACTGTGAGTGATTGTGAGAAAAACTGATGTAGATTGTTTGTGTGTAATTTATGCTTTGTGTATTTAACTAACACCTTGCTTCAACTAACTCTTGCCACGTAGTGGTTTTGTCTTAAAGCGATATGCTTCTCCCTACTTTTTTGACTGATTGAAAAGGGTTACTTAAACTCTATGTGAAGGTCAATCAAGTAGCTGCACTTTTTAATGTTTTTTCTTCCATTTGTCTTTTTTGAGGAACCTTTTTCTTGCATTGCTATTTGAATATGCCTTGTTGCAATTCAGATGTATCATATTTTGTTTTATTTTTTTTTAAGCCTATTTTTGTCTTACACCCTTCAAGGTGCTTTTTTTTTAAAATATTTTAATTTTTTTAATTTTTTCATTCTCGATGCTTTGTTTCTTACCATCCCTCCTTCCTGGCCCCTATTTTATACCCACGACCCGCCTCCTAGCATTATGACTTCATTCAATAACTTAACCACATAAATTGCACTATTGGTCTGTTTAAAGTTTTGCCTTTCCCCAGATGGATACAGGAATCCCGTTGACGTCCCTCACCGAGGAAACGACTGCTAGCAAAGAACAGCTACCCGATAATGTATCCGATCTGAAGGTTATGTTACAGCAAAGAATCGCTAAATTAAAAGACAGATGCACAGAAACAAGACATTATTGAGCGTGAGTTTCGACAGATGCATCAATTGGTCCATGAACAAAAGAGACAGGCACTTACTGAAGTTGCAAGAAAATTTGGCCTCTACCCTTCTTTTTGAATCATCTAACTCGTAAGTCCTGCTGGCCTCCTGCAGCTGAGGGCTCAACCCTTGGTGAATGGTAGTCATCGTAGGTGAAGATTCCATATCTATTGGCGATAAATGGCGACGCATTGCCCTCCATACATCAATAATTGAACATTTACCATCATCTCTAAATTTTATTTGTTTTTCTCTTTTGTTCCATATACTTTACCATTGTTATTTGATCATGTCTTTCTAGAAATTACCAATCTGTCTCGCACATTATGCAAGCCAGAAGTGGGGATATATTATGCAAATCCCAATTCCAAATCCCAATTCCAATTTTTTTTTATTTAATTTTAAGTTGATGGTAGAATAAAGACATGGAAAGATCCCAATTTGTACACCATAAGTACGTCTTTAAGGTCCAAATGATGTTAGATCCCCCAAGGTTGTGGCAATAATCTTTACACCTTGCAAACTACTGGACCACATGTGAAAGATATACGTGTTTACTCAGCCGCAGAACCAGATGTTACCAGCCTAACCATCTCAAGACCGGCCACTTCCCAGCCCTGTTGGATCTTCCAGAACTCCGTCCAGATTCTTCAACGCTTCCACCGCCTCAACCATGATCGATGAAAGAGAATTTAGAACTGATACTTAATTTGAGAATTACTGTTGCTGTTTATGGACATTATAGATTCATATTATGTTTTATTTTCAGTTTAGCAGCAATCCTGTCTAGATATTGAAAAGGTTTTATTTTTATTTTCCTATTCTTTCCTTTAATTGTTCTAATTGTTTTTCCACGAGTTTCCCCGTCATTTCTGTTTATGTAATTTAAATTGAAGTTGATATTGTTCAGATACAAGGGTAACATCAAACCCTAATACTGGCTAAGATATCATAATGTAGGTGTAAACTCTGTTAGTATCAACCTGTTATGCAATTGTTTAACTTTGGTGTAGGCTTACTTGAGCTGCATGTCTTTCTGTAGGTTTGACTAAGCTCCAAGTGGGGTAACGGATATATACAATGCTTCCCATACTTCCAGGTCATTATGCATATGTCAAGATCCATGCATGACCTTGGTTAATATAAATTTTCCTAGGATTGACCATTTTTGCTGTATGAGGCAACCTCATACTTGCTATCCACTTATTAGTGCTCATGATTGGATGCCAATGATGAGTACTAGTAAGGTCCAGAAATCCCGACCTGTTTAAGGATTCTGAATACCTACAACCTTAAACAGCCTGCAATCAGAGTACTATTTGTTGAGCCCATAACAATGCTTAATCAAAACCATTATTCCTTCCAAGGACCACTGAGACAGATACATTGGATTATCTCCCCATGCACTATGCTACAGATACAATAGAAGCCATAGAAAGACCTGAAAGTGTTTATTAGTATGATCCACCTGAAATTGCTATTACCCGCATACCTATATTTCATGGGATTTTGTAGATGAACTCATGGTTTTGTTCCAATCATAAAACCTCTCTCACTACAGGTTTGAGTACGCCTCAAGAGGGGTAACATCAAGATTAAGCCCAAGGGTTTGGGTAATATAAAGGAAATTCCATATGCCCAAAAATATACCACCTACGAATGAAGTTTTCTGTCTGGCATAATATCTGCTAGCAATGCATAAGAGCAAAACTCCCCCTCTCGTTTGATAGCTTGCCACCTTCTGGAATGGATGATGACGAGCTTGACGAGCTTTGTGTCACCCCTCTCCAGAGGGGGTGACAAGTGGGGAATGTATAATTATACTACAGCAAGAGGCCCTCACTGGATGCCCACCGGAAGGGTGGAAGGCCAGATTTTAGGACTCAGGCTGTAAAAATACCAGCTAGGTTTAAAAATCTATGACTGGCTGAGCAAGGACTTGCATTTCCTGTAAGTTAATATGTGTCCCCGCTTGGGATCCATCCACTGGAATAGTGGTGGGTCAATTTACATACCTTAAACAGCCTAAACTGCTAAAAAGTACTGAAATGATTTAATATTTGAGAATCTGCAAAAAGCAGGTCTGAACAATGAGTCCTGCCACAAATTGGTACAACTTTTAAATCAAATATAGCACCTGTAATGAAAGATCAGATGAATAAAATGGAGCTTATTAGTTTTGGTATACAATGATACAGAGGTAATACAGAGTTCATGAAATGGTATGAAAGGTATGAAAAGTATGAAAAGTATTGCAGCCGGAAGATGTGAAACTGTTATCTCAACGCTTCCCAAAACATGTTGATAATTAGCAGTAGCTGAGAACGGAAGGAGGTGGGCACATCAGATAGCAGATCGCGTGGGAAAGTATGATCTCAGAAAGTGAGAAAGATTAGGAGCAAGGTATCTCACCATTCACTTCTATGGAGAGGATAGAGTATAAAAGATGGGAGATTTTGGCTTAGTTTGAGAGTCTTCTCCGAAGCTTCTGTCAGACGGCGAAGCCCTGTGCGGCTGAAACCAGAATCTGATGTCTGTATTTGTATCAACTTGAAGACCTGTGTTTGGGTAAGAAATAAAATGTATCTATCTATCTAAACCTATCTCTGTCTTTATTTTTATTGATTCTATCTTCTCTTTACCTTATATTTAGCCTACCAGGTAGATCATATACAAGTGACACTCAGTCTTTGCAGAAACTTAGACAGATGTTTAATAAGATTTATGTGGGAACATAAATGGCCCAGAGTATATCTAGATCCAGGAAAAAAAAAAAACAGAAAGCAGTAATTATGGGAATTAGTTTTCAATTACAGCTCCTAATGCCACCCCCTTATGATTGGGTGACAATGGAGGTTAGAGAAACTATACAGAACCTGATATATGAAATAAGTACCTTTAGTCCCCCGTGTGACGGAGTCAGAAAGAGGTCTATAAAAAGAGGTAATTAAAAACAGAGACTAAGATCATATTCCACATGTCCTGGCTTAGGAGTAAGGTTCACTTCTGTTAAAGTATGTGCAAAACTAACCCACTTGGAGAAATTGCCCCCAAAAGGAAGGAAAGAATGGAACATCAGCACAAAGGTGATAAGAGAGAAGGAGAAGGCTCAGAATGGAGTACTGGAAGGAAGGATGAGGTAGCAATGGAATAATGAGATCCAGAACTGAGAGTGCTCGCGGTTGGGAGAAGTCAAGATGGTGGCAGGTCCCCAACACTTTGTTCTGGTCGCTCCTCACTGGCCTGTTTTCCTGTGAAATTTTCTTTTCTTCTTTGGGAAACTACACCCTCGTTTCAGCCTTGGATCAACCAATTCGTTCTTGGGTCCTCAAGGTCAGAAGCTGGGAGTGTGAGCTCCGCGTTGGATGAAGGCAGAGGAGTGCCTTCCCTACTGAAGTCCAAAGGCAGAGGAGTGTCTTCCCTACTGGAGCACAAAATATCTCTTTCTTCTCCAGCAGTGTGTTCCCCACTGTGTCCAGCAGCTAGAGCGGAAGCACCGAGTATTGGAGAAGTGGTTGTGTTGGTTGCACGAAGTGGGGTTGGAGCTCTGGCTGGGGAGCTGCTGCTGGATGGATCAACTATTGGCCATTTGGAGGCCCCCACAACAGTAACTCTGGAGTCTATTTGGAGTGCTCAGCAAATTGTGAATTTTACTGTGATGAAGACATCAACGGAAGTAACAACCTTGGTTGGGAAATTTGATTCCTTAAGTAAGACAGTGGAAACATTGAAAACTGATTTTTTTTTTTGGTCGAGTTGAACACATTCGTTCGGAAGTCTCCAAGAATTTAAGAGAATTTAAGAGACAAAAAGGTGATAGAACTAGAGGACATGAATTGAAGTTGAAGTGGGGGGCCGACTCAGGAATAATGTCAGTAAATATTCACATACCAACAACTGTTGAAGATGCAAAAAATTCTTTAATTGTAAGAAAATTGGCTCATAGTCATTAAAATTTCCTTATCACACACATACACTACCATTCTCTCATGTCCACACATACCATATTACAAAAAGTTTACATCAAACGTGCTAACTAATACAAATGAAATCAGACTGTTACTAAACAAGGACTAGTGCATCACAATGGAATTACACAACTATTGATTAATCGTCCTAATACATAAGTCCTTTCCACATTGAAAATCTGGTCCAAATTCATAAGATGAATTCTGTTCCTTTAGGACTTCACTGCAGATGTTCTCTCTTGAAGTTAAATGTCCTTTAAATCACTAACTCTAGTGGACGACTATCTTCAACCCTCATTCATCCAGGTTCAGCACTTCCAAATTAGTAATACAGTCACCTATTGGTAAATGCTCTTCCTCATGGGTTTATATCACAATAAGAAATTGTTACACCATGGAACCTGGACCTGACATGATCATGTTTCGCTAAAATTTGCGTCTTCATGGGTCGTGTTCTAAACAAAATGACAATGAATTATACCATACAAACATTTTAGACATCAATATTAAATGGGAGTCCCATAAATTCACCACCAAAATGCACCGTAAAACCACTGATACGAATAGGAATACCATCCTGTAATTCTGTTACCCAGAAATAGCAACCGCCATTACAGCAAATGTAAGCCATATTGAGCCTGCAAATCGGTGGGAAAATGTGGGATACAAATGTTACAAATAAATAAATAAATAAAAATCCTTCATTACCGCAGTCATCACCCCAGGGCATTGAAAAACAGTATCCCTACGAGTCAATTATTGCGGGCATGTAGATTGTGTAGTTCGCGTGAGGAATTTTGTACTTAAGCGGACAGAATGGTTATGAGATTTAGTAAAAGAGGCTACCCCCGCAAAGTATTGAAGAAAGCAGCAAAAAGAGCTTATAATTATCATTTGGAATGGGAACAGAAAAGTAATGAACAGAAAGAAACACCTTTGACATGTGTGTTACCATATACGCGGTCTTCCAACAAAATTATCCAGATCATACGGCGTCACTGGCCCTTGTTAGGAATTCATTCAGTGTTTAAAGACACCCCTCACTTTGCGTTTTCTAGAGGTATGAATTTAGGTGAACAATTAGTGTCTGGTAAGAAGAACATGACCCATTTGTTGGAATGTGAACATCGCAAATGTAACCATTGTGTATATTGCCAGTATGTTTTGGAGGTGAAAGAAATCAGTATCCCTCATTCGACCAGAATTTACCGTTTACAGGATCGTACTGACTGTGACACGGAGAATTGTGTTTACGGTGTGGTATGTCCGTGTGGTCTTTGGTATATTGGGTTGACTACATGCAAGATTAAGTTGAGGATTGCTCAACATTTAAGTAATATCCGTACCACTCGCCTAGAGGCCCCTATAGTGTCCCACTGGCTTGAGTTAAAACATGGAGTGCAAGATTTTCGCTTTGTTGTCTTAGATACCATAAAATCGGATAGGGGTGGTAATATTCCTTTATTATTATTAAGGAGGGAACAACGCCTTATAATTTATTGGAATACGGTGGCCCCTGGAGGTCTAAATAAAGAAATCGAGTGGTTGAATATGTAAATGAGCATTTAAATCCCTGGGAGCCAGTTATGCGCATTAGTGGGCGTCCTTTTGGTCGTCTTCACCTGCACATCACTGGAGTATTTAAACCCCTGGGATCCCGTAGCCAACTATGCGCATGAGTGAGCGTCCTTGAGGATGTTTTCACCTGAGCATCTCTGGAGTTGAGTACCTAACCACCTGGAGGAGCTGGTAAGTTAGTTTTTGATTGTTTTTTAGTGTATTTGAATGAATGGTGTGGGTAATTTGTATGGTATAATTCATTGTCATTTTGTTTTGAACAAGACCCCTGAAGACGCTAATTTTAGCGAAACATGATCATGTCGGGTCCAGGTTCCGTGGTGTATCAACTTCTTATTGTGATATAAACCCATGAGGAAGAGCATTTACCAATAGGTGACTGTATTACTAATTTGGAAGTGCTGAACCCGGATGTATGAGGATTGAAGATAGTCGTCCACTTAGAGTTAGTGATTTAAAGGACATTTAACTTCAAGAGAGAACATCTGCAGTGAAGTCCTAAAGGAACAGAATTCATCTTATGAATTTGGACCAGATTTTCAATATGGAAAGGACTTATCTATTAGGACGATTAATCAATAGTTGTGTAATTCCATTGTGATGCACTTGTTTAGTAACAGTCTGATTTCATTTGTATTAGTTAGCACATGTTTGATGTAAACCTTTTGTAATATGGTATGTGTGGACGTGAGAGAATGGTAGTGTATGTGTGTGATAAGGAAATTTTAATAACTATGAGCCAATTTTCTTACAAATAAAAATTAAAGAATTTTTGCATCTTCAACGGTTGTTGGTATGTGAATATTTACTGATATACAACCAATTATTGAGTGTGAACCTTGATTAATATTGTGTATTAGGAATAATGTCAGGAGGTATTTTTTCCACTGACAGGGTGGTAGATATCTGAAATGCCCTCCCATGGGATGTGGTGGAAATGAAAATGGTAATGGAATTCAAAATGTGTGGGATAAACACAAAGGAATCCTGTTTAGAAGAAATGGATCCAGAGAAGCTTAGCGGAGATTAGGTGTCAACACCGGTAATTGGGAAGCAAAGCCAGTGCTGGGAAGACTTCTATGGTCTGTGCCCTGATCATGGCTGGACAGATTCAGCTTCAGAAGTAACTAGTGAGATGGGAGTAACTAGTGAGGTAATTAAATTCACAGATGACACAAAGTTATCCAGGGTCGTCTCATCGTGGGACGAGTGTGAAAGATTACAAGAGGACCTTGTGAGACTGGGGGATTGGGCGTCCAAATGGCAGATGAAGTTCAACGTTGACAAGTGCAAAGTGATGCACATGGGAAGGAGGAACCCGAATTACATCTATGTCATGCAAGGTTCCGCTTTAGGAGTTACAGACCGAGAAAGGGATCTGGGAGTCATCGTGGATAGGACGTTGAAATCTTCCGCTCAATGTGCTGCGGCGGCTAAGAAGGCGAACAGAATGTTGAGAATTATTAGAAAAGGGATGGAAAACAAGCATGAGGATGTTATAATGCCGTTATATCGCTCCATGGTGCGACCGCACCTGGAGTATTGTGTTCAGTTCTGGTCGCCTCATCTCAAAAAAGATATTAAGGAATTGGAGAAGGTGCAGAGAAGGGCGACGAAAATGATAAAAGGGATGGGACGACTACCTTATGAGGAGAGGTTAAGAAGGCTAGGACTCTTTAGCCAGGAAAAAGGCGGCTGAGGGGTGATATGATAGAGGTGTACAAAATAATGAGTGGGGTAGAGCGGACAGATGTGAAGCATTTGTTTACGCTTTCTAACAATAATAGAACCAGGGGACACAAGATGAAATTAGAATGTGGTAGGTTTAAAACAAATTGGAGAAAGTTTTCTTTACTCAGCTTGTGGTTAGACTCTGGAACTCATTGCCGGAGAAGGTAGTGACGGCAATTGGCCTTGCTGAGTTTAAAGGGGGTCTGGACAGATTCCTGAAGGAAAAGTACATTGATCGTTATTAAATTTTTGGGGTTTGCCAGGTTCTTGGGGCCTGGATTGGCCGCTGTCGGAAACGGAGTGCTGGGCTTGATGGACCTTTGGTCTTTTCCCAGCGTGTTAGTGCTTATGTACTTATGTTGGAGAACAAGGCCAGTGCTGTGCAGACTTCTAAGGTCTGTGCCCTGATTATGGCTGAATAGATTTGGATAGGTTGGAGTGAAGCTTTTCAAGGGCTTGAAGACAACTTCTGAAGTTTTAGAACAAGGACCATGCCAGGCAGACTTCTACGGTCTACGCCCTGAAAATAGCAAGGACAAATCAAGATCAGGTATACATATGACGTACCACATCATACCTTATGTAATTAGTTTATCCCGGGCAGACTAGATGGACTGAACAGGTCTTTATCTGCCATCATCTACTATGTTACTATGTTACTATATATATATATATATATATATATATATATATATATATATATTAGAGTGAAATATATAAATGGCAACCTAACATGTCTACTGAAGAGGGAAAAGAAAGGCAGGAGAAAAATCCAGAGGTGGAGGAATTAACAATTTAGCTCCTAGCCTATTTGGAAATAGATAAATATGATGGGTTCCAGGTGAGGAAGAAAATATTCAAACTGAATTTAACACATAAGAGTAATGAGTATGATAAGTAAGATGAATAAGACCATATCCTGAATAAAAGAACTGTCTATTGATATTACAGAAATTAATCAAATAAAATAGTATGCAGCAAAAATTATTACCAGGAGATTCTACCAAATAAGATGCAGTGACAGTGGGGGAAAAAATGAAGTTAACTCCTCTCTTTGGAAAAAATGCATTGAAGGGAAAATAAAATCATTGCAAGCAGAGGTATCCCTGATAGACTAGTTTCTAAAAGGATCCAGATCACCAAAGATAATGAGAGATCCAAAACATCAAACTGAAAAATGCTGTATTAATGGAAGAAGACCTTCAATTCATATGCTCCGATAATAAACTAAAAATACCAGCAAAAGCACAAAAACTGGTATTATGAAGAAATCAGAAGAAAAAGAACCAAAACAGTTCTACAGGGAACTAGGAAAGCACATCAGTATAGCAGAAATACTGCCAGTTAAAACTGAAACAGGAAACATTCTGGAGAAACTGTAAAGTACAGTTGAGAAACAGAATAGCTACTGTGCATACAAGAGATATTTTACAAGGTTCACACTTCCTTTTTTCAGGATGATTTGATTTTGAGTTTGAACGTTTGACTTGTGACCTTATATTCATTTTTATTGTAAAATTTGGAAGAGGCAAACAGAGTTATGGAATGGCCTGAACTAACAACAAAATTGGACGAGTTAAAAAGTGCCCCAAACTGGAAGAGCCCTGGCCCAGACGTGACCAATTTTTGGCTGAAACAGTTAATAACACTGCACCAAGATATGACAGACAGCCAGAAATAGCACCACAATGGCTAATAACAGGAAAAACACTTCTTCCAAAGAGAGATCTCAGTAACATTCCCATAAATACAGACCTGTGAATTGTCTACTTACATTCTATAAGCTGTTCACTGCAGTAGTCATATCTATTCCAATCACATTGTGACAGTAAAGCAAAACGTCAATAGGAAGGGATCAAATGAAACCAAAGATTAGATAATGCTGAATAAAACCATTATGGTAGAAACCTTAGTACAGCATGGATTAACTTTAAGAAAGCCCTTTATAGTATCCCATATTCCTGGATAATAAATTGCCTTGAAAAGCACAAAATAAACTCTAAATTTATCAAGTACTTCAACTTCACCATGAAAGTGTGGCAAACTACCCTCTATCTGAAGTATGAAAATAGGCAGTTTATCATTCTTAACATCAAGATCTAGTGAGGAATATTTCAGGGAGATTCCCTGTTGCCACTTTTGCTTTGTATGACACTTAATCCTATCAACTCTTTGGGCTATAGGTTTAACTTTAATCCTAAACATGGTAATAATCCAGAAGTAAACATCACACTTATGTTTGTATATGACTTGAAGCGCTACAGTTCCACCAACCAACAATTATTGGAACAACTCCATGTAGTGGAAAACTTCTCCGATGACATCAAGATGACTTTTGGTTCAGACAAATATGCTAAGGCAACTGTCCTTAGAACAAAATTTAGGTAAACTGAAAACATCCCTTTGACTGATGACTCTGAGCAAAAAGGAACTTGAACAGGAGGATATATATAAATTACTCCTCTTTAAGATCTTGAAAAAACTGAATGTATGAACAAGAAAACTCCTCTATGCCCACAAGCTCATTTGTAAGAATCAGTGTATGCCAAGACTGTATATTCTCCGAGCCAAAGGAGGAATGGGCCTCATAAGAATAGATTATTCCTAGAGAGCTATTATCATAGACCTCCAGACTTACTTTAATAGTGTTATCAGATCCAAATATATAGAAGGTGTACAGGTGTATCAGATCCAAATATACTGAAGAAAAAAAAACTCTGAAAGAATTAGATCAGCAAATGAGTAAAACAAGTGGCAAAATGCATAAGTACAGATAGGAAATACATGGAAGGGCATAATCGAAAGGGACGCCCAAGTTTTGCTGAGGACGTCCTCACAAAACGTCCCACTGGAGGAGTGAGGAAACCCATATTATCGAAACAAGATGGACGTCCATCTTTCGTTTTGATAATACAGTCGGGGACGCCCAAAACTTGACATTTAGGTCGTCCCTAGACTTGGTCGTTTCTGATTTTCGGCAATAATGGAAACCAAGAGCACCCATCTCAGAAACAACCAAATGCAAGCCCTTTGGTCATGGGAGGAGCCAGCATTCATAGTGCGCTGGTCCCCCTGACATGCCAGGACACCAAAGGGGCACCCTAGGAGGCACTGCAGTGGACTTCATAAATTGCTCCCAGGTACATAGCTCCCTTACCTTGTGTGCTGAGCCCCCAAAACCCACTACCTACAACTGTACACCACTACCATAGCCCTTACAGGTGAAAGGGGGCACCTAGAATGTTTGTACGTTTGGGAAGCTTGCCAGGTGCCCTTGGCCTGGATTGGCCGCTGTCGTGGACAGGATGCTGGGCTCGATGGACCCTTGGTCTTTTCCCAGTATGGCATTACTTATGTACTTATGTACTTATGTAGATGTGGATACAGTAGGTTTGTGGTGGGTTTTAGAAGGCTCACATTTACCACCACAAGTGTAACAGGTAGGGGAAGGATGGGCCTGGGTCCGCCTGCCTGAAGTGCACTGCACCCACTAAAACTGCTCCAGGGACCCGCATACTGCTGTGATGGACCTGAGTATGACATTTGAGGCTGACATAGAGGCTGGCACAAAATATTTTCAAAGATGTTTTTTGAGGGTGGGGGCAATGGTGTGCTGGTAAATTGTTAACAACAGGCTCTCTCCCCAGTCCACCTCGGCGCCCCCCCCCCCCCCCCGTCCACCACTGTGCCCCCCCCAAAAAAATTGCAGAGCTGGCTATAGCCGGGGGGGGCAATGCATTACTCTCTCCAGGAAAAAAAAATTAAATGATCCCAGGTTCCAATCTAATTCATGTTTAATATGGGATAAAATGCCATAAATAAGTAAATAAATATAAACTTTTAACGTTCAGCACCTGATTCTTAAAGTGGACATATTCCAAACACTATAATGAAAATAAAATTATTTTTTTCTACCTTTGTTGTCTGGTGACTTTGTTTCTCTGATCATGCTGGCCCAGTATCTGATTCTGCAGCTCTCTATCTGTTCCCTTGACTCCATTTCCAGGGCTTCCTTTCCATTTATTTCTTTTCTTTCCTCCTTTCTTCTTCATTTCTGGTCCTCCGCAGACTTGACTGTACAGTGGATCCAGCTTCTGCCTATTTTCTCCATCCATGTGCAGTTTCTCTCCTCACTTCCTTTTTCCTCATCTAATCTCCTTCCTCTATCTTCCCTCCATGTCCAGCATTTCTTCTCTCTCCCTTCCCTCCCCTCCATCCATGTCCAGAATTTCTCTTGCCCTCCCCTCCATCCATGTCCTAAAACTCTCCTCTCTCCCCTGCTCCCCCTACCCATCCATGCCCAGCAATTCTCTTCTCTCTCCTGCCCCCCTCTACCCATCCATGCCCAGCAATTGTCTTCTCTCCCCTGCCCCCCTCTACCCATCCATGCCCAGCAATTGTCTTCTCTCCCCTGCCCCCCTCTACTCATCCATGCCCAGCAATTCTCCTCCCTCCCCTGCCCTCCCCTCCCATCCATATCCAACGATTTTCCGTTGCCCTCATTGTCCCCTCCCGCTCCCATCCATATCCAGCAATTCTCCTCCCTCCCCTGCCCTCCCCTCCTGCTCCCAAACATGTCCAGCGATTGTGCTTCACCCCCACCCTCCCCTCCCGCTCCCATCCATCTTTTTTTATTACCTCCGTTGAAGCGCCGCGTTAAAGCCCTGCTGCCCATCTCTAGCCTTCCCTGTTTGCTTCTGATGAGTTTGTGCCCTTAGTCCCGCCTTCTGACATCATACGTCAGAAGGCAGGACTAAGGGCATGAACTCATCAGAAGCAAACAGAAGGCTAGAGACAGGCAGCAGGGCTTTAAATTACGCAGCGCTTCAACGGAGGTAATAAAAAAAGATGGATGGGAGCGGGAGAGGAGGGTGGGGGCGAAGGACAATCGCTGGACATGTTTGGGAGTGGGAGGGCACCCTCCTGCCATGCTTACCTCATGTAATGGAGCCGGCTTGCCCCGAAGAACAACCAGGCAAGCAAGAGCTGTCAAAATTTAACAAGCGACTCTTGCGAGCCAGAGCGAGATGGCTCCAGCACACCACTGGGTGGGGGGGGGTTATCCCCAATTCTCTCCGGTGGTCATCTGGTCAGTTCAGGCACCTTTTTGTGGCTTGGTCGTAAGAAAAACAGGACCAGGTAAAGTCGTCCAAGTGCTTGTCAGGGACGCCCTTTTTTTCCATTATCGGTCGAGGACGCCCATGTGTTAGGCACGCCCAAGTCACACCTTCGCTATGCCTCCGACATGCCCCCATGAACTTGGGCGTCCCCATAGGGGACGCCCAAAATCGGCTTTCGAGGACACCTATCTTCCGATTTGTGTCGAAAGATGGGTGTCCTTCTCTTTCGAAAATGAGCCCGATAGTGTTACTCCAGGAACCATTTGTTAATCAAAACCAGACATAGGAATGGTTAGGAAAGGAGAAGGATTAGCGATTGGTAGTTGCAGTCCAGGACTGTGAATTACAGATGATATGGTTCACGGTGAGCTTAAAAAAACAACAGATATCTGTAGATTCTAGAAACAATTACTCATTTCATAGCTGCCTGTGAAGTTCTGATGGCAGAATATTTCTATACCACTTTGAATGTAGTTGCAAAATACCACAGAAAGGCGGTATATCAAGTCCCATTTCCCTTTCCCCTATATAGGAAGGCACAATAAGGTGGAATATCTCCATTGGAAATGTACCCATTACAACATTGCTGTACCAGAAAAAGAAAAGCACTGGGATCACAACCTTTAGGGGCCCTTTTACTAAGCAGTAGTAAGTCCAACTGTTAATAATAATGAACATGCTACAGAAATATAATGAGAAACTGTTGAACAGTATAAAGTTCCTATGGTCAGTGAAGTGCAAGTGTTAAAGGCAAAGGACCTATGAGTCACAAACCTGTGAGAACAATGAGGGAGTCATAGAATTAACCTTGAGCTGAGCAGCCTGGTGCAAAGCAGAGACAGGAGGCTGTGTAAGGGGGGTTAGCAGAAGGAATGTTGCTTGCAGACAGTTGTAGATAAGGAATGTATGTGAGAACAAGCTTCAAAGAAAAAGGGTTGCTGACGTGCACACATTGGGTGCAGTGTGAATGTAAGTGTATTTAAACTGAGGAGAAGATAAGTATCTTAAGCAAAGCAAAGCAAGAGCAAAGCTGAGCAAGCATATATCTCTGTATTACTGCTAAGCAAATATATATATCTCTGTATTATTGCTAAAAATATCTTATGTAAACAGACTTTGCTTCCAGAGTGGAGTTCCCACACTGCTTCTGTCCGACGGAGGACAGTTGAAAAAAATAAAAATATTTTGATTATTCTTTTTATAACAGGTGTCAGTTTCTTTGTTTACACAAATATAAAGTGTAAATAAACAATTGGCGACCGCGGCAGGACGCGGCTGCCGTCATTTGGATTAAGTTTTTGGATTTGTTATCGTGTGACTTTCTTTCCTATGATCTCCAGAAATGGCCAGCCTGGATTGAGTAGGTTATAGACTGTCAATCAGTTGAACCGTGAGTATATCTTGAAGCAAAGTCTTTTGAAAAATTGCTTCTTTATTTTTATTCTTGTATCTTTCATTATTTATATTATTGTTTGCTGTGTATTTTGCTAGCTTAGGCATTGTTTGTTATTATATCATGAGACCTTTTCAGTCTAAGAACGAACCTTCCCCTAAACCCGCTGCAGAGGGTCAGGGAGAAACATCTATCACTCCTTATGTTTTGTATGTAGATAGCCGAAAGAATTGCTCACCCCTTGTGCATGTTAAGGATACTTTTCCCTTTGAGGCACCTGTTATTCAAAAGGTCTGTGAGAAATGGGCAGGATATGCAACTAAAGACCCATTCCTGGCATGGCCAGGCACGGGTTCTTTTGCTCGTCCCCAAATATTGTCAGTTCAAAAGTACATTCAACAGCACAAAAAGGGTAAATCCCTTCAGAAACATCTGCATGTTCTTAATCTCTTTATGATAACAGCAGATTTGTTTCACTCTGATAAAATGAAAATAGATACACAAGCGCGTGAAACCGCACGCATGCAGGCAAACGAGGACAGCCATAAGCTGCCCCCACCTTATCAAACTTCGCTGACTACACAATTAACTTGTCCCAACCTGAATAGAAATCCTAAGGATCGGTCAGATCCTAAACCAGCGTTCGGTTATTGTTCTGTCTTTGATGATCCCCCTGCACCCGTGTGTGATGACTCTTTGCCTTCCCTTACCCTACAATCCACTCCTAAAATGTCTTTGTATCCATCGACTAAAGGATTGGAAAATTTCCAATATGAACCGCAATCTGAGGATGAACCCTCATATGCTGTTTCAGGGATTTTGAATATTAAAACACTGGACGGTCAAGGTGGACCTTCTAAAAATCCTTTTTTGACCCCTACCAAAGGTGCAGAAGGTGCTACTAGCACTGCTGTCACTCCAGCGCAATTGCCCACTTCTTCACTGTACTCCCCTCTGATGCAGCATATTCAATGTATATATGTAGAGACGAACAAATCTCTTTACGGATACAAATGGTGGGATGAGGTTGCCGCTGAAATTGCCACACACGGTCTCCAAGTACCTTTTTTGTCAAACGGTCCTAATAATCTCTCAGATTTGTTCCAGTTAGAAAATGTCATAAGGACCAATTTGTGGCAAGTCTCTGGTTACAAATTTTGTATGGAGGGTCTTACAATGGCTAAGGATTGCTTACAAGATAATCCTTTAAAGATTACTGCTCCAATTTTGGTTAAACATGACAATAGGGGAGCACCATTGGACGCATATAAACCATATACTCCTATTGATATCAGTACAATTGTTACAAAACTTCCTAGTATTCAGAAGGGCAGCCGTATATGGCTTGAGGCGGTGGATCAAAATACATTAGGTGCTCGATTAGCTATTGGTGATTTTAAAGCTTTATGCGCTGCCTCTGGCATACTGTAAGTCTCTCGCAATTGGCACAAGAAGCCCGAATGCCAATGCTGCCTTTTCCTAATGCGGATGGAGACCCATTTGCTGGTCGCGCCCGCAATAGATTAAGTGCCACTTTGGACATTTTATATCCCACCCCGGTTGATTTTTCATCTATAACATCATTGAAATGGGACCCCAAAGAACCATTCACAGCACACCTGACAAAATGCTTATCATTATACAAGGCTCAGACAGGACAGGATGGTGATATACAGCCCGGATGCGCTGTTTTCATGCATCTTTTCTACCACACATTACCCACAAATATGAGATCCAATTTAGATGGTGTAGTTGCTCTTATGACAAAGCCATGGCCTGAGATTCGTGCTACTTTACTACATTTCAGCACAATTCATTGTAAGGTTGTTGAGGGCCCACAAAAAGACCAACAGAAACTGGCAACAAAATTACTTACTCTGCAGATCAAAGATCTAGAACAGAAGCACCTCGCTGATCCCAGCCCAGATCAGAAGGTCGCCAAAACACAGGGAACTATGCAAGACAATCAAACTTTTTGGGTTTCTACTGCTCCCATAGTCCCCCGAGGCAGAGGTATGCATCGAGGTCAGGTCACTAGGGGTCGCCCATATGGCCGCCCCTCACCCGATCGTAGACAGGTACAATGTTGGAATTGTGGCCTGTTTGGACATTTTGCTTCAGAATGCCGTAAGCCCCCACAACAGCAGTATAATTATCCAAATATATCTCCTGATCAACAGCCCCCTCGCAATACACGTCCACCAGCTTTTCCTACCTGGCAGCCTCCGGCTGGCCAAGATCAAGGGCCAGCAGACCAGGGTACATATTGACTATCACAGCAGCAGCAGGGTCCTACTATCTTTTTAGGTAAAGCTGAACCATATATCACATTGGCTGTAGGTCCTAAGCAAGTTCCTATTAAATTCTTATTGGACACCGGAGCCACTACATCTGTCCTTAGCTATCGGCCTGATGGAATTCAGGTTTCTAAATCTGAAAGTGCTACCATTGGTTTTGATGGCCAATCCCGTAAAAGTATAATGACCACTGAGACGTCCGTAATTCTAAATTTACAGAATCATGAATCTCGCCAAGCCCTTACTGAATTCATTCTCGCCCCGCATTGCCTTGTAAATTTATGTGGTAGAGATTTACTACAACAGTTAAATTTGAACTTGTCTTTTACTCCACCTTCCCTTCTTACAATGGTCCAGCAAATCGCTGATCCCCTTGACACTTTGCCCCAATCAATATGGAGTACTGATCAAAACCTTTATGGTCTTGCAAAGAATGCTTCAGCACATCACATTATATTAAAGGACCCCGAACAGGGAGGTCCTACTGTAGCGCCATACCCTGTCCGCCGTTCTTTAATGGAGAAAGCACAACATCATATTCACAATTTACTTTTTCACCAAATTATTGAACCTTCTTTGTCCCCTTATAACACGCCGCTTTTTCCAGTGCCCAAGAATGAGAATGATGTTCGTATAGTACATGACTTACGAGCACTTAACTATTTGATTAAACCTTCTTTTCCGGTTTGTGCAAACCCTGCTACTCTTCTACAAAGTCAGCCTATACATGCTTTTAATTCTGTCATAGATTTATCTAATGCATTCTTTTCTATCCCTTTACATGAGGATTCTCGTGATCTTACCTCCTTTGTTTTTCAAAATCAAGCATACCGCTGGACGCGTATGCCTCAGGGTTTTACTGATAGCCCTACTGTCTTTTCAAAACAGCTCATGTCTGATCTCACTGACTTCATTTCACTTTTACCTTCAAATGTTTCCATGTTTGTCTATGTTGATGACATTTTATTATCTGCACCAACTCGAGAATTGTGTATCAAACATACACTTGATCTTTTTCTTTTACTGTATTCTCTCGGGTATAAGTGCAACAGATCTAAATGTCAGCTAGCCTCTCCAGTAGTTACTTTCCTTGGTCAACAAATTGGCAAAGATAGACACATGTTAGACAAAGAATTGTTAACTAATGTACAGGCTGTCACAATGCCCACTTGTCTCAAATCCCTAAGATCCATTCTTGGTTTACTAAACTATTGCAGACATTGGATACCAAATTATTCAGCACAAATTATGCCTCTTTACTCTTATCTCCAAGTACCTGCCGGTTCCTGTTCACATACCCCAATTGTTCTTACCCCTGAACACCAATCTCTGTTATCCTCCATCATTGCTACTATTTCTGCTTGTGATCCCTTATCCACTGTTGATCCATCTCAGCCCGTGCATGTCTGGGTTACTGACCATACAAATACTTGGGCTGCTTTTATCAATCAAGAAAATGATCTGACTTTCCCAGTATGCTTTTTGTCAGGGACTTTCTCAGCAGTTGAAAGGGGTTTTCCTCCCTTTTCCAAACATTTAGTTGCGGTTTGTGCTGCAATTTCCAAATGGAGATCTATTATGCCACATTCATCTATCATTCTTCACACTCAACATTCAGTTCATCATATGATGTCTGCTAGTCAGGCTGCACTCACTAGTACCCGGTATGGAAAATATCAGGCTATTTTACTAGGTCAAGATATTACTACAAAGCCAGTAACAGAGCAACAGTCCAAACAATTAGCATTGTTGTTTCCCCCCTCAGTACTGTTAACTCATCCCGACTCTAAGCCACCGTGGCTCACTTTACAGTTTACCCCGGTGGAGGGAGGATTTATATGGTTTACAGATGGTGCCAGCCATGAAGGTATTTCTGCACTTGCAGCATTACAAGTCAACACTGATTTAAAAATAATACAGAAACACCAACTATTGTGCCCACATCAGCACACAGCACAGCATGCAGAATTACTAGCAGTTATAACCGCCATACAACACACGCCGCGGCAAACGTCAGCTACAATATATTCTGACAGTTCTTATGTTATTAGCTCATTGCAGTACCATCTCCTGAAATGGCAACGTAGAGGTTTTATTACATCTAATGGTAAAACTTTACAGCACCTCCGTTATTGGGAATTGCTTTTTGATTTACTTCAGGCTCGTGAGGCTTTAGGGGTTAAGACAGCTTTTATTTGGGTCCCCGCACATACAGGTGCTAACAGTTTTGAAGCCCGTGGTAATCAGCTTGCTGATACAGCGGCTACGGAAGTTGTTAGTTCTCAGGCTATTCCCTTATGCATGGTTGTTACACGCACTGGTAAAAGTACTGCCCAGACTATTTTACCCCCCACACCATTGGAGCAAGCAATCTGGAAAAATACAGGGTGTATCTCTACTTCTACCGGATGGATACATCCTTCCGGAAAAGCTTGTTTGTCCACAGCTGAAGCTATTACTAAACTTATTGCAATACATAATGAGCACCATGACTCTATTTCAGGTTTGGTTGATTCTTTATCTTTACTGTATTGGAACCCCAATCTTAGAGAATTGGCGGAATCTATTGTTAAAACATGTCTTTCTTGTGCTGTGACCATTCCCCGTAGAGGTCCAGCCATACCCACGGGATGCTTGCCTACTCCAACAGGACTAGGTATTGAATGGCATATTGACTTTACTGATATGATTCACCCCATACAAGGTAAACGCTATATCCTTTTATGGGTCGATGCTTTCTCTAGATGGGTGGAAGCATTTCCCTGTACTAAGGAGACAGCTCATGTGGTTGTACAATCTTTAATTCGACATATCATGCCAGCACATGGTTGTCCACATAAAATTGTTTCAGATAATGGTTCACATTTTAACAATGTACTTATGCAGGAATTGCAGACTATCTTGAATATTACTCACCGCAAGGTGTCAGTATATAGCCCGACCTCTAATGGTCTGGTTGAGCGATACAATGGTATACTGAAAACTAAATTGAGAACATTGTTGCATGACTTGGAGTCTGTGGCTCCACATAATAAGTACAATTGGTATGATCTACTTCCAGTGGCTCTAATGTCTATACGTAGCTCGCCACTGAGTAAATTAAAAATTTCACCTTTTCAATTACAAACAGGCAGACATATGAGAATGCCTGTTGTTACTCCGTTGCATACGCCTCAAGTCTACTGGCAGCAATTGCAACCTGTTATGGAACTGGTTCAGTCTTTAGCTAACCCAACTCAGAAACAGTCTCATTGGGACAGAGGTGATGATCTCTCTCTTTCCTTTTTCATAGGACAGCAGGTCTTAAGAAAAAACTTCACTCACAAAACCTGGAAGGATCCAGTTTATGTGGGACCATTCACTATCACTGATTTAACTCGCACAGCAGCAAAGTTGTCAGACCATACCACCTGGATACATCTATCTGATTTACGCAAGGCTCCTGATCCAGGACCACCTGAGCAAATAGAAACCACCATTGTACCCCCAGAAGGCATTGATTAACAACATCATCAGTGCAAAAGAATTATGAAGGTTTTTGTAATCTGTCTGCTGGTAGGACTTACTTATGGACTCAATACATATGTTGAAAGAATTCAACATGCCTTAAAGACTCTTAATCTGACTAACTGTATTGTTTGCACTCCACTTGTCACTTCTGTAACTACCATTCCAGCACATGTTCACCCTTATTCTATGATTAAGTTGCAAGGTATTCATAACTGTTTCAGTAATGGTACCTGCTACTTGGGTCAGGGTCATGAGCACAGGCAATATTGGATCAATGTTACTGCTCAACGCCTGCCTTCCTTATTTGTACATACTATTCCTGCACTAAACTATTGGTGTCTGATAAATTCTAGTTCACTTCAGGGTGAGAAACCTAATGTTTTATGTAATTATACTTATGACATACAATCCCGGAATTGGACTGTGTTACAGGGATCCTATGTCATAAATCAGACTGCAACATCTATGGCCTGTGCTAACAAAACAACTTGTAACCGGACACTGACAACCTCTTATGTTACCTCTACTAACCTTACTCTCACAAATTTGACTTTATTCTTTTCATTATGTCAATTTAATGCCTCTTCCATGCAAGCCGTTACTGCTGTGCCTACTGCTTGTTCTTCAGTTAAGGAACCAAATAATCCTATTTTTCCTTTTTCTCAAACATATGCTTTATATCATAACCTAACTTCTCTACAGTCTTTACGGTTAGGGGATTATTTGTTATGCGATGATATCCTGTACACTTATCTTCCATCATGTTATAAGTTTTGCACTCTTGTTCAACTAAATTTATTTGATTTGATCATTCCATTAAATGCCACATCACATGGTTCTAATAGTCAGAAACGACGTAAAAGAGATGTTTCCAGTACCTCCTTTAGTGCTTTAACAGGAGATGATCAAGCTTTACAATTAGCATTAGATTATATTAACAGTACATATCCTATGACCAAGAAACGTCTAGATGCCTTGTCAGCCACTGGATGGATTCCATTTGCAGGATCTGCCATTGCAGCTGAAATGGGTATGTCAATCAGACGCTTACAATCACTATTACATGTTGTAACACATGAATTAGACATAGCTATAACAGCAATTCAAGAGGAAATTGATGATACAGCGAGATATGCAATGCACACACGCATGGCAGTTGATTTCATGTTAGCCCAATCTGGAGGAGTATGCGGAATAGTGAATGATACATCATGTTGTTCAGTTGTTAGAAATCAATCAATAATTGTGAAAAATGCAATGCAGCGCATTCTTTCTCTAGCAAGAATTCAAGTAAGTGATTATGAAGGGATATTGGACACGTCATGGTGGGATACCATAAAAAATTGGTTTGGAGGATTAGGTCCATGGTTAAGAGGGATTGTGACTGGATGTATTGTTTTCATATGTGTTGCAGGACTCTTATTATGTTGTTTGCCTTGTTTACTTGGTTGCTGGAGACGAACATGTCAAGATTCATTGAAAATGACCATGGTAACTCAGATACAAAATATAATGCCTGACACCAGTGACTATGAACCAAACTGTCCTGGGTTACTGATGACTCCCAAAAGTTCTATGGTTTGATAGAAAATGTTTGTCATTGCCATGACGGCCTGAGGTGTTACCTATTTATAGGATGATGCCCAGTCTAACAGTGATGAAAACTATAACCATGAAATTTTGGTGAACCTTGTTTTACAAGGTTCAAGGGAGGATTTGTTAATAATAATGAACATGCTACAGAAATATAATGAGAAACTGTTGAACAGTATAAAGTTCCTATGGTCAGTGAAGTGCAAGTGTTAAAGGCAAAGGACCTATGAGTCACAAACCTGTGAGAACAATGAGGGAGTCATAGAATTAACCTTGAGCTGAGCAGCCTGGTGCAAAGCAGAGACAGGAGGCTGTGTAAGGGGGGTTAGCAGAAGGAATGTTGCTTGCAGACAGTTGTAGATAAGGAATGTATGTGAGAACAAGCTTCAAAGAAAAAGGGTTGCTGACGTGCACACATTGGGTGCAGTGTGAATGTAAGTGTATTTAAACTGAGGAGAAGATAAGTATCTTAAGCAAAGCAAAGCAAGAGCAAAGCTGAGCAAGCATATATCTCTGTATTACTGCTAAGCAAATATATATATCTCTGTATTATTGCTAAAAATATTTTATGTAAACAGACTTTGCTTCCAGAGTGGAGTTCCCACACTGCTTCTGTCCGACGGAGGACAGTTGAAAAAAATAAAAATATTTTGATTATTCTTTTTATAACAGGTGTCAGTTTCTTTGTATACACAAATATAAGGTGTAAATAAACACAACGCAGGCTTACTGCTCAGCAGTCCGGAACTACCGCCAGCCCAACATGGCCACCGGCAATAGTTCCACCCCCAGCGCATGGAATTCCATGCTAGTGGAAATATTTGAAAAATATCGGTAATCGGACGCCGTGTGCTACCCAGTTACCGCAGGGTTAGTGTGGGAGCCCTTACTGCCACCTCAGTGGGTGGCAGTAAGAGCTCTCCCCCATGGCCACGCAGTAAGAGCAACCATACCGCATGGCCATGGTTTTTTCGGCCTTTTTACCCACTGAGGTAAAAAGGGCCTGAGCGCACGGCACAAACAGCCCCTGCTGCTAGCGCAGGGCCCTTTTTACTGCAGCCTAGTAAAAGGCACCTCTAAGTTTATTTTGGAGAATGGAGAGGTTATGACCACCTAGGACATCCCTATTCTGACTAATAAAAAGTTGGATGCTAGGAAACAGGATATAATGGTGAAACAGAACAATGCCAAAACCACACTGTTCATAGATGTGTCAGTTCCAATTAATCTTTGGATCATGTGGAGAGGGAGAAGATTCTTAAATGTCAAGAAACGGCAGAGACCAAGAAAATGTGGCAGAAAAATACAGGAACATTTCCCATTGTATTGGGAGCCACAGGCTTCATTAAAAAGAATTTTCACGCACACTTGGATAGATTGCCTATACACATTGCATTTTATGAACCCCAGAAGGACGCTTCCTTTGGTACACTGCAAGTACTACAGTGAATATTACCAGTAAACTCTGAGGAATTGAAACCAGTGAGTGGAGGAGTAGCCTAGGCTGACAACCAGGGAAGCCAGGTTTAAATCCCATTGGTGCTCCTTGTGATCTTGGACAAGCCACTTAACCCTCCAATGCCTCAGGTACAAAATTAGATACCCACTGAATGTAACTCACCTTGAGCTACTACTGAAAAAGGTGTGAGCTAAATCCAAATAAATACTCTTACCCTGGCTTAGGGTTGAGGTTCATTGCTGTCATAGTACATGCAAAACTAACAGATTTAGAGGCATTGCTCCCAAGAAAGACATTCAGCACAAAGCAGAGCTAGTTGTTTATGATATCAAAATTTAGGACACCAAAACAACCCAGAAACCTTCAAGATTTGCTTGCTCATCATTCTAGCATTTTTAAAAACTGCAGGCCAGAACTTCCTGACTATTGATCCCGTGTTTTGTGAGAGCAGCAGTCAGGACATCAGACATGGTCTGTGAGTTTTCAAATTATTTTCTGTGCTGGCACAAAGCTACTAAAGGCATAGGAGTCAGCTTTTTCAAATCAGTTGCTGCTAAAGTGAACACAAATAATCCTTTCATAGAGGGAAGAGGTTTGCTTAATATTGAAGATACTTGGGTACCTATTGTACCTGCAGAGCTGGTATCTATGCCTGGGGGTGCTCATTCTAGCTAAAGAGGAAAGAAGGTCTGAGGTGGCTGGTAAAGCTCACCTTGTAAATAGTCAGGAAAAGGAAATGGTCTGGAGTTTGTTGGTGGAATGCATCCTGCTATTGAAGAGAGAGAAAAAATTGATTGGATGCTGGGTGGCTGTAGGAATAGAAAGAGGATACTAGGCTAGTGAGGGTCAAAAATAAGAGGGTGCTGAGTTGTAGGGCTGGACAGTCAGAAACATTTTGTGTTGTGTCATTTCCAGGAACGTTCATTTTTTTTATTCATTTTCATCTGGCCATTTTGTTATCACAGGAGCAAACTTATCAAGGGCTTGCTCTTTTGAACGAGTGCAGACATTATTTTCCTGATAGGCACACTATTATCAGGAAACAAAAAAGAAACATGAAATGTGTTTTCTTCTCCTCATTTTTGTTCATCAACGACATGGAATATGTCATTGACATTTCCCATGTCATTCCAAACTGAGTAGATAAGGCTGGAGGAAAAGTGAGTAGAGAAAAAGAGAGGGTGCTGTGCAGGTAAAGGTGGGGTGGAGGGAGGATGCTGTGTGAGCAAGGGGAGGGTCCAATGGAGAGAGGAGGGACTAGCATGAAAGAGAGTGTTGAGCAGAGGAGAGTGGGGCACAGAGAGAGTGCTGGGTAGATAAGGACAAGGTAATGCTGGGCACTGCAGAAAGGAAGCAGAAAAATTGGAATGATGATGTCCTGGCTAGAAATGCAGGGGAGAAAAGCAGTTATGTCTCCCTGACTGACAAACCTGAAAAGTAAGAGCTTGTTTTAAAAATCAGTGCTACGTTTCCCCTTTGGAAATACCAACAACTGGACTACAGGATGTAGCCCACATATCACTTTAATGCTTTTGACTTCTACTTGGCTGAAATTCAAGCACTGGGTCTGAGCTTTAACTGTGACCTCCTGGCTTTTTGGTTGAGACTATGAATTTCAGGGAGACGCCCTGTTGCCAAGTGTGATCTTAACCTGTCTATACTGATCAACATTGACTTTGTTGAGCAGTATGGATTGCATTAAGGATTATGTGTCTTTAGGGAATCACAATGTCAGCAGTGAAATATAATGACTATAAATACTGAGACTCAAAGCGGTTTGTGCCTAATTTTCTTTGGGATTTTGCATTTCTGTTGGCCTACTGCTTGTGGGTGCAAAAGCCAGTGGAGACATTAGTTTTATTTCCCATGGAAGGAGCAGATAATATACTGTGCTTCTAAACCTTTGGCTTTTTTCATTCTTTCCAAACCAACAAAAGTTGTAAAGAATTATACAAATGGGGCTAAGAATGTCTGTCTGGGGGCAAAATAACTCTCCGAAAATTCAACAGAATGGGATGAAACTTCTCATGGGAGAAAATCCCCCCCCCCCCAAAAAAAAAAAAAAAAGATCCAATGCATTTCTATGGGAGAAGAAGTTCCAGATCAATGTTCTCTCTAAGGACTGAGTTGGTGTGAGCAAAAATTTTCTGTTACCTTATTTGTAAACACTTTTTACAGATACATACAAAGACATACACACACCCACATAAACACACACAGGGAAGTTGGAAAGAATTCCATGAGACATATTCTGCATGCTTTCCCTACACGCTAGCCCATAGTTTCTGGCTATTCTGAATTTTACTGAGATTCTAGATGTTTAGTGCAGCTTAAAAGGGAACACTCAGTAGGGGCTCTTTTGAACACAGCAGAGAAGAACCCCAGTACTTCTGTTACTGATGGTATTATACACACTGTACAAAAAGAACAGGAGAGTAGAGGATAGCACACTGACTTTTATACAGGGAGTGTCATACAAACGGCTCTTTATTAAGGCACCAATAGGAGCCGTGTTTCAGTACTGATGCCCGCCTGCCTCAAGGGTCATATACAGTGCTCTAGTCACTCAAAACTATATTTAAAACAAAAAATATCACATAAAAAATACCAAACTTGAAAATGATAACTAAAAGAATTAACAAAATGAAAGGATAAAAATGGACTGCAAACATAAAAGCTCCACATTATAAAACATTTCGGCATCAGATTATAACAAAAAAATGTTTAAATAGTGTATACCTATATACACAATGCACATGAATGAGCCCTATATAAATACTGTAGACATTGTTACAGATAAATCTTAATGAGCCAAAGTGACTCAATCTGTCAAGTGGAGGAGTGGCCTAGTGGTTAGGGTGGTGGACTTTGATCCTTGAGGAACTGAGTTCAGTTCCCACTTCAGGCACAGGCAGCTCCTTGTGACTCTGGGCAAGTCACTTAACCCTCCATTGCCCCATGTAAGCCGCATTGAGCCTGCCATGAGTGGGAAAGCGCAGGGTACAAATGTAACAACAAAAAAAAAAAGTCAAAGAAAATTGTTGCATAGTATGAGCTTATGCCAACATTTTCTAATGCAAAGCAGTGTCAGTCTACTAGTGATAGGAAGGACGAGTTGGAAAAATCATACACTAAACTCACCTCCGAGTCTGCAAAGATACGTGTTGTGCCTCGGGTAAAAGGGCTATATATGAGCCAAATTGAGCACCATCAGCTGTAAATAAACAGATAAATGTGCTTCATTTGGGGGTGCTGGTGAGCTCTTGACGCATATGGACACTTGAATTTTCTTCTCCTGCCCTCAGTGCTAAATAATCATCTGGATTAGCGGATTAATAAAAGGAAATCTTTCCTTTTCTTTACCACTTTGCTCCTTACATTGGATATCCTCAGATATCAAGTTTGAAACCCTCCACATCAGATTCTTCATCCTCTACAATTGTCAGATCCAAAACATTAAAGCAGGATCCCTCGACGTCAGAAAAAATAGCACCCAGGAAGTCCCCTCTGCCTGTATTAGAGTCCGTTTTAGAAGAACTTTGAGCTTTATGAGACATATCCTCCAGGCGCTATGAGACTACATGTGAACGTAAAGATGAAATATCTAATATATCATCTTCACTTACCGCTTTTCAACTGCGTGTAGAGGAGTTGGAACACCGCTCTGATCAAGCGGCCCTGCAAATGACTAGAAAACTCCACAGCAATGCACTGCAGAAAATTAGAACTCAAGCTTGAAGATCTAGCCAATAGATCACGCCACAACAACATCAGAATTTTGAGTATCAAGGAAGGATTAGAGGGTACAAATATGATTGATTTGCTTTCTAAATGGATCCCTGCTATGTTAAATACCAGTTTTGATCCACTCCTGGAATTTGAAAGAGTCCATCACTCCCCTTCTACAATGAAACTAAATCAACAGCACCCGAGACCTGTTATTGCAAAGCTGCTCCGCTTTCAACATGCCCTCAAGATTCTAACTGCTGCTCGTTCTCTTACCTCACTCCGGGGTCCTTTTACTAAGGTGTGCTGAAAAATGGCCTGCGCTAGTGTAGGCGTGTGATTTGGATGCGTGTAGATCTAGCACGCCGAAAATGGACGTGCGTCAAAATAAAAATTGGCATGCATTCATTTTGGGTCTGAGACATTACCGACACCCATTGACTTAGCGGTAAGGTCTCACGCGTTAAACGGGTGGTAATCGACAGCACACGTACATTGTTGATTACTGCCTGATCTACGCTGCACATTGGAAAATAAAGAATATTTTCCGACACGCACATTGGATGTGCGTAAAAAATGTAATTACTGCCCAGGTCACGTGTGATAGCCAGGTGATAGCTCCAAATTGGCACATGTTGGACACGCATAGGTGCCCATGCAGCTTAGTAAAAGGGCCCCTCCGTGTAGAGGGGGAAAATATTTTAATTGTTCCGGATTTCGCTAAATCCACAACCTGACAAAGAAAAGCCTTCTTAGAAATGCGTGCTAAGCTGAAATCTTTAGGTGCTTGCTTTGGCCTCCAATATCCGGCTCGCATGACCATCACTCTTCATAACACCACCAAAACCTTTGACTCTCCTGAACAATTGCAAGCATATCTAGATCAATTATTTATTTATTTATTTTGCTGCATTTGTATTCCACATTTTCCCACCTATTTGCAGGCTCAATGTGGCTTACAATATAATACTACTACAATCACATTGATAGAATAGAAAATCAGTGTATATATAACAGATAAGGTGCATATGAATATTATGGTAATCATATTAACGGAGAAGAATTTCAGAACTATTGCTGTTAAGGTTCATACGAAAATTATGTTGATTAAGAAGTGGGTAAATGGATAACAACATAGCATAATGATATCAGGACAAGGTATAATTGTCAGTAATTAAGATAACAACATAACATAATGATATCAGAACAGGGTATGATTATCAGTAATTAGGGTGTAAATAAAATAGGCAAAATAAAAGAGTTCCAATATACATTGTGTCTGGTGTAGTTTAGGAGTCAGATCGTTATGAGGGATCCATTTTGTACGCTTTTTGAACAAGTAAGTCTTCAGTAGTTTCCGGAAGGTCATCAAGTCGCGTGTTTTTCTTATGGTGGTTGGTAATTCATTCCATCGTTGTGTACAGATGTATGAAAAGCTAGATGTATGTATTGATTTGTATTTAAGTCCTCTGCAATTGGGATGATGAACTTTTGTTGTTTCTCTCTGGTAGATCTACAAGGTCTGACATTTACGATGGGGCATCTCCATAAATAATTTTACAATCTCATTGCATGTCCTGATCTGATGTTTTTCCTTCATAGGTCTCCTTTTCGAGGGAATGTAACTGTTGTACTTTTCTACATTTAGCCACAGATTTATAACTTTATATCTCCTCTCGAGGCTCTCTACTACTCACCTACCTGAGGAATGCTTTTTTGTAATATCTCTTACAGTATTTTTGTATTATTGATCTTTTTTTTCCTCCGCTTCTCTAATTTTTTTTTGTTATGATTCTCTGATCTTTCTGAGGGTGGGGTTGGTTTTTCATCATCCTTGTCACTGGAATCAGTTCCATGGCTTTTGAATCATTTACTTGGTTTCTCTCCATCTCGTTTATAAGGAGCCTTTTACATGTTGGCTTCTGTTGTTTGTTAGTACTATTTCGGTAAGGAGTTTATTCACGCTTATTCATTGCTATTTATGTACCAATATGCAATCTTGTGATTTTTAATTTTATTTTACATGACTGCAATGTCACTTAATTTTCCTTCTATGTCAACTCTTACAATTTTATCATGAAATGTTAATGGTTTAAAACATCCAGTGAAACAAAAAAAAGTATTTTCTTTACTCAGCGCATAGTTAGACTCTGGAATTCATTGTCGGAGAATGTAGTGACAGCAGTTGGCCTTGCTGAGTTTAAAAGGGGTTTGGACAGATTCCTGAAGGAAAAGTCCATTGAACATTATTAATTTAAATTTTTGTTTTGTTTTGGGGTTTTTGCCAGGTTCTTGAGGCCTGGATTGGGCACTGTCAGAGACAGGATGCTGGGCTTGATGGACCCTTGGTCTTTTCCAAGTATGGCGGTGCTTATGTACACCTTAAAAAATTTAGGCCGTCTATCATTTTCCTGCAGGAAACTCATGTCACTGACCTAGCTCATTTCATTGCTCCATATACCTGGATTTCTCAATCTATAGATGCTCCTTCAGTGGGCAGGAAACATGGTGTCAATTATCTTTTCCAAAAATATTCAGGCCACTCTCTTAAATAGTAAGGTCGACACTCAGGGAAGATGGTTAATTACTCATATAGAAATCCCTTCTCAACCATTGTTATTAGTGAATGCTTATGCACCTAACTCTGATTCACCAGATTTTTTCACATCTCTTTTTCATTCTATTTCTTCTTTTGAAGTGATGCCTATTTGTATTTCTGGTGATTTCAATTTCCCTTTGGATGTTTGGCTGGATAAACATTCTTCAGCACCTAGGATTGAATCTAAAATTAATTTGACTTTAAGATCCCTAGCTTCACAATTCAAGCTTATAGACCCCTAGAGAATTGGTCATCCAGATGCCAGAGAATACACTTTTCACTCATTACTATATGATAGTTTTTCCACGTATAGATTATTTTTTACTATCTGCCATCTTATTACCTCAGGTTATGGAAACCTCCATCCATACTAGAGTTATTTCAGACCATTCTCCTATATCCCTCTCTCTTACCTCCATGATCCCAACCCTGCTAAAAGCCCCTGGAGACTCAATACCAAAATTCTCAGTGATGATACAGTCAAATCTCGAATTGAGACTTTCATTACAGAAATATTTCAATTTAACCCACCAGGTTCGACTTCGCCACTAACATTATGGGAAGCCTTTAATACAGCTCTTAGAGGGGAGCTGATTTCAATATCTGCTTACAAAGGAAAGAACAAGATGCTCTTATCCATAATATAGAATCTCAGATCAAGGATTGTGAAAAAAAACAAAACTCCTCTCTCCTGATAGTAATCTATTACACTCTATTTGTAAATTAAAACACTCTTATAATAAGCTGATAACTGATTTGGCATGTCATGAAATTTTTCAAACTAAAACTAGATATTATATTGAGGGTAATAAAAGTAGTAGATTGCTAGCAAATTATCTTAAATGCAAACGTACCAAAGTACAAATTCCATCTATTAAAAACAATGTTAATACTATAGTTACCTATAACTCTGAAATGTTACAATCATTCTCTCTCTTTTATCAAGCACTGTATCAGAATCCCAAGGAAGAAACATAGCCATAGAATATTTTCTCAATCCCCTTCAACAACCAAAATGATCCCTTGAGGATGGTAAACTCTTCTCTAGTCTTATGGATTCTGACAAACTCTCACGTGCTCTTTCGAATCTTCCTTCTGGAAAAGCTTCTGGTCCAGACAGATGTCTGGTGGAACTTTACAAATTATTCAAAAAAATCTCTCTTCCCTATTTTACTCAATTTATTTAATACCATTTACTATTACTACTTATCATTTCTAAAGCGCTACTAGACGTACGCAGCGCTGTACACTTGAACATGAAGAGACAGTCTCTGCTCTACAGATCTTACAATCTAATCATTTTTCAGAAGCTTTGATAACTGTTATACTCAAGGCCAACAAAGATCCTCAAATGGTGCAAAATTATAGACCTATTTCTCTCCTCAATTCAGATTACACATTATATGCTAAAATTTTATCTAACAGATTAAAGAAGATAATAGGTAAAGTTATATCACCTTTACAAGTTGGTTTCATGCCAAACAGACATCACTGATAACACTAAGTTATTTTTTTACATTTCACATCTCACTAAGACTCACCAGAAGCGTAGCTAGGTGGGGCGCAGGGGGAGCGGTCGCTCCCCTAAATCAATTTTTCAAAAAACCGGCGCCCCTTAGCCCAGCTGTGACCTTCGCCGTGGCCCCGCCTGCCTCCAACTCCAAATATAGCCCAACGAAATCTTCTGCTGCCACCACTTCTGTTGAGCAGCGCAGCGGCAGCCAGGAACAAGACCTACGTTGATCAGCCAGCATAACATAAGAAGAAAAAGAAGCGTGGGGCCGCAGCAGCCTTCAGACATGCGCTGTCAGCTCTGCTGGTCTCTGTCCCGTGACATCAATTTCCCGTTCCAGGGGCAGAGGACTGTCAGAGCCGACAGCGCATGTCTGAAGGCTGCTGCGGCTCCGCGCTTCTTTTTCTTCTTCTGTCAGCGCTGCTGTAGAGGCCTGGGCCGGAGGGAGAGAACAGAACGTGGCCACTGGCTGGAAACGGTAGGAGGAGAGAGAGGGAGAGCAGGGGAGAGCCAGGGGACATGGACAAGAGCAGTGGAGAGCCAGAGAACGATAGGGAGAGAAAGAGGGGACATGGAAAGGTGCAGGGGAGAGCCAGGGACATGGAAAAAAGCAGTGGAGAGCCAGAAAGAGATGGGGAGAGAAAGAGGGGCCATGGAAAGGAGCAGGGGAGAGCCAGGGACATGGAAAAAAGCAGGGGAGAGCCAGAAAGAGATAGGGAGAGAAAGAGGGGGCCATGGAAAGGAGCAGGGGGAGAGTCAGGGACATGGAAAAGAGCAGGGGAGAGCCAGAGAGAGAGATGGGGAGAGAAAGAGGGGACATGGGCAGGAGAGAGAGAAGCTACTGGGGAGAAACTGGGGGAGACCCTAGCTGTCAGACTGAGAAATGCTGGCTGGATGAAAGGAGGAAGAAAGAGGAAAATGCTGGAAGGAGGGGGCAGAATGAGGAAAGACGCTGGTAGGGAGGGAAAGAGGAAAGACACTGGAAGGATGGGGTGAGAGAGGACATGCTGAATGGAAAAGGGTCAAGAGAGAGAACTGTCTAGAAGGAAGGGGGGATAGAGGGAGACAATGAATGGATGGATCGGGAGAGGGTAATGGGTGGGTGGAAGGATGGAGAGAGAAAGAGGGATGACACTGGATGGAAGGGTAGGAGAGAAAGAGGGAAGGTGCTGGACATGGATGGAGGGGAGGGCAGTGGAGTGAGGAGGGTTGCTGGACATGGGTGGATGGAGGGGAGGGCAAGGAGATAATTGTTGGACATGGATGGAGGGAAGGGAAGACAGGAAGGAGATGCACATGGATGGAGGGGAGAGAGAAGAAATGCTGGACATGGATGGAGGGGAGGGAAGAGAGAGGAAGGAGATGAGATGAGGGAAAAAGAAGAGAGGAGAAAAACTGCACATGGATGGAGAAAATAGGCAGAAGTTGGATCCACTGAGCAGTCAAGTCTGCGGAGGACCCAACTTTTACTTATGGATATAGAGCAAGAAATGAAGAAGAAAGGAGGAAAGTAAAGAAATAAATGGAAAGGAAGCCCTGGAAATGGAGTTAAGAGGACAGATAGCAGCAGAATCAGAAAAGCACTTATGAAGTGGGTGAAAAATGGGAGAAGAACTTAGGAGACTGGGTAAGGGAGAGTTAGAGGGGGGGATGGGAGTGCTGGAAACGGAATGAGAGGGATATGGTCAAAGCTAGTAGGTAGATGAATACTAAGGACTAAAGAGTGAGAGAAAAGTGGGGGAAAAACATAAAATGAAAGATCAGTGCCAGACAGATGCAGAGAAGGTCAGGAAGAAGACAAGAGAAAAGCAAAGAAATGGAAAAGCCAACCTGGAAAAGAATTTAGGAGAAGACTGACACATGAAAAGTGGAAAAGAGACTGGGACCAGCCCAACTAGAAAAATAGAATGCTCAGACAACAAAGGTAGAAAACAAAACATTATTTTTATTTAATGCTTTTTAAGGACTAAGATGTGCCTAATTTGTACATTTTTTTTTCGTATTGTTGTATTTTGCAGAGTACAGGAGAAAATACATTTCTGTTTCTCTTTTACCAGTATTTGCACTGCTTACAGAGTCTGGCTTTCTTGAAGAGATCTATATTTCAGTTTTTGTGGGCATGTTTTTTGTGGTTCCCTATTTTGTATCACATGAGGGTCTGTCCGTGTTCTGCATATGTGACTGAGGTGACTGATTCTGCTAGCATGTAGTGTTTTGTGTAGGAATGTGTAACAGTCCAGCTTGTTCCATTTTCTAGTAGCAGGTATATTGGTGCTCTAGGGTCCAGGGTATTTTCATAGGTGAGTTAGGGCTCTTGTGTGTTAAGTTTTCTGTATACATTTTGAGTGTCTTTTTGTAGGGTTTTGTGTTATTTCATAAAGTGTCTGACCCTATTGTTCTTGATATGCTGGCTTCATATTCAGCATTTTAGTCTAGTGCGTGTGTGTGTTTTTAAATGGCCTTAACGAATATGTATGAGATGTGCATATGCAAATGAATATGCAAATGTGCCAAGCCACACCCTTTGCCCCCCAAAATGAAACAAACTATGCCCATGTCTGGCGCCTATTTTACAAAGTCTGCTCCCCCAGACGTCAAAACCTAGCTGCGCCTCTGAGACTCACCTCCACCCTCTGATGGTTTTATCCCCAGCTACTGAGAAGGCTTTCGACAAGGTGGAATGGCCCTATTTATTTTCAGTTCTTCAATGGTTTGATGCCCCAGCAGATTATATTAATAAAGTAAAAGTTTTATATACTAATCCTACAGCTAGAATCATTGCAAGCAATTCCCTTTTAGATTATATTACTCTCCAGAAAGGTACCCATCAAGGCTGCCCTTTATCTCCTTATTTGTTCAACTTAGTCTTGGAACCTCTTTTGATTGCAATCAATTCAACAAATGCCAGCACTGAATTCTCATATAAAAACCATCACTATAAAGTTTCTGCATATGTGGATGATAGTCTCCTATATTTTACAAATCCATCTTCCTCATTGCCAGCTTTATTCTCTTTAACAAATTTTCTACATTTTCAGGGTACAAAATCAATCACTCTAAACCTGAAGTATTACCACTTAATGTTCATATATCCCATGATTTAATTCGCCAGTATGAATTAGTTTGGTCTCCCAATAACAAAATTAGATATTTGGTGATAATATATTGAATCTCCTTAAAAAATCTCCTAACAGCCTGGCATCCGTTGCATATTTCCTGGTGGGGCAGGCTTGAGACCATCAAAATAATGGTTACTCCTAAGATAAACTTTATACTTAGCATGATACCGGTTTTATTCCATACTTCCTTTTATAAACAAAGTGACAAGCTTTTGTCTTCTTTTTTATGGAAGTCTAAACAGATTAGAATCTCACTCACAAAACTTAAAGCCACAAAAGAAAACTTTGGTGTCATGTTTCCTGATTTCCTGTTATATCATAAGGCCTTCATTAACAAGGTTGTCACTAGTTTTCTTCTGATTCTGATTATTCTCCTATTCTCGATTATTAGGCATGTAGATAGCTGGGTGGCTGGTGGACGTGAGGATCGCCTGGTGACTTGCCTGCCTGGTGCGAGGGTTGCAGACCTCACGCATCACCTACATAGGATTTTACATAGTGCTGGGGAGGAGCCAGCTGTCTTGGTATATGTGGGTACCAATGACATAGGAAAATGTGGGGGAGAGGTTCTGGAAGCCAAATGTAGGCTCTTAAGTAGAAAGCTCAAATCCAGAACCTCTAGGGTAGCATTTTCTGAAGTGCTACCTGTTCCATGCGCAGGGCCCAAGAGACAGACAGAGCTCCGGAGTCTCAATGCATGGATGAGACGATGGTGCAGGGAGGAAGGTTTTAGATTTGTTAGGAAGAACTGGGCAACATTCTGAGGAAGGGGGAGCCTATTCTGAAAGGATGGGCTCCACCTTAACCAGGGTGGGACCAGGCTGCTGGCATCGGCATTTAAAAAGGAGACAGAGCAGCTTTTAAACTAGAAACTGAGGAAAGGCCATCAGTTGCTCAAAAGCGCACGGTTCGGGATAAGGTATCTTTCAAAGATATCACCAAAACAGGGAAGATAGGGTATCCTGATAGTGAGGTTGCAAAAGAGACTATAGTAGATCAAAAGTGTCCTTAAATAAAAATAAAAATCAGACAAAAGATTGCAAATTAATTCTGTCAAGTACTGAGCATGATGTAAATAGGAACAACAAATATAGTTTGAAATGTCTATATGCACATGCCAGAAGCCTAAGAAATAAGATGGGAGTTATAATATATTGCACTAAATGAAAACTTAGATATAATACGCATCTCTGAGATCTGGTGGAAGGAGGATAACTAGTGGGACACTGTCATACCGGGGTACAAATTATATTGTAGTGATAGGGTGGATCGAATTGGTGGAGGGGTAGCATTGTATGTTAAGGAGGGCCTTGAATCAAATAGATTGAAAATTCTGCAGGAAACAAAACATATCTTGGAATCCCTGTGGATTGAAATTCCATGTGGTTATCAATAGAAATCAAACAAAATAAAACGTGGAAAAGAAAATAAGATGATACCTTTTTTATTGGACATAACTTAATACATTTCTTGATTAGCTTTCGAAGGTTGCCCTTCTTCGTCAGATCGGAAGATGGAACATTCCATGTGTAAAGGGGAAAAGGATAGTGACAGGAGTGTACTACCGTCCGCCTGGCCAGAATGAACAGACGGATGTAGAAATGTTATCGGAAATTAGGGAGGCTAACAAACTGGGCAACACGATAATAATGGGTGATTTCAATTACCCCGATATTGACTGGGAAAATGTAACATCAGGGCATGCTAGGGAGGTAAAATTCATTGACGAAATCAAGGATTGCTTTATGGAGCATCTGATACAGGAGACGACAAGAGAAGGAAAAATTCTAGACCTAGTCCTTAGTGGAGCGCATGATCTGGTGTCAGAGGTAATGGTGATGGGGCCACTTGATAACAGCGATCATAATATGATCAGCTTTGATATTAGCTGTGGAGTAAGTATAATCAGGAAGTCTAATACGTTAGCGTTTAACTTTCAAAAAGGAGACTATGATAAAATGAGAAGGACAATGAAAAGAAACTTAAAGGAGCAGCTGCGATGGTCAAAAATTTACATCAGGTGTGGATGCTGTTTAAAAATATCATCCTGGAAACCCAGGCCAAATATATTCCGTGTATTAAAAAAGGAGGGAGGAACACCAAACGACAGCCGGCATGGTTAAAAAGTGAGGTGAAGGAAGCTATTAGAGCTAAAAGAAAATCCTTCAGAAAATGAAAGAAGAAATCATCTGAAAATAATAAGAAACACCATAAGGATTGTCAAGTCAAAAGCAAAGTGCTGATAAGGAAGGCAAAAAAGGACTTTGAAAAAAAGATTGCATTGGAGGCAAAAACACATAGTAAAACTTTTTTAGGTATATTAAAAGCAAGAAGCCGGCAAAAGAATCGGTTGGACCGCTAGATGACCAAGGGGTAAAAGGGGCAATCAGGGAAGACAAAGCCATAGCGGAGAGATTAAATGAATTCTTTGCTTCGGTCTTCACCGAGGAATATTTGGGAGAGATACCGGTGCCAGAAATGGTATTTGAAGCTGATGGGTCGGATAAACTGACTGAAATCTATATAAACCTAGAAGATATAATGGGGCAATTTGACAAATTGAAGAGTAGCAAATCTCTGAACTGGATGGTATTCATCCCAGAGTTCTGATAGAATTGAAAAATTAACTGGCGGAACTATTGTTAGTAATATGTAATTTATCTTTAAAATCGAGTGTGGTACCAGAAGATTAGAGGGTAGCCCATGTAATGCCTATATTTAAAAAAGGTTCCAGAGGGGATCTGGGAAATTATAGACCCGTGAGCCTGACATCGGTGCCGGGCAAAATGGTAGAGACTATTATAAAGTACAAAGTTAGAGAGCATATTCAAAAGCATGGATTAATGAGACAAAGCCAACATGGATTTAGTGAAGGAAAATCTTGCCTCACCAATCTATTACATTTCTTTGAAGGGGTGAACAAACATGTGGATAAAGGCGAGCCGGTTGATATTGCCGGAGAACGTGGTGAAGGCGGTTAGCTTAGCAGAGTTTAAAACGGGGTTAGACGGTTTCCTAAAGGACAAGTCCATAAACCACTACTAAATGGACTTGGGAAAAATCCACAATTCCAGGAATAACATATATAGAATGTTTGTACATTTGGAAAGCTTGCCAGGTGCCCTTGGCCTGGATTGGCCGCTGTCGTGGACAGGATGCTGGGCTCGATGGACCTTTGGTCTTTTCCCAGTGTGGCATTACTTATGTACTTATATGTACTTATGTGTGTCTGGATTTTCAAAAGGCATTTGACAAAGTACCTCATGAAAGACTCCAGAAGAAATTGGAGAGTCATGGTATAGGAGGTATTGTGGATTAAAAACTGATTAAAGGTTAGAAAACAGAGAGTAGGGTTAAATGGTCAGTATTCTCAATGGAGAAGTGTAGATAGTGGGGTTCCTTTGGGGTCTGTGCTGGGACCGTTGCTTTTTAACATATTTATAAATGATCTAGAGATGGGAGTAACTAGTGAGGTAATTAAATTTGCTGAAGACACAAAGTTATTCAGTCGTTAAATCGCGGGAGGATTGTGAAAAATTACAGGAGGACTTTACGAGATTGGGATATTGGGCATCTAAATGGCAGATGACATTTAATGTGAACAAGTGCAGAGTTCAAAATGACTGCCGAGAAGATAGGACGCGTTTTTTAGAGCTCCTGGTGAACTTACCTTTTTATATAGTAATATTCCTCAGAATGCCCAAGAGAAGGGGGAAAGCCGCTGCCGCAGCCTCCCAGCAACTTGAAACCCCGACTCAAAGAGGACTGATTGATGCGTTTTTCCAGCGAGTTCTGGACAGTAATACATCGGTGAGCGGCTCGCTGTTAACTCCAGTGCATGTTGAAGGTGCATCTGAGTCTTTAGAGCTGGAAATTTCTCTTAGCCCCGATGCACGAACACCACCTCCTCCTCCTGTGCCCCGTGAGTTCGGTGCTCTTTTGGTAACGTCTTCGACTCCAATCCCGGAAGTGGATGAGGAGTCAGGCAGAAGTGGGGCGAACAAAGATCACAGAGCAGGGATTACCACGACGGCCGAGTCAACTATGGAGGATCAAAGTGCTTCCAGTATGGCAGGAATTTTACCGCTGCAACTACAGACGGAGGTAGGAGCTTTTTCATTTGCTCAATTACAGGCTAAACCTCCTGAAGTCACGTTAGACTGCCTTTGGACTTTAATAGTAGATTTGGGTAAGGCGTTAATCCCCCAGGTACAAACAGTAAAACAAGAAGTTGAAAGGGTGGAAGAACAAGTAAAACAAACGAATATTCAAGTGGAAAAACAAGAAAAGGATATAAAACAATTACAAGAAGTACAGCAGACTATGTTAAAGGACTTAATAAACTCCAGAAGGAAAATAGAGATCCTGGAGAACTCTACTAGGAGTAATAATTTACGCTTTGTGAATTTTCCTTATTTGAGAGAGATATCACCTAGAGAGATGCTGAAATTATATTTTCAGGAAATCTTCCAAATAAAAGAAGAAAATATTCCTCTGTTTGCACAAACATTTTATCTCCCTCTCAGGAATCAACAAGCTTTGGAAAAACAACCCCTTAATGTAACGGATTTGTTGGAAACTTCTATTACTGACCAAGCAGCAGCTGCTACTTTGATTGCAACTGTTACTTTTTCCTCTGATAAATTTTGGATATTAAAATTATTTTATAAAAACCGTGATAAGATCTTTAAGGGACTTAAGATCAATGTCTACCCTGATGTATCGAGAGAGACACAAGTACGCAGGAAAAAATTTCTTCAGAAGAAGCAGGAAACGTTACAAATAGGAGCAACTTTCTTTTTAAAATTTCCATGCAAATGTTTGGTTACCTACCGGTCTGAAAAATTTGTGTTCTATGATCCCTCCCAACTGGAAACATTTATAACATCTAGAAGGACAGTTGGAACTATTTCACCAACTACATATAGTGTTTGAAAATATAGAGAATGTCCAAATCACGCCTATCTACCATTTTGTCTTATTTTTATTTCCTTAAGTTCTTCAACTATTACCTTTATTTTGAACTCCTAAAATGTGGACTTATATTGGTTTTGAGGAAGTAGTTTGCTAATAGATTTTGCTTGATATTGTAACCTCATTTACTGATTTTTCTTATCAATTTTGTGTATTTGTGAAATTGAAAAAATAATAAATAATATATATAATAATGTGAACAAGTGCAAAGCGATGCATGTGGGAAAGAGGAACCTGAACTATAGTTATGTAATGCAAGGTTCCAGGTTAGGAGTCACCGATCAAGAAAGGGACCTCGGTGTCGTTGTTGATGACACATTGAAATCCTCTGCTCAGTGTGCTGCGGCGGCTAAGAAAGCAAATAGAATGTTAGGTGTTATTAGGAAGGAATGGAAAACAAAAGTGAGGACGTTACAATGCCTTTGTATCAGTCCATGGTGCGACCGCACCTCAAATGCTGTGTTCAGTTGTGGTCACATCTCAAAAAAGGTATAGTGGAATTAGAAAAGGTAGAGAGAAGGGCAACAAAAATGATAAAGGGGATGGGACGACTTCCCTATTAGGGAAGGCTGAAATGTCTAGGACTCTTCAGCTTGGAGAAGAGACGGCTGAGGGGAGATATGATAGAGGTCTATAAAATAATGCGTGAAGTGGAATGGGTAGACGTGAATCATTTGTTTACTCTTTCCAAAAATACTGGTAGTAGGGGGCATGCGATGAAGCTACAAAGTAGTATATTTAATACGAATTGGAGAAAACTTTTCTTCACTCAACGTAATTAAACTCTGGAATTCGTTGCCAGAGAATGTGGTAAAGGCGGTTAGCTTCACAGGGTTTAAAAAGGATCTGGACAGCTTCCTAAAGGAAAAGCCCACAGACTATTATTAAATTGGACTTCGGGGAAAATATTTCTGGGATAAGCAGCATAAAATGTATTGAGCTTTTTTGGGATCTTGCCAGGTATTTGTGACCTGGATTGGCCACTGTTGGAAACAGGATGCTGGGCTTGATGGGCCTTTGGTCTGTCCCAGTGTGGCAATACTTCTGTAATTATGGATACTACTGGAGCAAACTTTAGCTTATCCTTTTCCTCTTTTCTTACTTATTACCCATTCTCTGACATCTTCGCAGAAAGTGACTCCTATTTTATTGCATACTAAAGCCTGTCTCCAAGCCTTAGATAATATATTCAAATTTCCTTTCTATAGGTCAGCACTTTCCTCAATTTGGGGACATCCCGTTTTTCTAATAAATAATAACCCTTTTCTCTGGAAAAAATGGGTAGAGTGTAATATTTGGTGTTTACAAGTTGTTTGTAATTGTGATTTCCATACTATACTTCCTTTTCAGGACCTGTAATCTAAATATCATCTCCCCTCATCACAGTTTCTTATATGGATTCAACTATCTCATTGTCTAAGGACGTCTACTAAGATAAAATCTTTTACTTGTTCCATTCCTTTTATTTTCCAGCTCTCCGAATCCCTGCTGTACAAGAACAGCAACACACTTCTACAAATTTGGAAAAAAGAATCACATCTTCTCCTCTCTGAAGACTCCCATGACAATCTTTGTCACTAATTATTTTCAAATCCTGTTCTCTGGAACATCAACTATCTACTCTTCATTGCGGACTGATATTTTAATCACAATAGCTCAACAAATCATTCTAGCCAACTGGAAAAATTCCTCCTTAATTAATGAACATTTCTGGCGGCAATCTGTTTTGTTATATCACAAGTATGAACTAGACTCGGCTACTCTTCAAGGTTCAGTTCTTAAGAAAAATGAGATATGGTCTCCAATCACTGTTTATATGGACTCTCTTTGCAATACTGTTTGAAATTTAAGATTGTATTTGGTATTTTGTTCAAAACTCCAGGCACATTTTCCTTGTTCTATTATTAGCTTGGTTTTGTGATTCTTTTATTATTGTTGTTTATTACTTATTATTATTGAAATTAATAAAATCTCATGAAAAATAAAAAAAAAGTGTTCCAACTGGAGAAGATATAAAACTGTCCACTTGAAGATGCAGGAAACATGCCAGTAATGGTGAACTACTGCATAAAAAGGGGAAATTGCCACAGTGCCTATAAATGAAAAAAGGGAAAGGTATTAACTAGGGTCTTCAATTACCTTGCAGGGTGCCAATTAATTGGTAAAAACTGCAAAGAAATCAAGAATATCACTACTGTAAATAACATAAAAACTCATCCTTAGTCAATAATTAAAATATGCTGGCGCCAAAATCGCCACTGCTGTTAGGGGGAAAATGTATAACGTAACCGAGGCATTTGCAATAATAAGATCAAGAGTAATGTGTGAAAATGCATTGAAACTAGTGAATAAGACTCCAAAACAACTTCTGGGCTTTTGCAAGGACTGATTAAAAGTATATTACCAGTAAAAACACAAAATATAAGACCCAAACCTGGAAACGTAACTAAAAAATAAATGTATAAAAAGTGAGAACCATAAATGAATATAAAATTGAATAGTACAACATAAATCTAAATAAACAGCTAAAAATGTAATTCTAAAGGATGATCATAGGAGCCAAACATCACAGCTTATTACTAAACCAGATAGTACTTAAAACTGCAACCTGTTTGAATATCGCCGCCAAAAAAACTTGAAAAAAAGGAAAAGGACTCACCCACAGATAATTGCCAAAGATACTTCATACCTAAACCTTATTTAAATGTATTGACATGCAGATTCATGACTGATGCAGCGAATGACATTCATTTACAAAAAATGGCTATAAGCCATCTGAAATGGACAGCTATGTTAAAACCCAGTTAGAAGATATAAATGGTTATGACAACACTGCAGAAGCTAACAAACATGCTATAATATTTAAAAAATATATATAAATATTTTTAAAATAAATTAAAAAATAAACAATATCCAAACTACTGAATATTCAAAAAGGCTGAATCAGATAATGGCAGTGATGTGATGAATGATATTAATTATTGTGACAGAGAATTGAAGTTGCTATTGATAAAAGGGGTCTATGGATGTGTGCAGTTGAGTGATGTCAAATACAGGAAAAGCGAAGATACTTACCTGTAGCAGGTATTCTCCAAGGGCAGCAGGCTGGTTGTTCTCACATGTGGGTAGACATCCACGTCAGCCCAGGAATCAGCATTTTGCCAGCAAAATAAACAAAGCTTTGCTAGAATCTTCTAGCACGTGAGCTGCGTGCACTGCGCATGCACGGACAACTTCCCGCCCGTAGTGTGAACGTGCTACTTCAGTTTAATCAAAAAGCATAGAAGCAAACAAACAACAACAACTCCAAAGGGGAGGTGGGCGGGTTTGTGATAACAATCAGCCTGCTGTCCTTGGAGAATACCTGCTACAGGTAAGTATCTTCACATTCTCCGAGGAGAAGCAGGCTGCTTGTTCTCACATGTGGGGTATCCCTAGCACCAAGGCTCACTCAAAATAATGAACATTGGTCAATTGGGCCTCGCAACGGCGAGGACATAACATAGATTGACCTGAAACCATAAACAACTAACTGAGAGTGCAGCCTAGAGCAGAACAAAAATGGGTCTGGGGGGGTGGAGTTGGATTCTAAACCCCGAACAGATTCTTCGTGGAATCTTTTCTGGAAGCAAGCAAGACTCAGGAGACACCTTCTGAAAGACCCAAGGAGGCGAATTCTAAGCTCTCAACATCCAGGCCATGAGAGCCAGAAACTGGAGGCTGGGATGCAGAAGCGACCCCTCATTCTGGGTGATGAGGGTTGGAAAACACTCCAATCTCCACGGTTTCTCGGAGGACAACTCCAGAAGAAGAGGGAACCGAATCTGACGCGGCCAGAAGGGCGCAATCAGAATCATGGTTCCGCAGTCTTGCTTGAGTTTCAGCAAAGTCTTCCCTACTAGAGGTATGGGAGGATATGCATACAGAAGGCCTATTCCCCAATGGAGGAGAAAGGCATCTGAAGCTAGTCTGTCATAGGCCTGAAGCCTGGAACAGAACTGAGGGACCTCATGATTGATCTGAGTGGCAAAGAGATCCACCGAGGGGGTTCCCCATGCTCGAAAGATCTTGCGGATTACTCCCATGTTCAGTGACCACTCGTGATGTTGCATTATCCTGCTCAGTCTGTCAGCCAGACTGTTGTGTACGCCTGCCAGATAAGTGGCTTGCAGAAACATGCCGTGATGGCACGCCCAAAGCCACATCTGGATGGCTACCTGACACAGAGGGTGAGATCCGGTGCCCCCCTGCTTGTTGGTGTAATACATGGCAACCTGATTGTCTGTCTGAATCAATATGATTTGGTTGGACAACCAGTCTCTGAAAGCCTTTAGAGAGTTCCAGATTGCTCGCAATTCCAGGAAATTGATCTGAAGAACTTTTTTCCTGAAAGGACCAAGCTCCTTGAGTGTGAAGCCCATCCACTTGAGCTCCCCACCCTAGGAGGGATACATCTGTCGTCAGCACGTTTTGTGACTGAGGAATTTGGAATGGACATCCCAAGGTCAAACTGGTCCGAATCGTCCACCAATGCAGAGAATTCTGGAAGTTGGTGGACAATTGGATCACATCCTCTAGATCTCCCACGGCTTGATACCACTGGCAGGCCAGGGTCCATTGAGCTGGTCTCATGTGTAGGCGTGCCATGGGAGTTACATGAACTGAGCAGGCCATGTGCCCCAGGAGTCTCATCATCTGCCGAGCTGTGATCTGTTGAGACGCTCGTACTAAGGACACTAGGGACAGGAGGTTGTCCGCACTTTCCTCGGGAAAATAAGCACAAGCTATCGTTGTGTTCAACAGAGCTCCAATGAATTCCAATTTCTGAACTGAGGTGAGATGGGACTTGGAATAATTTATCACGAACCCCAGAAGTTCTACCACCTGAATAGTCATTCACATGGACAGCTGAGTGCCTGCCTTCGAGGTGCTCTTCACCAGCCAATCGTCGAGATAAGGGAACACATGCACTCCCAGTCTGTGTAGCAATGCTGCAACTACCACCAGGCACTTTGTGAACACCCTGGGCGCAGATGCCAGACCAAAGGGCAGTACACAGTACTGAAAGTACTGAGTTCCCAGCCGAAATCACAGTTACTTCCTGTGAGCTGTAAGTATCGAGACATGTGTATAAGCATCCTTTAAGTCCAGAGAGCATAGCCAATCGTTCTCTTGAATCATGGGAAGAAGGGTGCCCAGGGAAACCATCCTGAACTTTTCTCGAACTAGAAATTTGTTCAGGCCCCTTAGGTCTAGGATGGGACGCGCATCCCTCCTTTATTCTTTTGCACAAGGAAGTACCTGGAATAGAATCCCAGTCCTTCTTCCCCTGGTGGAACAGGCTTGACCACACTGGCCTTTAGAAGGGCGGAGAGTTCCTCTGCAAGTACCTGCTTGTGCTGGGAACTGTAAGAATGAGCTCCCGATGGGCAAGTTGGAGGTTTAGATTCCAGATTGAGGGTGTATCCTAACTAGATTATTTGAAGAACCCACCGGTCGGAAGCTATGAGAGGCCACCTTTGGTGAAAAAACATCAACCTCCCCCCTACTGGCAAGTCTTCCGGTACGGACATTTTTAATGAGGCTATGCTGAACTGGAGCCAGTCAAAAGCCCATCCCTTGCTTTTGCTTGGGAGCAGAATGGGCCTTAGTTGCACACTGTTGACGAGAATGAGCGCTGGGGCTGAGCCTGGACAGGCTGCCGAGAAGCAGGAGTGTAGTTACGCCTAGAATAGGTATAGGAGCACTAATCCTCCCACCAAAAAACCTCCTAGATAAGGAGGCAGTAGCAGAAGGCACCCAGTGGGAGAGAGAATCCATAGCATCATTATGCTCCTTGATTTGATCAACTAGATCCTCTACTTTTTCACCAAAAAGATTGTCCCCCCGGCAAGGAACATCCGCCATCCGCTGCTGGACAGAGTGATCCAAGTCAGAGACACACAGCCATGAGAGTCTGCGCATCACTATACTTTGAGCAGCGATCCTGGATGTCACGTCAAAAGTGTCAAAAGTGTCAAAAGTACCCCTGGCCAGGAAATTGCGACACGCCTTCTGCTGCCTGACCACCTGGCGAAAAGGCTTGGCCAACTCCGTATGGAGTGCATCAACCAAGCTAGACAGTTGACGTATCGAGTCCCGCAAGTGTACGCTCGTGAAGAGCTGGTATGACTGGATCTTGGCAGTGAGCATAGCAGCCTGATACGTCTTCCTCCCAAAAGAATCAAGAGTTCTAGCTTTTCTGCCTGGGGGCGCCAAAGCATAGTCTCTAGTACTCCTGGCTTTCTTGAGGGCGGAGTCCACCACCATGGAATTGTGGGGTAACAGACATCAACCCAGGTTCACCGTGGATTCGATACTGGGATTCAGCTTTTTTCGGGACCATGGGGCCAGACAGAGGGACTAACCAGTTTCGCATAAGGACTTCCTTCAGTACCTTATGCAGAGGAACTGTCACAGCCTTTTTAGGTGGAGAAGAATAATCCAAGACCTCGAGCATCTCAGTCCTGGGCTCATCCTCAACCTCCACAGGGAAGGGAATAGCCGTAGCCATTTCCCGGACAAAAGAGGAAAAAGACAGACTCTCCAGTGGAAATAGTCTCCTTTCTAGCAGAGGGGAAGGATCATAGGGAATCCCAAAGGACTCAGAAGAGAAGTGGAGGAGTGGAGGAGTGGCCTAGTGGTTAGGGTGGTGGACTTTGGTCCTGGGGAACTGAGGAACTGAGGAACTCTGGGCAAGTCACTTAACCCTCCATTGCCCCATGTAAGCCGCATTGAGCCTGCCATGAGTGGGAAAGCGCGGGGTACAAATGTAACAAAAAAAAAAGTACCTGGGATCCTCATCTGACTCCCACGAGCGCTCCTGCTCAGTGTCGGATAAAACCTGAGTTAAGGTGCTTCGACACTGGACCTGCCTCGACGCTGAGCAACGATGTCCTCTATGTTGATGTCGAGAGGTCGATGCCCGGTCCGACTGCGGCGAAGCTCCTTCCACCGATGTCGAAGGGGAGTTGACCTGGGTGGCAGCCGACGTCGTTGCTGCAGGAGGCATCGCAGTCGGGGACCTCATCACAGGCAAAGGGCCAGACACCGCTGCAGCAGCAGGTACAGAAGGTGCAAGCACCCCTGACACCGTAGCTGACTGTCGTAGCAGTCCCTCCAGAAGTTCTGGAAACAAGGCCCGGATGTGCTCATCGAGAGCCACCATCGGAGAAGGCTGCAGGGTCGGTGGGACAGGCAGTGTCAGAATCCGTGGAGGCTCGGGAGCAGGTACTGGGCTGCTAGGAAACCGACGCATTGGCACCTCCTGTATCGAGGAGGAGTGATCCTCTCGGCACCGACGCTTCTCGGGTGCCGACTCTCGAAGCCCTAGAGCTTTCGGTGTAGTGTGTGAAAGGAGAACGATGACGGTGCTTCCCCTTTGCTCGACGCCCGCCATCAAGACTCCTTGGTACCGATGAGGACGTGGAATCCTCACGTCTCCTCGGGGCCGAGTCCGACGGTCGGTCCCAGGGGGGCCTGCATAACTAGAGGCCTCGAGGCAGGTGGACACCCACTCTACGCCTCACTGCTCCCAGCATGAGTTGGTCTCTCAGCAGCCATTACCTTTTTTCCCATTGTCGATGCTCCTGTCGATGTCGACGCCTCCGACCTTGGTACTGATGTTGATGTCGAAGGACCGGACTGAGCCCCCAAAAGTTTTTCTCGTTGGGCTTCGGAGATGTTTGAGTCTGTTTCTTCATACGAAGACACAGGCTACAAGCGGCTGGGCTATGGTCGGTCCCAAGGCACTGGATACACCAGACGTGGGTATCGGTACCTGAGATAGTCCGTTTGCACCGTGTACAACGCTTGAAGCCGCTGGGAAAACGGCTCCGGCGAAATCAAATGACGCGATTGTGCCTTGAAAAAAAAAACAAAGGGGCACAAAAGAAAGGGAAGAACCCAGCCGTGCGGCCTGAAAATCGGCCACGTCGAAAAAGAAAGAAACCTAGAAAAAAGACGTGGAGAAGTGTTTTTTTTTAAATAAAATGAGGGAAAAAGAAAAGAAAAGTTAGCAAACTCGTCAGACTCTTTCTCCTAGGCCAAAAAATGAAGAGCAGTGTAGAAATGCTGTCTCTCCGCTATGGACAAGAAAAAACTGAAGTAGCACGTTCACGCTACGGGCGTGAAGTCGTCAGCTCGTGCGCAGTGCGTGCGGCTTGCGCGCTAGAAGTCTCTAGCAAAACTTTGTTTATTTTGCTGGCAAAATGCTGATTCCTGGGCCGACGTGGACATCAACCCACATGTAAGAACAAGCAGCCTGCTTGTCCTCGGAGAATATTATATTAAAAAAAAGGCTCAAAAACATAGCAATTCTAATACTATAGTGTAAAACTTTGAATGTCCCCATATAAGGCTAGATAATATCGCGCCTGAAAAATCCGCGTGGAAAAGAATTACACCATCATATTCTCTAAAGTATGCCCTATATGCTTAAAGTTGCATGTTTTACTTAGTGTAAATCCTAATGCCTAAATTAGGCGCAGAGCGGGTGTATTTTATAATAATGCTCATAGATTTTAGAAATGTCCATGCCCCCTTTTCAACTATGCAACTTAGAATTTAGGCCCACCACGTTATAAAATATACTTAGGGGTCCTTTTACTAAGGTGCACTGAAAAATGGCCAGCGCTGGTGTAGACGCGTGTATTGGACGTGCGCACCTGCAAAAAAGGCCTCTTTTTTTTTTTTTACCGAAAATGGATGTGTGGCAAAATAAAAATTGGCACAAATCCATTTTGGGTCTGAGACCTTACCGCTACCCATTCCACAGAAGTCTTGGAAAGCCACCGCTTGAAGTCTCTGCAGCCATTTTGAAGTGACAACAGCAGCAAGCAAGTCAGTGGCAGCGGACAGGAAAGAGTTTTTTTCCTGCCCCAAAGAGGCCACTAGACCACCAGGGCAGGCATGTTGAGGTACATTCAGGGAGGGCACCCTGACTCAGGGCAGGAGGGGAGGGGAGGTGGATGGATGGCATCATGTGGGTGAGTGGGGCAGTGGTGTACCAAGGGCGAGGCAATGGGGGTAGTCTGCCCAGAGGTTCACACAGCAGGAGGGGTGCAGTGAGCAGCTGCGTGGCCGTCGGCTCCACTGGTTCCCTGCTCCCTCTGACCCAGCGCAGCCAACAGCTGAGTGGTTGCTCCTAGCATGTAGGAAGAATGCACCCGGGGGGGGGGGGGGGGACACTGCACTCGGGGGGAGGGTGCGCAGTGGTGATCCGCCCCGGGTGGCAGCCAACCAAGCAGCACTACTGGGGTGGGGGCTGTGAAAAAGGTGGATGGAGTTGGTGCAGGGAGGAAGAAGGGCTGGAAAAAAAGATTGGTGAGGGGGGATGCACATGGGGGGGAAGGGAAAAGGGGGAAATACAAGAAAAGTGGAAGGCAAATCTAGTCACATAGACTGTATATAGGAGATCCAGCCAATGTGAAGGCTGTGAGGGTGGAACACAGGAATGCAGCTCTATGTAACTATTGTTTTGTGATGTTTTATTAAGTTATTCTATCATTTTGTTTAGTCATTGATTGTATCTGTAAGCTGCTTTGCAGAATTTGCTGTTGGTAAATGTGCTTCTACCTTGAGTGGGTGGTATGTTGGAGTTCAGGGAAGTCTAGTGTTATCTGCATTGTGTAGCCTGCATTGACATTTGGGGGGGGGGGGGGATCAGTTTAAATTTTGTACTGTTGTATTTTGAGTTCTGTGAGGAAATGGACCCTATTACTGTATGTATTATGCAGGCCAGTGTGATATGTACCTGGGTAGAGCTTTGAGATCAATTTGGGGAAGGATATGTGGACAGTCCATCTTAGGGCCAGGGCAATCTTAACCATGAGTCCACAATTGTGGAATAGTCTCCCCTCTGATATTAGACTGAAGCTTAATTATTTAGGTTGGAATACTCAAAGCTAGTTGTCTAGGTAGCAGCACCTACTACTTACTGGGCCCAGTCAGTGATTTTTGGTAACATTATTTAAATAGTGCTGCTGAAAATCAGGTCTGACCACCTCAGCACTATCCAACTAATGCAGAGCTGGAAGTGATCCAGGTACCACTGATACTCAGTGCCAATATGGATAGTTATCAGGGTACTGGCACTGAACATCTGCAATAGCTAGATAACTTCTAGCGGCTGTCTTATAGTATTATAATTATTTTGCAGTCTGCATTGGCTTCCATTTGGAGATCAGGTAAAGTTTAAACTTTGTACCCTTTTATTTTGAGTTCTGTGAGGCCTGGCGCTGACTGTCCATGTACTGTATATATACATTTAAATGCTGCAGTGAGTTTAAATATCATGTCGGGGGAGGGGTTAATTTTCAGAAAGAAATTAAGAACTTGTTTTTCTCTTAATCATCAAGGGTGTTTGTGGGTGGATGAGCTTGTAGGGTGGAGATAGGATACCAGCAGTTGGATTGAACTAGCTTGCAATGTAGTTTCAATGGTGGCATGTTGAATGCTGATAAGTATGAGTAGGGAGAGCATTGTTTATTGGTGTCATTCCAAAAGTAGGTGTTTTCATTCTGAGTGGTGTTTTATCTGATGCTGTATTCATTTTGGTTTGTTGTACACTACTTTGAACCGTATATGAAAGCAGAAAAGAATAATTTTAAAGCCTCTAGCATTTGAACTTGTTGAATGTGTGAAAATAAGGTCCAATAAACAAGCTGTAGTTTGTCTAAATAAGAATTGTCATTATTGGGACCATCATTCCATGGTTTGGACTTAGTTCATTTCCAGGGTTTGGGCTCAAATGAGGTGGAGGTCGCCTGCAGTCTGTGGAGCACCATCCATTACCCCTTCTCTTCAACCACCCTTCTGCCAGGAACCAGGGATGGGATTTGAACTGGTATTTCCAACTGGGTCCAGAAGGGTTGATTTGGTCCTTGGTTGCCCCTTTGCATGTAGGGACTTGTTGTTAATCTGTACGTGAGCCCTTGAGCCTAGGCCAAGGCCTAGGAAGGATCTTGGCCAAGGCCTAGGGTAGACTAAACAGGTGCTACACACAACCCCAGCCACCAAGTCCCGCACACACACAGGACAAACAACTAGCACCACCAAGAAAAGGGAGATAGAGCATTCAGGCGGGCCTCACGGCCGATTGGGAACCCATTTGTACAGAGTCCAAGCGTGCAGGCCTCACGGCCAAACAGGAACCAAGTCATACACTGGGAAGGGAGAAAGAACAATGAGGGGTCCCCCAAGGGACTGGAGCACTAGCAACGCACAAAGCGCTAGCTAGAGACACAAGGGAAAGAACGGCAGACAGAAGCTGCTATAGGAATACACAACGCTGTGCTACACAGCAGACACAGATAAGGGAAGTCGCTCAAAGGAATACTTTAGGCTATACCATACAGCACTCAAAGGTAAGAGGAAGCCACCTATAGGAATACACAAGGCTGTGCCACACAGCGCACAAGGGTAAAGGGAACCAACACACAAGAATGCACAAGGCTGAACCCACAACACATAGGGGTAAATGGAAGCTGCTTATAGGAAAACACAAGGCTGTGCCATACAGCGCTCAATGATATAGGGAATCCACACACAGGAATACACAAGGCTGGCCCCACAACACACAAGGGTAAAGGGAAGCAAACAGAGAAAATCGCCTTAACATACACAGATCAGATAAGGAGCAAAGCTCACTAAATCAGGAGACAGACTCAGCAAACAAAAGGGGAAAAACTGTCTAAATGGGTATGGCTGCTTCTGAGACACAAAAGGGGAAAAACTGTCTAAAGGTTAAGGCTGCTTCTGAGACACCAAACTGCAGGAAGCAGGGCTTACACGGCAGACAAAAGTAAGGCAAACAAAGGAAAACTTAAACAAACAAACAAACAGGAGCAATTACAAGGACAGGAAGGCTGCCGACAGAGGCAGGACTACAGAAGGCAAAAACTAAGCTCAGCACCTAAAGGGTTACACTGAGGAAAGGGAAACTTAATCAAACAAACAAGAATGATACAAGGAACAAGCATATCACAGACAGTACAATCACAAGACAAGTAGGGAACAGACACAGGTGTAGTGTAGTGAGCCAATCAAGCTCATGCTGGGAATACCCAGCACACACACACAGAATCAACCAGCTACAAGGAGAGAAGCAAAACTCCAATGTATACACAAAGTGCCCTAGCACAAACAGAGTGAGGGTAAGCAGGATTCAGATGACAGCAATCAAACGCCAAAGCAAAGGTTGTAGGGAAAGGTAAGGTTAAGTAGATCTTAGCTTCTGAAGTCTGCAGCTACAGATGTCAGCTCAATTCCTGACAGGCCAATGAGAAGCAAGTTCCAGCCATTCCCCTGCCTGTTTAGCAGAGCGGGTTCCAGCCATTCCCCTGCCTGTTTAGCAGAATCATAACACTTGTAGTTCTGATTTCTCATTTCTTTTCCCTAAAAAAAAAAAAAAAAAAAAGCAAAATTTCAAGCCCATGCATATACTGGAGTAAGCCCAAAATTGGATCACATCTGTCAAGCAGCTATGGAGCCAGTTAGCAACCCTAAACTTTTTACCAGCAACCTGTTATTTCAGTTAGTACCCTGATATCCGAACCCACTGGGGACATGATGTTGTTATGAGCCTTGTTTAAGCAGTAGCATTAGTCCTTACCTTTAATCTCCAATCCCTGACCCTAAGTGGAGTGGAGGAGTAGCCTAGTGGTTAGTGCAGTGGACTTTGATCCTGGGGAACTGAGTTCAATTCCCACTGCAGCTCCTTGTGACTCTGGGCAAGTCACTTAACCCTCCATTGCCCCTGGTACAAAATAAGTACCTGAATATATGTAAATCACTTTGAATGTAGCTGCAAAAACCTCAGAAAAGCAGTATATCAAGTCCATTTCCCTTTCCCTTCTGTATTCTTATTTCACCTTTTTCTGCCTCTCCCTCTGACTTCCTGTTCTGAAACACATACATCACCACCTCTTTTTGTTTAACTGCCTCCTGAGGCAGGCGGTGGAGAAAAAAATGGTGGCGGAATTCAAAAAGGTGTGGGATGAACACAGGATCTCTAATTAGAAAATGAATGGTATAAAAAAAATAAAACTTAAAAGGATTGCTTATGTTAGTGGTCTAAGGAAGAGAATACAATTATCTGACTGAAATAATTCTTATATATTATTTTCTCTGTATTTCCGGCAAGTTGTTTTATCGCTTGTAAAAATTTAAATAGTTATAAATAAAAAGAAAAAAAAAGGATTGCATATGTGTTTGCATGTAGAGGTGCTTAGATGACAACTCTGGCTGTAAAATCTAAGTCCGGTGCTAGGCTGGCTTATACGGTCTATGACCTGCATATAGCAATCCAGTTTAGGATGGGCCTTGACAGAGACTCCAGTAATTTGGAACACGAAGACAATGCCAGGCAGACTTTTATGGTCTGTGCCCCACAAATGACACAGATTTGGATAGGCTGGAGTCAGCTTTGACGGCAACTCCAGTAGTTGGAAAATAAGGACAGAGCCAGGCAGACTTCTACAGTCTATGTTCCAAGAAAAGACCGTGATCAAGTATATAATTTCACATTCATTGCTGATTTAATCTTGAATTGATAATGAATGTGACTGTTGGGCAGACTGGATACAGTGGCGTACCAAGGGGGGGGCAATGGGGGCAGTCCGCCCCAGATACACGCCGCTGGGGGGGGTGCCGCGCTGGTCAGCTTCCTTCGTTTCCATGCTCCCTCTGCCCTGGAACAGGAAGTAACCTGTTCCGGGGCAGAGGGAGCATGGAAACGAAGGAAGCTGACCGGCGCGCGGCACCCCCCCAGCGGCGTGCACCCAGGGGGGGGGGGGTCGCTGCACCCGGGGGGGCGGGGCGCATCGGCGATCCACACCGGGTGTCAGCCCCCCTAGGAACGCCACTGACTGGATGGACTATTCAGGTCTTTATCTGCCGTCACTTACTATGTTACTATGTAACTTATCTATTCAGTGATGGCAAGCTGAATATTTTTATAGAAACAAAAAGCTTTTATTTAAAAAAAATTTTTTTTAATCATTTCAATCTTACAATCAAGCAACGCTTGTACAGAAAAGTTAGTTATTGTTGTTAATTACATAAAGTAAAAAAAATTATAAAGAAATTACATTTAACAGATAACTGTCCTCAAGTCCACTATCCTGCTTATTTTCGAACGAGAAGGCCAAGCAAAAAGCGACACAAAAGGCACATGGCCGGTCCCGTGAAAGAAGGTCGGCTAAATCCAATAATCGAAACTGGGACGGAAGGGCGGTGTCAACGCGAGGACGGCCATATTTGGCTGGCCCCACAGGGGGCGTGTTAGAGGCGGTGTTATGAGATGGGCGCCTCCAACGTATAACGGCTAGCGAAATGGTTTCGCATGGGCAGGAACATGGCCGTCCTTAGTTAGACCTGAAATAAAAGCAACCAGAGTAAGGGGGAAATCGTCTTTAGACCCATTAGCGATTTTGGGGAGTTGGAGAGTGGCGAGATCGTTGTTGGGAGAGAAAGCTGAATTGTTGGTTGCAGAGAAAGCTGAGAGTTTGTTGAGTACCTGTTACCTTTGTCTGTGTGCTGTGGTCGGAACGTTTTCAGCCTCACCTGCCTCATTTGTGTTTTACCTTTTCACCTTTCCCTACCTACCCCTTCTAGCCCCCAAACCCAGACACCACTACTGCTTCCTCTATCTCCCCCATCCCTCTCCATTCACTGTCCCCAAGTTCATAGTTCATTCCCTTACCTGGTTTGTAGTCTCTGTTTGTCTCTTTGTCCTGTGTACTGCTGCACCGTGTTTGTGAAGACTGCTTGGAGAGTGATTGGCTAGAGGGTGTGGCAGGAGTGTTTGCTGTGTGTGACTGCATTGTTTGTCGGTGGTCGGAGAGTGAGTGTCAGCTTCTGTTTGTTCCTGCTGTGTTTCACCATTTTGGTAGGGAGAGGTGAGCACTGGTGTCACTGCATTGCACTTGTAGTGTGGGGAAATAGAGGCACTAAATGCACAAGTGGCTTACATGTTGGAGGAAGAGGGGAGGCACCGCAGGAGGTACGCATGCCCCAGAGTTTTCAGGCCCCGTAGCAGTTTCCTAGACCTCACTGACCTGCAGTGTCTCACTAGGTAACACTTTGATAGGGCTGCCATTCAGCACCTTTGTGACCAGCTCCAACCCCTCCTGCAGGCCGGGACCCATAGGAACAACCCCATCCCTGTGCACCTAAAGATCACTGCTTCTCTCTCTTTTCTGGCCACTGGGAGTTTCCAGTCTGTCCTAGTTGTTGTGATAAACACAGTGACCGCCCTACCCTGAGGAGACCGCCAGAAGGCGCTCTCCACCTGAAAACCTGGGATATGCCCATTCTGGTCACTAGAGGGAGCCAAAGGGGATATACCAGTGTAGTGACCTGAAGGGACAGCTAGGGGGTGCTCGTGGGCGGACCTGTCCTTCCCTGAAGAGGCCACCAGGGGGAACTCTCACAGTAGAAGCTGGAAAGTTGGAGAGAGTTCTGGGTCTAGCCCTTTCTGGAAGTAGGGGGGGAGAGGCCTATAGAGGTGGGGGTGGATTATTGGCCACCCTATATAAAGCACCCTCTAAGCCAAGGAGAGATGAGAGCCTGGAAAGCCTGCTGGAGAAGGAGTACTGGGAAGATGGAAGAGAGAGAGAAGGAGACTCTAAAAGTCTAAGAAAGTACTTACCAGACTGGGTTGTTGATGGACTTGTGAACCAGGCCATGTAGTGTTATAGACAATTGCTAATGAGAATGAACTAACAGCTGTGGGGTGGAGGATAGGACTGTAAGGTCAATGAGAGTGAAGAGTGTCCTATCCAGGGGTGGAGGCTGTTAGACACTGAGACCCAAGTTCCCCACAGTAGATGGGCTTAGTGAGAGAACTTGTGCTAGATGACTAACGGCTGGAAAGAAGTGAGTTCCACAAGACTGCAGTATAGTCTAATAAATTGAATTTGCATTTTGATGACTGTCTCATTTGCATATATGTGAAGGCTGGAGAATCCTAGTTGAAGTTCCAGGAGTGCGAAGGGTCACGGCCCGTGGAACAGAGGGGTGACCAGGGCACACTGGACTGGACAGGGGAGGATTTCCAGCCGAAGGAAGGCATGCCTGAGCAGTCACCCTGAGTAGGGTAGGCGCCCCAGATATAGAGGGGGTGCTTGCAAGTGACAGGGAGAAGACCAGCCAGAATCCTGCTCAGGAGCCTAGGGCCAGTGCGGTCAGGTAGAGAGCAGGAAGGACATATGTCTTTACAGACTGTCCTGAAGCTACGTGCACAGGAGCCTCAAGAGCCTGAGGAGGGGAAGATAAAGGAAACCCCTTTTGTTTTGAACTGTTTGCTTCTGTGCTGTTCTTCCTGAACAATTGCAATACATAGTTTGGCTTGGGAGCCAAGGGAACTCTGAGGAGACTGGCAAGTGAGACCCCAGCCAGCAGAGGGCTGCATTTCTGAATCACCCAGCGGCTGGGAGCTTTACACTGTGAACGTGGGTCTCACCCAGCCTTCCATTTCTAACTGCCTTACCCAGTTCCTTGATGCCTTCCTTACCTACACCTCTGAGTACATCACCTTCCACACCACCCCCCAGGCCCTGTAGAACAATATGGCTGACTTCTACACCATAGCTCGCTTCCCCTCAGTCATAGGCACCATTGACTGCATACATGTCGCACTCAGACCCCCCCCCCCCCCCCCCCCCGGGCACGAGAGGCCACCTATAGGAACAGGAAAGCATTCCACTCCATGAATATGTAAGTTATGTGTGACGCTCAGGGGGAGATTCTAGACGTGTGTGCCCCATACCCAGGTTCCACCCATGACGCCTATATATTGCAGCACTCAGGAATCTTCCGCAGGTTTGAGCGAGGGGAGATCAACGGCGGATGGCTCCTAGGTAAGTGCAGCATGGATCTGCCCAAACTATACATCCTCCAACAGGCAGCCCTCAGCACTGTCTCCCTGCAGCTCACTCCACAACCCACTATTCCCCCCCCCCCCCACCTCCACAAGGTACCCACTCCAAACAATACACAATCATCTTTCTCATCCTGCTTCTCTCCAAAGGTGACAGAGGCTACCCACAGCGGAGGTGGCTCATGACCCCCATAGTGCACCTACAAAGGTCAAAGGAGAACTATAACAGTAGACATTGGACCACCCGTGGCATCATCGAGTGCACCTTCGGACTACTTAAGAACAGGTTCTGATGTCTGGACCGTTCTGGAGGGGAGCTCCTGTATAGCCCCCAAAAGGTGGCAAAGATATTCCTGGCCTGCTGCATGCTACATAATTTGGCAATGCGCAGAGGGCAGGCCCTCCCAGAAGAGCCACAGCCACCAGAGCAGCAGGCCCCAGAGGAACAGGATGAGGAGCCCCCTCCACCTCCTGCCCACAGAGCAGAGTGCACACCAGCTGGGGGGGTCAGAGCCAGGCAAAGACTGATTGAGACAAGTTTTCTGTGAGAGTAAGTTGACATTTATTTATATCACACAGTATTTACACACCAACACCATCACCACCCCCCTCCCACCACCATCACCCACTCTGTGCATATTCCCCTCCCTCCAACCCTCACCCCCCAGCATGTCCCATCACTTTCCCTGCCCCCTCCCCTGGCCCTGTCCCCGTCCCACCATGTTCCTTTGCAGCTGGTGCTGCAGGGGAACTCTTTTGAGAGTCCTATGATGAGCTCCCACTCTCCTCCTCTGTGTCCATAAGGCAGCCTGCTGCCTCGGCTGCCCTGTGGAAGTCCAGCCACCTTGCACTCTGTGGCTTGCCCTGCAACCTGGGCACAGGACCCAGAATGGGAGCTGGTGTGGTGGCTGCTGGACCAGTGACTGGGGATGCTGAGGATCTCAAGCTCCACTTCTTAGCAAGTGGTTGCTGTGCAGTGGTGGAAGTCAACGCTGCAGGGCTGTATTGGTGCTCTTAGGTCATGGCGTAGGCCCTTGATGCTGTGCTCCAGCCGTTGGAGCTGCTGTATCACATCACATTGGGCCTGTACCGCTTCCCGTTGCACCTGAAGCACTTCCCGTTGGGCTTGGAGCGCTTCCCGTTGCAGCTCCAATTTCTGGCGCCGGTAATCTTCCATCTGCACATTCTGGCCCAGCAATTGTGTGGCGAGGCGCAGTAGCTGCCTTGTCTGGCTGATGGCCTCTGCTGAGGAGGTGCCCCCCTTCTGCATCTTCTTTTTCTGTGCCACCATCGGCAAAGGCTGCGGGTGGTGGAGGGAGAGCCTCTGGTGCAGGTGGTGGACAGCCTTTGTTGTGGGTGGTGGAGGGAGAGCCTCTGCTGCTGCTGCTGCTGCTGCTGCTGGGTCCTGTGGTTCCACCCCATGGTCCTGTGTGGTGTCTTGTGCAGGCCCACTGGTTTGCTGCTCTCTGTGTGCTGGGGCTGGTGGCCACTAGTGCCAGCTTCTTCCTCCGACTGGCTGTCATCACCTGCATAGCAAAAGGGGAGGAAGTGTGTTGGTCAAAATAACCCGCTTTTGTTTTTCAGCATTCATATACATAGCCCCACAGGCAAAGACCCAGCAAAGAGATGGTGAGGAACGGGATTGGCAGACAAGCCACAAATGTCATTGTACTTGGTACAGAGCTGGAGACAAGGAGCGCAGTGTACTACAGAGACTGATGTGCAAGAGAGCCACACAGGCAGGTGGGTAGACATAGAACTGTGGAAGGAGTGCAGGGGACACAGTGGCTACAGCACAGAGGTGTGGGAAGGAGATATGCACAGTTTGGTGATGGGGAAGGCCCCCCAAAGCTGTGAAACAGTGCTAACCTTCACACAGTTTAATTATTTTATTTAGATTGTATATTTTATATTATAAATATATTATTTACATATATTATATACATTGCTGGAAACTCTCCCCCTCCACTCTCCCCCTTCCCCCTACGCCCCTGCTACTCCCTGTGTCATGGTCTGTAATGAATAGTGATTTGCATTGCATGTGGTGTTCTCCCCCCCCTTTCCCTACTGAGGACCACCACACTGTCCCCCACTTGTGTAAAACAGAGTGTAGTCCAGCACAACAGATACCCCAGCTACCTACTGGTGAACCTGCCTGAGCCCTCAGGCTGTGCTGATGTGTCAAGGGACCCAATGCCATGGATCCCCTCCTGGGGCAAGAGACCATGAATGATGCGCTCAATGGGGGTCAAGCTAGCGGTGTCATCTGCTGGGGGGTTGGCACCAGCCTTCCTCCTGACATCTTGCCTCAGCCGGCGCCACTTTCATTTGCAGTCTCCCACATCCATGCCACAGTGGAAGACTGCATTGAGCCTGTCTCTTACTGCTTCCCATTCTCGCTGCTTTGTTGTAGCACCTAGCCTCTGGCCCATGGGAGCAAACAGATGCATGTGCCTCCTCTGTATTTCTTGAACCAGCAGTTCAATTTCAGGGTCGGTGAAATTACCCTTGCGGGTGGGTGCTTGCTTTGGTGCCATTGTACCAATGCAATGCAAAGAATCAAAAATACAGAGAAGGGCGCTTAAATATGCTCTCAGGGACAGCCATGTGAGAATGAGATGGGCGTATCTGAGATGGGCGGCCTAATTTCGATTATTGACAAAATCCCTGGCCGGCCCCAGCTACTTCGCCGAGATGGCCAGCCTAATTTCAATTATAGGTTGGGAACTATGGGTGGCCCCAGCTGCTGTGTGTTTTGGGGTGTCCTCATTTGGATTAAGGGTGATAATGATAAACATCCGCAGCTGCTCTTCCCATTTGGAAGCTTGCATTTGCTTTATTGGCGCCTCTTTAAAACAGCTTACTCTGTGCTTGCACTTCAGAGGTATTTCTTTACATTATGGGGTGGTATTTGAAAGCGTTTTAGCTCCAGTTATAGTAAAACTTGTTTTTTCCCACTATGCTTGTGTACACTTGTTTGTTTGTGGTGTATTTTTTTTTTTTTTGGGGGGGGGGACTTTTTTGCCAATTCTTGAAAGATAACTGGTGTGTGGGTTTTGTTTCCGACTGGGTGTTAGCTGGTAGCTTAGCATATACTCTGCATTTTCTTCATGTGACCAACTCTGCATTCTCTACCCTCCAGGAGTTCCTTGCTGTGTGTGATGTGCTCCCTCACTGCCCCCCATTCTCTCTCTCCTTTGTTGAAGCAGGCAGCCTCTGGTCCCTTGGAGCCAACAGATTCTTGCACCACAAGTTCAAGGTAAGCTCATACCTCTCAGCCACCTCTTCCCTTTCTGCTATGTAGGTGCTAAACAAACACTTATTGCATCTTGCAGGATAGTTGGTCAAGAGGATTGCAAGAGACAGCAGTGGACTGTAATACACTTGACTCTGAGAGCCATGATTGTTTCTACCCAATTCATTGTACAGATGTCTTGTTCTCTATTGGACACACTCAGTTGTGGCTGCCTGTGGGGTGGGTGAGAGAAAGAGGCCCTGAGAATGAATGTGTGCATCCCTCATGGTCAAGGGTTCCCCATTCTCTGTATGTTATCTGCATTCAAATCTTACCTCTATTTTCACCAGGTTTACGGGTATCCACAGCTGTTAGTTTTCTCCCGCTTTGCACCTCATGTGTCTCCCCGCTAGGTTCCATGTGGTGAACCCCAGTCCCCTGTTATGAAGTGCCCACCCATTCTCAGGGTTGTTGGGGGTGGGGAGGGGGGGAAGCATATATGCCCTGAATGTGTTTTCCACATTATTCAACACAGTCCTACAATCCTCCATAGTTCTGGAATAACATTTCTATATTCTATCCTGCAAACTATTTTCAAGGTGACCACAGGTGTGTGCCTCCTACTGCCTTCAGCCCTTAAGTCATGGCAAGGGAGAGGGGTTCTGGTTATAGTTCCTATTCAAAATTACCTGCAGGTGGCTACAGCCCAGTGCCTATATAATTCCCCTAGCCTGTGCCCTTCTGTACCTGATGTATTATATTGCAATTGTGATGAAGTAAACATCAATCTAATGCTTTTACCCTTGGTTTCCCTTTTCTCCTGAACACTATATACCATTGTTGATACATTCAATGTGAAAAGATGACCCAGCTGTTTGTAGCTCCTTCCTGGCCCTCACCAATGAGGTTTGGTTGTGGGTAAGGGTGTCTGGCGATCAGAGAGCAAACATCGTCTATGCGATACCTATGGTTATCTCCAAGTTTCTACTTGGCAGATCACTAGTGCTAGATAACATACCTATTATTTACACAACTCTGTGATGTGGGGCTGTATGGTAAGGGGGGAGAGGCTGGATGGGCATTTGTGTTCCTCAACAGAAATGCCCACCCAGCCTCCTCCCCCTTACCATACAGCCATGCAGTTTGGAAGGAACAAGTGGCCTTCTGTATGGCCACACTTATCACACATATATACCAAAGTTTCTCTGTCACAGGTCACCTGTCATGCAACCCAGATTGCTGCCTCCTCTCAAATCAAACCCAGCATTTGATAATATGTAATAGAGACACACACCCTGTTATATCGAAAAATATAAAATGTGTATTTAACAAATAAATAGATTTACAATTTTAAAGGGAGGCATTATTCTCCCCCCTGAATGGCTCTCTGCAGCAGGCTAATGAGCAGCCTCTGCACCCTGAAGTGCTGCTTGTTAGCCTGACGCAGCAACTAGTTTTGGCTATTCACCAGTTGCTGCAGGAGGCGCAGTGCTGGGGATGGGGGTGGGGCGGAGAGGGCGGGCGGTGTTGGGCCCTCATCATCCCCCTCAAGGGGAGGCATGTCTGCCCATGGATCGGCCTCGCCCACCTCCTCCTCGGCCTCCTCCTGCCACCGCTGCCGCCCTATGTAACAGGATTGTCTGAGATCAGCGCATCCAACATGGCTTGCATAGTGCAGGAGCTGGCTGGCCTGAGGCGGGGGATGGGGAAAGGTGTAGTGAGCCCTGGGCTATACCCATGGGGTGTGAGATGCATGAGATGACATGACAGGGAACCCTGGATGCTGGTCTGACACAGAGTACACAGGCAGACCACACTCATTGCTCAGCAGCATGTTTGCATTATGATTTGTGATATGGTTGGCTGACCATTTTGTGTTTTTGTTTTTTTGGTGGGGGGGAAGCACATAACTTTAATATGAGGCAATGACATCCACTAAGAGTAGGACCTCAGGCAGGAATACCATGAAACAGGATCCATCCCAGAAAGGGGGATGCATGTCATCTCGTTCATCTCAGAGGAGGTTAGTTGGAAGTTGCAGCCACACTCACGGGAGGATAGCTGCAACCTCAGGCCTTTATCTGGGACAGAGGTATTATGACTTACTAGTTGCCTATTAGCCACATGGAAACTGATATTGTATAGGACATTTGCATTATTAAATAAATACATTTACAAATGAGTACAGGTGCCCTGTTTATAATACTTAACGTCGAGCCCTGAGGCACCATCTCACTTCCCTGATGATGTCAGGGCTGTGCCTCCTCATGCGGTGGAACCTCCACCGGAGGTACTCAAGGTCCCTCCGAATGCCAAATCTTCTGCAAGATATAAGTTTGTACACAGGAGTCGGGGAATGGCCCTTCTTGCCTTCAGCACACAAATTCATTTGTAAATCAAATAGGAGAGACTCACAACACTGATTGGGGGGGGGGGGCATTACATTGGTACAGATGATGTCATTGAGGTGGACGTGAGGACAGAGAGTACCATTTGTGTGCAGTATTGTAGGGATGTGGGAATATTTTTGCTTTCTAGCAGTGGCGTAGCCACAGGTGGGCCTGGGTGGGCCAGGGCCCATCCACTTAGGGCTCAGGCCCACCTAGGGTTTCCATATGTCCGTATTTACCCGGACACGTCCTCTTTTTGAGGGCATGTCCGGGCAACCGGGTGGGTTTTGCCAATCTGCCCGTTTGTCTGGATTTCTGGACAAACGGGCAGATTGCTAGCTTCCCCTCCCCTTACTTACTACTGTCCTGGTGGTCTAGTGACCTCTTCTGCCTTCGGGGCAGGAAAGAGCCCCTTCTTTCCTGCCCAGAGCGCTGCCCTGCATGCATCCTTCCTGTTCGTGATCTCAGCGCCGATTCAAAATGGCCGCCGAGAGTTGAAGTGACCTTGCAAGACTTCAACTCTCAGCGGCCATTTTGAATCGGCGCCGAGATCACGAACAGGAAGGATGCATGCACGGCAGCACTCCTGACAGGAAAGAGGAGGCTCTTTCCTGCCCCAAAGAGGTCACTAGACCACCAGAGCAGTAGTAAGGTAAGGGGAGGGGGAGTGACGGAGTGTGTGACGGGGGAGGGGAAAATGTGACCAGGGCGGAGTGAGGGCATGAAAGGGGTGGGGCATGAACGGGGCGGGGCATGTGTCCTCCTTTTGGGGGATAAAATATGGTAACCCTAGGTCCACCCAACAGTAGCACATGTTTAGTGGTAGCTGGTGGAGATCCCAAGCTCTACCTGCTGAAGACTTCCCCCTGATGGTAATGAAAAGCTACTCTCCATGATACTGGCACCTGCACATGTTCAGTTTTCAGCTCATGCCTGCTGCAGACTGCCAAGGTGGAAAGAAGCATTTTCTTGCCAGCTGAGGTATCTTTTGGTGGTGGTGGGGGGGGGGGGGGGGGGGGGGGGGAGAACATTTGGTGCCCACCCACTTCTTGCCTAGGCCCACCCAAAATCTGTTGTCTGGCTACACCCCTGCTTTCTAGTACATAGATTCTATTACTAAATGTGCATGTGCACATATCACTGACTACCCTTGAATGCAGACTACAGTTTGTGCTTACACTGCTGAGGGAGTTCTTATATGTGTAGCTACAGGAGGGGGCCCTGATAGCTCAGGACGGGGGGGGCAAACACTTACCTCACCAACCTGTCCCTTATCTCACCCCAGGCTTCGATGGAGAGAGTCCTGGGGGCAGGTGGTGGTGTTGGGGAAAAAGAATACGTCTGTGCTTCAAGCACAGGCGCACAAGGCACAAACTTTCTGTCTCACTGAAATTGGGCTCCCTGCGGAGTGCCATGTTTCTCAGTGAATAACTGTTGGAAAGCGTGCATCGCCTTATATGGGCGTCCATGTGTGATGGCGTCCGTACATGCACAGCTCCATATATGGATCACCATCCCATATATGGATAGGTCAGTACGTGCACATCTTGGCATCTATATTGGCTCCACACATGGATGGCCGTGACGCAGGGACGTTCATGGACTGTCGTCACGTGTGCAGGGCCTACGTGCAGAGTTTTCCTTATATGGATCATTATCAAGTGTGCAAACTTCATATATACACAATAAAATATGTATGTTCCTTATATTTCCCATAGCTGCATGTTCCGCAAGTACAGTACATGTAGTTGCGGACATCCAGGTACGGGGAAAATATAAGGAACATTGAGAAGTATAAAGTACAGTAACGTGTTTCTCACATAACTGCCATATTTCTCCTATACTTTGGCCGCCCCTGATTTGGCCGTTGTCAACCGCGATAATGGAATGTCTATGGGCAGCCACATTATTTTCCGATTATACCTATGTACTTTTGGCCGGCTTCGTGAGGGCACCCAAATTCAGATTTAGCCGACATTTCAATTATGTCTCTCCACGTGAGATCCAAGATTGCAAAAGTGGATTATTGTATTCTAACATATTTAAAGAAGATATCACCCGAGTGGTTCTGAAGAGCCTTATTTCATTCCTAGAGCTATATTAACAAAAACATCCAATAATTGACATTAATATTACTTATCCCCTCAGATCTCCTGGTTACAAGAAACTCAGTGAGTTGTGAGGGCTCAAAAAAACACATATTTAGTTAACTGATACCGGACTACACATTTGCATGGATAACGTAAGAAAAGGTAGCACCAGTTTGAAGTACCCGTGGTTTAAGTAGAAAAAATTGACGTCTTCTTTTTTGTGTCTTTCTTGATACATCTGGGAATATACATATTTTGAGTCCCATGAAATCTTTGTCTTTATTTTTGAAAAACATTCTCAACAACCATATCTTGTCCAGCATTAATGCGACAGTGGCCAACAGAGTAGAAGAGATTATTTTTTCAGAGACCAATGACTCCAAAATTGCTGATATATCTAAAGGTAAATCATCTTGTGCAGGAACCTCTTGGCCTCCTAATGGTTTACTTGGCAAGTAATATATTTGAGAGAAGCGAGGTATGGAATCCTCAGAGACCCCCAAAATGTCTTTTATATATCTCCTTAACATTTCCCTAGGTGATATAGAGGGGCATAATCGAATAGGGCCGGCCATCTATATGGCCGTCCCCATAAAGCGGCGTCCCCACTGTATTATCGAAACAAGATGGCCGTCCATCTTTCATTTCAATAATACGGTCGGAGCCGGCCAAATCTCAACATTTGGGCCGGCTTTAGAGATGGCCGGCATTGGTTTTCAGCGATAATGGAAACTAATGGCGGCGATCTCAAACCCAGCCAAATCCAAGGCATTTGGTCGTGGGAGGAGCCAGCATTTATAGTGTACTGGTCCCCCTCACATGCCAGGACACCAACTGGGCACCAACTCCACCTTAGGGAAATTCAAAAATCTTAGATTATTACTTCACAAGTTACTTTCCATTGATTCAATTTTCCTACGCCTATTCATAGAATCTTTTATCATAGTTGCTTGTATTTCTTGTACTTTTTCAACAGTTTTCTCCCGTATTTCAACTTTCTCAGATAACTTTTTAACATCAGTCTCAACAAGTGTTAAATTCTCCTTTAACGTTTGAGTTTGAGATTCCAAAGCCTGGATTTGAGGACACAAAACTTTTCCCAGATTAGCTATCAAGGCCCACAGATTATCCAGGGTTACCTCAGATGGTTTTTCTACTAAAAAGAAAAAGCAGATGGAGTCTGTACCTTCTGGATTAATGAAGGAGCGCTCAACTCACTGCCTGTAGCCAGGAAATCTCCCGCAGCAATAGATGACCCTTTCACAGCTCCACGAGGGTTCAAACCATTTGAGCCCCCAAGATCCTCCGAAAGTTGTTCTTGCGCCTCTCGTCCCTTCTCAGCTACACACTCTGGTTAGAGAGAAGTTGACGCCACCAACAGGAAGCTGGCACTCTGGGGCTGTGGGGGAGGTGCTCTATGGTCGGGGCTTAGCGTGACCTCTAGCCCTGGCGTCGCTCCATGGTCTCCACTCACTCTGGACGTTACAAGCGTGCCGCCTCCTGACCTATTCAGCGCTTCAGAAATCTGCACAAAAAGGTCCATCGGTCCAGCCGTAGGGGTAGAAGGCCGACCAGAGGCTGAGGTCGACTTTCCCCTATGCTTCGGCATTGCAGAATTGGAAAGAGGGAGGCAGCGACTTCACCCACTCCAGGTTCAAGCAGCCATCTTGGATCAGATGCAAGCTTTTATTTTTATAACCATCCCTTTCATCCTAAAAATAGCTGATTCCTTCAGGCATGGGAAATTCCATTGTGATTACATAATTCAATGAAACTGGGAAAGTTAACAACCACATGAAACACCTGATTGTGAAATCATGAGAACAAGCAAAACTCAGAAGGAAGATAGAATGGAAATAGTTTTTGTTTTTCATTCTACTAATCAGAGAAATAAAAACAGATGTAGGAAAGATCATTTTTGACCAAAATTAATATATTTTGACTAGCTTTCAAAGTTCTTATTAGAGACTTTGTACTTACTGGATAAAGGACTATATAACTCTCAAAAGCTAGTCACAAATGTCTTTAATAAAAAGTCTCACCTGCAACTTTATTTGTTTAAGTTTTATTTCTATATGTCTAACAATGGATTTGAATACAAATAATACTTATATATTAAATATTTATTTTATTTATTTGTTACATTTGTATCCCACATTTTCCCACCTATTTGCAGACTCAGTGTGGCTTACATAGTACCGGAGGGGCGTTCCCAGACTCCGGTGTGAACAAATACAAAGTGATGTTGTGGTTAGATAAAGTTCATGTGGAACAGTCAACGGAAGAGTTGTGTTATGTCCATTTCTTACTTTACTTTTGTTGTGTTGCAGAGAGTAGGCATTTAAGTTGGATCGGTGGGGTATGCCTTTTTAAACAGGTTAGTCTTCAGTGATTTCCGGAAGTTTAGGTGGTTGTACGTTGTTTTCAAGGCTTTTGGTAATGCGTTCCACAGTTGTGTGCTTATTTAGGAAAAAGTGGATGTGTAAGTTGATTTGTATTTGAGTCCATTGCATCTTGGGTAGTGCAGATTTAAATATGTTCGTGTTGATTTGGATGTGTTTCTGGTTGGTAGGTCAGTGAGGTCTGTCACGTATCCCGGGGCTTCACTGTAGATAATTTTGAAGGCAATGCGTTCTTTGATTGGGAGCCAGTGTAGTTTTTCACGGAGGGGTTTTGCGCTTTCAAATTGCGTTTTTCCAAATATAAGCCTGGCTGCCATGTTTTGGGCAGTCTGAAGTTTCTTTAAGATTTGTTCTTTACATCTCACATAAATTCCATTGCAGTAGTCTACATGGCTTAGTACCATTGATTGTATCAGGTTGCAAAATGTTTCCCTCGGGAAGAATGGTTTCACGCGTTTAAGTTTCCACATTGAGTGGAACATTTTCTTTGTTGTAGATTTCACTTGGCTCTCCAATGTTAAGTTACGGTCTATTGTAACACCAAGAATTTTCAGGCTGTCTGAGATAGGGAGAGTGTAATCAGGGGTGTTGATGCTTGTGGGATTGTCCACGCTGTATTGGAAAGAGAGGATGAGACAGTGTGTTTTTTCTTTATTGAGTTTCAATTGAAATGCATTTGCCCATCAGTGCATGAGGTTCAAGCTGAGCTTGATTTCGTTGGTGATTTCTGTCAGTTTGTGTTTATAAGGAATATATATTGTGACATCATCTGCATAGATGAAAGGGTTGAGGCCTTGAAGGTTAACACACACCCGGATCCAAGATGGCGCCTAGTATGGACGTGCGTGAAGCAGCTCCGGCCCCGCTATAGCTGTCTGTTGAATGGAAGTTTTCTCTGATCCATAATGGGGAAGAGAAAAGGGAAGCCCAGTGTGCCTACCTCCACAGGTCGGGTAAACCTTTCTCCTATGCGGCAGATGACTTTGGAGGAATCGGGAGTGCGAGCTAACACTTCGAGTGGTCCACATGGGACATCGGACCAAAGTGCTGAGGGAGTGACGCTGAGTCCCCCTTCGATGACAATGCCTCCGAGACCCGGGGGAGAGACAATGGCTATGTTGGAACAGCAGGCCGAGGATCATGGAAGTGGGGCCTCAACAGCTGTGTGTGGAGACCCCGTAGCCATGTCCTCGCCAGTGAGAACAGCGAACCAGGCAGGATTGGCGATACAAACTTCCCTGCCTGTGGGAAAGCTGAGCGAATCCTCCGTGAAGATTGGAGAGATTGTAAAACCTCCTGTTGTCACAAAGGAACTGATATGGTAAGCCTTGCAACAAATTGCTGGTTCGATACGAGGAGAGGTGGTGGAACTATCCCAAGCTCAAAATTTACTATCTGGTAAGGTGGAAGAGCAGAATACTAAGATGGAAACCTTAGAAAATGAGGTAAAATCTGTTAAATCTTCTGTAGTTGCAATTATAAAAGATAATAGCTTCCAGAAACGGAAAATTGACTATTTGGAGAATCAGATAAGGAGAAATAATGTACATTTCTTGAACTTTCCCAAATCTTCTCTTATTCCTGTAAAAGAAATGCTGAAAAAATAGTTTGTGGAAATATTGGGCCTTCCCCCTGATTTGTATTTTCCATATTTCAAGATTTATGTTTATTGCATAAATGTAAATGTGAAAATCTATAAATAAAAATTAAAAAAAAAAAAGGAAGGGTTGAGGTCTTGGTTGGATAAGGACTTGGCTAGTGGGGTCATCATTAGGTTGAAGAGGATCCAGTGGTGTAGCTAGGGTAGTTGACACCCGGGGCCGGTCATTTTTTAACACCCCCCCCCCCCCCAAATCCAGTACTAGGCATACCGAGAATATAAAACACTCAGGACCTATAGAGCAATTCTACCATACCATAAGCAGTAATTTGTACGAGTCACACAAGGAAAAGGAAAGCATCTTAAACACTACAGTGAGCACTAGAACATCAATTCACCTATTGTAAAACGAAAACAGACAGATTAATACAGATCGTCGATCCTTCACAGTCAATGCCAACCGAAAGCCACGTCTTTTTCACAAACACAGATACACCCTAATCCACTATAGAATAAGTAATCACAAACTTTCTATTTAGACAAAAATTAAACTGAACCCCCGATGCCAGACTCTGCATACAATGCAACACCACAGAAACAGAAAATGTCCCCTAGTACTGTGCAAAATATAAAGACAGCAGATGTAAATTTGAAAAAACTAACAAATACCAATCACCACTTTACAAATTAACAAATAGAAATAAAACAAATACAGAAAATAAAATAATACCATTTTACTGGACTAATACATTTAGCTTCCAGAGGCCAAAATCTCCTTCCTCAGGTCAGTACAGTATAGTGCTGTTACAGTATCTTATCCTGATCTGAGGAAGGGGGTTTTGTTCTCTGAAAGTTAAGTCAAAATGTATTAAAATTAGTCCAATAAAAAGATTACCTTATTTACATGTTCTATTTATAAACAACACAGCTACAATACTATATCCTAAAGCAAAATAATAAAAATATATATTTACAGTTTGTTGTCTCTGGTTTCTGCTTTTCTCATCTTCTTTTCACTGTCTTCCTTCCATCCAGGATCTGTCTTTGCTCTCTCTCTGCCATCCAGTGTCTGCCCTCTCTAATGTTCCTTCCATCCACTGTCTGCCCTCTCTCTCCCTTCCATCCACATCTGCCCTCTTTCTCTCTCCCCCTTCCACCCACCATCTGCCCTTTCTCTCTGCCCCTTCAATCCGTCTGCCCTCCCTCACCCATCCATCCATGGTCTGCCCTCCCTCACATTCCCCCCTTCCATCCAGGGTCTGTCCCCTCTCTCTCTGCCTCCTCTTTTCAGCCCCCTTATTCCACCTGTCCCTAGTTCCAGCCCCTGCCCCTTTTCAGCCCCCAGTTCCAGTACTAGCCCCCTTATCCCAACTACCCTCCTTTTCAGCCCCCAGTTCCAGCCCCCTTCATCCACCACATGCCTTGCATCCCCCCTTTTCAGCCCCGGACCCATTCTCCCACCTGCCCCAGGCATGGACCCATTTTCCCTCCTGCCCCCTTGTCAGACCCCAGTTCCAGCTTCAGACTCTTCTCCCCTCTGAGCTCCCCCTCTCCCATCTGAGCCCCCTCTGGGCTCCCCCTCTCCCATCTGAGCACTCCCACCCCTCCCTAATCCCCTTCTCCCTTCTGGGCTCCCCCACCCCTCCCCAATCCCCTTCTCCCCTCTGGGCTCCCCTTCTCCCCTCTGGGCTCCCCTTCTCCCCTCTGAGCACCCCCACCCCTCCCCAATCCCCTTCTCCCCTCTCAGCTCCCCCTCTCCCATCTGAGCCCCCTCTGAGCACCCCCACTCCTCCCCAATCCCCTTCTCCCCCTCTCCCATCTGAGCACCCCATCCCTCTACCATCTGAGCACCCTCACCCCTCCCCAATCCCCTTCTCCCCTCTGGGCTCCCCCACCCCACCCCTCCCCAATCCCCTTCTCCCCTCTGAGCCCCTCCCCCCCTGACCCGGTCCCGTCGTCTCCCCTCCGTCCAGGCTGACAGGGCCCTCTTCTCCTGCCACCACCCTGCCTGTTTTTAAAAAAAATCCATGCAGCGATGCAGGCAGCGCTTCGCGTCTGCCCTGTGTGTGCTGTAAAAGCTGAAAATCGCCTCGCTGGCGTCAGGCCTTCCCTTGCGATGTCCCGCCCTCAAGGAAATAGGAAGTTACCTCAGAAGAGGGCGGGACATCGCGAGGGAAGGCCCGACGCCAGCGAGGCGATTTTCAGCATTTACAGCACACACAGGGCAGACGCGAAGCGCTGCCTGCCTGCGTCGCTGCGATGGATTTTTTTTTAAACAGGAAAAGTGGTGGCAGGAGACGACAGAGCATCCCCCACCCGCTGACACCCGGGGCGGACCGCCCCCACCACCCCGCCCTTGCTACGCCACTTAGAGGATCAGTGATAGTGGTCATCCTTGAGGTCCTCCGCAGTCTGCTTTCCGTGGTGATGATATGTTTGAGTTTGATTTCACTTGATATGTTCTTGTAGTTAGGAAACCCTTATGTGAGTGAGATTCTTGTTCGTAAGGGTGCTATTTCATCAAGTATGTTTTTACACCTTTTATCCCATTCTATGGAGTCCGTTTGTGCTGTCCATTCGTTATTGTATATGTGTTGCTAGAATGTGTTCGTGTCTACTTGACCTCTTGTGCTCTAGGTTGTATGCTCTTGTGTATGGTATGAACCCTTCATCCTCCAGTTTAGGAATAAGTTTACATACACCACTTCCATAAATATGGGGGCAGAACACTGAATATCGCCACTTAACTGTGTAAGTGCCAACTCTGTCCCTGGCCCACCCACAAAATAGCCACTTTGAGTTTAGCAGTCTGTGGTGATATTCAGCACTAGTTAACTGGTTAGTGTTTCTGAATATCAATGGATAGCCCCACACGAGCAATTTAACTGGCCAGGAAATCAACCCTTAAATGAATATTTTAAGAATATGATGTCCAATGATGTGTTTTTACAGGATCTTTCTTAGAATGAGAGGGAGTGATGATTATTTGTTTAATAATCAAAATCATGGGTAGGGCATAAACCCACCATTTCCTCTCTGCTGCACCCCATAAGCATGTCTTTTTTCACTGGACCCCCCCCCCCCCCCCCTCAGCTGTGTACCTTCCATACAGAACCAGTACTGCAGTGGTTAAGCTAGGCCTCTTGTGATCTGCTCTGGAGTGCGCCCTCTGACACATTCCATCTCTTCCAACTCAACTTCCTGTTGCTGCAAAGCGGGACAAGTCAGAGGGCATGCTCCAGAGCAGATCTCAGGAGGCCTAGCTGTACCACTGCGGTGCTGGTGTTGTATAGAAGCAAAGATTTGAATGTACATGGTGACAGTGAGAGGAGGGGGGGAATTGAGATGCTGAATAGATCTTGTGCTGCTGACAGAGGTGAAGAGGGCAGTATAACCTTTAATTTTCATAGCACTTACCTGTAGATAAGTCGACCTTGGGTTTTTATAAAGCATTTTCCTTCCTAAATTTCTCGACATAGTTGAGTATATAGGGTATCTACTAATGCACCTGCCCATTGCTCACAGATATATCCATAAGCTCTCCTTTCTCTCCCACACCTCTAGTTCCCCCTCACACTCTATTGTCCAATCCCAGCTGACAGCTGGAGAGTGAAGTTGGTGGCATGGAAGGCCATGTGCTTCTCTAACCTGCTTTTCCAGTTGCCAGGATCTCTACCAGTCTGCAAAAGAAATTTGCAGAGCACCAGGCACTGCACAGGCAAGACACAATGGCAACAGGAAAAGCAGGTTAGAGCACTAGTAGGCCCATTGAGCCACCAACTGCACTTTCCTGCTGTTAGAGGGAACTGGACTGCCTTGGGGGGGGGGGGGGGGGGAGGAGGGGAGAGAACAGGCACCAGAAATGGTGTGTGTATGAAGCGCCAGAGACTCACAATACCAGGCTCTACTCTCAGTACCTCTCAGCAACATTAGCAGAGGCTCTTAAACATGCAGGAGAAACTTTCTGAGCTAATGTGTAGTGACAGAGGACTGTCTTCTTCCTAGATACAGCATGGACCCTACAGTATGGGAATTAACAGACAGCATATAGGATACAGATAGCCAGGTTCTGTTTTGTGCAGCCCAAACACACAGCACCTCCTCCTCCTCCTTCTCACTGAGCCTCCAGCATCTGGTGGTGCTTTCAGTACTTCCCTAGCTTTTTTTTTTTTTTTTTTGACCTTATGAGTCCTCTCCCATGCACATACTGCACTTTCTGTGGAGACTGGTGTGCCACACAACATTTTTGAAAATGTAAATGTGTCTTAGCCTTCAAAAGGTTGGGAAATAGTTGGACTTCTTGAACTAAGTTTGAGATGCCATCCCTGGGCTACCATGAGTTCCTTATTGCAGTTGCCTGGATTCGGTAATCTCTCGTGTATCATGAGGTTCATTTTTTTAAACACAGGGCACAAATTCTGTATGATCAGGATTACTTTCAGCCTTATTTTTGAAAGTGATAGGCGCCCAGATTTCAACCCAAATCGGGAGATGGGCGCCCATCTCGCAAAGGCGCCCAAATCGGTATAATCGAAAGCCGATTTTAGGCGCCTGCAACTGCAGTCCGTCGCGGGAATGAACAAAGTTGACGGGGGCATGTTGGAGGCATGGTGAAGGCGGGACTGGGGCGTGTTTATCGACCGAGCAGAGATGGGCGCCGATAATCGGAAAAAAAATGGCCGTTTTTAGCGCGAATTTAGGTCACTTTTTTGGACCCTTTTTTTTTCACAAACAAGTCCCAAGAAAGTGCCCTAATGACCAGATGACCACCGGAGGGAATCGGGGATGACCACCCCTGACTCCCCCAGTGGTAACTAACCCCCTCCTACCAAAAAAAAAAACAACTTTAACAACTTTTTTCCAGCCTCTATGCCAGCCTCAAATGCCATACCCAGCTCCATCACAGCAGTATGCAGGTCCCTGGAGCAGTTGTTAGTGGGTGCAGTGGACTTCAGGCAGGTGGACCCAGGCCCATCCCCCCTCTACCTGTTACACTTGTGGTGGTTAATGTTGAGCCCTCCAAAAAAAAACCAAAACCCACTGTACCCACATCTAGGTGCCCTCCTTCAGCCATAAGTGCTATGGTAATGGTGTAGAGTTGTGGGGAGTGGGTTTTGGGGGGATTTGGGGGGGGCTCAGCACCCAAGGGAAGGGAGCTATGGACTTGGGAGGTATTTAACTTTTTTTTTTTTTTACTTTTTACAAGTGCCCCCTAGAGTGCCCGGTTGGTGTCCTGGCATGTGAGGGGGACCAGTACACTATGAATCTTGGCCCCTACCACGACCCAATGCCTTGGATTTGTTCAGTTTTGAGCTGGGCGCCTTCGGTTTCCATTATCGCTGAAAAACGAAACCGCCCAGCTCAAATCCGCACATATCCGATGCATTTGCCGGGCACAAACCGTATTATTGAAAAAAAAGATGGGTGGCCATTTTTTTCGAAAATACGGTCTGTCCCGCCCCTTCACGTACCCGTTCTCAGACATAGACGCCCATGGAGATGGGCGTTCGCGTTCAATTATGCCCCTCCACGTGTGCCTAGCAATTAAAATTGTCCAGGGAAATCCTCTACATTATGGTATGCAGTTTGACTGTCCAGAATATCCTCCATCTCAGAAATCTTGATCCATTCCGAGGAGTCAAATTCAGGCTGAACAATGGTATCAAGAGGGGCATAATTGAATGAGGCGCCCAAGTTTTCATGAGAGCGTCCTCGCAGGATGGCCCCGAGAAGGGGTGGGGAAACCCATATTATCGAAACAAGATGGGCGTCCGTCTTTCGTTCGATAACACGGTCGGGGACGCCCAAATCTTAACATTTAGGTCGACCTTAGAGATGGTCGACCTAAATGTTGAGATGGTCGACCTTAGAGGTGGTTGTCCCTGGTTTTCGGCAATAATGGAAACCGAGGATGCCCATCTCAAAAACGACCAAATCCAAGCCCTTTGGTCGTGGGAGAAGCCAGAATTTGTAGTGCAGTGGTCCCCCTGACATGCCAGGACACCAACCGGGCACCCCAGGGGGCACTGCAGTGGACTTCACAAATTGCTCCCAGGTGCATAGCTCCCTTGCCTTGGGTGCTAAGCCCCCCAAAACCCACTCCCCACAACTGTACACCACTACCATAGCCCTAAGGGGTGAAGGGGGTGTCAGGTTTTCAAAGCTGGAAACTGGGTTTGTGAGCCCTTGGACCACTGCCGAGGAGCGACAGCGGCAGGCAAAACCACCCCCAAACCAGGGACAGGGCAGAACAGGACTGGAACCCCTGACTGGAGTTGCAGCAGAGGCAAACAAGCTGGAACAGGCAGAGCAGGAACCCTAGTCTTCACCTGCGCTTAGCCGCTTTTCCCCAGGAGTTGAGCCCCTGGGTGCAGGCGACCAGCAGGGCTTTGCAGGACAAGGCAGGGGCTGGATACCAACGGGCAACACACAACAGAGTAGGACTAAAAGCTGCCAGCGCAGCCACTAAACAAGAAACACAAACAGATAAGAAATAGGACTGAAAGCTGCCAGGCAGCCATTAAACAAGAAACACAGAGAACCAAGAACTAGACACAGAAATACAAACAAGAATCAAGACCAGGACAGTACAAGCCAAACTACACAAAGACTAAACTAGAATCAGACAGGGAACTAGAACCAGAAACTAGACTAGGCAGAAGTGCAACAAGCACCAACATACCAGGGCCTTAGGCGATGCAAAGGCCAAGCAGAGAGTTTCCAAATGGCTAATAAGCCCAGCAGCAGCTGAGACTCAGCTGCAGCAATCACCAGACAACTATGGGTGCTGTGCAGGCTCAAACAAGCCAAGCAAGTCTGGCAGGACGGAAGATCCGGACCGGACTGGGCTGAAATCTGGAATGGGTGACAATAGCCAGACAGTCCATTGCAGCCACCAGGTCTGGCCACCAGGTGGTGAGATGACTGAGAGCCCAGGTTTCAGGCTCTCAGTCATCTCGCCACCTGGGGCACCTACATGTGGGTACAGTGGGTTTCGGGTGGGTTTTGGAGGGCTCATATTTACCATCACAAGTGTAACAGGTAGGGGGGGGTGGGCCTGGGTCTGAATGGCTGACGTGCACTGCACCCAGTAAAACTGCTCCAGGGACCTGCATACTGCTGTCATGGAGCTAGGTATGACATTTGAGGCTGGCATAGAGGCTGGCAAAAAATATTTTAAAAGTTTTTTTTAGGGTGGGAGGGGGTTGGTGACCACTGGGGGAGTAAGGGGAAGTCGTCCCCGATTCCCTCCGGTGGTCATCTGGTCAGTTCAGGCACCTTTTTGAGGCTTGATCGCAAGAAAAAATGGACCAACTAAAGTCGGCCAAGTGCTCGTCAGGGACACCCTTCTTTTTTCCATTATTGGCCGAGGACACCCATCTCTTAATCACGCCCCAGTCCCGCCTTCGCTACGGTGCCGACATGCCCCCGTGAGCTTTGGTTGTCCCTGCAACGGGAAGCAGTTGAAGATGCCCAAAATTGACTTTCGATTATGCCGATTTGGGCGACCCTGAGAGAAGGATGCCCATCTCCCGATTTGTGTTGGAAGATGGGCACCCTTCTCTTTCAAAAATAAGCCTGCAAGTAGACCAAGATGACAGGATATGAAATTCAGGACCTTTATTAATGAGTAAGCACAGAGACCCGAAGTGGCCACATTGAGCCTAAATAGGCTGCATCAGGGGTCATAAGACATCAAACATCTAAAACACAAAATTAATTACAGATGTAAATCAAACATATAAATGGCAAGTGACCGACTCACCTGTAAATGCGCAATAGAGACTTCCCTCTTTGTCCTGCCCCCGTGTCAAGACGTGATGACGGAACAGAGAGGGAAACTGCGCTGAGGAGTGCACCACACGGAAGGGGAGGGAGGGAACCGCCGAGGTCGCTACCGCTCCCCCCCCCCCCCCCCCCCCGAGGTCGCTGCCAGCTCCCCTCCACCCGGGCCAGGCCCTCTCTTCTCCATTGAACTTACAGCACCGAAACCGCAGCAGGCAGATCAGCTCCCATCGGCCTTCCTTCCCTGCCTGTGTCCCGCCCTCGCCGACGTTACGTGACACGAGGGCGGGACACAGGCAGGGAAGGAAGGCCGATGGGAGGCGATCTGCCTGCTGCAGTTTCAGAGGTGAGGCACTGTATGTTTAATGGAGAGGAGGGGGCCCGGCCCGGGTGGAGGGGGGGCGGCGGCGGCGACCTTGGGGGGGGGAGGGAGGGGAGGGCAGGAGAAATGCTGGACATGGGAGGTCTCAGAAGGAGGGGGGCCTTGGAGCTGGCTGGGAGGGAGGGACAGAGGGGGGCCTTGGAGCTGGGAGGGAGGAGGGGCTTTGGAGGGACGGACAGAGGGCCTTGGAGCTGGCAGGGAAGGAGGGAGGATGTTGGACATGGGAGATCAGAAGGCGGGGGGCCTTGGAACTGAGAGAGATGGACAGAGGGGGGCCTTGGAGCTGGCTGGGAGGGAGGGACGGAGGGGGGCCCTTGGAGCTGGGAGGGAATGGGACCTTGGAGCTGGGAGGGAGGGATGGAGGGGGGCCTTGGAGCTGGGAGGAAGGGGGTCCTTGGAGCTGGGAGGGAGGGACAGAGGGCCTTGGAGCTGGCAGGGAAGGAGGGAGGGAGGGTGGGGGGCCTTGGAGCTGGGAGGGAGGGAGTTAGACATCAAAATAGAACATACCAATACTCGCCCGTTTTAACGGGCTTAATGGCTAGTCAATATATAAATGAATAAATATGTCAGAAAAAAAGCATAAATATTTAAAATCACACTAATAATTAGAAGCACAGATATTCCCATGTAGAGCATTCAAAATATAAATATAACTTAATAAATAATACCCCTGTTTACTAAGGCGTGCTGACACATCCCATTCAAAAAAAACATTAAAGTTGATCAGACTGGGGTGCATAATCTGTCCCGAGTGAACTCTATTCCCCCTGAGGAAGCCAGGTGGCGAAATATGGATCTATAGAGAGGGCAGAGTTAGACCTGTGGATTTTATTGCTGATAAAAGATTTGGGGGCCCTTTTACTAAGGTGTGCTGAAAAATGGCTTGCGGTAGTGTAGGCACGAATTTTGGCCACACACAGATCCATTTTTCAGTGCACCTGCAAAAAATGCCTTTTTTAATTTTTGCCAAAAATGGACGTGTGGCAAAATTAAAATTGCCGCACGTCCATTTTGAGTCTGAGAACTTACCACCAGCCATTGACTTAGCGGTAAGGTCTCTTGCATTAACCGTGCGGTAATCACCTACGTATGTCAAGTCGGAGTTACCGCCCGATTTTCATTGCGCACCATAATATAAAATATATTTTCTGGCAAGCGTAGTGGGTGCGTGTAAAAAATGAAATTACCGCACGGTAGCCGGGTGGTAACTCCGAATTGGTGCACATTGGGCGCACATAGGCACCTATGCGGCTTAGTAAAAGGGCCCCTCGGAGAAATCTTTATTGTTTGGAGTGTGAAAGAGGAAAAGGTGAATTCTCTTATGGGCTTTTTTTCATATAGCCCTGATCATGGAGGTTTGGTTTGTATATTCTATGAATGCATTACCTTGATTTGTCCTTGCCATTTTCAGGGCAAAGACCATAGAAGTCTGACTGGCACTAGCCTTATTCTCCAACTACTGAAGCTGTCATCAAAGCCCACTCCAGCCCACCCAAATCTCTCCAGCTACAATCAGGACCACAGACCTAGTTTCTGGTCACTTTGGGTTAATTGTGGTATTTATCTTCTGAAAGATATAATACATGAAACTTTTACCAGCTCTTTTGAATATCTGCACAATATTCATTGCCCACTTTGCAACTTTTTCAATATATTGAACTCCGCTCCTGTTTAACTTCTAGTAACTCATTCTCCTGAAAATACTTAAAACTCTGACAGAAGTATTAATTGTGCTTCTAGAATTTAGAAATTATTTCACAACAAAAATCCTACTGACATTAAGGTTTAACAAAACATATGGTCTTTGGACACTGCAACCACCTTATCTAAATACCAATGGTCCTTCTTTTGGTCCAAGACTAATAGACCCTTAGCATCAGCCTCAATACACCAGTCACTGTTCTTTTTGTTAAACTATGACTATCCAATCTATGCTGGTCATTTAACGCACACACTGGCACCCTAGAACATATTTTTCAGGAAAGAAGAAAAAATGCTTCACTCTCGAGCAGCGGGGAGCGATCTCACCGAACACGCTCACACTTCCGCCATCTTCTTTCCTGATGCCGCACACAAAACGAAAAGGAGCCTTGAGGCTTCCACCGTCGCCCGCAGCTTCCTCTTCTCCACTCCAGGGTAGCATGGAGCGCTTCCTGACCCGCCCGTCGCAGAATGAAGGGACGGGGGTGCCTGCTGCAGGGGCATCCGGTGGAGCCCCTGATGGGCTTGGAGACATCTTTATTCCCGCCCCCGACTCTAGAGGCCCTCCGTGCCCGGCTTCAGAAGCGGTGAGGGGTGCAGGTACCCGAGAACCCGATAAGGGGAATAAGGAGCCAGCAGACGGAGGACCCATGCCACAGAAAAGTAGCCAGGAGAGAGAGGTCCTTGGGATTAAAGGACCCGAAATAACTCCGGAGGTTAATCTAGAGAGAATTTGGCTGAAGCTGAGCAAGATGGATTCCACGCTTCAAAATGCCTCAGATAAGGTAAATACTTTATCTTTGAGAATAGAGGATATGGTAAAAAACTTAGGAACGGTTAAAGAAGACCTGACCACACAATTGAAAGATTTAAAAAAAGATATGGATCAATTGCAAGAATTTAAAGTGACGGTGATAAAAGATAATCTGACAATGCATAGAAAAATTGAACAGATTGAGAACTTTAATAAAAGACTGAACTTTCGAGTATTGAATTTTCCTAAAATTCCTGATAAAACACCTATTGAGTTATTTAAAAAATACCTGCAAGAAAATTTGAAAATGCCTCAAGAATTTATTCCTCCTATAAATAAGATTTATTATCTTCCAACAAGATTAAGTGGAAAAGAAGAAAAGAAAGAAGGTTTGGATGTTATAGACTTTAACAATCTGTCTGAAATTCTAGAACAATCCATCGAAATAGTTCCGCAAAGAGCCACTCTTTTGGTCTCGCTGGTATTTGAACAAGATTTCAATGCAATATTGAAATTATACTTTAAATTCTCAAAGGTTCCATTTTATGGAACAAAAGTATGGATATTTCCAGATGTTACAAAAGTGACGCAGGAACGTAGAAAACTATTTTTGGCATTGAAACAGGATGTTCTTAAATTCGGTGGTTCTTTTTTATTAGTATATCCTTGCAAATGCCTGGTCAGGTTTAGTGGGATAAAGTATGTATTCTATGACTCAGAACAGCTAAAATCCTTTCTGGACATGAAACAGCTTAATCTAGAACTAGTTAAATGATATTGTGGCGAATTATACACATAAACCGCATTTAAGTTAATATGCCTGTATAAAACTCCACTAAACTGTAACACCCCCCTCAATTTGAGGTCTAAGGAAGCATTTATAATTTTTCTTATTACCTATTTCTTTAACGTTTGTACTATGCTGTTTTTCTGTAACAAGTAATATGCTTGCAAGAAATTGATAAATCTTATAAATAAAAAAATAAAAAAAAAAGAACATATTTTTCTCTGTCCCAATTTGAAAGCATTTTTGTTCAATGTCTAGAAATGAATATCTATTATTCTAGTCAAAAACAGCGAAGATGACACAAAAAAAAGGGGAGAGGAAAAAAGGAAAAAAGGAGAAAAGAAAAAAATATATATTTAAAAAAAATATATATATATGTGAAAATCAAAAACAGACAACAACAAAAAAATATAAAAAATTATGTAAATATGAAAATATAAAAAAGGAGACGACACAAGAAAAAATGAAAAAATATATGGTAGATTTATTGAGGTGATATGACTCGACACAGCTGTGTTTCGGCCCAACTGGCCTGCGTCAGGAGTCTAAATTAAAACAAGTATAATTTTAATTTAGAACGTATCAATTATAAATCTATCAAACTAAAATAAAAACAACTTTATTATACAATGGAAAATAGAAAATAAAAAGAAATATTCAATGATCTATAAACATTTAAAATAAACTAAAGTATAGCAATGATAAATGAACTGTGATCATTAGTCTAATAAGTTTTGTCATTTTTTTAGAAAGATAAAATATCTAAGGACAATATAAGATGATAAGAAAACAACCAAAAATACTTATTATTGGATGAGCTATTCATATATTAATGGGTCACTTATTGGTTAATGAAAAATATAACCATTAAAACCTATCTTATATGTTATAATGTGCCAGATTAGATAAAACTTTTCAATTTCTGAAAAGTTTTTTTTATATATATATCTAATTTTATACTTCTTAATAATTATTGTAGGGCGAAATATAAAATAGAAGATCATAAATGGCTATTTTTATTTAGTAAAGAAGTAATTACCTGTTGCACCTTATGTGTATTATATGATGAAAAGTTTTATCTAATCTGTATTTTTGATATCTATTATTCTATACATTAAATCTACATACCCTGTTTCCCCGAAAGTAAGACATCCCCCCAAAATAAGACCTAGTAGAGGTTTTCCTGAATTGGTAGATAGAAGGCCTCCCCCGAAAGTAAGACCTAGCAAATTTTTGTTTGAAAGCAGGGCTGCCGAGAGCCGGACAAGGCCGCCCCCCCCTACCCGAGGTCGCCGAGCCCCCCTCCACCCACCCTCCGTCGCTCCCAGAACTAACCTTAAACGCCTCCTTTCACCTTCGCAGCAAGCAGCAGCAGGGCAGACCTCTCCTTCCTTCCGTGTCCCGCCCTCGCGGACATTACGTCAGGCGAGGGCGGGACACGGAAGGAAGGAGTGGCCTGCCCTGCTGCTCTTGCTGCAAAGGTGAAAGGAGACGTTTAAGGTTAGTTCCGGGAGCGACAGAGGGAGGGCGGGCGGGCCAACCCCAATGTTTCCCCGAAAAATAAGACAGCCCCTGAAAATAAGACCTAGCGCATTTTGGGGGGCAAAAATTAATATAAGACAGTGTCTTATTTTCGGGGAAACACGGTATACAGTTTTTATATTCTGTTATATCATATAGATTTGTTATATTCCATTCTACTTGCTTATATGATCGTCATCTTTACTTGGAAAAATAGATAACTTTTTGACATCTTTGATTTCAGCTTTTTTCAGACTGGAAAGATAATGCTAAAGTTTCATTTCATTCTGGTGGAATTCTATATGTCTACTTTACCTTCCTGTAAAACTAATTACAGTGTTAAATATATGAAAATTTAGAAACCCTTTAAATTATTTTGTGACTGCAGATATGCAAGTGGGTCCATTCTTTTTTTTTAAGTTCAAATATTTTATTAAAACTTTTCAACTAAACAAAATAATAATAACTAAACATTGAGAAAACAATAGAAATTAATAATGGCAATATAAAATCTCTTCAACAAACTCAGCTCAACTTGATAAAGGAAAATATGTTACTACACTATAAAACAGAAAATTTAGAAAATCAACTAAGCTAAAACTCTAAGGTTGATACATTTTCCTAAAATTACATCTATTGCCCCTTTAATAACTTTCAAGAAATATCAGAAGTACTGAAGATCCCTGAACAGGCTTTTCCACCAGTTTCTAAGATATATTACTTGTGCCACCATATAAAAAAGGCTAAAAAAGAAAATATCAATCAAGTTGAACAAGGAGCAGATGCTTCATTTGATATATTGAATCTGACACAAATAATTCAAGATGATGAGATCAGTACTACACCAACAACTTTAATTATAACATTTGTTTTCGAACCGGACCGTGATTGCATCCTGAAACAATTCTTTCGTCACAGGGATGAACTCTTTATGAACAATAAGATTAGAATATTTCCTGATATTGCAAGAGCAACTCAAAAGAGACGTCAATTATTTTTAAAACTTCAGCCCTGGGTCCTACAGAGTGGCCTAGTGGTTAGGGTGGTGGACTCTGGTCCTGGGGAACTGAGTTCAATTCCCACTTCAGGCACAAGCAGCTCCTTGTGTCTCTGGGCAAGTCACTTAACCCTCTATTGCCCCATGTACAAATAAGTACCTGTATATGTAAGCCACATTGAGCCTGCCATGAGTGGGAAAGTGCGGGGTACACATGTAACTAAAATTTAAAAAATACAATTGGGTGGTTTATTTTTGCTTAACTTTCCCTGTAAATGTGTACTGAAAGTTAATTCAGTTAAATATATCTTTTATGACCCTACTCATATGAGTTCTTTTTTTTTTAGATTCAAGGGTTGCTACAACTCCTAATCTACAGCCATCAATATGATCATCATCGACTCCCTAATTGTTATTGATAGGGCACTTTAAGTTCTCTTCTCTATTTACCTGCTAATTTTAATTAGTGGAATATTTTTCATGGAATTGTACCTTGTCTTCTTTCCTAAATTGTGGACTAGAGAATGGAGGAGAAAATTTTTCTTTGTTATTATTATTATTATTTGTTACATTTGTATCCCACATTTTCCCATCTATTTGCAGGCTCAATGTGGCTTACAATTTATCCGTCATGACATGTCATTTCAGAATACATATACAATTGGTAATAAATAAAGAACATGAATGCTAAATAACAGTCGAATAAAAAGGAAAAAAAAATACAAATGGTATCACATATTGAACATGGATCTATTTATTTATTTATTTATTTGAATATTTGTTTAATTTGAACATTGCTTATCTCCCTCTATCTTTCATATCAAGAGATTTCTTGATTATTGTGAATACATAAAAATAAAATTAAAAAAAAAAGAAATAATAATAATAATTGGTTCCATTCCTTTAAATACAGGCATTGTGCAAGATTATATTATCCCTTATGTATTTTATTAAAAACAATTTCAATAAAGATAATTTGAACTAAACAAAACAAATATAGGGTTTATTTTACAAAGCTGCGCTAACGATTCTCACATGGCAAATAAGAGGAAGCCGTTTCAATTCCTATGGGCTTCCTCTCATTTGCCGCAGAGGGAATCACTAGCATGGCTTAGTAAAAGAGGCTCATAATGATATAGCTATATGCATACTACCTTGATTGCAGGAAAACTGATCTCATGCATATACCTTAGGGCTATTCAAAGACTGAACCTTTGCACCGCTGCCTCAGAATAGAGCTACCAAGATACCCAGTTCCAGGAGGGCTATTGTCCGCCAGAGTTTACTTCAATTGTTATTTTGTTAGGAACCGGAAGAGTGCAACATAGTTGTACTTACTTTATATTGAAAGCTCCCTCTTTTAGAGGAATTAAATTTAAAAGTATTCAAGAAAAGTCTATAATAGTTCAAATGGTGAGACTTTAGAATGCGATTCGGGCAGATATAAGACTATCTTACACTCATTTCCTCAAACAGTTGAAATTTTGTTCTTTAATTTTTTTATAATATTAGATTTTGACTTAGGAATAGTGTTATTTATTTATTACATTTATGCCCCACATTTTCCAGCACAAATTTGAGCTCAATTTGGCTAACAAGATACAAGAAGATAATACATAACATGAAATAAGGGCCATAATCCCATGCATATCAACAAAGGAAAGAACTGTAAATATATATCCAATGGGGGGGGGGGGGGGCTAGGCATCAGCGTCAATTTAACAGAAAGTTTTAAAAAGGAAACTAAGTAATCCTGCTGAGATGTAATGTATTTCGGCAAGGATTTCCACCACTTAGTACTACCTTGGCAAGAAAAAGTAGCAGAATAAATTGACTTATAGACTACTTTCTTACAAGTAGGAAAATAAAGGTGCAGGTAGTCTCTCGCACCATAGATTAAATTGCGAGAAGGCAAAGTGACAAGGGGCAACATATAATCAGGGGCAGTGCCATAAAAAAGTCTGAAATATGAGAGGTGGAAGGCCTCCAATTATTTAATGTACAGAAATTAATGTCTTATATGTTGGACAGAGAGAAATGAAGGTTTCTTTCCTTCTAATCATGGGAACAGCCTGCTGGCTTGCTGGAATAGCAAGTACACTCTACTCCTCCTCTTGCCCTGGTTGCCCACAATCTCTCCCATTGAATATGGTCAGGAGACAGAATTCTTTCCCATGCCCTTTGAAGTAAGGCTACTATCCAGGAGAGAATTACCTTTTTTACAACCATGAGAGGAAGACCAGGTAACACCTTATTTCCTTCTCTGCCTAGAACAATTCAAACACTATCTCCCTGATCCCTGGAGTCAATAGCAATAGTTCTATTGACAAGAGAAACCTAACACCTCTATAGCAACTCTATAAGGAAGCAGTAGTTAACTTTTGTCTCCTCTTTTAGAATAGGGGAAATACTAATTAAAGGTTCTGAGAAATGTATTCTTGTGTGAGAAAGGCTGTAAAGATGAATAGAAGAGGTCCAAAACATTTGGACAACAGACCAAATGTTTCTTCAAAAGGAAATATAAACAGATGCTATATATTTCTTTATTGTCAGGAGATCCTGCCTGACTGTAAGATGCTAATTAAGGGGGTAAGAAGAAACCCTCCCCCCTTCTTGTGCTCCTCTGGTATTGAAAGGGAAAAGAAATCCTATATAATATTTCTCTGCCAGATAGGAGGCTGGTCAGTGTGCAGCGCTCCTGGTCTCATGCCAGAGAACTGGGAGACTGCCCTGGCCAACTTTCCATTGTGATTTCTATTTCAATAATATATTCTTATTTCTGTCATATTCTAGACTATTTCTATGACTATTTCATATTATTTATCCTAAATCTCTGGATAAAAAATAAACCTGTGTTTTCCCCCAACGGAAGCTTCTCTTGGCTCTCTTTTCTGTGTTATTGTTTTAAAGGCTTTAATCCACCTGTCAGAGTTTCTTAAGGTATAGTTGAGAGGGTTTGTCTGCGTAGTATTGCTGGCCTGATTGGACTCCGCCGGCCGCAAGAACAGACGCAAACAGAGCAAAGAGCTTAAAAACAATCCTGGCCTTAATAGGAAGCCAATGCAATTGAATCAGCAGGGGAGCAGCCTTTCCAAAGCATGGCACATACAGGACTAACCTGGCCGCAGTATTCTGGGCAGTTTGAAGCTTCCTTAAAATACACTCTTTGCAATCAGTATAGATTGATTATTGTAATTTGATTATTTTATTATAGTATCATTATCGAATATTGTACCTTAACCTGCTCCTACTTTCATGTTATGTATAATCTACTACTACTACTACTACTATTTAGCATTTCTATAGTGCTACAAGGTGTACGCAGCGCTGCACAAACATAGAAGAAAGACAGTCCCTGCTCAAAGAGCTTACAATCTAATAGACAAAAAATAAATAAAGTAAGCAAATCAAATCAATTAATGTGAATGGGAAGGAAGAGAGGAGGGTAGGTGGAGGCGAGTGGTTACAAGTGGTTACGAGTCAAAAGCAATGTTAAAGAGGTGGGCTTTCAATCTAGATTTAAAGGTGGCCAAGGATGGGGCAAGACGTAGGGGCTCAGGAAGTTTATTCCAGGCGTAGGGTGCAGCGAGACAGAAGGCGCGAAGTCTGGAGTTGGCAGTAGTGGAGAAGGGAACAGATAAGAAGGATTTATCCATGAAGCGGAGTGCACGGGAAGGGGTGTAGGGAAGGACGAGTGTGGAGAGATACTGGGGAGCAGCAGAGTGAGTACATTTATAGGTTAGTAGAAGAAGTTTGAACAGGATGCGAAAACGGATAGGGAGCCAGTGAAGGGTCTTGAGGAGAGGGGTAGTATGAGTAAAGCGACCCTGGCGGAAGATGAGACGGGCAGCAGAGTTTTGAACCGACTGGAGAGGGGAGAGGTGACTAAGTGGGAGGCCAGCAAGAAGCAGATTGCAGTAGTCTAAACGAGAGGTGACAAGGGTGTGGATGAGAGTTTTGGTAGAGTGCTCGGAAAGAAAGGGGCGGATTTTACGGATGTTGTAAAGAAAGAAACGACAGGTCTTGGCAATCTGCTGGATATGAGCAGAGAAGGAGAGAGAAGAGTCAAAGATGACCCCAAGGTTTCGAGCTGAGGAGACAGGGAGAATGAGAGAGCCATCAACAGAAATAGAAAACGGGGGGAGCGGGGAGGTGGGTTTGGGGGGGAAAATGAGAAGCTCGGTTTTGGTCATATTTAATTTCAGGTGGCGTTGAGACATCCAGACAGCAATGTCAGACAAGCACGCTGAAACTTTGGTTTGGATGCAAGGTGAGATATCAGGGGTAGAAAGGTAGATTTGGGAGTCATCAGCATAGAGATGGTAGGAAAAGCCATGGGATGAGATTAATGAACCAAGGGAAGAAGTATAGATAGAAAAGAGGAGGGACCAAGAACAGAACCCTGAGGTACGCCGACAGGCAGAGGGATAGAAGTAGAAGAGGATCCACCAGAGTGAACACTAAAGGTGCGGAGGGAGAGGTAGGAAGAGAACCAGGAAAGGACAGAGCCCTGGAATCCAAGTGTGGACAGGGTATCGAGAAGTGTGCTGTGATCGACAGTGTCAAAAGCAGCGGAAAGATCAAGAAGAATGAGGATGGAATATTGACCTCTGGATTTAGCCAGTAATAGGTCATTGGAGACTTTAGTAAGCACAGTTTCGGTTGAGTGGAGAGGGCGAAAACCAGATTGTAGTGGGTCAAGAATAGCATGTGAAGAGAGAAAATCAAGGCAGCGACGGTGAACAGCACGCTCAAGTAATTTGGAGAGAAAAGGAAGGAAGGAGATGGGTCGGTAATTAGAGGGACAAGTAGGGTCGAGTGAAGGCTTCTTAAGGAGAGGTGTGACCACAGCATGTTTAAAGGCAGCAGGGACAGTCGCAGTGGAAAGTGAGAGGTTGAGAATGTGACAGATAAAAGGAATAAGAGCAGGAGAGATGGCATTAAGAAGGTGGGTGGGAATGAGATCAGAGGAACAGGTGGTACATTTTGAGGAAGAAAGGAGAAGTGTAGTTTCCTCAATAGTAACTTCAGGAAAGGAGGAAAGGGAATGAGGGGAAGGAGAGAGAGAGGAACGGACTAGTGGAGGGAGAGGTGGTGAGGTAGAGAAAGCAAGGTTTATCTTTTGAACCTTGTTGTGAAAGAATTCAGCAAGGGTCTGAGGAGATAATGAAGGGGGAGTTGGGGGAGGGGGCACCTTGAGGAGAGAGTTTAATGTGGTGAAGAGAAGTCGAGGATTAGAGCCAAGAGAGTTGGTCAGTTGGATATAATAATCCTGTTTGGCACGTAAAAGAGCAGATTGGAAGGAGGTCAGCATGAACTTAAAGTGTAAGAAATCAGCAAGGGCCCGAGATTTCCGCCAGAGGCGTTCGGCAGAGCGGGTACAGGAACATAGGTAGCGGATATTAGAAGTCAGCCAAGGTTGGGGTTTTGTATGCCTTACAGGGCGGGTCATCAAAGATGCAAGAGTGTCTAAGGCAGAGGATAGAGTATTGTTGTAAGAAGAAACAGCCTCGTTGACAGTCGTGGATGGTGCCACAGTAGAGAGGAGGTTTGAAACATGGGAGGATAGAGATGAAGGGTCAATATCGTGAAGATTCCTAGATAAATTAGATAAGATAGGACAGGACTGGGAGGGAGGAGATTTAAGTGTGAAAGTTATAAGATGGTGATCAGAGGAGGGAAGATCAGAGGCAAGGAAACTAGAGGGTGAACAGATGGAGGAGAAGATGAGATCAAGACAGTGACCATTCTTGAACATTAATTGTAACAGTATGCTGAACCACTTACTTTGTTAATGATGATGCCATTGCAACATAATGTAAGCCACATTGAGCCTGCAAATAGGTGGGAAAATGTGGGATACAAATGCAGCAAAATAATAATAAATAATAATTCTAACTGGGCCAAGACTAGAGACTGGACAAGTAACCTGAAAAAATCTATTGAAAAAAAAAGGGCCTAATTCGCTTCAAGCTTCCAAAGTACCTGAAAATATTTACCCCCCCTGTTTACTAAGCCATGCTAGCAGCTGCCATGCACTAATGCTGACACAGCCCATTCATGGGTGTCACAGAGGAGACCTGAGATTCAAAGGATAAGTGCCGATCAACAACAACCCCAAATATTTTAAGAGTAGTTTCCAAGGGACAAGTAATCCAGTCAATGCTAAAATTCTTGCATGGATCATGGTCAAATGGACTGGTTAATACCAAAAATGTAATCTTTTCCCAATTTAATGGGGGGAAGGCCGACAGTCGCTCAAAAGAGCATGGTTCGGGATAAGGTATCTTTCAAAGATATCACCATAACAGGGAAGATAGACAAGTATCCTGATAGTGAGGTTGCAAAAGAGATTGTAGTAGATCGGGTATCTTTAAATAACAATAAAAATCAGACAAAAGATTGCCAATTAATACTGTCAAGTACTAAGCATGATGTACTTAGGAACAACAAACATAGTTTGAAATGTCTATATGCGAATGCCAGGAGCCTAAGAAATAAGATGGGGGAGTTGGAATATATTGCACTAAATGAAAAATTAGATATAATAGGCATCTCTGAGACCTGGTGGAAGGAGGATAACCAGTGGGACACTGTCATACCGGGGTACAAATTATATCGTAGTGATAGGGTGAATCGGATTGGTGGAGGGGTAGCATTGTATATTAACGAGAGCCTTGAATCAAATAGATTGAAAATTCTGCAGGAAACAAAACACTCCTTGGAATCACTGTGGATTGAAATTCCATGTGCAAAGGGGAAAAGGATAGTGATAGGAGTGTACTACCGTCCGCCTGGCCAGGACGAACAGACGGATGCGGAAATGTTAAAGGAAATCAGGGACGCAAACAAACTGGGCAACACAATAATAATGGGGGATTTCAATTACCCGCATATAGACTGGGTTAATGTAACATCTGTACACGCAAGGGACATAAGATTTCTTGATGAAATCAAGGACAGCTTCATGGAACAGCTAGTTCAGGAGCCGACAAGAGAAGGAAAAATACTAGACTTAGTCCTTAGTGGTGCTCATGATCTAGTGCAGGGGGTAACGATACGAGGGCCGCTTGATAACAGTGATCATAATATGATCGGTTTTGATATTGGCATTGAAGGAAGTGAAACTAGGAAATCAAGTACGCTAGCGTTTAACTATAGAAAAGGTGATTACGACAAAATGAGAAAAATGGTGAAAAAAAGACTGAAAGGAGCAGCTCGCAGAGTAAAAAACTTGCATCAGGCGTGGATGCTGTTTAAAAACACCATCCTGGAGGTTCAGGACAAATATATTCCACGTATTAGAAAAAAGGGAAAAAAGACTAAACGTCAGCCGGCGTGGCTAAACAGTAAGATAAAGGAAATCATTAGAGCCAAAAAACAATCCTTCAGAAAGTGGAGAAGAGAACCAACTGAAAGTAACAGGATAGATCATAAGGAATGCCAAGCCAAATGCAAAGCGGAGATAAGGAGGGCAAAAAAGGACTTTGAGAAGAAATTAGCGTTGTAAGCAAAAATACATAGTAAAAATTTTTTTAGATACATTAAAAGCAGGAAACCGGCCAAAGAGTCGGTTGGGCCGCTGGACGAAAATGGTGTTAAAGGGGCGATCAAGGAGGACAAAGCCGTAGCGGAGAAATTAAATGAATTCTTTGCTTCGGTCTTCACCGAGGAGGATTTGGGGGGGACACCGGTGCCGGAAAGAATATTTGAAGCGGGGGAGTCGAAGAAACTAAACAAATTCTCTGTAACCTTGGAGGATGTAATGGGTCAGTTCAGCAAGCTGAAGAGTAGTAAATCACCGGGACCTGATGGTATTCATCCCAGAGTATTAATAGAACTAAAAAATGAACTTGCGGAGCTACTGTTAGAAATATGCAATCTGTCCCTAAAATCGAGTGTAGTACCGGAAGACTGGAGGGTAGCCAATGTTACTCCGATTTTTAAGAAGGGTTCCAGAGGAGATCCGGGAAATTATAGACCGGTGAGTCTGACGTCGGTGCCGGGCAAGATGGTGGAGGCTATTATTAAGAATAAAATTGCAGAGCATATACAAAAACATGGACTGATGAGACAAAGTCAGCACGGATTTAGTGAAGGGAAGTCTTGCCTCACCAATCTAATGCATTTTTTTGAGGGGGTAAGCAAACATGTGGACATTGGGGAGCCGGTTGATATTGTATATCTGGATTTTCAGAAGGCGTTTGACAAAGTGCCGCACGAAAGACTCCTGAAGAAATTGCAGAGTCATGGAATCGGAGGTAGGGTATTATTATGGATTAAGAACTGGTTGAAAGATAGGAAGCAGAGAGTAAGATTGCGTGGCCAGTATTCTCAGTGGAGGAGGGTAGTTAGTGGGGTCCCGCAGGGGTCTGTGCTGGGTCCGTTGCTTTTTAATATATTTATAAATGACCTAGAGATGGGAATAACTAGTGAGGTAATTAAATTCGCCGATGACACAAAATTATTCAGGGTCGTCAAGTCGCAGGAGGAATGTGAACGATTACAGGAGGACCTTGCGAGACTGGGAGAATGGGCGTGCAAGTGGCAGATGAAGTTCAATGTTGACAAGTGCAAAGTGATGCATGTGGGTAAGAGGAACCCGAATTATAGCTACGTCTTGCAAGGTTCCGCGTTAGGAGTTACGGATCAAGAAAGGGATCTGGGTGTCGTCGTCGATGATACGCTGAAACCTTCTGCTCAGTGTGCTGCTGCGGCTAGGAAAGCGAATAGAATGTTGGGTGTTATTAGGAAGGGTATGGAGTCCAGGTGTGCGGATGTTATAATGCCGTTGTATCGCTCCATGGTGCGACCGCACCTGGAGTATTGTGTTCAGTACTGGTCTCCGTATCTCAAAAAAGATATAGTAGAATTGGAAAACGTACAGCGAAGGGCGACGAAAATGATAGTGGGGATGGGACGACTTTCCTATGAAGAGAGGCTGAGAAGGCTAGGGCTTTTCAGCTTGGAGAAGAGACGGCTGAGGGGAGATATGATAGAAGTGTATAAAATAATGAGTGGAATGGATCGGGTGGATGTGAAGCGACTGTTCACGCTATCCAAAAATACTAGGACTAGAGGGCATGAGTTGAAGCTACAGTGTGGTAAATTTAAAACGAATCGGAGAAAATTTTTCTTCACCCAACGTGTAATTAGACTCTGGAATTCGTTGCCGGAGAACGTGGTACGGGCAGTTAGCTTGACGGAGTTTAAAAAGGGGTTAGATAGATTCCTAAAGGACAAGTCCATAGACCGCTATTAAATGGACTTGGAAAAATTCCGCATTTTTAGGTATAACTTGTCTGGAATGTTTTTACGTTTGGGGAGCGTGCCAGGTGCCCTTGACCTGGATTGGCCACTGTCGGTGACAGGATGCTGGGCTAGATGGACCTTTGGTCTTTCCCAGTATGGCACTACTTATGTACTTACAGTGGTGGAAATAAGTATTTGATCCCTTGCTGATTTTGTAAGTTTGCCCACTGACAAAGACATGAGCAGCCCATAATTGAAGGGTAGGTTATTGGTAACAGTGAGAGATAGCACATCACAAATTAAATCCGGAAAATCACATTGTGGAAAGTATATGAATTTATTTGCATTCTGCAGAGGGAAATAAGTATTTGATCCCCCACCAACCAGTAAGAGATCTGGCCCCTACAGACCAGGTAGATGCTCCAAATCAACTCGTTACCTGCATGACAGACAGCTGTCGGCAATGGTCACCTGTATGAAAGACACCTGTCCACAGACTCAGTGAATCAGTCAGACTCTAACCTCTACAAAATGGCCAAGAGCAAGGAGCTGTCTAAGGATGTCAGGGACAAGATCATACACCTGCACAAGGCTGGAATGGGCTACAAAACCATCAGTAAGACGCTGGGCGAGAAGGAGACAACTGTTGGTGCCATAGTAAGAAAATGGAAGAAGTACAAAATGACTGTCAATCGACAAAGATCTGGGGCTCCACGCAACATCTCACCTCGTGGGGTATCCTTGATCATGAGGAAGGTTAGAAATCAGCCTACAACTACAAGGGGGGAACTTGTCAATGATCTCAAGGCAGCTGGGACCACTGTCACCACGAAAACCATTGGTAACACATTACGACATAACGGATTGCAATCCTGCAGTGCCCGCAAGGTCCCCCTGCTCCGGAAGGCACATGTGACGGCCCGTCTGAAGTTTGCCAGTGAACACCTGGATGATGCCGAGAGTGATTGGGAGAAGGTGCTGTGGTCAGATGAGACAAAAATTGAGCTCTTTGGCATGAACTCAACTCGCCGTGTTTGGAGGAAGAGAAATGCTGCCTATGACCCAAAGAACACCGTCCCCACTGTCAAGCATGGAGGTGGAAATGTTATGTTTTGGGGGTGTTTCTGTGCTAAGGGCACAGGACTACTTCACCGCATCAATGGGAGAATGGATGGGGCCATGTACCGTACAATTCTGAGTGACAACCTCCTTCCCTCCGCCAGGGCCTTAAAAATGGGTCGTGGCTGGGTCTTCCAGCACGACAATGACCCAAAACATACAGCCAAGGCAACAAAGGAGTGGCTCAGGAAGAAGCACATTAGGGTCATGGAGTGGCCTAGCCAGTCACCAGACCTTAATCCCATTGAAAACTTATGGAGGGAGCTGAAGGTGCGAGTTGCCAAGCGACAGCCCAGAACTCTTAATGATTTAGAGATGATCTGCAAAGAGGAGTGGACCAAAATTCCTCCTGACATGTGTGCAAACCTCATCATCAACTACAGAAGACGTCTGACCGCTGTGCTTGCCAACAAGGGTTTTGCCACCAAGTATTAGGTCTTGTTTGCCAGAGGGATTAAATACTTATTTCCCTCTGCAGAATGCAAATAAATTCATATACTTTCCACAATGTGATTTTCCGGATTTAATTTGTGATGTGCTATCTCTCACTGTTACCAATAACCTACCCTTCAATTATGGGCTGCTCATGTCTTTGTCAGTGGGCAAACTTACAAAATCAGCAAGGGATCAAATACTTATTTCCACCACTGTATGTACTTATGTAAGCCTAAATTCAGAGACCCAGGAATCCATTAACTGTATATTATCTGATATTTGCTGTTTTACTCCGTATACTGTCAACCCTGAATCTAAATTTAGAGAGAGTAATGGGCTAAAGTGCCCATCATCATCATGATGTTTCAACCAATCCTAGTTTTGAACTTATATCCTGAGGCAGTATGGTATTTTTAGTCCTTGATTCTACCCATTCAAATCAGGGCTGCTGATCCTGTAATGAACCTGGATAGGGTTGTCAGAAATCCACGAATGGCCTAAAATCTATATCATGGAACTGGATAACAGCAGTTCCACAATATACCTATTCCTGGAAAAACAACAGGCCAGACTGTTAAATTCCTACACAAACACTACATGCTAGCAGAATCCTTCATCTCATTCAATCACACAGAATATAGATAATCCTTAAGAGCCCACAAATTAAAAAGGTTAAAAATAGAGGGAAAACAATCAGAAAATAGAAACCCCGAGAAGCCAAACTATAAACAATGCAACACTGGAGAAAGAAAAACAAGCACATTTCAACTTATATTGAATAATATGCAAATATATACTGTAAGAAAATAAACATTCCCAAAACCAACATATTCCAATCTTTAAACACTGAAAACAAATGGTTTTCTTTTCTACCATTGTTGTATGGGCATTTTATATTTTAGTTGAGTTGGTCCTAGTTTCTTTCAGTCTTCTCCTAAGTTCTTGTCCATGATCTCCTTTCCATTCTCCATGTCTTCTCTTTCCACCTGTCTTTCCTATATCTGTTTCTGAGTTTTCCCTTTCATCTTTTTTTCTACCTTTCTAGCCATTGCATGTATATGTGTGTGTTTGTGTCTGTATATGAAACTGGATTGTCTCAGGTGAAGATGCAAAAAGCTACAGCACTCCATTAATGAACAGCTTACTTGCTCATTAATGGCCACTGTATGTAAAAAGGGTTTTTGCACTGAAGTTATTTCCCATGATAGACATCAGCATACAGCATATTAAAATGTGTGATAAAGAACCTATTAATTACCTTGCAACAATGCAGAGGTGTGCACTATCTACAGTGGGGCCAAAACGCGACAAACCTACCTCCATGTCTGAGGCAGTGTAGAGCCCTCATGGTCTGCATCAGCTCCAATCTCCCTTCCCCTGTCAACCTGACCCAACAAGACACTCCCCCACTACTTAAAAACAAAAACAACATACCCCTGGTGTCCAGTGCACCTCACCTGTGACCTGACCCATCCCCCTTCTCCAATGACTTACTTAAAAATGTCCCTGGTGACTAGTGCACCCCCCAAGCCCTCCTCCAGACCCCCTTGAGATGTACCTTAAAAGAGATAGAAACAATGCCCGTTCACTCCTGCCTTTAGTGCCACCGTCTTGAATAATGGTGGTCACCTAGGGGAGGAGGAAACCCGGGAATGGATTTTAGCCTGGTTCTTCTAGCCCAGCGTATTTAAGCAAGTAGAGCTCTTTTGCCAGTCTTGCCCAACCTGCCGAGTAGTCCTGCAAGGATCACCATTGTATTGTATTGGGAGCATCCGGTTTTGCATCAACTTCCGAAAAGTGAATGTTGTGTCTAAACTAGAGGCCTATCCAATGCCAATGGTGAATGAACTCATTGAGTGACTGGGAGGGGCCTGATTTATTTCAACCCTGGACCTGACCAAAAGATATTGATAGGTACTTCTTACCTCAGCTGCCAAGGAAAAGACAGCCTTTGCGACACCCCAAGGTCTGTTCCAGTTTACGGTGCTCTCATTAGCCCCAGCTTCCTTTCAGCACCTGGTGGACCACCTACCCAGTCCCCATGGTGATTGCACGGCTGCCTATTTGGATGACATTGTTATCTACAGTACAGATTAGAGAACCCACCTTATACAAGCAGAAGCAGTACTGAGTAGTCTACGGGCAGCTGGATTAACAGTGAATCCCAAGAAGTGTTTCTTAGGAGGACAGGAAGTACAGTATCTGGGGTACTCAGTCAGGAGAGGCCAGGTGAGACCCCAGATCTGAAAGACAGAGGTGATCACCCAGGTGCCAGTCCATCAGACAAAGAAGCAAGTACAAGCCTTCCTCGGGATCATGCGGTATTATCATTGGTTTATTTCGGGATTTGCTGAGAAAGCAGTGCCGCTAAACCATCTCCTGCAGAAGAAGTCCCCTGAAAAGGTACACTGGACTGAAGAGTTGAGTGTGGCTTTCCAAACTCTAAAGAAGGTTATTTGATCGGAGCTGGTGACGGTCAGCCCAGATTTTAACCGACCCTTTATTGTCCAGACAGATACAGCAGAGGTTGGGCTCCGGGCTGTCCTAGCCCAGGAAGTGGATAGAGGAGACCACCCGGCGGTGTACATTAGCCAAAATTTGATCCTGAGGGAAAGAACTATGTGGTGATCAAAAAGGAGGTTCTCACTATCAAATGGGCCCTGGATACATTCCAGTATTATCTACTGGGCTACAGTTTCAGGTTGGTCACTGAACATCGGCCCCTGCAGTGGATAGCCTTTCATAAAGATTCATATGCACGTTTAATACGATGATTCCTCAGCCTTCAATCCTTCAAGTATCGGGTACAATACCAGGCAGGCCGAGAACATGTGAATATGGACTTTTTGTCCCAGGAGGTGGACCCCGAGATGGCATACACTCAACGAAGTATGGTTGAGCTGATGGGGAGAGTATATGATGGGGTTTATAGGACACTGCCCCTCACCCTTAAGAAAAGTCCCTCTTTAAGTAGTCTGGGCCACCTTAAGAGAGTCACTACCGGGAAGTTCAAAAGGCAGGATCAGGGAGAAGGTGAGGAGGCTGAAGAGATGCCCCAATGTCTGCCCTGATTGAATACATCTAAATGCTGTGATCTGGCTGAGGTAAGCCAACTGTTGTGATTTTGTTAAGCTTTATAAGTTTTGCTGTGAAGACTCAGAACTCTTGAACCAACATCTTCTTCAATGCAGTTTCAAACAAAAAGAAATAGCTTATAGTTCTGGAGTGCTGAACATGAGTTTCTGCCCTACGGATATGAGTCTGTCTCTACCAGCTCTCACTCTCTCTCTCTCTCTCTCTCTCTCTCTCTCTCTCTCTCTCTCTCTCTCTCTCTCTCTCTCTCACTGCAGAGATAAGCTGGGAGCTTTCAGTACTGGCTGAAGAGTGAATGCTGTAAATACATCTAAACTGGGAAAAATTTGGTTATTTTACAGTAGCTTGAAGGGAGAGAATGCAACAAGTTATAGCAAGTCAGCTTACAGATCTTAGAAAAGAATGCTGCAGACACATTCTCAACCCCAATGGAGAGAGAAGAGGCAGGCCACAGACTAGCATACACAGGGACAAGGACCAGCCAACAGGAAAAGTCCCATAAGGCATAGGGAACTGGGACATGTGTTCAGGAACAGCCTATTACAGAGCACTGCTGGAAGACTAAGATTTGTAGTCCAAAGGCACATCCTGCCTTTAAGGGCACAAGCACTGTCAACTGCTACAGGCAATGCAATCTGATATAAACAATATCCAACATCAAACATGTAAATGGCGAGTGACTGTACTAACCCACAAATGCGCAGTAGAGACTTCCCTCTCTGTCCCGCCCCGCGTCAATAAGTGATGACGGGGGGCGGGACAGAGAGGAACCGCCGACGTCGCTACCGCTCCCCACCCCAAGGTCCCTGCCTGTGTCCCGCCCTCGCCGACATTACATCACACAAGGGCAGGACACAGGCAGAGAAGGAAGGCCGACGGGAGCTCTGCTGATCTGCGTGCTGCGTTTCGGCGACGTAAGTTCAATAGCGAAGAGAGGGCCTAGGCCGGGTGGAGGGGTGGCGGTGGCGACTCCGGGGGGGGGGACCAGTAGCGGTGACCTCGGGGGGGCCTGCAGCGGCGAGGGAAGGGGGCCTTGGAAAAAACCCCATACTAGCCCGTTTTAACGGGCTCAACGGCTAGTTTACATATAAACAATAGGCAACCTGCCTCCATGCAAATGGGGGCAGAACACTAGGGGACACTCTGTTCTATTCTATTCATAGCTTATATTCCGCCATATCTCCAAATGTTTTCACTGGGATTACAAAACAAGAAGCATCTCAGTTAGGTGGAATTCCAGGCATTAATTAATAACATAAGTCAAACCATACTTATCTCTGAAAATAATAAAGATTTCAACTGTTTTCTATCCTGATGCTGTATATTATTCCAAATTTTTGCTCCAAGATATTGAAAATAATTAAGCAAATACTTTTTCTTCATAATCCCCTAAAACTTGGAAACAACAGCAAACTAAAGTTGATAGACCAAGCTCAACCTGTAGATTAGTGTTAAGTATTTAGAAAGACAAGCTGCATTGAGAGCTGCTAAACGTTTAAAGATCATACAAGCTATTTTAAACTCTATGAAATTACATGGTAATACATTAAAAACAAATAAGAGGGGGTGGCAGGGGGAAATACAGGCTTTAGTGGAGCAGATGGGAGGGTTAGTTACATGTTTATATTGTTGAAAAATGTCTATTTTATAGCTTTATTGTACTTTCTATCCTTTGCTGCGATTGCTTTGTTTGATGGTCAATTCCCACTGCAGCTCCTTGTGACGCTGGGCAAGTCACTTAACCCTCCATTGTCTCAGGTACCAAAAACTTAGATTGTGAGCCCTCTAGGAACAGAGGAAGTACCTGCATATAATGTGTACAGTGCTGCGTATGTGTAGTAGCGTCATAGAAATGATTAATAGTAGTAGGTCATGAATAAAAAACAAATAGGAGAAAATATTTTTTGCTCAATGAATAGTTAAGCTCTGAAACTCATTGCCAGAGGATGTGATAAAAGCAGTTAGGACAGTGGTCTCCAACCCTTTTAATGTAAAGAGCCATGCTATGAATACTAGAAAGCTCTGAGGTCCACCAAAATATTTCAAGCTTACATATATAAGCCTATACTAGTTAATTACTACTGAATTTGTAAATCACCTTTACCTGCTTGTTCAGACCGGGTATTAAACATTAATACTACCGTATATACTCAACTATAAGTTGAGAAATTTTGCCCAAAAAAACACCCATTTAAAAAAAATCAGGGTTGTCTTAGCTATGAAACCCTTACTTGGGCCAGCACCTCTCTCTCCCTCCCTTCCACCTCCGAGGTCCAACACTGTGTTCCCTCTCTCCGGTAGCCCACAGATTCAGCCTGTCCATCCCTTCTGCCCTTCCTGGGTACCTGCAAAAGTAGTTCCACAAAAGAAGAAACAACCCTATTCACAAGTCCAAGACAGCAAAAGAGAGTAGGGATGGACAAATAGCCTTTCAATAAAATCCAAAGCGAAGCTCTCAAACATAAATATGAATATATTTATTAAAGCACCTACTGTAGAGGACTCAATATTTGCTGAAGCACCCAAGCACTCGATTAAAAGTACATTTCATGACTCCTGAAGCAGGCATGTTTACGCCAAAACATGGCTCCATGTCCAGTCTTTGAGTACTTGAAGAAATATTGAATCCTCTACAGTTAGTGCTTCAATAAATACATTCATATTTTTATCTTTAAATGTATTGAAGCACCAACTGTAGAGGATTCAATATTTGTTGAAGTACTCAAAGACTCGACATGGAGCCATGTTTTGGCGTAAACACACCTGCTTCAAGAGTCATGCAATGTACTTTTAATCGAGTGCTTGGGTACGTCAACAAATATTGAGTCCTCTACAGTAGGTGCTTTAATAAATATATTCATATTTATCTTTGAGAGTCTCGCTTTGGATTTTATTGAAAGGAAATTTGTCCATCCCTGCTCTCTTTTGCTTTCCTGCAAAAGTAGTTTCCATAGAGCTGTGGAAGTGCAGCGATCCTCCTAGGCTGCCTGCGTCCTGCCCCGGAACACTCACAGGAACTTCAGTCAGAAGGGGCAGGATGAATCAGAGTGCTCCGCGGCAGGAAGCAGGCAGCCTAGGAGGATCGCTGCACGGGATTGAGAGATGAGAGAGAGATGAGATAGAGAGAGAGATTCAACCTATGCACGGATCACAGGATTTTAGACCATCTTTAGGTTTAAAACTGCCCTTGACCTATGCATGAGATCGACCTATAGTTGAGTATATACAGTAATATTGATTCTACATCACGTGAAGGATATATTTTTAAAACTGACTTTATTTTGGCTTTTTGTTTGAAAGAAGGATTTCTGAACACCTAAACAAGGTCTCAGTGGCTCCATCAGAATGTTTCTGGGAAAGTTTCAAAATAATTTGGTCAGTAATAAAATTCCTCTTAAGATCCAGTAGCTGTTCTTTCCATAAATCACAACACAGCAGAAAAACTTTTGAATGATTCGGATATTTTGTTGTGTAATGTCAGTTCAAATTGCATAACTTGAAAACCAAGACAATTTCTTGGCAAAGTAGGCATACCACTTTGTTATAGCTAGGGACAAAGAAGTACTTCTGTTCCCATTCATCTCTGAAAATACTGTTTTTATAATGCACTCTCCTGCATTTTTATCAAAACTTTGGCGTGGTTTCCACAATTGTCTGAATGCGAGTGTTTCATGTTTTCTCTAGCTTTGTCAAACTGCTGCAGTACATATACATCTAAATGTGAGTCCTGACCTTTGACCTGTCCTACACTCATACGTACATATAGCGCAGGAGTAGTAGGTTCTACTCTTGCCTTATGCCGATCTATGGCAATCATTTTTTCAAACATTTAGTGTGCAGTCCAAGCAAGCAAGATTGAGAATAACGCATGTGCAGGACTTGAACAGTATTTCAGTCTACTGTTTACGGGTCACAACAAAAGTCTTTGGGGGCCACATGCAACTTGTGGGCCACACACTAGAGACCACTGAGTTAGCATATCTGGGTTTTAAAAATGTTTTGACAAATTCCTGGAGGAAAAGTCCATAAACTGCTATTAAGGTGGTTATGTATATACTTATTAAAAGCACTTGATATCCTGCTGTTTCTGTACACAGGTCACAGAGGTTTACAATAAAACAAAATTCCACTAAAATATAAAATCATGAAAGGAACGCCAAAGGTCACAGGAAAGAGACTAATCCAGTGGTTCCAAACCTGGTCCTGGAGGCACACCAGCCAGTCGGGTTTTCAGGATATCCACAATGAATATTCATGAGAGATTTGCATATCAGGGAGGCAGTGCATACAAATCTCTCTCATGAATATTCATTGTGGATATCCTGAAAACCTGACTAGCTAGGGTGCCTCCAGGACCAGGTTTGGGAACCACTGGACTAATCAACCATACAGAGATACAGTAACACTAAAAATAATAAAATAATAGTAGATATGGTTCATCTAGTCTGCTGGGACCGTACAGGCCTCCCCTTGGAGCTAAGGACAGGGAGCCGAGGGCCCAAAGGCCATTTCAAAAAAGTGGGTCTTCAAAAGGGCTTTGAACTTTACGAAGGATAATTCAGACCTAAAAGAAGGGGGGAGACTATTCCAAAGGGAGGGGAGGGAAAGAAAAAGGCTAAGGAGCAGGTGGACTCATGATGGGCAAATCTGAGGGGGGGAAGCACTAGGCAGTGGGAGTCAAGACAACATAGCAGATGGAAGGAGTGTAAGGAATAGCAAGAGAGGAGAGATAGGATGGGGCGCCAAGTTGAAGGGCCTAAAGGGTGAGACATAGAATTTTGAACTAGTGCCTATATTGGATAGTCAACCAATACAAATGGATAAGAAGCAGGGCAATATGATCAAAGCATTTGGCTTTACAAAGGAACTGAGCAGCAGAGTTATGGAGAGTTTACAAAATGGCGCAAGAGGTAGGAGAGAACCCCACAGAAGATGGAATTACAGTAGTTGAGTCTGGTAGTAACAAAGGCATGAATGAGTGTGTGGAGGGAGGAGAAATCTAAAAAGTTAACTACTGGAAGAGGTGGCATAGCCAGTAGAAACTTTTTTTTACAATGTAGATATTTGAGAATCAAAAGTAAGTCTGGAATCAATAATAACAATGAGATATCGGAGGAGTTTATAAGGATGATGACAACATCAAATAGCAAAAGAGGGGCAGAGGGGGCAGACAATGGGCCAAAAATCCAGCAGGCTGTAGTTTTTGCTGAGTTGAGCTCCATTCTATGAGAGGTGAGCCAGTTTACAAGAGAGTGTAGGCAAGACTAATGGCGCGAGATCTGGATTGTGTGGATAGACAGGGTAAATCAGCAAAATGTCATCTGCATAAAAGAAAAATTATATATAGTTACTATAGTTATAGTTCTGAATGGGGCGAGTTAATGGACTCAGGAAAATGTTGCACAGTAGTGTGGAAAGAACAGAGCCTTGCGGCACACTATACTGCAGAGGAATAGTGGAGGAAGATGAGGGAGGGACGTCACCAAAATTTGTCCCTCCCTTTCTAAGCACAGTACCAAAACCCTTATCCACACTCTTATCACCTCTTACTTAGACTACTGCAACTTGCTTCTCAGAGGTCCCACTCTAAGCCACCTCTCTCCCCTTCAATCTGTTCAAAATTCTGCTGAATGACTTATATTCCACTAGTATCACTATGCTCATATTAGCCCTCTCCTCAAGTCATTTCATTGGCTCCCTGTCCATTTCCACATACAGCTCAAACTCCTCTTATTGACTTACAAGTGCATTCACTCTGCAGCTTCTCAGTACCTCTCCACTCTTATTTCTCCCTACACTCCTCCCCAAGAACTCCGTTTACTGGGTAAATTTCTCTTACCTGTACCCTTCTCCTCTACTGCAAATTCCAGACTCCATTCCTTTTATCTTGCTACACAATATGCCTGGAATAGACTTCGTGAATCAGTACATCAAGCTCCAGCACTGGCCATCTTCAAATCTAGGCTAAAAGCCCACCTTTTTGAGACTGCTTTTAACTCCTCTAACTCGTATCCACTTGTTCAGTACCCATATCTGTTTTATAATTCCCACCTTAAGTAATTCCCTTATCCTTTATTTGTTCTGTTTGTCTGTCTTGATTAGATTTTAAGCTCTGCAAGCAGGGACTGTCTCTTATGTGTTCAAGTGTACAGCGCTGCGTACATCTAGTAGCACTATAGAAATGATAACTAGTAGTAGTAGTAGTGTTAGATGGACCTTCAGTCTGACCCAGTATGGCAATTCTTATGTTCTTATGAAGGTCAGTAGTTAAGGAAGAAGCCTTAACAAGTAGTGCTAACTGCTAATGATCAAATCTGTATCACTCCAGTCTTTTTGGTTGTATGGAAGTGAAGCATAACATTTAGAAACACCCCACCCAATCAGAGCTCTTTAAATGGCTAATTGTCTCACTAGGCGAAAAACCTAATACAGGAATTGAACTACTAATACTGAAACCAAGTAATTTCTTAACATTTTTCATCATGGTCCATGACACCTAATTTTAGAAAAATTGCTTAATGTAGGATTGTCTTCTGTTTGTCTTGTGAACTATGCTGCCCTTAAAGGCCTATTCTCCTGTAATGTTAATGCAAATGTTCTGTAATTTCTCTATAAAAGTTTTGAAAACAGAAAATAATTGTGAACTAATTCTCTATTATAACATTCGTGTTCATGTCTCAAAACTGCAAGCCTGAGGAAAATGTAGTTGTCTTTTGACATTGGGGGCAATACTGTTAGTTTAATGGCTGTTTTCTTCAGAATGCTGGATGCAAAAGAATCAATAATATCGCCTAATAGCAATCATGGGTTGAGTGAAAACCATCCATTAAGTACAGGGAATGAATTTAAAACCTTTGATTTTTCCATATTAACCATCTCTTTATTACAATAATAAACTCCAGGGCTCTGAGTAGATGCAGAGTAAACATTAACAAAGAAATAAATTGTTCCTATTTTAATGAACAAGCGGAGCCCCATTTTAGATTGAATTCAGAGATAGGAATTAAGACATCCAGACTGAGATGTGCTCCATTCTGGTGGTATTTTAGCAAAGGACCTACTGACCTAGGGCCTTTTTCAAAATACCTGCAAGAGAGTACACATATATTTTCCAGCAAATGCAGTGGGAGCAGCCATTTGACAAATCTAGATATAGGAAAAATGAAAGGAGGAAACTTGGCAACTTACATGTGTAACTTGGTATTTTGCTGTTAATTAATTACAGAGGCCACAAACTATTTTCATTTTGAAGGGGGACATATTCAATGAATGATTACAGAGAATACCTCCCTTAACTCCATGAATCACAATCAGGGTTTCGCTCCAACCACAGCACCGAAACAGTAATAATCATCACTCTCCTAATCAAATTCAAACAATAAATTGCAATAGGCAAAAGTGTACTCCTACTACAATTCGACATGTCTAGTGCATTTGATATGGTAAACCATAAAATATTACTAAACATCCTAGAATATTTCGGGATCGGGGGAAAGGTTCTTAGCTGAATCAAGGGATTCCTTACCACAAGAACTTACCAAGTGATATCAAACTCGAATATTTCATCACCATGGAAACCAGAATGTGGAGTACCCCAAGGCTCACCACTATCGCTGACCCTCTTTAACCTAATGATGACCCCACTAGCCAAATCCCTATCCGAACAAGGCCTCAACCCCTACATCTATACATCCCGTTCAAACACGATCTAACAGAAATCACAAACAAAATCAAACTCAGCCTGCAAATCATGAACTCATGGGCAGATGCATTTCAATTAAAACTCAATGCTGAAAAAACATACTGTCTCATCATATCATCACAATATAACACGTACAAACCCACCAGTATAAACACCCCAGATTACACTCTTCCTGTCTCAGATAGCCTGAAAATTCTCGGAGTCACCATCGATCGAAACCTTACACTAGAAAGCCAAGCGAAAATTACAACAAAGAAAATGTTTCACTCAATGTGGAAACTCAAACGAGTAAAACCTTTCTTCCCGAGGAAAATATTTTGCAGCCTGGTACAATCAATGGTGCTAAGTCACCTAGACTATTGCAATGCAATCTATGCCGGATGTAAAGAACAAATTATGAAGAAACTTCAAACTGCCCAAAACACCGCAGCCAGACTCATTTTTGGAAAAACACGATACGAGAGCGCCAAACCCCTACATGAAAAACTGAATTGGCTCCCAATCAAAGAATGAATCACGTTCAAAATCTGCACCCTGGTTCACAAAATTATTCACGGCGAGGCCCCGATCTACATGGCAGACCTCATAGACTTACCAACCAGAAACACAAACAGGTCAGCACGCACATTCTTAAATCTCCACTACCCAACCTGCAAAGGAATTAAATACAAATCAACATATGCATCCAGCTTCTCCTACATAAGCACACAAATATGGAATGCACTACCAAACACCACGAAAACAATGCATGACCTAACAACCTTCCGAAAATCATTAAAGACCTATCTGTTCAAGAAAGCCTACCACAATGATCCAACCTAAACACCCGAACCCTTCAACACAACGAAACGTGTACCAGAAAAGGACACTTAATTCTTCCTTCTCAACTACCTAAGACACTCTGTTACTCTTGAACTTTAACGCAATTACCACTATGTATTTCTGACACCGGAATTGGCGTTCACCATCACGGTACTATGTAAGCCACATTGAGCCTGCAAATAGGTGGGAAATGTGGGATACAAATGCAACAAATAAATAAATAAACTTTATTACAGACTCGACACAGATCTGTGTTTTGGACACAGGCCTGCCTCAGGAGTCTAGAAACATTTAAAAAATATATAAAGGAGTGGAGGAGTGGCCTAGTGGTTAGGGTGGTGGACTTGGTCCTGAGGAATTGAGTTCAATTCCCACTTCAGGCACAGGCAGCTCCTTGTGACTCTGGGCAAGTCACTTAACCCTCCATTGCCCCGTGTAAGCTGCATTGAGCCTGCCATGAGTGGGAAAGCGTGGGGTACAAATGTAACAAAAAAAATAATACCATATAAAAACATACGTACATAAGTATTGACGTACTGGGAAAGACCAAAGGTCCATCAAGCCCAGCATCCTGTTTCCAACAGTGGCCAATCCAGGTCACCTATGCCTGGCAAGATCCCCAAAAAGTACAAAACATTTTATACTGCTTATCCCAGAAATAGTGGATTTTCCCCAAGTCCATTTAATAATGGTCTATGGACTTTTCCTTTAGGAAGCCATCCAAACCTTTTTAAAACTCTGCTAAGCTAACCGCCTTTACCACATTCTCTGGCAACGAATTCCAGAGTTTAATTACACATTGAGTGAAGAAAAAGTTTCTCAGATTCGTTTTAAATTTACTACATTTTAACTTTATCGCCTGCCCCCTAGTCCTAGTAGTTTTGGAAAGCGTAAACAGATGCTTCACATCTACCCGTTCAACTCCACTCATTATTTTATAGACCTCTATCATATCTCCTCTCAGATGCCTTTTCTCCAAGCTAAACAGCCCTAGCCGCTTTAGCCTTTCCTCATAGGGAAGTCGTCCCATCCCCTTTATCATTTTCGTCGTCCTTCTCTGCACCTTTTCTAATTCCACTATATCTTTTTTGAGATGCAGCGATCAGAATTGAACACAATATTCGAGGTGCTGTCGCACCATGAAGCGATACAAAGGCATTATAACATCCTCATTTTTGTTTTCCATTCCTTTCCTAATAATACCTAACATTCTATTTGCTTTCTTAGCCGCAGCAGCACACTGAGCAGAAGGTTTCAACGTATCATCAACGATGACACCTAGATCCCTTTCTTTGTCTGTGACTCCTAACGTGGAACCTTGCATGACGTAGGTATAATTTGGGTTCCTCTTTCCCACATGCATCACTTTGCACTTGCTCACATTAAATGTCATCTGCCATTTAGATGCCCAGTCTCCCAGTCTCGTAAGGTCCTCTTGTAATTTTTCACAATCCTCCCGCAATTTAACGACTTTGAATAACTTTGTGTCATCAGCAAATGTAATTACCTCACTAGTTTCTCCCATCTCTAGGTCATTTATAAATATGTTAAAAAGCAGCGGTCCCAGCACAGACCCCTGGGGAACCCCACTAACTACCCTTCTCCATTGAGAGTACTGACCATTTAACCCTACTCTCTGTTTTCTATCTTTTAACCAGTTTTTAATCCACAATAGAACACTACCTCCTATCCCATGATTCTCCAATTTCCTCTGGAGTCTTTCATAAGGTACTTTGTCAAATGCCTTCTGAAAATCCAGATACACAATATCAACCAGCTCACCTTTATCCACATATTTGTTCACACCTTCAAAGAAATGTAGTAGATTGGTGAGGCAAGATTTCCCTTCATTAAATCCATGTTGACTTTGTCTCATTAATCCATGCTTTTGAATATGCTCTGTAATTTTGTTCTTTATAATAGTCTCTACCATTTTGCCTGGCACTGACGACAGGCTCACGGGTCTATAATTTTCCGGATCCCCTCTGGAACCTTTTTAAAAAATCGGCGTTACATTGGCCACCCTCCAATCTTTAAAAAAACATACTGAAGGAATCATATAACTTCACAGAGAGATTATCAAACAAAATATAATAGTCAAACAATAAAACATATAAATGAATTTAAAACATGTGTAGTATAAACATGACTAAAATTGTAGTATCTATTTCAAAATAATAGGAAAGCAGCTTAATGTAACAAGGGAAACAAAATGGAGATCCTAAAGAATAAAACAAACGAAGAGCATATGAAATGCAAAATCAGATCTTATGCAGTGAAAAATATTAAGTGGCCAGAAATGCAACCATTGTTATTCAACCTTTAGATGCTTATATCATGTATACATCACCTCAGATGGCTAAATCCATGCTGACTCTGTCCTATTAAACCATGTTTGTCTATATGTTCTTTATAATGGCTTCAGTGAACCTGAAAGACGTACCGAACCAAATCGACAAATTAGAGTGGTAAATTACCTGGACTGGATGATATGTAACCCAGGGTACTGAAAGAACTCAAACATGAAATTTCTGATCTGCTGTTAGTGATCTGTAACCTGTTGTTAAAATCATTGGTAGTACCTGATGACTGGAGGGTGGCCAATGTGACACCGATTTTTAAAGTTCCAGGGGTGATCCAGGAAATTATAGACCGGTAAGCCTGGGTAAAATAGTGGAAACCATTATAATGAACACAAAGACAAACATGGTTTATTAGGGCAGAGTCAGCATGGATTCAGCCAAGGGAAGTGATGCCACATCAGTTTGCTTCATTTCTTTGAAGGCATGAATAAACATGTGGATAAAGGTGAGCCGGTTGATGTAGTTATCTAGATTTTCAGAAAGCTTTTGACAAAGTTCCTCATGAGAGACTTGAGAAAATTTAAAAGCCATGGGATAAGATGCAATGTTTCATTGTGGATTAGAAACTGGTTAATGGATAGAAAACAGAGGTTAGGGTTAAATGGCCGTATTCTCAGTGGAAAGGGATGAATAGTGAAATACTGCAGGGACCTTTACTGGGACTGGTGCTATTTAACATATAAATGATATGGAAAATCAGAACAACGAGTGAGGTTATTAACCCTTTAGTGTCCAATGTTCCCGTAATAAGCCATATGGGATCAGATTGATGGGAACATTGGACACTAAAGGGTATTTGCAATACAGAGGATTATAACATTCTTCATCTTATTTTCCATTCCTTTCCTAATAATTCCTAGCATCCTGTTTACATTTTTTGGGGGCTGCTGTTGCACACTGTGCAGAAGATTTCATCATATTGGTAATAATGACACCTAGATCCCAGTGGCATAACTACGGGTAGGCACAGGACCACCCATTCTTGCCTCAGACCCACCCAGTCTAGTACCCCCCAAAACACTTCATTGGTGGTACCTCATCCTCTCTCTTTCTCTTCTCTGCTGGCGGCACTGCATCTGCCCATTTCTCTCTGAACCCACAGCCCCCCAGTCTACATTCAAGCCATCACCTGCAGCAATTCCTGTAGGAAAATTGCACTGGCCCTGCAGGCTTCCCTCTACTGCGTCCCACCCTCAATGATGTCACTTCCTGTTTCTTCACTGGTGGGGATATGGTAGAGGAAAATCTGCAGGGCCGGGCAGCTTGCCTACAGGAATCGCTGCCGGCAACAGCTTGTACGTAGACCGTTGAAAGGGGTGTAGATAGGTAGATGCTGGGTGGTGGGAGGGGCAGATAACGGGTTGTGGGGGAGAAGAGAAAAGAGAGAGGATGAGGTACCACCAATGGGGTGTTTTGGTGGGGGGGGGTACTAGACTGGGTGAGCCTCAGGGCTGCCAAGAGACTAAGCCGGGCCCAGGGCAAGGCCGCCCACCCCCGCCGCCCCCATCGCCCTACCGCGGATGCCCTCGCTGCAGTCCCCAGTCTCACCTGCCTGCCCTCGGCTCCGTCCGCCACCAGGCCCTTTGAATTAAAATCGGCAGCGCCTCAGCTGAGCTCTGTTTGGAAAGACAGATCGCCTCCCTTCGGGCCTTCCCTCACTGTGTCCCACCCTCGTCTGATGTAACTTCTGGTTTCCGCCAGGGCGGGACACAGGGAGGGCCCAAAGGGAAGCGATCTGCCTTTCCAAACGGAGCTCAGCTGAGGGGCCCGGTGGCGGACGGAGCTTGCCCCCCCTCTCAGCGGCCCTGATGAGCCTAAGGCAAGAATGGGTGTGCGTAGGGGCAGAGGGGATGGATGGGAAGAAAGAGGGATAGATGGGCCATAGGGTCAGACGGAAATGTTAAAAAATGTATATATGTATGGGGGTGGGAAGGGTCAACCCGAAATAGCAGGTCTGGCTATGCTCCTGCTAGATCCTTTTCTTGAGTGCTGATTCCTAAGGTGGACCCTAGCATCTATGATTCTGATTATTCTTCCCAATGTGCATCACTTTGCATTTGTTCACAATAAATTTCATCTGCCATTTGGATGGCCAGTCTTCCAGTTTCCTATGGCCTTTCTGCAATTTTTCACAATTCCGAATGTGTTTTGACAACTTTAAATAGTTTCGTGTCATTTGCAAATTTAATCACCTCACTTGTTGTTCCGATTTTCCAGATCATTTATAAATATGTTAAATAGCACCAGACTTTAAAAAGAAAAACAAACAAACAAAAAAAGGTGGGGGGTCAGTGCCACAGCCATACAGCTGGGGAGGAAAAAAAGATGTTTCCTTACCGTCTTGGAGGGAGACTCCTAGCTCAAGAAGGGGAAACCTGTTGACATGTCTGTATGAACTGAAGGTTCTCCAAGAGAAGTGGCCAGAGAGGCGAGAGCTGAACTTCAAAGGAAACGTTGTAAATGTTAGGTTGGTGTGAAACCTATTAAGAGGAAAAAGTTACTCTGTGGAATTGCAGGGAGAGGAGCCTACTTGTGGTCACGTAAACAGCCCGTACATTAAACCTTATAAATATTTGTTTCTGTGAAAGTTAATGAGAGAAAAGTCTGCTCTGTGGAACTGCAATGGGAGGAGCCCACCAGAGACAAGACAGACAGCCTAGAAGCTAAAAGCCTTTTTTTGTTCTTTTGAATTGCAACCACTCTCCGTGTTTTGGGCTGCTCTGGAAAGAGGTTGCTAAGCTTTGGAAACTAGGAGTTTAACAGAGAGTAACAATGGAACAAAGTGGGACTCTCAGGAGTTCTGAGTGATCCCAAACCTAAATTCTTTTGGTTGCTAATCCATGACCCTTAACTCCCCTTGGTGCTATCAGTTAATGAAGCTGGCTAAAGAGAATATGTTTTAAGTTTTTTATGTGTCCACCATCAGAACTGAGTTAAGCTGCTATGTTGGAATGTTGGCACAACATGTTTATCCACTCCTACCCTAGCAAAGATAACATTCAAGCACCTTTCTGACCTCATGTGCAACTTTCACCGCATCTACAAAAATGTTTTGTTTTTTTTAAATAATGGGATTGGAAAAGGGCCAGCGGTAAACATGAAACCAGCGTACGCCCAAAACCAGCCTAAGCCCTTAATGCCACCCATTGATACGTATGAGTGATATATTAAATTGTTTTGTCCTCTTTGGTATGGAAGTTTTTTGTTAGAGCTGTCCTAACATAAAATGGATTTCTTTTATGTTAAAATATTATTGTATGTTACTTGTTTTTAAAGATATTATTGTATGTTATTCGTATTTTAAAGATGTAAACCATTCTGATTTGCTATGTAAGAAGTAACAGTATAGTAAATAAATAAACGATAAACGATCTAGCGGTAAAGGCTCACACGCTACACGCGCAGTGACCAGTTGGCGTGCTCCAAGTGCCGATTACCGACGGAACCAGCGCATGTAGAAGGAAACAAATAAATAATTCATCCAGGCATTATGGGTGCACGCCAAATCTGAAATTACCGACAGGAGGGCGCTCTGTCCTGGCAGTAGTCTCATTTTGGCGCACATTGCATGCACATAAGGCCTACCACGGCTTAGAAAAAGGGCCCCTAATTTCCAAAATAGCATGTGGCCATTACTGTGAGAACCCTTACCACCACTTATTTAGAAGGCGGGAAGGGCTCCCACACTACTCCTGCACTAATCGGGCGGTGCACAGTAATGTGCCTGCCCTGCTCGATTAGCGCAGGCACACCTACTGTACTGAAAAATAAAAAATATTTTTCAGTGCAGGATTAGCGTGCACTAAGCGGAATACTACCACAGGACACCTCATGTGTTAGGCCTACTATGCCTTAGTCAAAGGGCTCCTAAGTGTGTTGAATATCATGTGTCGGGTCACTCAGCAGGGTTTAACTGGGCAGGAGCCTCTGCTACCTGGTAAAACCCTTTTGAATATTGGGTGGTGCATGCATGACCCACGTATGATCTGCCCAAGAGTATGCCATCCTGTAGTAAATGACGGCAGATAAAGACCTGTAAGGTTCTGGTGTGGATTAGGAATTGGTTATTGGACTGAAAACAGAGGGTAGGGTTAATTGGTCATTTCTCTCAATGGAGGAGGGTGAACAATGGAAATCGGAATGAGTGAGGTGATTAAATATGCAGAGTGAGGTGATTAAATTTGCAAATGATACAAAACTATTCAAGGTTGTTAAAACATGTGCAGACTGTGAAATATTGCAGAAAGACCTTAGGAAATCAGAAGACTGGGCATCCAAATGGCAGATGAAATTTAATGTGGACAAATGCAAGGTGATGCACATTGGAAAAAATAATCTGATGCACCATCTTGCAATATAAAGCAAACTGCGAGATACTCCTGTTGTTTAGTATGGTAGCTTAAATAGGTGCCCATCTTGAAGCCTCGCACCGGAAGTCCCTTTTGTGATGTCACTACAAGATGAAAAACGTTATATATATTAACTTTATAACTGCCTATGAACACAAGCGTTCTAAAATACACTGTTCTTCACCGATCACCATCCCCCACACACAGATGAATTAAATAATAGTGTTCCACTCTATGTTCTCACTCAGACCCTTAGGACTAATTGTCTGTAATCTATAAATCCACCATTGTTCTCAACGGGTTAAAACCGCAACCCGATCGGTTCCTATGGAGGATTCTGGAACGTGATATATAATGAACCACCGTAGATCTATAAACCTGTGCTGAAATTGCAAACAGTGAGCCACTAGTGGAGCAGTAACAGTATTTGTTGTAAGTTGACTTTTGTGTTCCGTTAATCGAATTTTCATCCGCCTGATGGTACGTCCTACATAATATAAATGACAGGGACACATTATTATATATACTACCAAGACACGTAGTATTATGGCTTAATTTGTAAGTCTGCTGTGTTGCCATATATGTCCAGTCTTTGATAGTTATAGTCTGGGTACAAAACTAGCATTCACCACAGGGCTGATGTAATCCTTCTCCTGTGGATGGGGTGTCATGAACCATAGTAGTGTGTACTAAATTGTCTCTTAGATTGCGTCCCGAGTATATGCTATACAAGGCTGCTGTCTTAACCCTAGTCCCTGAAGAAAGAAATCTGAAACCCACGGAGTTGGGCGTGTCCAGGGGAAGGCGGTTGGATGTTTTCATATAATCCTGCCCTATGAATCAGCGTGGCAGCACGAATGTAGATAGGTGCAGTTTGATTGAAATACTATGCCATTATTAAGTAGCAGTGAATGACTTTAATTGGTGCTGGTTTAAACAGTGTATCACTAAGAAAGTATCGTCAAAGATACCAGATTAATAGCACTCACGTGGTTCTATAATTATAATAAAAGAAGAGTAACCCGATGAAAGAAGTGCTATACCACCAGGCAGCAGTATATCTGTGTGCCAAAGAGAGTGGGTAAATCTGAGGGTACTCTATATATACAAAAAACATACAAAACAATTAACACAGTGAATGGCAATAATAATGGAACAATGGAATGTATTATTATCATTCTTTGAATAGGTAGCAGTGATCCTGGTTCTAGTAGAGGATAATTTGCTAGTGGGCATGCACATGGGCTAAGTTTGCGGATGTGTGTAAATGACATAATTCTACCATTTATGTGCACATGTGCTATTCTTGCAAGCTATTTGATTCCTTACTCTTCTAGTTGCTCTCTCCGATCTTCACAATTCAACCTTTTGTCTTTTCCCTCCTTTCACACAACTTTCTTGAATGCTTTTCAGAAATCTATATTTAATGTTGCAGGCACCACCCTTTGCAATGCTCTTCCTTTGAGACTGCATACTCTGGCATCTCACTTGGATGTTAAGGCAACCCTTAAAACTTACCTGTATGGGCAGATATTTGAATCCGCCCTCTAAATTTGACTGTCTGACCTTCCTTTGCTGCCCCTGCCCTCTCAGGGACGTCTGCTTGGTGCACTGACCAGCTTATTTTCGAAAGAGAAAAACGCCTATAGTGCGACCTAGATCGGGAGATAGATGTTTGTCTCACAAAGGCGCCCAAATCGGTATAATCGAAAGCCAATTTTGGGCGTTTCCAACTGCACTCCGTCGCGGAAACGAATAAAGTTGCCGGGGGCGTGTCGGAGGCGTGGTGGAGGCGGAACTGGGGCGTGGTTATCAGCCGAGGAGAGATGGGCGTCTTTAGCTGATAATCGAAAAAAAGGCGTTTTTACCACGATTTTGGGTCACTTTTTTTGGACCCTTTTTTTTCACGAACAAGTCCCAAAAAAGTGCTCCAACTGCCCAGATGACCACTGGAGGGAATCGGGGATGACCTCCCCGGACTCCCCCAGTGGTCACTAACCCCCCTCCCACCAAAAAAAAAACCCACTTTAAAAACTTTTTTTCCAGCCTGTATGCCAGTCTCAAATGCCGTACCCACCTACATGACAGGAGAATATGTTCGATCCTCTCACAGCCTTTCCCTGGGTCAGATGTGGCTCTCGGGTGCAGTACAGGGTCACATCAGCATTGTATTGTGATGGGTGTAGGGTATTGGGCTCCGTGATTTCATTAGCTTGTGTTACAGTCTCACGATGTTGGTAGTTGGTAGGCTCTTCTGCCATGGTGCTTTTCCCCCTGCTGACCTGGGTCAGAGTGTGCCCTGTTGTGTTTCCTGTTGTAGTCCATGCGGTAGTGGCCATTTTTGTAAGCCAGTTTTAGTTCCCTTTCCTGTGTTAGCCACGTTAGACAACTTAGTTCTTACCTTGAATGTGGCTGAAAGAGGGCATTGTACAGCATTCTGCCAGCTCTGACCTACTGCTCATCTCAGTACCAGGGAGACTCGTTGCCAGTGGGGCACAACCTCTGATCTGCAGTTAACTGTGAGTAAAGGCGGTTATTCCAATAAAGGACGTTTTCGGAGAGATTAGTCTTCAGGTGTAAAGTGGTGTGCCAATGTTATATAGCAGAAACCAGTCCTAGAGGCCTGCGTGTATGCAGGTCCCTGGAGCACTTTTAGTGGGTACCGCAGTGCACTTCAGCAAGGTGGCCCGAGGCCCATCCCCCCCCCCCCCACCTGTAACACTTGTGCTGGTAAATGGGAGGCCTCCAAAACCCACTGTACCCCCATGTAGGTGCCCCCTTCACCCCTAAGAGCTATGGTAGTGTTGTACATTTGTGGGTAGTGGGTTTGGGGGTAGGGGGTTGGGAGCTCAGCACCCGTGGTAAGGGAGCTATGCATGTGGGAGCTGTTTCTGAAGTCCACCGCACTGACCTCTAGGGTGCCCAGTTGGTGTCCTGGCATATCAGGGGGGTGAGTGTACTACGAATCCTGACCCCTCCCACGACCAAATGGCTCGGATTAGGACGTTTTTGAGCTGGGCGTTTTTAGTTTCCATTATCGCTAAAAAAAACAAACGCCCAGCTCAAAAACGTCCATTTTTTTTAAAATACGGTTTGGCCCGCCCCTTCACGGACCCGTTCTTGGAGATAAACGCCCATGGAGATAGGCGTTTCCATTCGATTATGCCCCTCCACGTCTGTTAGTTCTACTGCTTTAGATGTAGTAGTTTACCCCCAGATTCTATATATCGCAACCAAAAAATGCATGCACAAATCCAGTTATATTCTGGATTTGCACATGCAATTTAATTTTAACAAGCCAATCAGCTCCAATAATTGCCAATTAACAAGAAATTAGCTACACTAATTGGCATTAATTAGAATTTACACACACAACTTGCTAAGTGTATTCTGTAAAGTGGTGCGCATAAATTCTAATGCATGCTGCCAAAAAGGGGGCGTGGCATTGAGTGTGGAATGGGCGAGTTATGGGTGTTCTGTAAATTTACGCACAGGGTTATAGAATACACCTGCCCTGCGTCTATCTTAGGCGCCAATATTTACCCCAAGTTTTACTTGGGGTAAATGGACACGCCTAGAGTCAGGTGCAGGCATGGCTGCAAGATGTATTCTATAAACTCGCTAGGCATATTCTAAAAAACACACCTAATCTAGGCACAGTTTATAAAATATGCCTATGCAGAAGTTTTTCGGTGCCGATTTTTCAAGCGCCATATAGAGAATCTAGCCCTTTAATGTCATACAGACAGCCCTGCAGAGCAGTGGGGCAGCCTAGTGGTTAGTACAGTGAACTCGGGTTCAAATCCCACTTTAACTCTTTAATTAGTGAGCCCTCCAGAAACAGAAAAATACATACTGTACCTGAATGTACACCACTTCAATAGGCTTTAGGCTTGCAGGATGGTTTATATATTTAGGCAGAGCTTTTTTGTAGAAAAAAAAAGGTACCGGTATTCATTATGGGCGGGGTCACCACATATGGCTCCACCCCTATGATAGCCACAGCCACATTAGCCACACCCCTTATACCAGCCATGGTGCACATAAACAGACATCATTGCATATATTATACTAGTATAGGAGAAAAAAATAACGTGATTTTTTTCATTATAAATAATTTCTGTAAGCTGTTACAGCTCCAGTATACCCAGTGCAAAATAAGACAGCAAATGTAATTCTCAAATTGGACATATTCCAAACACTAAAATGATTTTTTCTGCCTTTGCTGTCTGGTGACTTTGTTTTTCTATCCATATTGGTCCCAGTCTCTAATTCTGCTGCTCTCTATCTGTTCTCTTAACTCCGTTTCCAGGGCTTCCTTTCCATTTATTTCTTTACTTTCCTCCTTTCTTCATTTCTTGCCCTACATCCATAAGTAAAAGCTGGGTCCTCCTCCATGGAATTGACTGGAGGAGGTATAAAGTGGATCCAACTTTTGCCTATTTTCTCCATCCATGTGCAGTTTTTCTCCTCTCTTCCTTTTCTCTCATCTCCATCCATGTGCATCTTCTTCTTTTTTTCTCCTCCCCTCCATCCATGTCAGCATTTCTCCTCTCTCTTCCCTCCCCTGTATCCTATAAAGCAATAATTCTCTATCCCCTCTCTTTCATCCAAGTCCAGCATTTCTCCTCTCTCCCCTGCCCTTCCCTCCCTCCATGTGCATCTCCTTCATGTCTTCCCTCCCCTCCACCCATGTCCAGCATGTCTCCGTCCTCTCTCCGCTGCCCTCTCCTCCCATGTCCAGCAATTCTCCCCTATCCCCTGTCCTCCCCTGCCATCCATGTCCAGTGATTCTCCTCTCTCCCCTCTCATTCATGTCCAACGAGTCTCCTCTCTCCCCTGCCCTCCCCTTCCATCTATGTCTAGCGAATCTCTCTTCGCTGACCTCCCTCCCATCCATGTCCAGTATGTCTCCTCTGTCCCTGCCCTCCCCTCTCATCCATGTCCAATGATTCTCCTCTGCCCCCTGTCCTCCCCTGTCATCCATGTCCAGTAATTCTCCTCTCTCCCCTACCCTCCCCTCTATCTCCAGTGAGTCTCCTCTCTCCCCTCCTCACCCCTCCCATCCATGTCCGGCAATTCTCTCTTCCCTGCCCTACCCTCCCATCCATGTCCAGCAATTCTGTCTTCCCTGCCTTCTCTTGCCATCCATGTCCAGCAATTCTCCTCTCTCCCCTGCCCTCCCATCCATGTCCAGCGAGTCTCCTCTCTCCCCTGCACTCCCATCCATGTGCAGCATGTCTCCTCTCTCCCCTCCCCTGCCCCCCTCCTATCCATGTCCAGCAATTCTCTCTTCCCTATCCTCCCATCCTATCCATGTCCAGCGATTCTCCTCTCTTCCCTGCATTCCCCTCCCATCCATGTCCAGCAATTCTCTATTCCCTGCCTTCCCACTCCCTTCCGTTCGTTCACCCGTGCTCCCTGAGTCGAAATCTTTTGTTTACCCGAAGTCGCAGCGAACCGGCAGTGAAAGCAGCAGGCAGGCAGGCTCGTCTCTTCCCTTCCCTCTCAGCGTGTCCTGCTTTCCTCTGATGTAATTTCCTTTCCACGAGAGCGGAACAAGCTGAGAAGGGAGAGAAGAGACAAGGAGACGAGCCTGCCTGCCTGCTGCTTTCACTGCCGGTTCGCCGCAACTTCGGGTAAACAAAAGATTTTGACTCAGCATGGGAGTATGAACGGAAGGGAGCGGGCAGGTGAGCCGGACCTCAGGAAAAAGGTGCCGGTACACCGTACCGGCGCATACCAGCACAAAAAAAGCATTGTATTTAGGTACAGTGGGTATTTTTCTGTTTCTGGAGGGCTCACAATAAAAAAATATAAGAGTTAAACTGGGACTTAAACCTGGGTCCCTTAGTTTAAATTCCACTGCACTAACTACTAAGCTACTCCTCAGACTTGCTTCCTGCTTTGTTAAGAATGCCTATAATGCCTGAAGCAATCATAGAACCTTCTTACTTTTTAGTTTTACTTTCAGAGGAGAGGGTGGGGGATAGCAATCACTGGGGGATTAAGGAAGTGTCATGCTTTAATCCCTCCAGTGGACAGCTGATCACTCAGAGCACCTTTTTCCACCCTGGAAACAAGTCTAATTTAGGATGTCCTTCTTTTTTAGGCTTGGGTATTTCTTCCCATTCAGTAATCACTGTTGGACATCCTGATTCTGGGCCCTCCCTACTCCTGCTCAAAGCACACCTAATACACATCCCCTTGCTATTTGGACATACTGTACTGGCGTACCAAGGGTGGGGCAATGGGGGTGGTCCACCCTGGGTGCAAGCTGCAAGGGGGTACAGGGAGCAGCCACATGGCTGTCGGCTCCGTCGATTCCCTAAACCCTCTGACGTTACTTCCTGTTCCGGGGCAGGGAACCGGTGGAGCCGACAGCCACTCGACTGCTCCCTACACCCCCAGGAGGTAAGAGTGATGCACTTGAGGGGGTGGAAGTGATGCGCTGGGGGTGGTGGTGATTCACAGGGGAGGGGGAATCCATGGGGTGTGTATCAGCAATATGCTCCGGGTGGCAACCAAGCTAGGAACACCACTGACATACTGCAATGTTGGACATCCGTTTTCTGTCTTTGCAAAAACGGGATTTGGATGTTTCAAGCACATGGATGGCCATTTGGGCATTCTAAGACATCCATATGCTTTGAAAATAAGCTCCATAGTCTGTCAAAAAGCAAGCAACTTGCATATGGGATTTTTTTTATCTTGTTCTTATTTTTAGGTGTGTAAAAGGTATTTCTGAATCTAAATAATCTGTAGATAGGTGAGATTTGGCATTTTTTGATCAGCAAATGAATTGTGCTAAATTAATCTAAGCATTATTATGTAGAATTTGAAGTATATAGGGTTGCTGCTGATAATGTGTTAGAGGAAGAATGCTTTAGAAATGCAAGAGTTTTCTGTGTATATACTACACATATTAACACTGTGCCTCAGAAATACTGAAGAATGTCAGAGAAACTAACTGCAGATTACGGTCAGGCTGCCAATTGGATCCAGATTTGCAGGACAGGATTGATCCAATCCTGGGTTTACGATGTTGCATGCTGGGACTTGCAGTCTTGCTTTTCTTAGCGAATGCAATGGGGAAATCAGAACTACAAGTCCCTGCATGCAACGGGGTAAACCCAGCACTGGATCAACCTTGTCCTGTGAATCTGGATCCAGTTGGCAACCTTAGGTTACACGTATGAACAGACGGCTTTAAATCTGATCATCTGAAATCACATTGGACTGAGGATAACTTGTTGTTCCAAGTTGCTCTCTGAGTGAGATGAGTCCTTTTTGACCCTAAAGACTTTGCAGATATTTGATTAATGGTATTAACCTCAGGCTGATAGCTGTTTAGACAAAAGGAACAGATGCAGACACAACTATATTGAGCAAATGAAAGTCAACTGTATAAAATAAGTCTCTGAAAGCTGGAATACCAACTACAGAGCTCTACTTGTTCGCTTTCATTAGACCAACATGAAAATTATCCAAAAATGATGATTTATATGAGTTTTAAAAGTACATAGTGTACAGTACATCCCTTCTTGAGTGGAAGCTGAAATATGTTTACAGTGATTGATGTGGAATGGAGTAGCAGCCTAATGATTAGAGCAACAGGCTAAAAACCAGAGGAGGCCAGTTCAAATCCCACTGCAGCTCGCTGTGATTAACATTAACATTAACAATAAATTGATATATTCCGCCATTTCCCTTTGGTTCAATGTGGATCACACAGTAAAGAAAACTGGACAGTTCCAGGAATAACAGAAGATAACATAGCAAAAACAGATTATCTCTAAACTACATGTTCTATTTAATAATTTTTTAGCACAAGTTTTCTAAATACATAAGTTTTGAGCAGTTTACAGAATCGGTTACAAGAAGTTTCAGATATCAAGATATCCTTAATATCCTTGTCCATACAAACTGTTTCATATGAAAAAAGAGTATCAATTAGCCTAGTTCTCATATTTTTGAGAGGAGGTAAGGTGAAAAGTTATGAAATCCTGGTAACTCTTATTTTGTTAACAAACACAAGATGGTTCAACAAATAAAGTGGGGGTAAACCATGTATAATTTTATACACAAAACAAGAAGATTTAAATTAAATCCTGGCCTGCACAGGGAGCCAGTGAAGTTTCACATAGTAACAGGTTACACTGTCAAACTTGTTTTTAAAGAAAAAATCAGGCATAATGCTACATTCTATATAGTGAGAAGTTTCTTCAGTATCTGTTTGGAAGCACCCAAATAAACAATATTACAGCAAACTCAAAATCAAAGCCTGAACAGTAAGTTGAAAATGACTTTGGTCAAAATATTTCCGAATTTGCCGCAAATTACGCAGCAAACAGAAGGATCTCTGAGTAAGAATATTATGTCTCTGAAGCTAATTTATTATCCAACCATACCCTCAGAATCTTAATAGAAGATGAAAATTGATACTAAGTTTGATTTATCATAATACTCTTAATTCGTATCAGGGTTATGACTAATTAACAGAAATTCCATATCCTTCTCTCACCCACAAGTTCTCCCATTACCCATCTCACTCCTTCCATTCCCTTTCATTTTTAATCCACTCCACATACCATATTTCTACCCCCTGTAATCACTATCCTCCTCTCATTCATTTCCTTGCTACCCCACCCCCCCACTCCAGCCTCTCCCACATAGTTTCACCATTTTCAGCATCTTCCACCCTCCACTCTTAGAGCCCAGCCCCTGCTCCCTTTTTCTCCCCTGCCCACCCTTGTAGCCTGGCATCTCCCTGTTCCTTCCACTCCTCCTCAGCATATTCCAGTCCCTTCTCTCTTCCCTCCTATCCCTCCCCCATGATCCAGCATTTCTCTCTCTCTCTCTCTTCTCTCTCTCTCTCTCTCTTTTTTCCCTCCCTCCAATTGTCCAGGATCTGTCACTCACTCTTTTCTGTCCCTGGATCCAACATCTTCCTTTTTCTCCCTTCCCCCTCCTGCGCATCTCTCTCCCTTTCTCTCCTCCACCCCAATGTCCAATCTCTCATACCTCCTCCCTTTCTCTCTCTCTTGTGCTTCAGGTCCAATATCTTTCCTCCTCCCCCTCCCCATGCAGCATCTCCCTCCTTCCCACCTCCATGTCCAACACTTCTCCCTCTCTCCCCCTATTCAGCTCTCTCTCATCTCAACCCATCACCCCTATGTCCAACATGTCTTCTCTCTTCCCATCCCACCTACAACAATCCTCCCTCCCCAAACCCCTGCAGCATCTCTCCCTCCCATCCCATCCCCAGAAATTCTTCTTGTCTCTAACCCCACACCCCATGCAGAATCTCTCCCTCTATATCCAACAACCACTCCCCAATGTGCAGCACCGTGTTCCTTCCCTCTATATCCAACAACCACTCCCCAATGTGCAGCACCGTGTTCCTTCCCATCCCATCCCTCCCCTATGCCCCCATGCATTTCTCTACAGTACCTCTTCCCTTTCCTTCCCTCCCCTCCACCCCCATGCATTTCTCTGCCAGCGAGAATCACTCCCCTGCCCCCATCTACCTTCAGTGAAGATAGATGGGGGCAGGGGAGCGATTCTCACTGGCAGAGAAATGTCCTTCACAAAGGAATGGAGGGAGATGCAGGACTGCAGGAGCAGCCAGAGCCCAGCTTGCTCTCCCTATGCTGGCGCGTGCAAGACTACAGAGCCGCTGGGTGGGCCTGAGCCCAAATTGGGTGGGCCCAGGCCCACCTGTGACTACGCCCCTGAACTGATGGCCCTTTATATGTGTAAAGGTGGATTTAAAATGTTATAATTTAAAGCCTTAAGATAGGAAAGAAAATCTGAGACCTTAGATAGTGTATCCACTTCATCTAAATGTACATTTACATCACCAACCAGTAAATTATAGTTAGAATGAAGGGAATTCAGAAAAATTAAATTATTAAAGTATCTTGGATTTTGGTCCATTTTCCAGGTGCAACATAAAATAATATACAAGTGACGGAGTCAACCAAAGAATCGTCCTCCACTTCATAGGCTACAATTTCAAAATCTGATGATATATAAGAATCCAATAATTTTTCTGTTATAAAATCCTTATATATTAAAGCAATACCACTGCTCCTTTTATTTTCTCACTTGGATGAGTCACTTAACCCTCCATTGCCCTAGGTACAAACTCAGATTGTGAGGTCTACTGCGATAGAATACCTATTGTACCTGAATGTATACTGCTTTAGTAGTTTGGGGGTTTGCAGGTGGTGGTATCATTTTTTAAAAACAAATTCACTTCCAGAAATATACAACACTGTGTCATGCTAAAGTGTTTGGCTGCGGATTCTTTTAACTATGTAGAAATAAAGGACAAATAAGTTATAAATGATGCCCTGTTTTTACTGGCCTAACTCCATATGTTTGTGAGTAGCCTTCAAAAACTATGTCCCTTCAGTGGGTCAGTGCAGAATAAGTTATAGATGATGTTGCTTTAATATAGGGTAAATTACAAGTTGTGTTTTGATGGCAGTAAAAGAATTGGGTGGGGGCAGGAAGGGGAGTGATGTGCTTATAGGGGTTTGAAAGGGAACTTCAAAACCACCCATGAACATAAGCCAATCAAAATTATAAAGCTCAAAATCTTTGATTTATGTGGGAGAGGTTCAGGAAGGATATATTGCTTCATGAAGTGCCATTTTTTTTAGCTCTCCTGTAGCCAATGCTCCAGCTTTGATTTTTTTTTTTAATTTATCAACTTTCCCAAATCGCTATTTCCCACAGCCTCCATCTATTCTTAAGTTGGGCAGATTTTTGTAGGTATTTCTAGAAAAACAGAAATATAGAAACATCACCAGCACATAGTTCTCACACACAGTGGCGTACCTAGGTTGACTGCCACCCGGGGCAGGTCACTGATACACTGCCCCTCCCCCAGCGCATCACCCCCCTCCCCCAGCGCATCACCCCCCTCCCCAAAGTGCAGCACCCACCTCCCTCCGAAGCACATCATCCTCACCACCTGGGGGTGCACAGAGCAGTTGTGCAGCTGTTATCTCTGCCAGTCCCCTGCCCCAGAACAGGAAGTAGCATCAGAGGGGGCAAGAAATCGGCGGACCTGACAGCCACGTGACTGTTCCATGCACCCCCTTGCGGTCTGCCCCATCCTTAGTACACTACCGTTCACACATACACAACTGCAGCAGAAATCATTCACTCCCAACACCAGCATATAGTCCTGACACACACACAGCAGCAACTCAAAGCACTCACTCTCCCAGCCACAACACACACAGCAGCGACACAAAGCACAATCACAAATTGGAGGTGGACAAACAGTGGAACACTGAGAACATAACATAAAGGACATAAGAACATAAGTGTTGCCATACTGGGACAAACTGAAGGTCCATCAAGCCCAGTATCCTGTTTCCAACAGTGGCCAAGCCAAGTTACAAGTAGCTGGCAAGATCCTAAAACAGCAAAATAGATTTTATGCTGCTTAACCTAGAAATAAGCAGTGGATTTTCCCCAAGTCCATCTTAATAATAGCTTACGGACTTTTTGTCTCAGAATCCGAGATGGTGAGCCCTTGGGCTGCAGCCAGGCTGCAGCAGACATGTCCTCTAGGGAGGCGAAGAGCAGAGGCGAACCAAGCACTGAATACAAACAGGATATCAGACATGGCAAATAGACAGAGCACACTCAAGACAAGCAACAAGCACCACCAGAAAGGGAGATAGACCACTCAGGTGGCCTCACAGCGATCCGGAACCCAATCATACAGAATCCAAGCATACGGCCTCACGGCCGAACTGGAACCGAATCATACCAGAAGGAAGGGAAAAGAAACAGAACGGAATCTCTTGAGCGAAGTACAAGCAGTGCACACACATTGCCTAAACAGAGCCACAAAAGGGGTCAAAAGACCCTACACACAGGCACAAAGAAATTGAAGGGGAAAAGACAACCCCACTTAGACTCACGTGGTAGAAACCACAAGTAAAAGATAAGAAAACACACAGGAAGGCAGCACAGGACTGAGCTTAGAACCACAGCTATAAATGAAAAGTAACCAAGTCAAAGAATCACACAGAGAGGTAGCTCAAGGCTGAACTAGTAGTCCCAGCTAAATGGAAGAGCTGTCCACTCGTGCCACACAGAGAGGCAGCTCAAGGCTGAGCTAGTAGTCACAGCAAACAGAGAACCACCCACTCAAACAGAATCAAACAGAGAGGATGCATAGGACTGTTCTAGTAGACACAGCTAAACGGAAGAATAGCCTACTCGTGCCACACAGATGCTCAAGGCTGCACTAGTAATCACAGTTAAACGAATAATCCTAACCAAGTCAAACAGAAATCACACAGAGAGGTAGCTGAAGGCTGAGCTAGTAGTCCAGCTAAATGGAAGAGCTGTCCACTCGTGCCACACAGAGAGGCAGCTCAAGGCTGAGCTAGTAGTCACAGCAAACAGAAGAACCGCCCACTCAAACAGAATCAAGCAGAGAGGATGCACAGGACTGTGCTAGTAGACACAGCTAAACAGAAGAACGGCCTACTTGTGCCACACAGAGAGACTGCTCAAGGCTGCATAGTAGTCATAGTTAAATAAATAATCCTAACCAAGTCAAACAGAAATCACACAGAGAGGTAGCTCAAGGCTGATCTAGTAGTCCTAGCTAAATGGAGAGCTGTCCACTCGTGCCACACAGAGAGGCAGCTCAGGCTGAGCTAGTAGTCACAGCAAAGAGAAGAACCACTCACTCAAACAGAGGATGCACAGGACTGTGCTAGTAGACACAGCTAAACGGAAGAACGGCCCACTCGTGCAACACAGAGAGACCGCTCAAGGCTGCGCTAGTAGTCACAGCTACATGAAAAAGCAATCCACTCAAACACAACCAGAAACCTCACAGAGAGAACTCAAACAGAAAGCATAGGAAAAACTCAAGACAAGGCCACACAAAGGAACACTCACAGCTATGCCATACAGAACTCAAGGATAAGGGAAGCCACTCATGAAGGAAACTATAAGCTATACCATACAGCACTCAGGGAAGAGGGAAGCCACTCAAAGAAATACTCAAGGGTGTGCCACCAGGCACTGAAAGGAAAAAGGGAAGCCACTCATGAAGGAACACTCTAAACTGTACCATACAGCAGTCAGGGAAGAGGGAAGCCACTCAAAGAAATACTCAAGGTTGTGCCACCAGGCACTCAAGGGAAAAAGGGAAGCCACTCATAGGAATACACAAGGCTGTGCCACACGGCACTCAAGGATAAGGGAAGCCACTCATGAAGGAACACTCTAGCTGTACCATACAGCACTCAGGGAAAAGGGAAGCCACTCATGAAGGACACTTTAGCTGTACCATACAGCACTCATGGAAAAGGGAAGCCACTCAAAGGAATACTCAAGGGTGTGCCACAGGCACTCAAGGAAAAAAGGGAAGCCACTCAATAGGAACACTGTAGGCTGAACCATACAGCATTCAAGGGTAAAGGGAAACCACCTATAGGAATACACAAAGCTGTGTCACACAGCACTCAAGGGTAAAGGGAATCCACAAGGCTGGCCATACAGGAGTCAAAGGTAAAGGGAAGCCACTCATAAGAATACACAAGGCTGTGCCACACAGGAGTCAAAGGTAAAGGGAAGCCACTCATTAGAATACACAAGGCTGTGCCACACAGAACTCAAGGGTAAAGGGAAGCCACTTATAGAAATACACAAGGCTGTGCCACATAGAACTCAAGGGTAAAGGGAAGCCACTTATAGAAATACACAAGGCTGTGCCACAGAGTCAAATAACAGACACTAGAGACAAAGGGAAAAGCAAGCAAACAGGGAAAGCTGCCTTTACATACACAAATCAGATAAGGAGCAATGCTCACAAGAATCAGGAGACAAACACAGCAGACAAAGAGTTAAAACATGCCAAAGGGAAGGGCTGCTTCTAAAACACATAAAAAAAAAAGAGCAGGGCCACTGCAATCAATGGTTTAAAGCAAAAAAAAAGGAAAAACAAACAATGTTCTTACCAGAACTCAGCCAGCACACAGCTGGGTAGGGAAAGGAAAGGCAGGCAGAGACAGAGCAGACAAAGCCCACACAGTTGCACAGGAGCAAGGTAATCAAGGAAAGCAGCTGGGCTGACAACAACCGGCTCTCTGAACAGTGAAAGGTAACAAGGGAGACCACACAAGGAAACAGAGCAGGCTTAAGCTGGAGAGCCTAGACAACAAGGAAAGAATCTATTCAAACCAGAACCACACACACAGAAAAACAGAACAGGGCTTTGCTTGGGAGGAAAGTTAACAGGCAAGTAATCCATACAGGTTTAAACCAGAACAACACACATAGAGAAACAGAAGAGGGCTTTGCTTGATAGCAAACCTAACAGGAAAGTAATCCATACAGATTCAAACCAAAACCACTCACACAGGGCTCAGGGCTGTGCCCAAAGACACAGATTAACAAGAAGACCAGTTCCCTCAGAATCAAACAACAAGAAAAGGAAAATAGACCTGTTGCAAAGGCAACACAGGAAAGCTCCCTGGGTCCTTTTAAAGGAGTAGGCTGATGATGTCAAAAGTAGGAAATGAAGCAGAAGCAGGGAGACCAAAGCGAGGCTTGGCTAACAGGAAGAACAACAACAGGAAAAAAGGCAGACTGGAGAGGTCACAGAGCTAGATACAGAGAAACAGTAGGTCTGAACATAAGGGCACGGCCACAACCATGACACTTTTATTTTAGAAAATTAGCCAAACCTTTTTTAAACCCTGCTAAGCTAACTGCTTTTACCACATTCTCTGGAAACAAATTCCAGAGTTTAATTACACATTGAGTGAAGACATATTTTCTCCAATTTGTCTTAAATTTACTACTTAATAGCTTCATTGCATGCCCCTAGTCCTAGTATTTTTCAAAAGCGTAAAATAGCAATTCACATCCACCCGTTCCATTCCACTCATTATTTATAGACTTCTATCATATCTCCCCTCAGCTGTTTCTTCTCCAAGCTGAACAGCCCTAGCCACTTTAGCCATTTTTCAGGGAAGTCGTCCCATCCCATCATTTTCATTATCTCTGTACCTTTTCTAATTCCACTAAATATCTTTTTTGAGCTGAAGTGAGCAGAATTGCACACAGAATTCAATATGCAATCACACTATGGAGTGATACAAAGGCATTATTATAGTCTCATTTTTCCATTCCTTTCCTAATAATACCTAACATTCTATTTGCTTTCTTAGCTGCCGCTGCCCACTAAAAAGATGGTTTCAAATGACACCTACATCCTTTCCTGTTCAGTGACTCCAAATGTGGAACCCTGCATCATGTAGCTATAGTTTGGGTCTCTTTCCCACGTGCATCACTTTGCACTTGCTCACATTAAACGTCATCTGCCATTTGGATGCCCAGTCTCCCAGTCTCATAAGGTCCTCTTGCAATTTTTCACAATCCAGTTGTGATTTAACACCTTTGAAAAATTGTGTCATCAGCAAATGTAATTACCTCACTAGTTATTCCTTGGTCATTTATAAATATATTAAAAAGCAGTGGTCAGGGCCGTGCCAAGGGTCTGTGGCGCCCCCCTGCAGAAGATCAGTTGGCGCCCCCAGCACCCCCTGCCCGCAGACAAACAGTTGGCGCGCGCACGCCCCTCCCGACCGTGAAAATGATCGCTGCCTTCCCATCCACGCTCCTCTCTCCCCTGCCCTCCCGCTCCCATGTCCCAACTGCCGCCTCTTCTCCCCCCAAGATCCCTTTTAAATTTACCTCCGTCCAGCAGCGAAGGTGCAGCATCAGTGAAGGAGGCGGCGCTCCGACGTCTCTACTAGTCTTCCCTTCGCTCAATGTCCCTCCTTCTGATGTCATTTCCTTGACGTCAGAAGAAGGTGGAACACTGAGCGAAGGGAAGACTAGTAGAGACGTCGGGAGCGCCGCCTCCTTCACTGATGCTGCACCTTCGCTGCCGGATGGAGGTAAATTTAAAAGGGATCTTGTTGGGGGGGAGAAGAGGGCGAGCAGTTGGGACATGGGAGCGGGAGGGCGAGGTAAGCATGGTGCGGCGGGGCGCCCCCCAGAGGACGGCGCCCTCCTACCGTGCTTACCTTGCTTACCGTGTTGGCACGGCCCTGGCAGTGGTCTCAACACAGACCACTGGGGAACCCTTCTGTCTACCCTTCTCTATTGAGAATACTGACAGTTTAACCCAACTCTCCGTTTTCCATCTTTTAACCAGTTTTTAATCCACAATAGGACTTACCTCCTATCTCGTGACTCTCTAATTTCCTCAGGAGTCTTTCATGAGGTACTTTATCAAATGCCTTTTGAAAATCCAGATACACAATATCAACCAGTTCACCTTTATTCACATGTTTGTTCACCATATTTCAAAGAAATGCAAGATTTCCCTTCACTAAATCCATGTTGGCTTTGTCTCAATTAATCCATGCCTAGGTATAACGCTCTGCTATTTTGTTCTTTATAATAGTCTCCACCATTTTGCCTGACACTAACATCAGACTCACCAGTCTATATTTCCCTGTTCACCTCTGGAACCCCCTTTAAAAAATTTGTGTTATATTGGCCACCCTCCAATATTACCATACTTTATTTTAAAGATAATTGCATATTACTAGCAATAGTTCCTGCAAGTTCATTTCAATTCTATCCATACTCTGGGATATATACCATCTGTCCAGGAGATTGCTACTTTTCGTTGTCAAACTGCTCATTACATCTTCCAGATTTACAGAGATTTGATTCAGTTTCTCTGACTCGTCAGCACTGAATACCATTTCTGGCACTGGTATTTCTCCAACATTTTCCTCAGTGAAGACAGCGGCAAAGAATTCATTTAATTTCTCCACTATGGCCTTGTCTTCTCTGAGTGCCCCTTTTACCCTCTCTGTCATCTAGCGGTCCAACTGATTCTTTTGCAGGCTTCTTGCTTCTAATATAAGAAAGTTTTTACTACATGTTTTTGCCTCCAATGCAAATCTTCTTTTCGAGTCTCTTTTTGCCTTCCTTATAAGCACTTGCATTGCTTGCCATTCCTTACACTGTTTCCTATTATTTTTAGTCAGATCCTTCTTCCATTTTCTGAAGGATTTTCTTTTAGTTCTAATAGCTTCCTTCACCTCACTTTTTAACCATGCTGGCTTTTGGCCTTCCTGCCTCCTTTTGTAACACATGGCATATATCTGACCTGGTCTTCCAGGAAGGTATTTTTGAACACAATCAATGCCTGAAATAAATTTTTGACCTTTGCAGCTTCTCCTCTAAGGAGTAGGTAAGGAGCTATAATCGGAGGTGTGGAGGTTTGGGGACAGTGAGGGATTTGGTGGGAGAAAGGAGCAAGATACAGAGGAAGGGATGGGTGTGGCTGGTGGGCTGGCAGGTGCGGGCAAGGAGATGAGACACAGAGAAGACAAGGCAGGAAATGTAAGGGTGATGAAAAGGCTCAAACTGGGGCACACAGACAAAGGTAACACAGCACTCAGCAATTCCCCACTCTGTGTAACAAATGACCACTTTCCAGCTCTCCCCTCTCCAACTCCACAAAATCGCAAATGGGTCTAAAGGCAGGTTTGCCCTTACCCTAAACACTCATAAGCAGGTCTAGTTCAGAATATTTTTCTTCCTGCCACTAGAAAGTTGTTTTGCTATCCATTATGGGCTGGAGAGAACGCTCATTGTGCAGACCACCCAATGTCACGCTCACTAAATGCCTCCTCTGGAGACATTTTATGATGGATGACTAGCAATCTTGGGCGGGGTTTCCCCCCCTTGTTCGATTAAAAATGTCTTATCTGCTTCTTAGGCCATTTGTTTGGATGTTTATCTTTTAAAAAATGAGCCCCTATATCTCTTAGAAAATAACCTACCTGAAAGCTCCCACACAGTTACACCTCCTCTGAGACAGGGATAATTTGTGCATGCATGTGCCAATAGACTGTTTGTGCATTTGAATGTATATTTTAATAAAATGCATGTACAAATGTGATTCCACCTGCCCCTCATTGTCTACCCCTGAAGATGCCTAGATGTACATTGCATAAAAGTAGGCATTATATTTCTGCATACAGTATATTTGCTGGGGCAATTTTATAAATCAAAATTTCTCCAGTTGCAGGTTAAAGTTTTACAGGCAGGGGGCATATATTTGATTATACCAAAATTCCAGCACTTCTAAACTGGCTCTTATAATTTATAACTATAATAGCAAAACCACAACTGAACCATCCGTGGCAACTCTTTTCAAATGAGCAATATACTCATGGTCCACCTCCTCTCGTTATCAGTTCAAAGCAATTTTGGTTTTGTTACTTCTACATTCTTATATTATCATTATTGCCGATATTAGCTTATCATTATAATTTAACTCCTGCTGACAGAAGCAATTTGATAAACACCTGCTTAAGCAGATTCAAAGCACATAAATGATCCCCTATATAAGCAAGGTATTCAGGCTCACATTTTTTTTATTTATAATTTTATTAAACAATCTCACAAGAAATAATCTTGTTACAGAAACATGGGAGCATAGATACATAATCAGAAATAATAACAAAACAAGAGAAAAGAATCTAATCTCACTCTTAGACCACAACAAATGGGAGCGAAAGACTAATAAGTGAAGGAATATATAGAAGAAAAAAACAAGAAGAAAAGCTCTTATACTTGCTAAAATCCTCATAATTACTCTAATTGCTGCAATTTCAAGTTGAGGACAAAGAAAACCTTTTAGCATCTGCTGCAGAAACGCGACCAAATATCAACAGGAGGTTATGTGCCAGTTGGCGATGTAAATATGTATTCGCCTTTAGTAGAAGATCCTATACCTTTCCTGGTAGATGAAATAGCGGAATGGTGCAAAAGACAGTTCAAGAAGGTAGCATTTTATGGTTGAAGCAAGGTATTTACAGAACAAAAATCCTAAGGTAACCGGTTTTTTATACAGTACCTAAAGTCCATAAGCGATTAGTAAATCCGCCTGGCCGCCCCATCGTTTCCCTCCGGATACGCATTGGAGCCGCTCTCCTCATTTTTTGGATTTACATTTAACAGCCTTTTGTTACAGCAGCCCGCTCATATGTAAAAGACAGCTTCGCATTTTTTGCGGTACTTGCTAAAGAATCAGGTTACATCAGACACTCTTTTGTCACCCTGGATTTGGAATTGTTGTATTCCAATATACCCCAGATTGCGGCACTAGAGATCGTGCAAACTACATTACAAAAAAGAGGCGGCAATCCTCGAGTTCTACTGCGTTTTTGATGGAGATAGCGAAGATGGTATTGCTGAAGTACTATTTCTGCTATGAAACAACTTTTATGCTCAGTTTCATGGTGTAGCCATGGGTACAGCTGCTGCACCTAGTAATAGCTAACCTGTATGTCAGCAAGTTTGAGGAAGAACATCTTTATACCTCAGAGTGGTTTCAGTTCATTGCAATATGGCATCGTTTCATCGACGATGTTTTTTTCGCTTGGAACTCCCTCTCCAGATGTTATTACAGTTTATGCTTGGCTGGACACCATAGATCAAAATTTGAAGTTTACCTGCAAAAGAGTAGTGAAGGTATTGCCTTTTTGGACACCTGGGTTTATAACGCAAGATGATCAAATCGGTGTGACAGTTTTTCGAAAAAGACAGATCAAAATTCTCTATTGCAGTATGAGAGTCATCACCCTAAGCGGATGAAGGAGTCATTACCAGTGGGTCAGTTTTTACGATTATGGCGTATTTGTTCTACTGATGAGTCATTTTGCCAACAATCCAAAATTTTGATTGAGAGATTGAAAGAAAGGGGTTACCCCGATCAGTGTATACACCGAGCTTATAAATGAGCATGGTATTCCCAGCGACCCTTGCTGTTACCAGATAAAAAGGAGGAAGCTTTAAATAAAATGGTGTGTGCTGTCACATATACGGAATTGGCGCCACAAATAGCCCGTATTATTAATACTCATTGGGAAGTACTTTCATTCCATCCAGTGTTTCTACAGCGCCCCTGCATAGCTTATCGCAGGGGTCCTAACCTGCGAGACAAGCTAGTACATACATCTAGAAGAATTGCTCAGACTGTTGAAAGTCATAGTCATAAACCATGCAGCCATTGCCAATTCTGTGAACAAACTATTATTAGCGAACAATGGCAACATCCCAAGAAAGCTAATAAGAACTATCAATACAGGACCGATACTACATGTGAATCCACACAAGTGATATATGCCATTATTTGCCCTTGCAAACTGTGGTATGTGAGTTGCACTCAGAGACAAGTGAAAATCAGACTAACGAACATAAGAGTAGATTGCGAAACCAGGTTTTGACAGCTACTATGGTAGCTCATTGTATGGAGAAGGATCATCAGTTTTCTCAAATGAAATGGCTAATCATTGATCAGGTGATTCGGCCCCTGGAGGAGGTGATCTGATACAAGTTTTGAAATCGCAACGAACAATTTTGGATTTTTGAATTGGACACTTTGATTCCTAATGGACTTAATGATTGCATTGAATGGAACACTATTATTTAACATATTTTCCAGTATTTTATGCAAGATCTGTCAGGCGATTATATTGAGGCGGAGTCTGGAATGTGACATCATTTCCTGCCAGGGAGCATTTAAAAGGTCACTACTAGACCGGTAAGGAGTATTCATTTTGGAGAGGCACGTTATTTTCAGTTCTACCATCATATCTCTGGAGTTCCTGATGAAGAGAAGTTGAAACCCTGCAGAGTCGAACTTGCAGAGGTTTGAGGTGGATTACAAACTAAACAATTGCTTGGAAGTTTAAGTGGATATCAAGAGCTAAAGCAACGCGAGGGTGCTTTTGGAAAGATTGTGATCTTCCCAGCGTTTGCTATTAGCTTTAAAGAGGGACAAGTGTGAGCCATTAATTCTGTTACAAGAGGAATCTTGGACTAAAAGACGATATGACAGTGGACCACCTCTAAAAAAGCTAAGTGCCTTGAGACAGTTTTTATCCTATGTTATTCCCCCTTAGCAAAAAGCATATGTGTTATACATAGAGCATGGAGGTAGTTGGAGATAAAAAAAAAATTTTAAATTTAAAATATAGGATCTCCACAGTACTATTAATTTTGGTGCTAGTGTGAGTGAGTTAGTGTGGGATTATGAGAGAACAGTTATTTGAGTGTGAAAGTTTTTAGAGCACTGGATGTTTGCTCACTTGACATAATTTTCATTTTAAAATCACGGAGTATATCAATGATTGAGAAGCTTACCCACCCTTAGAGGTTTAAATCGTTTTGTCGTTTCCTCGCTTGGGTGAGCCATTTCCTCTGAGATTACTCCAACAAAAATATTAATTATTGTGTAGATTCACTGTATTTATTAAATTATATCTGTTCTCTCATTTACCCATTACTGACAAAGAACCCTGGTTCAGTATTTTGTTTGGGAACAAAAAAAGACATACCTAACCCCAAGATATCGAATTACACATTTACAAGCATATTTCAATAAAAAGGAAGTTCCAAGATCTCTAACTTGCTGCTTTAGTACCAATAAAGCTTTCCTTCTCTCTTGTGTTAACTTTGTAATGTCCAGAAAAATCCAAACTTTTTCACCCCAAAATAACTCTTAAGATCTCCTAAAGTCTCAGAAGAGAGTTCAAATCATTTGCAAAGATGGCTATCACAAGCAGTTGCATTCTCCAGGAAAGCTGTCAAATTGTTCACATCCACTCTGTTATTTTCAATCAACCCTTCCCCTTGTGAATTCCCTTGAATACCGTTGCAACCATTTTTTTTTTACAGAAGAAGAAACAGGCATCTAGGCTCACTTTAACTACTTATAGGGCCTGGAGCAACCTTTGAGTAAGGGACCCTCTCTGTGTCAGTTCTGCAATTTACTGACCTGTACGTTGTGCCACTCTGGAGCCTGCCCTGTGACTGCCGTGGTTAGAACACTGGAGCCATGGCTGCAAGAAGCATCCCATGTTCTTTTGGGAACTCAAGTCAGGAGCAGAAACATGGACAGGGTTATCATACCTTCTCTTTTAAGAGGACATGACCTCAAGGTTTTTTTAATTCTTAGGAAAATATCCTTTTTTTTTCTTTTATGTGCCTATGACCAATACATCTACCCACACAATGAGAGAAACCACCTCTGGCCTATTGGTCAATCTAAAGAGAGAGAAAGGCATTGATGACCTCCTTTCTGTTTCCCCCACTGGTTGAATCTGTCAAAGGAATTTTGTTTCTGCAGCACATCTTGAAGCATATGTCATGCACAGACATTCACAAGTATCTCAGATGCCAGCCAAAGTCGTTGAGGATATCTGCTCTTCTGATAAGTACACTTGGGCTCAGTCTCAGTCAAACTCAAATCCGGAAGTTTTTGAAAAGTAGATTGTCTACTGCTGTACTGTAAGTCAGTGCCGTAGCGAGGGCTAATGGCACCTGGGGCGGGTCACCGTTGCGCACCCCCCCCCCCCCGGGTGCAGCACGGCGTGACCCCCCCCCCCCCTCTGCGGCGCAACCCCCCCCCGGACCGCATTCTTACCTGCGGGAGGGCCGATCTGCCCCGAGTGCACGTCACTCGGAGCTGCGTCGGCCCCGCTGGTTCCCTGAGGGAGCAGGGAACCAGCGGGGCCAGCACCCCCCGAGCGCATGCACCCAGGGCGGACCGCCCCTCCCGCCCCCGCCTTCCTACGCCACTGCTGTAAGTCACTCACTGTTTGATGTGTGCTCATAAAAACTATAACTGAAAGGAAAATCCACCTCCATTAGTGCTTTCTTGTTATACGCACAACCATGAACAGTACAAACAATTGATCACTTAAAATGTAAAAGGTGGAGGAAAATCCTTAGAGATTACTCAGCCAAGCAACCACTGCTCTCATTCACCAGGAGCTAACTTGTTGCCATTTCAGTAAGTCAACTTTAATCAAAGCAGTTTTCAGACAGTGATTAAAGCTGACATACTTAAATAACAAGTTAGCTACTTGTGAATAAGAACAGTAAGCTGCTTGGCTGAGTAATCTCTGAGGCTTTCCCACCACCTTTTACATCTTTGAAGGGTCATTTTACAAAGCCGCGGTAAAAAACTGTGGGTGCATCTGGGCATGCAGTCGGCCACTTTTTACCACGGCTGGGAAAAAAGCCAAATTTAATGGGCTGGAAAATGGGTGTGCACAAAAGTTAAAACTAGCACGTGCCTATTTACAGCCTGAGCCCTTATCGCCAGCCGTTGACTTAGTGGTAAGGGCTCATGCACTACACATATGGTAACCATGCAGCACACACCAACGTGGCCGCGTTGCCGATTACTGCCAGGAACGCGCCCCACAGTAGAAAACAGAAATATATTTTCTACTGCAAGATTTGGCACTTGCCAAACTTGGAATTACTGCCGGGTGCATGTGCTACCCTGGCGATACTGCCGATTTGGTGTGCTCTACCCGCTTTAGCCCTAACCGCGGTTTTGTAAAAGGGCTCATGAGTGAGCAGTTGTTTCCACTGTTCATGGTTGTGTTTAGAGTCAGTCTTAGGCATGAGCGATAGGAGCAGTCACACAGGACCTCATGCTCCCAGCGGTCCCATGGGCATCTCCCTCCCGCTCCCTGCTTCAGCTGTCATTGCCATCTTCTGTTTAGAGAGCTGCACGGGAGCGGGGATGGCAGGATTCCCTGGAGTTGCACGGCGATATGAGCTTTGCCTTTCCTCCCTCAAGTCATTGCCCTCTCGCCACATACCCAAGCCACCCTGGTGGATTCTTCTGGGCAGGAAAGATCCCCAGTCTTTCCTGCCAGCTGGCTTCTGAGACTTCCAGCAACAGCCTTGCGAGACTTCCGAGTCTTGAGAGGCCATCGCTGGAAGTCTCGGCAGCTATTTTAAAGAAGATACAGCAGTGGGCAGGAAAGACTGGGGATCTTTCCTGCCCCGAAAAATCCATTAGATCACCAGGGTGGCTTGAGGTATATGCCGGGAGGGCAGCCTGCGGCTCAGGGGAGGAGGTCTGGAATATGTGGGAGGGAGGGTACTATAAAAAAAAAAGTTATCTGTTTCCCCTTCCTTGTGCAGCAGGATCCCTGTGCACTCAAAAGAAAGCAAGCAAACCTATGAGCTGCTGCATCCACGTTGTCTTTCTTTATTGTTGGTGGAATTTTTTATTTAATCTCACTTAGATTTTCAAACATGCTGGCTTGTGCATTCGGATTGTACACACAGGAAATATAATAACAGAATAACTTTTATAGGTAAAGTAGTGATTTGTTATAAATCGTAATCAGTGTGTCATTTGGAAGGGCTTGTTTAAGGGACACCCTAGTACTGTTATATTCGTGTAGAAATTTTTTTCTTCTGGTAAAAGGGCCACTACACAGATATGTTATTTACTTATTTATGGCATTTATATCCTACCTTAAACATTAATTAGGTTGAAATCTGGGAGCATTTAAAATCTTTTTTTATTTCCTGTGCCTACATCAAAAGAAAAAAGATGGCATATGGGAACTTGCTCCTTTTGCTTTGTGAAATGCAGTGGTATATTATAAAAATACACTTCCTTTTTTTTTATTACTACTATTTCACAGAGAACGTATTGAATAATGAGGAAAGGGTTTACTTGGTGCAGAACTGTCCAGAGTCAGTCTAAATGTGCCAACATTGTCCAGTTCAGAACACTATTAGCTGCCAAGTTCATACAACGTTAATTATGCTCAGTGGAAAATAAATCTGTTGGCTCAGACTGCTTGCTATGTGAATATTCAATCACTGTTTCATTATTGCTACCAAGTATGATATATTAAGGGCATTTGTTTTAATTCATTTATCCAGTCTTTACATGCATGGTTTTGCTTTTTAAACACAAAGGCTTCCTATGATAGCATTGTGCTTATTTGATTTAGTTTTTTGTACAAGTTTTGCTTGATTTGTCTTTATTTGAAGTAAAAGAATTTTAAAACACATCATCAACAAGGGGTGGGGCTAGGTGGGAGCAGGGGCCCCCGCGGAACTGGTCTGCACAGGGCCCCGCAATTGCTAAGACTGGCCCTGGTTGTGTTCATTAACTAAGAGCTACAATTCAGTATTTCTCTAGCCAAAGTAGCAACCATAGTTATTTTTTGTCCTCTTTTTGTGGTCTCTGCAAATACAGTAGCCCTAAACATGAGGTACATACAAAATTTGCGTCTGTAGCCTACATCAGATGACCCAGAAGAGAGTTTTAAGATAGGAGCAGTGGCACTGGCAATCTTACATTCGAGGCAGAATCTACCTATGGGTCCCCAGTTATGCAAGGCCTAGGGGAATGCCCTTGCTACTCATAGGTAAAAGAGATCCTGAGGGTATTGCTGACATCTGCTCCAGCTCCATACCAGGACCAGATAAATCAGTATTTTTTGCACATTCAAAATGGATTTTGTCATATTACACTCAATTAAACTGGAAGCTTAAGTTACAAATTAAGTTTTACTGCAGGAAATAGCAAAGAAAACAGTGACTGTGGTCAGTGTAGAATACACAAATGAGTAACAGTGGAGCCTTTTTATATAAGCATTCACACCCTTTAAATACATTTGTTTAACAAAGATTTTGGCTTAGTGTGTGACTGGCACAGTAATCATGGAATGAATCATTTACAGCTTGAAATTCGACTGCTTCAGAGGCCCAGGCTAAATAAAGTCTAGTACAGTACTTTCCAGACCTTTATCAGTATTAAACATGTTTTTCCTTTTTTTTGTTTTTTAACAACAAAACACGGTGTGGACAAAACTATGAATCTTCAGCAAATATTAAAAGGAGCAACACATTTTAAAGCACATAGGCATCCTTTTATAAAGAGAAAGGGGATGAGACTTGATATACAGCTTTTCTGTGGTTACAATCAAAGCGGTTTACATATTATATACAGGTACTTATTTTGTACCTCGGGCATTGAAAGGTTAAGTGACTTGTTCAGAGTCATAAGATGTTGCAGTGGGAATCGAACCCAGTTCCCTGGATGCTGCACTAACCATTAGACTACTTACCCACTCCTATGTGAGAAATCAAGAAAAGGTGTCTATGTGAAGTCTATTTCATAAAGGCAACATAGGTGTCTGGGTGCATTAATTAAATAGGATCCCAAACCAACCCCGACAGCATGCAAATGCAAACTACACCTGATCTGACACAAAAGAGAGGGTAAAACAGCATACAAAATAATACAGAAAGATTGAGATGATCAAAGTCTCTTGTTTATTAATTGACGGATAGACCGTCAATTAATAAACAAGAGACTTTGATCATCTCAATCCTGAAGGCCCAGTGTTGCTTTTTTGTTTCTGAAATTGATATAAACATGTGCATGTACTTGTGCATTTTACATAAGAGCATAAGCATCTCAGTATTGGGACACACCAAAAGTCTAACGTTCGGAAATCCCTTCTCATTGTTTCTACTCCCTCCAGAGTATCCACTCTATTGCCTATATTCGTGTCATCTGCAAAAAGGCAAACCTTTCCTTCCAACCCTTCAGCAATATCTCCCATAAATATATAAAAGAGAATAGGCCCCAGCACCGACCCCTGAGGAACTTCACTGCTCACCTTCCTTTCCTCCGAGCAAATTCCATTTACCACCACCCTCTGCCACCTGTCGGTCAACCAGTTTCTTATCCAGTTCACCACTTTCGGTCCTAAGTTCAGCCCTTTCAGCTTATTCACGAGTCTTCTGTGGGGGACCATATCAAAGGCTTTGCTGAAATCCAAGTAGATTACATCTAGCGCACGTCCTTCATCCAGTTCTTTGGTCACCCAGTCAAAGAAGTCAATAAGATTCGTTTGGCAGGATTTTCCTTTGGTAAAGCCATGTTGCCTCGGGTCCTGTAACCCGCTGGCTTCTAGAAAGTTAACTATCCTTTTTTTTCAGCAGTGACTACATTATTTTTACTACCACCGACGTGAGACATACCGGTCTGTAGCATCCTACTTCTTTCCCGGTGCCACTTTTGTGAAGAGGGACCATATCAGCTCGTCTCCAATCCCACGGAACCTCTCCCGTCTCTAAAGATCTATTAAATAAATCTTTAAGAGGTCCCGCCAGTACCTCTCTGAGCTCTCTCGCCATCCTGGGATGTATCCCATCTGGACCCATAGTTTTGTCCACCTTCAGATTCAACTAGCTGTTTATAAACTCTTCTGTAAACGGCGCAGTATCCACTCAATTCCCAGATGTTACATTGGCAGCCGACCGCAGTCCTTCTCCAGGATTTTTCTCTATGAACACCAAAGAGAAGTAATTGTTTAGCACGTTTGCTTTATCTTCATCACTCTCCACATAGCCATTCTCATTATCTTTCAGTCTTGCAATTCCATTCCTATCTTTCTCCTTTTTCCAATACACTGAAAAAGTCTTGTCACCTCTCTTTACATCTTTAGCCATTTTTTCTTCCGCTCGTGCTTTCGCTAGCCATATTTCCCTCTTCGTTTCTTTGAGTTTAATCCAATAATCTTTTCCTTGATCCTCTCATTGCTTTCTTTTGTATTTCTTGAACAAAGCCTCTTTTGCTCTTATTTTTCAGCTACTTGTTTGGAGAACCATATAGGCTTCCTGCTTCTCTTCTTTTTTGTTTACTTTCCTCACATAAAGATCAGTTGCCATATTTATAGCAGCCTTTAGCTTTGACCACTGATTTTCCACATCTCCTACGCCTTCCCACGCCAACAGTTCCTTCTTCAGGTATTCCCCCATTTCATCAAAATCAGTACATCTGAAATCCAGTACTTTGAGTTTTGTGCGTCTGCACTCTGCCTTTGCCCTTATATCAAACCATATGGTGTGATGATCACTATTACATAGGTGGGCACCCACCCGGATATTGTAAACACTACCTCCATTCGTGAGCACTAGATCCAGCATTGACCCTTCCGTCGTGGGTTCCATCACCATTTGTCTGATCAAGGCATTTTGACAGGCAACCACAATCTCCCTACTTCTTTCCGATTCTGCAGACGGGATGTTCCAATCCATGTCAGATGAACTAAAATCTCCCAACAGTAGCACCTCCCCTTTCATACCAATCTTTTGAATATCTTCTATCAGATCCTTGTCTAACTTCTCCGTTTGTGCTGGAGGTCTGTGTCGCGTTCTTGAGGGCCTTGGCATGCTGTCAGGTCCTCGAGGCGGAACTGGGAATAGTGAGTCCTTGGACCCCTGCCGAGGAGCGGCAGAGGCAGGCAAGACCACCCTGGAGCGGAACACACGGAAGGGCTGACTGGACCTCTGGATTGGGAGCAGGCAACTGGAACTAGCAGAACAGGAACCTCTTCACCTGCACTTAGCCACCATTCCTCCGGAGTTGAGCTCCAAAGTGCAGGTGGCCGGCAGGACTTGCAGGACAAGGTGGAACTGGAATCCAGAGGACCCGCCCCGGGTCTAGGAAACAGGAGGGAACAAACTATACTAGACTGCACTAAGCGCTGCACGCAGCCGCTAAGCCAGACACACAGGACAGACTAGACAGACAGAAGCTTATCAGGAGCAGGGACTAGGGCAGACATGCAAGCAAGACTAAAAACTAGCGCATGCTAACACTAGAGACACCCATGGGTGTCTCTAACTTTAGTATGCGCTAATTTTTAGCTTGCGCTAAAAACGCTAGTGCACCTTAGTAAACAGGGCCCTTAGTCTTAATTATAATATTAAAATAATGTTCTATGTACCAATATTTACTTTGTTTTCATTGCAACGAAGTTTTGGTTTAATTGAGTTTCAATGGACAATTGTTCTACTTAATTTGGATTTGTCATCCACCTACAACTAAAAGGTTAAGAGGACTATACATGCCAAAATTAAACTAAATTAAATTTCAATATAAAACATAGAGAGTCACTCTGCCATTTTCACATCTGCTGCAGGTCCTGGAAGTTCCTAGGAGAGCTTAGCTATGTTTACAGCTGGGGTTTTTTTCCAGACTGTATACCACACATGTGTATATTTGTTAAGCACTGGTTTATCAGGAAATGCTAGCTGTAGCTTTTGAAAAGCATTATGTGGTCCTTATTACTAAACTGGGGCAAAATGTGGCCTTAGCACGTCCTTGAGCATGATTTTCCCACATGCTAAGGCCACTTTTACCACAGCAGTAAAAATGTCATCCTTCTATTTTTGACCAACACATGTTGCAAGTAGTAGGGAAAAAACTTTAATTCAACCCAAGGCTTATGCCTGATGTGGCCATGTTTCACCAAAGGATGTGTCAGAGGCAAGAACTAAAAACAAAAAATAAAAAACAAAATTGCAATCATAAGCCATTTTGCAAAGGTGCCATAACCAACAACCACCATTGGACCACCAGGGATTAAGGTAGGCCCAGGAGAGCCTGCACGAACTACAAGGGGGGTTGGGACTGAGGGAATTTGCAGGGTGGGGGAGTGGCTTGTGACCACGGGATGGGAGGGGAAGGGGATGTGACACATCAGGGGCTGGGGGGGGGGGGGCAATTTCAATTTTAAAAAAATTATGCAGCCCTGGCTAAATTTGGCCAGGCCCGCAAAAGCTGCAGCAGCCTGCCCGCCCCAAATTGGCCCTCGATATTCAGTGCGAGGCCCAGACATGGCCTGGCACTGAATATCGGGGGATAATTTAACCCGCGACAATCAGCGTTTAAAAAAATGCTGATCGCTGCCAGCTGAATATTGAAGGGTAAGTTTTTAGTAATGCAATTTGATATGTCAAGTGCCTTTGATCTTGTTGATCATGAGCTGCTTTTAGGCCTGTTGGATCAGTTTGGATTGTGTGGGAAGGTCCACCAATGTTTCTGTGGCATCCTAAATTCTAGATCGTATCAGGTGAAGTTGTCAGGTTCTCTCTCACCTTCCTGGTTTCCTGACTGTAGGGTGCCACAGGGCTCGCCGCTTTCTCCAGTCCTATTCAATGTTATGATGGCTCCATTAGGTGAAAGGCTAGAGGCAGTGGGGTTCTGCACTTTTATTTACGCAGATGGTGTCACAATCTTTATCCCTTTCAAGACTGGTCTTCCAGAAATTGTCCCTAAGATTAGGCTTGGTCTGGATTTGTTGGAATCCTGGGCTTCCAAATTTAAGCTTAAATTGAATAGAGATAAGACTCCTTTGATGGTACCACATATAATAATTTTACCATTGACGTGTCCTACCTTCTAGACTCTACGCTTAGGGTATTGGGTGTATTAATTGACAGTCACCTGACATTCAAGTCTCAGGTTGCCTCAGTAGTGAAAAATTCCTTCAGGTCTCTTTGGAAGCTGAGGAGTATCAGACCATATTTTTTGCCAGACATCTTTAGACTGCTAGTTCAATCCTTGGTTTTAACTCAGTTCGATTACTGCAATTCTATCTATACTGGATGTAAGGAGTGTGTCCTAAAAAGGCTACAAATGTTCCAAAATTCTGCAGCTAGGCTTGTTCTCAAGGAATCGCATTTTGGTAGAGCCACTCCATTATTATGCAAGCTGCACTGGTTGCCCATTAAAACCAGGATTATTTTTAAATGTTTTTGTCTTTCAAATATTATACAGTATGACACTGGATTATATGCAGCCCTTAATAACTATTCACCTACACAATATAACCTCTGGTTCTAGGGACTACCTTCATCTTCATCTTTATAAGTCAATTCACTTTGCTGACTTTAGATACCAGGATGCTAAGTGGTGGAATTCACTGCCAATGGCAGTCAAGGGTCTGCCTGATTACTTGGTATTTCGTAAAAGACTGAAAACTCTCCTCTTTGAGAGGTTTCTATCCATTAATGGAGTATCTTAGATTGCAACTGGCAATCAATGGTCTATATTTGATATTTTATTTATGGCTTTGTAATCCTCGTTTGTTATTTACTGTTAGTCACATTGAACTTGAGTATGTTCGGGATAATGTGGGGTATAAATGTCAAAATAAATAAAATTAACTTCTTTAGGCATCTCCAGTCTTTGAAGGCTCCTAAGAAAGTCTTGTAGAGCCATGCCCCTTCTGCACTTTATCTGGTCTCCTGATGGGAGCTTCTTTGTGAGTTTCCTTATTCTTGTTGATCCCAGGGATTTCTTCCTTGTCCCCCCTGGCTTCTCAGTTCTGGATCATTAGTGCTTCTTCAGTTCTCTTACTGTTTCCCCATCCCAGTTTACACCTAAGAACAAGTGCAGCTGCCTCAGCAGTTCTGTCACTGCCTTCTATTCCTTGCTTCTCCAGGTGCAATGGTTGGGCTAGCAAAGAACCCTCTTATTTATTTAAAACTTTTTTTTAGCCCACACTGTCATACCATTCTAGCAGTGGCAGCCCTACCATTAGGCCACCTGATGCAGGGGCTTCAGGCGGCAGTCTTCTGGGATCGGCATATCCCTCCACACCAGCCATGGTCTGGCATCTCCCCCTCCCTTCTTCAGTTTCCTTCCCGGAGCTGACCTTTGTTTATTAAAAGATGGTGGCAGCAGCGATTCCCACTGGCTGCCCTGCCACCGGAACCAGTCGCTTCTCTCTAGTGCCACCGACCTCTGAAATAACTTCTTGTTTCCTCAGAGGTGGGCCGCAGGACAGAGAAGCTAGTGCTGGTGACAGGAAAGCCTATGGGAATCGCTGCCACCACTGTCTTTTGTAAAACAAAGGTAGGCTTGGGGAAAGGGGGAGATGTCAGACCACAACCAGGGGAGGGGGGGCCCATCTCAGCCCTCACCTCAGGAAGCAGATTGCCTTGGCCCACCCCTGCATTCTAGGCAAGTTACACAGTAAAACCATTTATAAAAGCACTAGTAAAAAAAAGCCTGTTTCTCACATAAATGAAACGGGCGCTAGCAAGGTTATCATGTAATGGCGATTATGTTTTTAAGGGAACTGTTAGGAGAAATGTTCTGTCATGATAAGTAATAATTGGGAAGGGTGTATAATGAGTAATATGCTCCAGGGGTATGAGATATGGATTGTTTTATCTTTGTTTTTTTTTGTTTTAATCTTTCTTTTTTTGTGATTTTTATTTATAGTATTTTTTAAAAGATAAAGAGTACGCAGACTCCATCCATGTGTTTCTCTTTCCCGACTTCCCTCCCCTCCATCCATCCATCCATGTCCAGCAACTCTCCATTCTCCCCTGCCCTCTCCTCCATCCACCCATATCCAGCAAATTTCCTCTCTCCCCTGCCCCCTCCATTCATCCATCCATGTTCAGCAATTCTCCTCTCTCCCCTGCCCTCCCCTCCATCCATGTCCAGGAACTCTCCATTCTCCCCTGCTCTCTCCTCCATCCATCCATCCATCCATGTCCAGCAACTCTCCATTCTCCCCTGCCCTCTCCTCCATCCATCCATAGCCAGCAAATTTGCTCTCTCCCCAGTCCCCTCTATCCATCCATGTCTAGCAATTCTCCTCTCTCCCCTGCCCTTCCCTCCCCTCCATCCATCTATGCCCAGCAATTCTCCTCTCTCCCCTGCCCTCCCCTCCTGTCCAGCGATCTCTTCACCTCCTGCCGTCCTCTCCAATTCCAGCCATCTCTTCTCAACCCCTGCCCTCCCATCCATGTCCAGCAATTCTCCCTGCCCTCCCTCAGTTCCCCTGACAGCCCTCCTCTCCATTCCTTCCCCCCCCCCCCGTGCGTTTAACCCTTTTGTTTTCAGGCACAGCAACGGCAGTGAAGAGGACAACACAGCTTCTCCTTTCCCACACACAATGTCCCGCCCTCGTAGAAACAGGAAATGCATCATCACAGAAGGCGGGACATTGTGTGAGGAAAAGGAGAAGCTGGAGGCGAGCCCACTGTGTTGTCCTCTTCACTGCCGTCGCTGCATCTGAAAGTAAAAGGGTTAAACGCGTGCAAGGGGGAAGGAACGGAGAGGAGTGCTGTCGAGCGGGGAGCTGAGGGCGGAAGGAGCAGAGGGACCATCCGAGAGCTGCCTGGCTGCAGCGCAGCAGCCAGGGGACGGTCACGGTTGGGCTGTTGAGGCTTAGCCTCCCCAAGCCTCTTATACGGGGCGCCTATGAATGTCCTCCTATCCCATCCATGTCCATCAATTCTCCTCTGCCCTGCCCTTCCTCCCTCCCTCCCCTCGATGTCCCGCAATTTTCTCCTCCTGACATCATCTCGCCTCCAGCGTTCCCTTCCCCCTCATTGTTCCGCCCTCTGACATCATTACGTTTTGACACGAGGGCAGGGCAATGAGTGGGAATGGATGTTACGAACCCAGGCATCCAGATGTAGAATGTTGGAGGTGCAAATTATTATATAGGATGAGCAACAAAAACAAACTTGCTGAAAAACAAGACATAAAACGAAAGCAGTTAACATAAAGAGAGTTTTGAAAACAAATAAGCCTTAAGTTGTCCTCCAAATTGTGTCACAGTGGCAGTTAGCATGTTTTATGTTTTATTAAAACTTGATATACTGCTATATCTTTACAGTACACAGCGGTTTACAATTAAAAAATAATCAATAGGAGGATCATGTGGTACTATGGTGAAGAGTGGTCAGTGAAACGCAGAGCTCCTGCTCTTCCTCGTTTGACCAGGAAGTAACCTGTTCCGGGGCAGAGGGAGCAGGGAACCAGCAGAGCTGACAGGCGCGCAGCTGCTCTCTACACCCTCCAGCAGCGTGTACCCGGGGCGGACCGCCCCCACCGCCCCGCCCTTGCTACGCCACTGCAGGGACATCACCTAAGACAGGTAAACAGTCACTGAGGCGCCTGAGCCAAATGCTCCCAAGGCAGGCAAGATAAAGCAAAAAAGCCTGAGCCGATGCTCCCAAGGCAAACAAGGTGAAGAAGCCAAACCTGAGCCGATGCTCCCAAGGCAAACAAGGTGAAGAAGCCAATCCTGAGCTGATGCTCCCAAGGCAGGCAAGATAATGCAAAAAAGCCTGAGCCGATGCTCCCAAGGCAAACAAGGTGAAGAAGCCAAACCTGAGCCGATGCTCCCAAGGCAGGCAAGCTAAAGCAAAAAAGCCTGAGCCGATGCTCCCAAGGCAAACAAGGTGAAAAAGCCAAACCTGAGCCGATGCTCCCAAGGCAGGCAAGATAAAGCAAAAAAGCCTGAGCCGATGCTCCCAAGGCAAACAAGGTGAAGAAGCCAAACCTGAGCCGATGCTCTCAAGGCAGAAGACTCACCGGCCCTGCACAGCACCCAAGGGTCAGGATCAGCCCACGCAGACTCCTCCGTGCTCCAAGTACCGCTCCCTCGTCCAGAGATACCTCGAGACGTGGCTTCAGCCACTGCACCTACAGCACTCCCTATCATCCAGTCCACACAGTCCCATACACAGCACAAAGCCCGTTGCTGCATACAGCAACTAAGGACTCACGGTAGGCAACTGGAATCTCAACTGAGGCACGGGAGGTTCTGGACTCACAGGCCTGGCAGCAGGCTTCACTGGACCCAAGCAAAGGTGAAAGCTGTAGGCAGAGCTATTACTCCTCAGAACTACCAAGCCTGAAAGCAGGCGTCACAGGTCACTGACTGGAACTGCAAGTAATTTTAGAAGGTTAGAAGGAGGAATAGGGCACTGACAAGTGCCCTGACAAGCAAATCAGGAATGTTGCCAACTACGACTGTGACACAAACATACGCGCCCAACCAGTACGTATATTTCCTTTCAAAATTTATTAGACATTTACATTCCTTTGATCACATTCCAATTATTATGGGGGTGACTTTAATTATGTATTAGATCTAATGGTGGATAGCTCTAATCCCTCTCTTACGGAGACAGTGAATTATACCCGTGGAGTACCTTATGTTCTTCTCTTGACCTGCTGGACACCTGGCATTTTTTTTCACCCTGGTGAAAGGGATTTCACCCACTATTCCATGGCCCATGATACGCAGTCCCATATCAACTATTTTTTGGTCTCCACCTTTTGGTCTTCCCACTTGCAACAGGCAGCCATTGGTCCTACTCAAGTATCTGACCACACTATGATACGGATTATCCTTGACTGGGTGGATGGGTCAAGAAGTGGATCATACTGGAAACTTCCTAGGGACTTGTATTATGATTTCAAGTTTCACACTTATATATGCGACCAATGAAAGGATTCTGCACAGCACAATGGGGATATTTTTTAGGAGAAAGCCGATACTTTTTTGAGAGGCTGCAAAGGTGGTGCTATGGGGCACCGTCATATCTTATTCTGTGCATAAGAAATGAACACGAGAAGCGGAGCTGGTTCGCTTTGAAAAACAAGTGAGGAGAGTCAGGCAGCTTTTTGGTGCGCACCCCAATGCAATTACTAAAGCTTGTCTTTTGGCCTCCCAGTCAGCTTTAAACCAACTGATTAAGTCAAAAACTCAAAAATCTTATATGTATTATCGCTATCAATTATATAAACATGCCAATAAACAAGGTTGGCTGCTGGCTCAGTTGGTGAACGAGGCAGGGGGGGGGGGTCACGTCATGTGTCTCAGTTGAGGGATTCAGGAGGATGCTATCAGCGTACCAATGAAGGAATTAGCAATGTCTTTAAGGAGTTTTATGCACAATTAAACTCTCCTCCAGAGGATGTGGGTTTGGAGAATGAGGCTTATCTTGCAGGTCAATTGCTCCCACGAGTGTTGGAATCCCAACAGGGCAAACTTAATGTGGCTATTAGGGAGGAAAAGATACAATGGGGTATTCATAATAGCCTGCTTTCCAAATCCCCAGGTGCGGATAGTCTGACATTGGAATTTTGTAAATTCCTGATGCCAGAGATCGCCCAGTGTTTAGCGATGGTATTCAATTCTTTTATAACTAGTGATTCCCTACCCAATACCTTACGGAGAGCTCAGATTGTGGTACTATTAAAGTCTGGTAGGGCCCCTCACCAAGAGGACTCCTATAGACCTATTTTGCTCCTTCCATATGAAACTAAACTCTTTGCAAAAATTCTGTTGAATTGAATAGCCTGCCCAGTCTTATTGCCCTACCTCAGGTAGGTTTTGTGCATTTGCGCTCGGTGGCAAAGAATATGAAGAAGATATTGGCTTCTTTGGAGCTGCTACAATGTAATTCAACGCCTTCTCTGTTAATCATTTTTGATGCAGAGAAGGCGTTTGACTGGGTACATTGGTCTTTTTTGTTTGATGTTTTGCTGGTTTATAACTTCTCCGGATTCTCTTTGGAGGCTCTTAGAGCTCTGTATCACGATCCTACAGCAGAGGTTTTAGTAAATGGGATGTCGTCCGCCTCCTTTGCAATAGCTCTATAGACTAGACAGGGGTGTCCTCTCTCCCCATTTTTATTTGTACTGGTTTAAGATCCTCTGATTCTGTACAGGGAGTTCAATGTGGGGTGGAACACTTCAAAATCTTTGCTTTTGCTGAAGACCTCTTGGTTCTGCTTCATGAGCCCTATTCTTCTTTACCTGTCTTATTAGATATTTTTTTCAGAATTTGGGGATTTTTCGTGCCTTAACATCACTAAATCGGGGATGCTCACCCTTCATATGATGAAGAATGGGTCAGGTTACATTGTCCATTCAAGAGAGCTCTAAAATCTTTTACTTATCTGGGGATTCAGCTTACTGGGAATCCTGTTCAACTGTATAAGAAAAATGTCTCTACCTTGTTTACCTTCACTAAAGGCTTATTGAAGCAGTGAGTAGGCTTTCCTTAATTAATATGACCGTGTTTCCCAAGTGGCTATATTACATGCAGACTTTGCCTTTGTACCTAACTGCCAGAGACCTGAGGGTCTTTGATGATCTTTTTTACAGATTCTGTTGGGAAGGGGAAAAAAGTGAAGACCTGATTCTTGAACTTGGTGGAGAATTAGAGGAGAGGTGGACTGGGCATTCCAGACCTTAAACTATACAATGTGGCAAGCGTACTCCATCATCTGGAGGATTGGCCTTACTGGACTGAGGATTATATGCTAGTACAGATGGAAAGTGTTCTATGCCACCCACTGCATATTCATTATGTGTTGCATGCTGCAGACTCTGCTTTGCCTACTCATCTTCATTGTACTGTTTTGGTGAGTTCCCTTTGAGCCATGTGGCGGAATATGGCAAAACTTTGGTCCTTTGACACATCTTCTAGCTCTCCTATTCCCACCAATTTACTTAACACTATCTCTCCTACTGTCATATCCTCAATCTTTCACTGTCCACTGCGACTGTTCCTGATGCCTTCAAACATGCCGTAGTCACACCACTCCTTAAAAAACCTTCATTGGACCCTACTTGTCCTTCCAACTATCGCCCCATCTCCCTCCTCCCTTTCCTATCCAAGATACTTGAACGTGCTGTCAGGGCCGCCAAGGGGGGGGGGGGGGGGGACAGGAGGGACAAAATTCCCTGGGCCTGGGCCTCCAGGGAGGCTCAGCGCCGCATGTCCCTTGCATGCAGCATTCTTTTCTTCATCCGTCGCTGGCAACGCTGCATTCATTGTCACAGGCAGCTCCGCTCCCCTCTGCCACGTCTATCCGGCCCTCTCTGATGCACTTCCTGTTTACATAACATAGGGCCAGATGGACGCGGCAGAGGGGAGCGGAGCTGCCTGTGAGAATGGCAGCGCTGCTGGTGATGGATGAAGAAATGCAAAATGGTTAACATGCGGGGGGGGGGGGGGGGTAGGAAAGGAATGGCGAGCAAGGAGGGCTGTCGGGGAGCTGAGGGAGGGCAGGGAGAATTGCTGGACAATGGATGGGAGGGCAGGGGGTGAGGAAATCACTGGATGAGGAGGGCAGGGCAAGGGGAGAGAGAAGAGATTGCTGGACATGGAGAGGAGAGGAGGGGAGGGCAGGGGGGAGAGAGAAGAGATCGCTGGACATGGAGAGGAGAGGAGGGGAGGGCAGGGGGGAGAGAGAAGAGATCGCTGGACAGGAGGGGAGAGCAGGGGAGAGAGTAGAATTGCTGAATATGGATGGATGGAGGGGGGCAGGGGAGCGAGGAGCATTGATGGACATGGATGGGAGGACAGGGCCCAGGGAGAGAGGAGAAATTGCTGGACATGGAAGGGAGGGAGGAGAATTGCTGGATATGGATGGATGGAGGAGGGAAGGGGAGAGAGGAGCATCGATGGACAAGGATGGACATGGATGGGAGGGCAGGGCCCAGGGAGAGAGGAGAAATTGCTGGACATGGGAGGCAGGGGAGAGAGGAGAATTGCTGGATATGGATGGATGGAGGAGGGAAGGGGAGAGAAGAGCATCGATGTACAAGGATGGACATGGATGGGAGGGCAGGGCCCAGGGAGAGAGGAGAAATTGCTGGACATGGAGGGAAGGGCAGGGGAGAGAGGAGAAATGTTGGGCAGGAATGGAGGGAAGGAAAGATATAGGAAGGAGATGCACATGGATGGAGGGGAAGGGAGAGAGGAGAAATGTTGGACGTGGATGTAGGGGAGGGGAGGAAAGTAGATGCACATGGATGGAGGGGAGTGAGGAGAAATGCTGGATATGGATGGAGGGAAAATTGCTGAATTTAAGGGCTGGATCAGAACACTTTGAAGGCAGATGTTGAAACTGGAGAAAGGATAGGGACAGGGCTACAGATGGTAGACAGGACACAGGAGGATGGTGGACATGGTGAGAGAAAAAAAATATATCAAATGGAAAGAAGACACTGCATAAAACAGAAGACACTGGGACCAAAGTGAATAGAACTAAATGATCAGACAACAAAGGTAGAAAAAAGTATTTCATTCAGAATTTATTAATTGGAATATGTCAGCTTTTGGAAATGTGCATCTGTGATATTTTGCATGTAAGTTTCAATTTTTCTAGTATTGTTGCATGCTGAGTCTGACTTCTTGAGGTAACTTTCCAGTTCAGTATTTTGCCTTCATATCTGTTGTGTCATGTGTTTTTTCATGTGTGATCAAGGTGCACTATCCTGCTAGCGTGTAGTATTTGCAGCCCTTTTTGTTTTTTTTTCACGAGGTAGTGTATTGGTGTTTTAGAGCCTGGTGTAATTACAGTTCTGTCTTTCCACGCATAAGGTTGTAGCTCATCCTGTCCTTGGAATTAGTGCTGTTATGGTTTGGTAAGGTTATGAGTGTGTTTTTGCACAAGTTTGTGTATAGTGTTTTGCAGTGGAGAGATTGTGTCCACACCTCTGACCCCCCCCCCCCCCCGAGTTATGAGAATTGGAACTACTAATTGTAGTGGACTTGAACTAAATAATTTCTGGGGAGGGGGGGTTCATGATAGCATTGTGCTTATTATTTCAATCAGTTTTTCTGTACAAGTTTAGCTTCATTTGTCTTTATTTGAAATTTCATAAATAAAATATTTTCTAAAAATTGAATAATCTTATCAATGGGGTGGAGCTAGGTGTGGGGCTAGGATGAGGCCCCACCAAATTGGTCTGCACAGGGCCCCGCACTTGCTAAGACCGGCCCTGGACAGATAAGAACATAGAGGGAAGATGTTGGACAGGATGAATAAGGGACACAGAGGGAAGAGAAGATAGATATGGACATGCAGCAAGATGAAATGTGAAATGAATAGGAGAACAGGACAAGAAAAAAACAGAAGAGAGACACTGAGACCAAAACAAATGGAAAATAATACAACAAAAGATAGAAAACAATCTTTATTCTACATTTATTAATTAGATTTGATTGAGTGGAGGTGTAGCTTTATGGTCAGTGCAGTGGGCTTTGATCCTGGTGACTTGGGTTTGATTGCCACTGCAGCTCCTTGTGACTTTGGGTAAGTCATTTAACCCTCCATTGCCCCAGGTACAAAAAATTGGATTGTGAGCCCTATAGGGACAGAGAAAGTATATGCATATACCTGGGGATTCTATATAGCACACCTAGAGATCCATTCCAAAATCCAAGCAGATTCTATAACAATGTGTGTAACTTAATAAGCTAATGAGCACTGATAACAACACTTAACAAGCACTAGTTAGCACTGATTAGAATTTAGGCGCGCAACTCGCTAAATGTATTCAATAACAAAGTATGTTGAACTTCTAATGTGCACAGGCAAAAAAGGGCATGGAAATGGGCGTTTCATGGGCATTCCAAAATTTACATGCATAGTTGTAGAATATAGCCCAGTATGCATAAATCTACGCAACAGGATTTATGACACATTTTCGTTGGTGTAAATGGATGCGTGTAGTTTTAGCTGCTGAAATATCTACTAAGTGTATTCTTTAATTGGCTCCTAAATCTAGGTGCCGATTATAGAATACTAGTAAAAAAAGGCCCGTTTCTTAACACAATGAAACGGGCGCTAGCAATGTAATGATTTCCTGCCATTAATGTTTCCACGGTTGTATTCTGAATATAATTGTTGTTTACATGTGTAAGATTTCTTTATATACAATATTTTTTGTGTAAACTGTGTTACAATGTGGTAAAAGTTTCCTTGTTCAGGCCCTTCAATCAGTTTAACAATCACATCAGAAGAGCTCCTTACTCGTGAGAATGCAACATACAGTTGCCCATGTGAAAGACTGAGAGTGACAGTGTGTTTTACAGTGTAAGAGAGAGATACACAGAGTGATTGAGTGTGTGTATGTGTGTGTGATGTCTGTGAGTGACAAAGTGATTAAATGTTTGTCTTCCCTTCCGTTCTGTGCACTTGCCTCCACTGATGTTCGTACCTCCCTGTATATGATTGTTTGTTAGAGATTCAATCCACTCCACTTCCCTCCTCCAAGTTCCGTTCTATCTGATTGGTTCTTCGTTCCTGTGACGTCGCGTTTGTTTGCTTGGCAACTATGCAGCATTCCGTTTCCTCGACGTGAGGGCGGGGACAGTGAGAGCCAATGAAACACTGAACTACAGACTTATGAACCCTACACTGCCACAGTGCCATGGAGTCAGCTTCAGAATGTTGGAGGTGCTTTTTATTATATAGGATGCTTAGTTGACACTGATTTCAGCGCCAAATTTTTTTAGGCACCCAATGTAGAATCTCCCTCATAATGTGTACAGTGCTATGTATGTCTAGCAGTGCTATAGAAATGGGTACTAATAAAAAACAAATGTCAATTTTGGCAAATGTATTTCTTCGATATCTTAAGTTTCAGTTTCTATTCCACTAGTATTGCTATATATGGAAGTCTGACTTTTTGAGGGTTCCAGATCAGTTTTTTGCCTTCATAGCTCTATAATTGATGTGTGGTCCTTTGTTTCATATTTGTTGAGGGTCTGTCTGGTTTTTTTGTGTGCATGTGACCAAGGTGTGATATTCTCCTAGCAGGTGGCTTCTGTGAGGCATTCTGTTAGTGTTTAGTTTTCTGTGTAAGGATCTGTAGCAGTATGACTTGTTCTGTTTTTTTTTTTTTTTCAGTAAGAAGTATACTAGTGTTCTAGGGTACTGCTGCCTTTTTATAGCTAGGGTTGTTACTATTTGACACTCTCTAGCCCCTGCTGCCCACAAGCAGCAAGTTTCGAATGGCTTATGGGGCCATTACTAGTTTGATGGCTTTGCTGGCAGGCCCTTTAGGGTAAGGTTGCCAGTGCCACCCCTGGCAGTTTCACAACAGTGGATGGTTAAGTGGCTTGCCTAAGGCCACAAGGAGCTGCAGTGGGATTTGAACTTGGGCCCTCTGATTTCTAGTCTGCTGCTCTAACCTTTAGACTGCTCCTCTGTCCTACCCTGGATATTAGTTTTCCTTTATTATGACAGGCTTTCTACGGTATGTAAGTCTGGAATTTGTTTGTTTTTTGCAGTTTGGCTACTGGAGCTCTGTTTCTGTTATGTAAAGTTTGTGATATAATCATAGAACATATGTATATGCGACAGTGTTTTCTTAGATGACAACCCTATGTTGTAGAGGGACAGGTGAAGTGTGCAACAGTATGTGTGGCAAGGGACTTAGGGTGAGGCATGAGGGCAGGACAAGGCAGGGGTAGGGGTGGAGCATTGAGCAGGGCAGGTGTCTGTTTTTTTTCTTTGTAAAAAGGTTGGCAACCCTACTCCCCTTGCAGCTGCCTTCTGCCATCTCCAGCTCTTCAAAGCTGCATTCTCTCTCACAGCCAGTAACCTCTTCACTAGGGTTACCATATTTGCTCCCCCCAAAAAAGAGGACACATGCCCCCACCCCGCCCCCTTTCACACACTCCACCCCGCTCTATCACATACCGCCCCACCCCTTTCACCAACCCCATTACACACCCCTAAGGGTGTCCTACCCTCCCCTCCCCTTACTATACTGCCCTGGTGGTCTAGTGACCTGTTCGGGGCAGGAAAAAGCCCCCTCTTTCCTGCCCGGAACGCCTGCATACTGCTCCTTGCTGACTCCGGTCTCGGCGCCAATTCAAAATTGGTGCCGAGAGTTGAAGCAGCCTCATGAGACTTCAATTCTAGGTGGCCATTTTGAATTGGCGCCAGGACCGTCAGCAAGAAAGTAGTATGCAGGCACTCCGGGCGGGAAAGAGGGGCTTTTTCCTGCCCCGAAGAGGTCACTAAACCACCAGGGCAGTATAGTAAGGTAAGGGGAGTGGAGGATAGGACACTACTAGGCCCGCCCGCCTGGTTGCCCGGCCATGTCCTCAAAAAGAGGACATGTCTGGGTAAAACCGGACATATGGTAACCTTACTCTTCACCCCTTCCTAAACCCTCTATTCCTATCCCAGTACTTCTCTGTCCTTTTCCCTTAATTGCTAAACATAGCTATTGAGGCAACAAATGAAAAACTTTCATGCCAATAAAGTTATGTGATTCAGTCTTCTTTCAATGTCTTTCTGTTACTTTTCACCATCTCATTTGCAGCTATAAGCAGGAAGTGTCTCTATCCTTGGTTACAGCCAAGGAGGCTGAAGAAAACAGGAGATGGGATGACATCAAAAAGTTGAAGCCACTTAGTCCGTTTCCTCTTCCCTGCACAGGCGCAGCCATCATCTAGTACACTCAAAACAAAGCAAGCAAACCTATGAGCTACTACATCCTCATTGTCATCCTTTATTGTTGGTAGCATTTTTTTTATTATTATTTTTATTCAATTTTCTATTTCGTTCCATAAGCATACAAACTATAACTCAACACATGCCAACTAGTGCAACTATGTGGAATCCTAATCATAACAAGTTACAAACACTTTTTGCTGTGTGCCTTCTTCAGTAAACCTCCCCCCTCCCTCCCCCCACCCCCTCGGCCCCCTATGTAGTTTCTGCACCCTTCTGCTCCCCCGCAGTCTCTGTTGCTAGTATACAGTTCAAAGCTATCCACTTTTGTGCATTCTGATTGTACCGGCCATCTTTTCGGTCCTTTAACTTTTCAAGCTCCAGAAAAATTTTAAGTTTCAATGTCCAGCTATGGTGCAAAGGTCCCCCAGTCTTTTTCCAATGTGCCACTATTACCATTTTAGCAGCTGCCAAACACATTCTTTTCACCCTTCGTTCCCATTTCAATCCTCTTTTATTGCCCCAGCCCAGCAGACACCATTTCGGGTCCATAGGAAATATACTTTTCAAAACTGATGCCAATTTGCTAGTGATTTCCCTCCAATACGCTTCTAAAGTCCCCTGCTCCCCCCCCCCCCCCTCCAACATTCATCTGACACATTGGGATACATTTTTTTCACTCTGTCTGGTGTATAGTACCATCTACTTAGCACCTTGTAAGCGTTTTCTTTAATAAGAACACATATTGATGCCTTTTTGCACCTCTAAACATAACATTTCCCATTTTTTCAAACTAAATTCCTCTTGTAAATCTCTCTCCCATGCTCTCATGTACGATAATTTGTCAGTCAATCCCCCCCCTGAGGAATTTATAAAGTTGTTGGTAGCATTTTTATTTAATCTCACTTATATTTTCAAACATGCTGGCTTGTGCAACATACTGATGTACACAGAGGAGGTACTGGTTTCATCAGCTAGAGTACTAATTTGTTCTACATTTTAAATCATTGTGCTATTTGGAGGGGCTGGCTATAGGGACTCCCTTTATTCATATAGAGATGTTTTCACCTAGTAAAGGGTCACCAAAACAGACATCATATTATGAAGACTTTCTATTTATAAGTACATTAAAAAAATGAATTAGGTTGAAACTAGGAGCATTTAAATTTTTTTTTCTGTACGTACATCAAAAGAAAAAGATGGCATGTGGGAACTTGCTTCTTTTTGTTTTGTGGAATGCAGTAATATATTATAAAAATGCACTTACTTTTTTATTACTACTATTTTACAGATATGTACTGAATAATGAGGGAAAGGCTTCCTTCATGCAGATGTTCTGTCCAGAGGCAGTCTAAGTGTGCCATCATTGTCCAGTTCGAAATAAAGTGGCTTCACCAAACAAATAAATGAGCAGTTGCGTGATGATTCACTATAAACTGCACATTGAGTGTACGGGGAAAAGTCTCATATTGTCAAATAGGCTATTTGTGTCCACAATTAGTGCTTACAATCTGGACAAGCCTTAGCGTTCATGACTTGTGTAATCATAGACAACCCCCCCCCCCCCCCCCCACCTCCTGTATTTGAAGTGCAGTATTTTTTACTTTTTCTCTTTTACTTTTTTTATGCTTTTTTGCTTTTATCATTCTATCAGCTTTGCCACAATAGAAAAGCAAAAAGACATGCAAACAAAATTACACGATATCCACTGCAACCACTGCAAATTTTTCTGGCACTTACTTGTGTCCTTCTTACCCCCTCCTCATTCGGGTCACCATTAATGATAATGGCGGCCGTGTCTTTTAACGGCTCATCTGCCGGATATTGATGTTCGTCCACACCGGAAATGGGAATCCTCTGACATGTAACATCCCCAATGTAAATAGGTATTAAGACCCACCGGCTCTGATGATTTAAGCCGGTATGCCCCAAATACTTCCCTCTGCAGTAACTTCTTGTTTAAATCACTGCTGCGATTACCCAGCTTAATTTGTTCAAGGGCCAAACATCTTAGATCATTAAATTCATGAGAATTCAATATGCAATGCTGCACCAAAGGCGCCCCTGAAGATCTTACAGTGATCCGTGAGCGGTGCTCTCGCATATGGGTGTGCAGCGTTCTGCTTGTCTTTCCGACATACACTTTATTGCAAGGGCACTTAACCATGTAGATCATGTTCATCAATTGGCAGGTAGTGTGATACTGCAACATAGATTTTGTTGTCATGATGATTCCTAACACTGCCAGTCTGCAAGGTGATCACACATGTTTATTTATTTATTACATTTGTACCCCGCGCTTTCCCACACAATGCAGGCTCAATGCGGCTTACATAGTAATTCGAAATACAAAGTCTTATAATAGACATTTCAAAACGGTAGTGAAACATTATGAAGTTGAGCTTGAATAATGTATGATAAGTTGAGTTTGATAATGTATGATTAGGATAAAATAGGGTAGACAGGATGGGATAGTATAAGTTGGGGGAAAAGGGGTAAGGAAGGATATAATAAAGGGGAGATGGAGAAGAGAAGGATGGGATGCGTAGAGGGGGAATGGGGAGGAGGGGTAAGTAAAACCAATGATGAGATCGGTATCTAAGTCAGAACAGAATTGGGAATGGAGGTTGGTAAGATTAGGTTGAGACATTAGAGTAGGCTTGCTTAAAGAGGTGAGCTTTCAACATTTTTCTAAAGGGCAAGTAGTCATTAATTAATCGTATAGGTCTTGGTAGAGCATTCCAAAGCTGGCTACCCAAAAAGAAGAAACTGGATGCATAGTAGGTCTTGTATTTAATTCCTCTGCAATTGGGAAGGTATAGGTTCAGATAAGTTCGTGAAGAAATAGATCTATTTCTGGCAGGGAGGTCGATCAAATCACTCATGTAGCCGGGGGATTCACCGTGTATGATCTTGAGGGTCATTGTGTTGATCTTGAAATTTATTCTTTCTTTGATGGGGAGCCAGTGAAGCTTCGCTCGAAGAGGTGATGCACTTTCGAATTTTGATTTGCCAAAAATAAGTCTGGCTGCCGTGTTTTGGGCAGTTTGGAGTCTTTTGAGTATTTGGGTTTTGCATCCTTAAAAACCACTGTTGCAGTAGTCAGCGTGGGTAATAACAGTGAACTGTATCATGTTGTGCAGTTGGGTCTATTGCATTTAAAATGGCCCGCCGGTGATGCTTCTCTTGACTGAATTGCTTGCTTCTGTGGCATGTGTACAGGGTTGAGTACCTCTTTCAAGTTCCTGGAGCGAGAATATGCCATTCTTAGATGCGTGTTGGCAAAAACAGAATGTGTTTTAATAATGTCCCAGTGTCAACGAATGATCCTAGCTATTGCTTCTCCACAGGGTGCAAACCTCATCACAAAAAACATGTTGTTGTTGTCTTCTGGTCTGGTCGGTTGCTTATTCTGCAGCAGAAGGTCCCTGTTGTTATATTTGGCTTGGAGATATGCCCGCTTGAGCACTTTCTGTGGTAATTGCATCACTGTACATTCTGATGGAATGCTTTAGCTTATGTTCTAAAGTCATCTTCTAAAGTGCAGATCCTGGGGTGACAACTGTTGTACTCTAGGATTGTGTTCCGGTAAGTCGGTTTAACATACACTTTCGTGTTGAAACTCTGGTCAATCAACTGTATGTTGACATCTAGAAAATGTATCTGGATACTGGAGAGCGACATGGTGAATTGTATATTCCAGTGGCAGGTATTCAGCCACTCCAAAAAAACACTCATCATATGTTCCCCTCCACAATACGAAGACATCGTCTATGAATCTCCTCCAGAGGAGAATATTAGTTTGGAAGTGAGATCTAATTATCCATTATTCATGAATAGAGTTGCCAATGTGGGGGCAAAAGTAGCTCCCATTGCTACACCAGACAACTGCACATAAAGATCACTTCGGAAAAGAAAAAAGTTCTCATATAGAGCCATTTCAGTAAGTGCAAACAAAAACTTGGTGTGTCACATGTATGATTATCTCCCAGTTGGTGAGATGTCATATGTGTGTGCCCGATGCAAAGAGCTCCTAGCTCTCAGAGAACATGTCTGTTCTCTTCAGGCTAGAGTAGCAGACTTGATGGAGCTGAGGGAGACAGAGAGGTGCATAGAGGAGACCTACAGGGATGTTATAGTGAAGTCCCACCTCCAGTCTGGTAGCCCCTGTGCTACCTTGGAGGAGGGATGCCTCCTAGGAGGAGATCATTACCCTGGTGATGTAGGAAGTACTCCTCTAGCCAGGACCTGCTCACCAGGGGATGTACCGAGGATATGTCTCCAAGTGCTGCCCGGGAGGGAAAGGTTAGGACAGCTGTTGTAATTGGTGATTAGGCATATAGATAGCAGGGTGGCTGGTGGATGTGAGGATCGCCTGGTGACTTGTCTGCCTGGTGCGAAGGTGGCAGACCTGACGTGTCACCTAGATAGGATTTTAGATAGTGCTGGGGAGGAGCCGGCTGTCTTGGTACATGTGGGTACCAATGACATAGGAAAATGTGGGAGAGAGGTTCTGGAAGCCAAATTTAGGCTCTTAGGTAGAAACTCAAGTCCAGATCCTATAGGGTAGCATTTTCTGAAATGCTACCCATTCCACGCCCAGGGTCCAAGAGACAGGCAGAGCTCCGGAGTAGAGAGTTGCATGGGGACAGAAATCCAACCCGTCCCCACCAGTCCCCACTGGAATCCAACCCATCCCCATTCATCCCCGTAGGGAATCTAACCCATCCCCGCCCGTCCCCGTGGAGAATCTTACCCATCTCCCCCCAGTCCCCGCAAGAATTTAACCTGTCCTCACCCACAAGAATTTAATGGTACATTAAAAAAATTCCTGTCAGCTCTCTCAGTCTCTGGGTTTGAGCCGCAGCACTGCAGGCAAGGAAGGAACGGAAGTTGGAACACTCTGGTGCACACATATAAGACTTCTCTGATTCTCTGGCACTGTGTGCTAAGAGATCACTACATGCATGCACCAGTAGGTCAGGTGACATCTGATGCTCATGCTTATGTCAGAGCTGAGGTCTGCGCATCAGCCCGGAAGCAGAGAGGATTAATAGTACCGTGTTTCCCCGAAAATAGGACATCCTCCGAAAGTAAGACCTAGTAGAGGTCTTGCTGCAATTTGAAAATATAAGGCCTCCCCCGAAAATAAGACCTAGCAGGTGAGACCTTATTTTTCGGGGAAACATCGGGGTCACCCCCCCACCCGAGATCGCCGGCTCCCCCCCTCGATCGGCAGCTCCCCCGCCCTCAGTCGCTCCCGGAACTAACCTCTTAAACGCTTCCTTTCACCTTCGCACTCGCCGCAAGCAGCAGGGCTGGCCACTCCTTCCTTCCATGTCCCGCCCTCGCCTGACGTTACGTTACGTCAGGCGAGGGCGGGACACGGAAGGAAGGAGTGGCCTGCCCTGCTGCTTGCGGCGAGTGCGAAGATGAATGGTGAAAGGAAGCGTTTAAGAGGTTAGTTCCGGGAGCGACTGAGGGCGGGGGAGCTGGCAATCTCGGGTGTGGGGGGGGGGGGGCGACCCGATGTTTCCCCGAAAAATAAGGCCTCCCCTGAAAATAAGACCTAGCAGGTCTTGGGGAGCAAAATTTAATATGACAGTGTCTTTTTTTTCGGGGAAACACGGTAGTAGTAAATGACAGCAGATAAAAACCGGATCGGTCCATCCAGTCTGCCCAATAGTCACAATCATTATCAATTCATGATTATGGTCTTTCTTTGGCGTTTCTGGGACATAGCCCATAGAAGTCCACCTGGCCCTATCCTTATGTTCCAACTGCTGGAGTTGCCCTCAAAGCCCACTCCAGCCTATTCATTTTCTCATTTGCGGGACACAGACCGTAAAAGTCTGTCCAGAACTGTCCTCATGTTCCAGCCACTAAAATTGCTGTCTAAACCCTTTCCAGCCCATCCAAAACCAGATTGCCATATATGAGACACAGGCCGTACAGGTCTCCCGGTATCGGCCCTAGTTCATCACAGCCAGAGTCACCATCCACATCCACACACATGCAGCCATTTAAGTTTAGGTTTTTTATAACTTCCATTTTCTAAATAGAGATCCTCTGTGTTCATCCCATGCCTTTTTGAATTTAATCACCATTTGTATCTCTACCGCCTCCTTAATGGAGGCTTTCCACATCTGTGCTGTTAAAGCAAGGAGGAGGAGACAGCACTCAATGAACTTGATACTCGGTAGGTGAGAGGCTGGTGCAAGTGCAGCATACACTTCCACGGGAACCCCACAGGAACTGCTTCCGTCCCCACGGGAACGCCGCAGAACTGCTTCCGTCCCCGCGGGTTCCGCGGCATTCCCATAAACCCCATTTCTGTGCCGGTCTCTACTCCGGAGTCTTAATGCGTGGATGAGACGATGGTGCAGGGAAGATGATTTTAGATTTGTTAGGAACTGGGCAACATTCTGGGGAAGGAGGAGCCTATTCCGAAAGGATGGGCCCCACCTTAACCAGGGTGGGACCAGGCTGCTGGTATCAGCATTTAATAAGGAGATAGAGCAGCTTTTAAACTAGAAACAGGGGGAAGGTCAACAGTCGCTCAAAAGCGCATGGTTCGGGGATAAGGGATCTTTCAAAGACATCACCAAAACATGGAATATAGGGTATCCCGATAGTGAGGTTGCAAAAGAGACCATAGTAGATCAGGTGTACTTAAATAAAAATAAAAATCAGACAAAAGATTGCAAATTAATACTGTCAAGAACTAAGCATGATGTAAATAGGAACAACAAACATAGTTTGAAATGTCTATATGCGAATGCCAGGAGCCTAACAAATAAGATGGGAGAGTTAGAATATATTGCACTAAAAGAAAACTTAGATATAATAGGCATCTCTGAGACCTGGTGGAAGGAGGATAACCAGTGGGACACTGTCATAGCGGGGTACAAATTATATCGTAGTGATAGGGTGGATTGAATTGGTGGAGGAGTAGCATTGTATATTAACGAGAGCCTTGAATCAAATAGATTGAAAATTCTGCAGGAAACAAAAATGCTTCTTGGAATCACTGTGGATTGAAATTCCACGTGTAAAGGGGGAAAGGATAGTGATAGGAGTGTACTACCATCCACCTGGCCAGGATGAACAGACAGATGCAGAAATGTTAAAGGAAATTAGGGACACAAACAAACTGGGCAACAATAATAATGGGTGATTTCAATTACCCCGATATTGACTGGATAAATGTAACATCGGGGCACGCTAGGGAGGTAAAATTCCTTGATGAAATCAAGGACAGCTTTATGGAACAGCTGGTACAGGAGCCGATGAGAGAAGGAAAAATTCTAGATCTAGTCCTTAGTGGAGCGTACGATCTGGTGTGGGAGGTAATGGTGCTGGGGCCGCTTGATAACAGTGATCATAATATGATCAGATTTGATATTAACTTTGAAGTAAGTATACATAGGAAATCAAATACGTTAGCGTTTAACTTTAAAAAAGGAGACTATGATAAAATGAGAAGAACGGTAAAAAAAAAAACTTAGAGGAGTGGCTGCGAGGGTCAAAAATTTACATCAGGCGTGGATGCTGTTCAAATACACCATCCTGGAAGCCCAGGCCAAATATATTCCACGTATTAAAAAAGGAGGACAGAAGACCAAACGACAGCCGGCATGGTTAAAAAGTGAGGTGCAGGAAGCTATTAGAGCTAAAAGAAAATACTTCAGAAAATGGAAGAAAGGAACTGACTGAAAATAATAAGAAACAGTATAAGGAATCCAGAAAGCAACAAGGCAAACGATCTGCAAAATCCAACGTGAAAAACAAACCAGCAGATCAGGCTATTCATTGTCTATCTGGCGTCATTCAGGATATTCTATTTTATGCTGCTCATGCTGGTTTTTTATGAAGAAGGTTCCTTATATCCTTGTTTTAACATATAATGTGATTCCGATCTTAAATAAGAAAGATACAGACTAGCCCCTGACGCAGCCCTATTGTTGGGCAAAACACAGCCTGTGTCGGGCATTTGTTTCATACACGGTATCCTCAATAAAGTCTTTTTGGATATTATACTGATCTGCTGGTTTGTTTTCCACAGTATAAGGAATGTCAAGTCAAATGCAAAGCGCTGATAAGGAAGGCTAAGAGGGACTTAAAAAAAAAGACTGTGTTGGAGGCAAAAACACATAGTAAAAATTTTTAAAGGTATATTAAAAGCAGGAAGCTGGAAAAAGAATCGGATGGACCGCTAGATGACCGAGGAGTAAAAGGGGCGATCAGGGAAGACAAAGCCGTAGAGGAGAGATTAAATGAATTCTTTGCTTCGGTCTTCACCGAGGAAGATTTGGGTGGGGTACCGGTGCCACAAATGGTATTCGAAGCTGACGAGTTGGAGAAACTTAATGAATTCTCTGTAAACCTGGAGGATGTAATGGGGCAGTTCTACAAAATGAAGAGTAGCAAATCTCCTGGACTGGATGGTATTCATCCCAGAATACTGATAGAACTGAAAAATGAGCTTGCTGAGCTATTGTTAGTAATAGTAATTTATCCTTAAAATCGAGCATGGTACCTGAAGATTGGAGGGTGGCCAATGTAACGCCGTTTTCAAGGTTCCAGAGGAGATCCGGGAAATTATAGATCAGTGAGTCTGACGTCAGTGCCGGGCAAAATGGTAGAGACTATTATTAAGAACAAAATTACAGACCATATTCAAAAACATTGATTAATGAGACAAAGTCAACATGGATTTAGTGAAGGGAAATCTTGCCTCACCAATCTACTACATTTCTTTGAAGGGGTGAACAAACGTGTGGATAAAGGTGAGCTGGTTGATATTGTGTATCTGGATTTTCAGAAGGTGTTTGACAAAGTACCTCATGAAAGACTCCAGAGGAAATTGGAGAGTCATGGGATAGAAGGTAGTGTTCTACTGTGGATTAAAAACTGGTTAAAAGATAGAAAACAGAGAGTAGGGTTAAATGGTCAATATTCTCAATGAAGAAGGGTAGTTAGTGGGGTTCCCCAGGGGTCTGTGCTGGGACCCCTGCTTTTTATCATATTTATAAATGACCTAGAGATGGGAGTAACTAGTGAGGTAATTAAATTTGCTGATGACACAAAATTATTCAAAGTTGTTAAATTGCAGAAGGATTGAGAAAAATTACAAGAGGACCTTACGAGATTGGGAGACTGGGCGTCTAAATGGCAGATGATGTTTAATGTGAGCAAGTTCAAAGTGATACATGTGGGAAATGAGGAACCTGAATTATAGCTACGTCATGCAAGGTTCTACGTTAGGAGTCACAGACCAAGAAAGGGATCTAGGTGTCGTCGTTGATGATACGTTGAAACCTTCTGCTCAGTGTGCTGCTGCGGCTAAGAAAGCAAATAGAATGTTAGGTATTATTAGGAAAGGAATGGAAAACAAAAATGAGGATGTTATAATGCCTTTGTATCGCTCCATGGTGCGACCGCACCTCGAATATTGTGTTCAATTCTGGTCGCCGTATCTCAAAAAAGATCTAGTAGAATTAGGAAAGGTGCAGAGAAGGGCGACGAAAATGATAAAGGGGATGGGACGACTTCCATATGAGGAAAGGCTAAAGCAGCTAGTGCTGTTCAGCTTGGAGAAAAGACAGCTGAGTGGAGTTGAACGGGTAGATGTGAAGCGTCTGTTTACTCTTTCCAAAAATACTAGGACTAGGGGGCATGCGATGAAGCTACAATTTAGTAAATTTAAAACGAATCAGAGAAACCTTTTCTTCACTCAACGTGTAATTAAACTCTGGAATTCATTGCCAGAGAATGTGGTAAAGGCAGTTAGCTTAGCGGAGTTTAAAAAAGGTTTGGACGGCTTCCTAAAGGAAAAGTCCATAGACCATTATTAAATGGACTTGGGGAAAATCCACTGTTTCTGGGATAAGTGGTATAAAATGTTTTGTACTCTTTTGGGATCTTGCCAGGTATTTGTGACCTGGATTGGCCACTGTTGGAAACAGGATGATGGGCTTGATGGACCTTTGGTCTTTCCTAGTATGGCAATACTTACATACTTATGTTACTTCATGGGGTCTTGGTCTCGACCTTAATGTGGTTGTAACCACTGTCAGTAACTCATTCTGCGGAATTACAGTGTGCAAAGATTTGATATCTAGTGTCACCATTAACACCGGATCTTCGGGCAGTACTGTCTCAGCTAGCATCTGTAAAAAATACGTAGTATCCTTGATATAAGTAGGGCTTTGGGATACGTGGAGGGGCATAATCGAAAGGGTTGCCCAAGTTTTCCTGGGGACATCCTCACAGGATGGCCCCTTAATGGGGTGGGGAAACCCGTATTATCGAAACAAGATGGGTGTCCATCTTTCGTTTCGATAATATGGTCGGGGACGCCCAAACCCTGAAATTTAGGTCGACCTTAGAGATGATCGTCCTTAGACTTGGTCGTTTCTGATTTTCGGCGATAATGGAAACCGAGGACGCCCATCTCAGAAAAGACCAAATCGAAGCCATTTGGTCATGGGTGGAGCCAGCATTCATAGTGCACTGGTCCCTCTGACATGCCAGGAGATCAGCCGGGCACCCTAGGGGGCACTACAGTGGACTTCACAACCTCTATAGACAAAGAGTATCAGAGAGCTATTGGGTTCCCAAGATCTGAGCTCCTACATCCATCTAACACGAAAAATAAGAATGAGAAAATAGTTTACACGCTGCCCTTCACACATATGTTGAAACCTGTTCAAATATTGAGAAAACATTGGCATATGATTCAGAACTTAACACCGTTTCAAGGAAAAGACTTACTTGTTGCCTATAAATGTGAAAGAAATTTAAAAGATATGTTAGTACCATCAGCACTGTTTGATAACATACAGCAAGCCAAAAATTGCCCATGGGGCATTACCCTTGTGGTTTGTGCTCGGTGTGCATAGTGAATGTTAAAACTATTACTTTTCATATACCATCTTCAGGGAAAAAGTATGAACTTAGGCATTTTTCCAACTGTAAGACTGACAATGTCGTGTATGCAGCTCTATGTCCATGTGGACTGGCATACAAAGGGAAAACAAAAAGAAGACTTAACGTTAGAATTATTGAGCACAAGAGTGCACTTAAGAGGAATTTACAAGACAAGCCACTGGTAGAACATGCTATGAAGTTAGGACATAAGTTTGAAGATTTTCAATTCTGTGCCTTGTTTGTATACAAGAGAACTTGGAGAGGAGGACCGATAGACACTCGGTTGCTGCGTAAAGAACAACAATTAATTTTCGATCTTGTTACATTGCATCCAGCAGGTCTAAACATGGAAACAGATCTATCAGTGTTTCTGTGAATATCCCAGTATGGGTGGTTTTCACAAAAAGTTTTTTATATATACAAATTTGAATTTTATTTTTTGATAAATAATTTTTATTACCACTTCTTCCCCAAGTTTACACGCTCATATTTATGTTTTACTTTTTATTTTTAGTCATGGTTTATTATTATTTCCTTATTGTGATTGAGTTTTAGACCGTCCCTGCTCAGTAGAGCTTATAATTGTGATATTCCATTCATTGGAGAAGCAGTTTTTGAAATGGTTTTAGCTACATGTATATGTCTAGACATGAACCATCTTTATAAATGAGTGCTATGCTTACTGATGCTTTGCTGTGATTTATTTATTTATTTATTTTTCTTCTTCTTTGACACCAGTATTAAGGAAGTCAGTGTTCACTTCCGGGTCTCTCAGTATTGAAAGTTTGATCTTTGACATCTGTACTAATATAAAGGAAGTTATTGTTCACTTCCGGTTTTTTAGCATAGAAGATCTTTTCGATCATATGATGTCCTGATTTTGAGCGCAGTAAGTAGCAGCGTTTTTTTATTACGCACGGTTCCTGTATAACGTTTGGCTCAGAAGTGGAGTGTATAGGGGTATGTATGTTTACTTTATGAGGTCGGTTTGAACAACATATTATGCCACTAGTTTTAATAATACACCCCCCCACCCCCTTCTATGTATACCTGCACTAAACTATAGCTGCACTCAGTTGTGGGCTGCCTATACGTTTGGTATGCCGTTTCTGAGGGTCACCCCATGAGGTTTTAATAGTGGTCTTATGCTGTTTAGTAACTGTGCTGTTTATATATATTCTGATTAATCTATGAAGCTTTAACAGCGTATTCAAGTTGTTCAGTTATTTATGATATGCTGGTATGGTTAGTGACTCTATTTTTATTTAAGCAGTTTGTTTGATTGCATTTTATTTTTTAGATATTGCTTGGGAAGAAGCTGACCTGCTGTTTATAAGCTTTTGCTTTGTTTAATATCACAGCAACTGAAGTGAGTCATTATATGTTACATATATTTTTTTCACACCTTTAGATTAACTATTTTTCCTCTCATGTCACTGTCTTCTATATTAGATTAGAAGAACGTCCAATATCTTTTATTATATGTTGTAATTTTGATATTTTTATTGCGCTATGCTGTGGTATATGATCGCTTGTATATGTTTATTAGGCTGCATTTTATATTTATGGATATATAATTTGAATATGTGATCATTTTACTAGGATCATTGTTTTAATATTGAGTTTTTGGTTATATAATTTGTATTTATTACTGTTTAATTATGATTATGTGTAATTTTGTTATTGCACACGTCATGGTATCCTATGTACTTCTTTCTTTAGTTCTTTATTTATTTTTCTACATTTATTTTTCTATATATACTATGAGTGGTGTTATATATGTTATTGATTTATTTATTTTATTAGTTTGTTATTTTAGAGCTCCTGACGCAGCCCTTGTGGGCGAAACACAGTCTGTATCGGGCGATTATTTCTCCTATAAAGTCTGATTAATACCACCTAGCGATCTGCTCTTTTGTAAGCCTCCTACAGTGTCATGGGATCTCAATATCGTTCTCACCCAGCTGATGAAACCTCCTTTTGAGCCACTGAATTCTTGCCATCTGAAGTACTTGACCTGGAAGGTCATTTTCTTGATGGCATTCACTTCAGCTCGCAGAGTCAGTGAGCTTCAAGCCTTAGTAGCTCATGCTCCTTATACTTAATTTCATCATAACAGAGTAGTCCTCCGCACTCGCCCTAAGTTCTTGCCGAAGGTGGTGTCGGAGTTCAATCTGAACCAGTCAATTGTCTTGCCAACATTCTTTCCCCGTCCTCATACCCGCCCTGCTGAACGTCAGTTGCACACATTGGACTGCAAGCGAGCATTGGCCTTCTATTTGGAGCGGATAAGCCCACACAGACAGTCCGCCCAATTGTTTGTTTCTTTTGACACCAATAGAAGGGGAGTGGCTGTCGGGAAATGCACCATCTCAAATTGGCTAGCAGATTGCATTTCCTTCACTTATGCCCAAGCTGGGCTGATTCTTGAGGGCCATGTCACGGCTCATAATGTTCGAGCCATGGCAGGGTCAGTGGCCCACTTGAAGTCAGCCACTATTGAGGAGATTTGCAAGGATGCGACGTGGTCTTCTGTCCACACATTCACATCTCACTACTACCTACAGCAGTATACCCGACGCAACAGTCGGTTCGGGCAGTCGGTGCTGTAGAATCTGTTTGGGGTTTAGACTCCAACTCCACCCCCCTAGGCCCAATTTTTATTCTGTTCCAGGCTGCACTCTCAGTTAGTTGTTGTTGTTTAGGTCAATCTCAGTTATGTCCTCGCTGTTGCGAGGCCCAATTGACCAATGTTTGTTGTTTTGAGTGAGCCTGGGGGCTAGGGATACCCCAATCGTGAGAACAAGCAGCCTGCTTGTCCTCGGAGAAAGCGAGGTTACTAACCTGTAGCAGGTATTCTCTGAGGACAGAAGGCTGATTGTTCTCACAAACCCGCCCTCCTCCCCTTTGGAGTTGTGCCTTCTGTTGTCTTTTGCTTTCTAGTTGACTGAGGGGCATGCTCGCGCTGCGGGTGGGAAGACGGTCGCACATGCGAGGTGCGCACGTACACGTGGGGGCTAGCAAAACTTGTTGCTAGGAAGATCTTCCGATCCTGGGGCTGCTGTTGGATGTCACCCAATCGTGAACAATCAGCCTGCTGTCCTCGGAGAATACCTGCTATAGGTTAGTAACCTCACTTTATGTTCAATGGAAAATAAATCTGTTGGCTCAGGCTACTTACTATCTGAATATTCCATCACTGTTTCATTATTGATACCAAGTATTATATATTAAGGGCATTTGCTGTAAATTTTGTTTTAATTTATCTAATCCGTACATGCACATAGTTTTGCTTTTTAAATCCAAAGGTGAATCCTAAGAGTGGTTGAACAATTAGATATAAACTGTGCTGTTGTTTGTTTGTTTTTACTTTACTTGTTTTGGACTGCTTTGGGTCCTGCTGATCTGTACATCTACTGTCTGGAATTTTGGAAGATAGAAATGAGAAAGTAAAAATTAGATTTTGGATGTGCTCTGTAGAAGTTGTTGTTTACTTTTGCCGTGTGTGTATGAATGCCTGTTCTGGTGTATGCATGTGATAATATTTAAATAACTGTCTATACTTTTTGTACAGAAAAGGTAAACTATACAATATCAGTTACTTTTTACAAACAAATAACATAATTATTCAATGAATAGTTACACTCAAGTCCTCAATTATTGATTCAAGATTAACATGACTGGAATTTTTTTCATTAAAATAAAACTTCAGGAAAATATAGAAACCTGTATCAATTAAGTGTTCCATTTTAAATAGAGCTCAAATTTGATGGTAATACTCCTTAGCCTTCTCTCAACTCCAAAGATCTTTTGGCTACCAGAAATTCCGTGAGTTGTAATGGCTCAAAGAAAACATATTTCATCAATTGATAGCAGATTATGCATTTACATGGGTAACGCAAATAGAAGGTCGCACCAAGCTGAAGAACTCCTGGCTTAAGCAATAAGAACTGCCTACGTCTTTTCTGAGTCTCTTTAGAAACATCCGGGAATATACGTTTTAAGACCCATAAATTCTTTGTCTTGATTAAAAAATATATTTTCATAATCCAAACTTTATCAAGAGTTAAGGCCACAGTTGCCAAGAAAGTGGAAGAAGTTACCAAATCAGAATCTGATAATTCCAAAATTGCTGACACATCCAACGGAGGGTCAGATTGTTGTGCAGACAATTGGGTTCCTGTTGGCCTACTCGGCAGGTAGTAAACTTGGGAGAAAGGAGGGATAACATCTTCCTTAGCTCCAAATATATGTCTTTTATGTATCTGTTCAGCATTTCCCTAGGAGTAACCGATGGTACTCTAGGGAAATTCAAAAATCTCAAGTTATTAGATCTCAGGGAATTTTCCAAAAACTCTATTTTCCTTTGCATGTTTGTATTATCTTTTATTATAGTTATCTGAATTTCTTGAGTTTTGGCTAGATCTTTCTCCTGAGTTTCTACTTTCTCCGATAATTTCTTCATCTCCAAATGTTCTTTTTCCACTTGTTTTTCTAATTTTTTAATTCGTGTCTCCAAAATTTGTGTTTGTGGACATAAAACTTTACCCAGATTCACTATTAGGGCCCACAAATTGTCCAGGGTAACTTCAGCTGGTTTCTCCTCTAAGAAATTTGGAAGATTTAAAGATTGTACCTGGTCCGTTGAGACATTACCAACAGCAATCTCTTCAATTGTAGCCAAATGGTCTCCCACAGAATTATCTCATTTCTCCAAGGCTTGTTGGGAGCTAACAAAACTTGTCACTCCCTTGCTCTCCGGTGGTTGTTCTTGGGATCCTTGGCGTTCCACTTCAGCTTCACTTCCTGACTGCCGAGGGAGCGACAACACTGGGGAGCTGGCTCTCTGGGGCTGCGGGGGAGGAGCTCTGTGATCGGGGCTTAAGGTAACGTCAAGCACTAGCGGCGTCTCCAGGTTTCCACTCATCCTTGGTGTCACAAGCGTGCCACTCTCCAATCGTATTGACACTTCGGATCTCCGCAAAAATGGTTCGGGAGGCCGACTAGGGGTCCCAGTGGTTGTCAACCTTCCCCTACGCTTCGGCATAACAGCAGTAAGAAAGAGACGGGGAGATCTACAACAGGTTCAGTCCACCATCTTGGAGGAGTGGCCTAGTGGTTAGGGTGGTGGACTTTGGTCCTGGGGAACTGAGGAACTGAGTTCGATTCCCGGCACAGGCAGCTCCTTGTGACTCTGGGCAAGTCACTTAACCCTCCATTGCCTGCCGCATTGAGCCTGCCATCAGTGGGAAAAAGCGCGGGGTACAAATGTAACAAAAATAAATAAATAAAATCCTGAACGCATAACTTATGCCTATGATTTCTGAACATGTGGCATCATTAAAAGACAAACTTTTAAATGCCCAGCTGGGTATACAGTGGTGGAAATAAGTATTTGATCCCTTGCTGATTTTGTAAGTTTGCCCACTGACAAAGACATGAGCAGCCCATAATTGAAGGGTAGGTTATTGGTAACAGTGAGAGATAGCACATCACAAATTAAATCCGGAAAATCACATTGTGGAAAGTATATGAATTTATTTGCATTCTGCAGAGGGAAATAAGTATTTAATCCCTCTGGCAAACAAGACCTAATACTTGGTGGCAAAACCCTTGTTGGCAAGCACAGCGGTCAGACGTCTTCTGTAGTTGATGATGAGGTTTGCACACATGTCAGGAGGAATTTTGGTCCACTCCTCTTCGCAGATCATCTCTAAATCATTAAGAGTTCTGGGCTGTCGCTTGGCAACTCGCAGCTTCAGCTCCCTCCATAAGTTTTCAATGGGATTAAGGTCTGGTGACTGGCTAGGCCACTCCATGACCCTAATGTACTTCTTCCTGAGCCACTCCTTTGTTGCCTTGGCTGTATGTTTTGGGTCATTGTCGTGCTGGAAGACCCAGCCACGACCCATTTTTAAGGCCCTGGCAGAGGGAAGGAGGTTGTCACTCAGAATTGTATGGTACATGGCCCCATCCATTCTCCCATTGATGCGGTGAAGTAGTCCTGTGCCCTTAGCAGAGAAACACCCCCAAAACATAACATTTCCACCTCCATGCTTGACAGTGGGGACGGTGTTCTTTGGGTCATAGGCAGCATTTCTCTTCCTCCAAACACGGCGAGTTGAGTTCATGCCAAAGAGCTCAATTTTTGTCTCATCTGACCACAGCACCTTCTCCCAATCACTCTCGGCATCATCCAGGTGTTCACTGGCAAACTTCAGACGGGCCGTCACATGTGCCTTCCGGAGCAGGGGGACCTTGCGGGCACTGCAGGATTGCAATCCGTTATGTCGTAATGTGTTACCAATGGTTTTCGTGGTGACAGTGGTCCCAGCTGCCTTGAGATCATTGACAAGTTCCCCCCTTGTAGTTGTAGGCTGATTTCTAACCTTCCTCATGATCAAGGATACCCCACGAGGTGAGATTTGCGTGGAGCCCCAGATCTTTGTCGATTGACAGTCATTTTGTACTTCTTCCATTTTCTTACTATGGCACCAACAGTTGTCTCCTTCTCGCCCAGCGTCTTACTGATGGTTTTGTAGCCCATTCCAGCCTTGTGCAGGTGTATGATCTTGTCCCTGACATCCTTAGACAGCTCCTTGCTCTTGGCCATTTTGTAGAGGTTAGAGTCTGACTGATTCACTGAGTCTGTGGACAGGTGTCTTTCATACAGGTGACCATTGCCGACAGCTGTCTGTCATGCAGGTAACGAGTTGATTTGGAGCATCTACCTGGTCTGTAGGGGCCAGATCTCTTACTGGTTGGTGGGGGATCAAATACTTATTTCCCTCTGCAGAATGCAAATAAATTCATATACTTTCCACAATGTGATTTTCCGGATTTAATTTGTGATGTGCTATCTCTCACTGTTACCAATAACCTACCCTTCAATTATGGGCTGCTCATGTCTTTGTCAGTGGGCAAACTTACAAAATCAGCAAGGGATCAAATACTTATTTCCACCACTGTATATGGTAATCGTATCTTTAAATGTTTCAGACATATCCATGTACTTGCTCCCATAAGTACATAAGTAGTGCCATACTGGGAAAGACCAAAGGTCCATCTAGCCCAGCATCCTGTCACCGACAGTGGCCAATCCAGGTCAAGGGCACCTGGCACGCTCCCTAAACGTAAAAACATTCCAGACAAGTTATACCTAAAAATGCGGAATTTTTCCAAGTCCATTTAATAGCGGTCTATGGACTTGTCCTTTAGGAATCTATCTAGCCCCTTTTTAAACTCCGTCAAGCTAACCGCCCGTACCACGTTCTCCGGCAACGAATTCCAGAGTCTAATTACACGTTGGGTGAAGAAAAATTTTCTCCGATTCGTTTTAAATTTACCACACTGTAGCTTCAACTCATGCCCTCTAGTCCTAGTATTTTTGGATAGCGTGAACAGTCGCTTCACATCCACCCGATCCATTCCACTCATTATTTTATACACTTCTATCATATCTCCCCTCAGCCGTCTCTTCTCCAAGCTGAAAAGCCCTAGCCTTCTCAGCCTCTCTTCATAGGATATGATATAACTGAATTCTATTATTCTGTCTCACTGTATTTTCAAATGTAAGCTTCGTTGAACCTGAGTTTGCATGGGATAACGTAGGACAAAATGTAAAAAAAAAAAAAAAATCCTTTATCCTCCACCTTTTAAGACACTGTCTATCCAGCTGGATGGCGATGATATAATAAAAGCAAGTTTGGTCCAGTGAAGACTAACTCAAAATAACCTGTTCCTAAGCTGGGCCTTAGTATTACATTGAAAATGAGATTATACCCTGCCTCTGTGGTCATGTTCCACTAATAAGTGAAACGATTAACTGGCTTTCTTGAAAGGATTATATAGCCTGTGGATGCATGACTAGGGACACAAACGTACACTTATTTATTCAATATCACAATAACTCATACACAGAAAACATCTTTTTAGGGTGGATAGTGTTCACAATGAGCTCCTTTAATTATTGACCAGATAGAAGAGATAGGAATTTTCAGTTTTGGCATAGTATAAGTCATCACAAGAACAAAATATAAGAAAACCAAAGGGAAGCCTATGGCAGATTATCAGGCTCATTTTTGAAAGTGGACGCCCATCTTTCAACACAAATCGGAAGATGGGCGTCCTCACAGGGTTGCCCAAATTGGCATAATTGAAAGCCAATTTTGGGCGTCCCCAACTGCTTTCCGTCGCGGGGAAGACCAAAGTTCAAGGGGGCATGTCGAAGGCATAGCTAAGGTGGGACTTGGGCGTGCCTAACACATGGGCATCCTCGACCCATAATGGGAAAAAAAAGGTCATCCCTGATGTGCACTTGGACGACTTTACCTGGTCCTGTTTTTCTTACGACCAAGCCACAAAAGGGTGCCCGAACTGAAAGATGACCACCTGAGAGAAACGGGGATCACCTCCCCTTACTCCCCCAGTGGTCACTAACCCCCTCCCACCCTCAAAAAAAATATTTCAAAATATTTTGTGCCAGCCTCAGATGTCATACTCAGGTCCATCACATCAGTATGCAGGTTGCTGGAGCAGTTTCAGTGGATGCAGTGCACTTCAGGCAGGCAGACCCAGGCCCATCCCCCCTACCTGTTACACTTGTGGTGGTAAATGTGAGCCCTTCAAAACCCACCAGAAACCCACTGTACCCACATCTAGGTGCCCCCTTGACCCGTAAGGGCTATGGTAGTGGTGTACAGTTGTGGGTAGTGGGTTTTGGGGGGCTCAGCACACAAGGTAAGGGAACTATGTACCTGGGAACAATTTGTGAAGTCCACTGCAGTGCCCCCTAGGGTGCTCTGTTGGTGTCCTGGCATGTCAGGGGGACGAATGCTGGCTCCTCCCACAACCAAAGGGCTTGCATTTGGTTGTTTCTGAGATGGGTGTCCTTGGTTTCCATTATCGCTGAAAATCAGAAACGACCAAGTCTAGGGATGACCATCTCTAAGGATGACCTAAATGTCAAGATTTGGGCGTCCCCGACCGTATTATCAAAATGAAAGATGGATGTCCATCTTGTTTTGATAATACTGGTTTCCCCCCTACCGGGACATTTTGCGAGGACGTCCTCAGCAAAACTTGGGTGTCCCTTTCGATTATGCCCCTCCACAACAATTAAGATGAACCCATCAGAAAACAGGATATCCTCACTGAAATTTTGCCATCTGTATTGTATAGAGCAGCGTAGAAAAATGAGCACAACTGTTTTTGCTACCAGCTACAATAATTTTTAAGCTGTGTTAGTGATATTCAATATTTATTTTATGATATTTATATCTAGATTAGTTAAAAAGGCCTGCTTCTGACACAAATGAAACGTGCGCTAGCAAGGTTTTCCTCGGAGTGTGTATGTTTGAGAGAGTGTATGTGAGAGTGACTGTGTGTGAGAGAGTGAATGTGCGTGTGTGTGAGAGAGTCTGGGTGCGAGTGTGTCTGTGAGAGAGTGTGTGTGTGAGAATGAGAGTGTGTGCAAGTGCGTATGTGAGACACAGTGTGAGTGTGAGAGAGTGTGTGTGAGACACAGACTCTCTGTGGACTAAGTGTATGAGGACAAGAGGTGTGTTGAGTGGACTGTGGACCATCGTGAATGTGATACAGTGTGAGACACAGAGTGTGGAGGACAGTGTGCGGAGAGTGAGAAAGACCTGACTGTGGAGAGAGAGTAGGGTATGACAGATTACCTCCTCCTCTCTCTGGTGTCAGCCCACCCTCTCTTCTGGGTTGAGCGTTACTGTGTAGGATGCTGAGCTCTGGCTGGCTCAAGGAACTTACCAATACATTTAAATAGAATGACACCTCCAACATTCTGAAGCCGAGGAAACCTCGTGTGGTTGGTCACTTCTGCTTGTGACGAACCCTGAAAGTATGTGGATGGTCAATTCAGGAGATGGATACAGAGAGCAGGAATGCCTCAGCCAATGCAGTCAGCTTCAGATGTGGAGGTGCGTTTTTATTATAGGATATGGGAAGCTTTCAAATAAATAAAAATATGTCACTAAGTTAAAAATATATTTTGTCCTCCACCTTTTAAAGCACTGCCTATCCAACTGGTTTAGACTATTTACGGATGGACCACGTATAGGCAGTCCTTTATTTCTAATAATCTTTGGCTATTGTTTCAATAGTGTAACCCTAAGGCAGTGATGGTGAACCTATGGCAACGCGTGACAGAGAGGGCATGCAGAGCCCTCTCTGTTGGCACGCGGTTGCCGTCGCCTCAGCCACTTCCAGCCCCCTCCGACTAAGTCATACCTGCATCAGGCCGGCCAGCCTCCCTCCCTTCCATCCAGCACCAGGCGCCTGCCCGCCCGCCCCTCCCCTCCCTTCAAGGCACCAGGGCCCCCTCTCCGAAATGTAAAGGTCATACTTGCTCGGGGTAAGGCGTCGGCAACGGCAGTGAAAAGCGCTGCCTCGGCGCGGCCTTCAGCCTTCCCTTCATTTCTGTCTCTCAAGTGTGGTCCCGCCCTCATGTCCTGCTTTCCCGGGCAGCTCTCTAACCCGAATCCAAGATGGGAGAGAGGCCATTGATAATTTCAGCACTTTTAACATCTCAGAAGAAATGTTAAGGAAATATGCTGTTCTAGTTTTCCTAGGAAAATTGACAAAACACAAGTTCTTAATTTAGAGAGATTTTCTGGTTGTTCTAATTTCATGAGAATCAACACATTCAATTTTCCCAACTTTTAATTTTAATGAGTCCATTCTTTTAGCCCCATCTCCTATTTGAGTAGAGTGACTCGGGATAGTTCCAGCTTCAGCTGATAATTGTACTTCAATTGCATTAAATTTACCAGACAAAACTATGGTTAGCCATCAACAATTTGGGCAAAGAAATTCTGAAGTCAAAATCTTTGGATTCTCAACTGAAATTAAATCAGATCAAAGTATAGTAGTAATAGGAACATGCTTACCTGAACCCTTTAGTTCAGGCAGGGCAAACACTTCTTGTCATCGAACTTGAAGAAACGTTTTGCAAAGACAGTGCTCTCATATCAGCTCCCACTTAGTCATTGTCCCCTTCTCCTTGTGCTTCCCTCAATGCCATAGTGTTGGGTTGCACTGGGAGCCTGCACACCTCGGGTGAGAGAGATGTTTCCAGGGTCAGGGGGGAGGCTGCCTCCAGCCAGTTGTTGCTCCTCCAGCAACCATCTCACTGAAGATCCTTGAGGAGCAATGAACAAAACATCAAGCAGGTAAACTGTGAAACAGCAGGTGGTTGACTTGCTGGCACACGAAGAATACCTTTTCTTTCCTATTATTAAGAAGTATTTCAGCAAAGGAAAAAAACAAGACACCACTGCACTCCTAAGCAGTCAAGCTACTGCTATCTTGCTTCCACTGCTTCTTTTTAATTGTCCCTGAATATCCCCTCCCAGTCCACTCAGCACGTTAAGTGGAACAGGAGCCGCTCCTGTCCTGTTAAACTCTTTTGAATGTTGGGCTCTATGTGTGTTACAAGTGTAGATTTTAGGCACAGATTTAGGCATTTTTTGGATTGTTTGTGTAGCAGCATTTGTGCACTATTAAGGCAGGTTCTGGGAATCTATTTATAAAACCATATTGAGGACAATTCTGTAAAGTGGTGCCTAGATGTAGGTGCCTAGAAGTAGGCACCACCTACATCAAATGTGCCTGTGTGTACTAGGCACTATTCTACAATGTAGCATATAAGGGAACAAAGCACCTAACTTCAAAAGGGAAGTACATGTGGGTGGAGCATGAGTGGCCATGGGTGTATTTCCCAGTTACACACTTAGCTTATAGAAACTACGTACATCACTTGGTACACCCAAGCACGGCAACTTACGTCCGCCATTGACATAGGTGTGCCAGTGTCAGCCTTACTCTAGTATTCTATAACAGAATCATGGCTCCAAAATGCTGTTATAAAATTAGCTCTAAGTGCATGGCATTGGGGCGCCTAGACCGAGGTGCCAGTTTATTGAATTGACTCTTATGTTGCCTTTTTAATATACTTTATACTTATTAGATTTGCTAGACCACACCAGCAGCCTGGGCAGGGCAGAGCAGTGTACATGACTAAAATGTAAAGAAAATGAACTCCAATTTTTTTACACAAAATATATATAATCACTCAGAAGAAAACAGGAAAAATCCACTCACACAAAGAAAAATTTAATACATTCATGCTGAAGAAAGTATAAAACACACAGCAAAGAAGACGGATTACAAAAGAAAGTATAAAGCACACAGCTAAGAACAAGGGTTGGTTCCTCTAATCAACTGGCAGCAATTTCTGGCAAATTCTGATCTCCAAAAGCTTGTCTAAAAACCAGGATTTCAGGTTTACCTTAAAGTTTTTAACGGACAGTTCCCTATGAAGGGAAAGAGGCAAAGAATTCCAAACATGGGGAGAGGAAAAAGAAGGCATGGTGTTTGGTTGTTTCTAGCTTGGCAAGTTTTGGACCTGGTAGGATGAGATGACGATTGTTCAAAGAACGGAGGACTCTTGCTGGTGAGTAGAGAATAGTAAGATGTGAGAGATAGTCTGGAGTACCCAATCTAAAAGCCTTGAAGGTCAACAGGGAGATTTTGTATGTAATTCGGAATGCTACAGAAAGCCAGTGATTTTGTTTGAGTAAGGATGAAGTGTGATCGAAACAACTAGCATGACAAAGTAATCTGATAGCCATATTCTGTAAAGTTTGAAGTTTCTTAAGAGCAGAATGAGGTAAACCCGAATAGATGATGTTGACATAGTTAAAACGTGGTAGAAAGTGCAAGAATAAGCGCATGGAAATTGTGGTGATTAAAAAGGTGATGGATAGTTCATAGCTGTCAAAAAATGAAAAAGCAGAGCTTGGCAGGTGTGTGATGTGCTGTGAAAAAGAAAGAGAAGAGTTGAGAATTACCCCTAAATATCGAAAGTGGGAGACTGCAGCGATTGCTGTCCCAAAAAGAGAAATATGCGTGGAGGGGAGATTTACTGAGCTTGAAAACCAACAACTACTACTACTACTACTTAGGACTAATTGGTGCTCAAAAAGCCAATTAGCAACAGAATTTGAGCAGGATTGAAGAGGAGAGATGGAAAAAGAGGATGCATTGGTAGGATAGAGTAATAAAATTTCATCCACGTAGAAGTAAGCAGATAATTCCATATGATTGAATATGAGCAGCCAGCAGGCTGAGATATAGGTTGAAAAAGAGTGGTGAGAGGAATGACCCTTGGGGGACCCCAACAGCGGACATCCCTCTTGAGCGAGGTTGAGGTGGAGGTAACAACTTGAAAGGAGCAGTTGGATAAAAAAGTAAATTGAGAGAGGACCTCGCCACAGATACCCATCAAGTTCATAGTTTCAGAAGCAAGTGAATAGTACACATTCGTTTCTGGAACCAATACAGATGGACAGACCCTCCACACTATTTTATGGAGCCAATTATTCCTAAAAAAGAATGTTACCACCATTGTTGTGAGGTAGATGTAGTGGATTTCTTTGGATTCTCTCTTCAAGCCAAAAATATTCCTCTAACATGAATCAGATATACATTCTCTTACTGTAATAAAAAATAGAGATGGAGATTTAACAACTGTAAACATTCTCCAGAGAACTCCAAAAACAAGATGGTAGTATCAGCCAAACTAGCATTTCAACATGCTTGAACAGAACAGTAAACGGCTAATTTTAATAACTTTACTAGGAAAAGCCAGTCAGGGTAACTTTTGAAGACATGACCAAATATTGATTTATCTATATTCTAATGATATCCCCTTAAGTTGTTTTTCCCCCTCCCCCACTGGCATAAATTCTAGGTGCATGAATCCATTTTTTTATTGTTAGCATTCAAGCAAACATCTATACAAAGATTTTATAGCAAAATGGCACATTGGGTATGAAATATTCATAAGATAACATACAGAAAGCAGATACCCTACATTCTAGCTTGTACTTAGCACTTTAATGGCTCCATTCAAAGAGACCTTATTCCTTTGTGTGTACGTGGGAATATTTCTTGATGAGTCAGGCCCCAAATATGGGAACTGACTGAATGAAAACTCTCTGCTTATGCAATCTCAAGGACAAATGTTCCGCCCTGAAAGGTAATGAAGTTTCTGCTTAGTGGGTTGGTTGGATGTACAGTCTGAGTTTCACTTTGCTAACATAGCAGGCATATCAAGTATAACCTAGGAGGAGCTGATTTACTTTGTGATTTACATTGTAATTCAGGCTCTGTTCAACTCTTAAGACTCAAAATAGTATCACAGACATGTAAACTGCATTTTAGACCTGCTCAGCTTTGAAAATTACTGTCCCTTCTCGGTTCTCACGTGTTTCACAGACAAAAGACAAATCAGAAATCTTGGTGCTGAAAATAATTGTGGAAGAACAGCCCAAAGCTTATGAAACAAAAAAAAAAATCAGAATTTTCTTACTATTTTATGAAAATAACTTCAGTTTATATATTTTATGCAGACAAATTTATTTATTGGGATTTATTAACTGCCTCTGTCAAGAGATTCATCCATAGTAGTGCATAGCCGATACAGTATAATATAAAATTAACAATTCTGTTAACAACATAACAATTGTAAAATGACCCAATATACGCATAAATACCATCAATGAGATAAACTTGGAGATGGCAAATTGAAACCTATTAATAGGGCTAACATAACTTTTTAGCATCTTGCAAGCCGGTTGTTGAGGGAATGCGAGCCAGCTTGCCTCTCCTCCCCCCACCCTGCGAGCTGCAGGGTCACAGACTCCCCGATAGCCCTCCTTTCCTTCCTGCCGCTGCCCTGCATTAAATATTTTATTTTACCTCTAGTCGCGGCACCTGCACTGAAAGCAGCAGGCTCGGCTCCCCTCCAGCCTTCCCTTCTCTCTTAGTGTCCCGCCCTCTTCTGATGTATTTCCTGTTTCCGCAAGGGTGGGACACTGAGAGGGAAGGGAAGGCTGGAGGTGAGCTGAGCTGCTGCTTTCAGTGCTGGCGCTGCGACTCGAGGTAAAATAAAATATTTAAAGGCAGGGCGGTGGCAGGAAGGAGGGATATCGGGGAGCTGAGGGTGGGCAGGTGAGCCAGCGCTGGGGGTTGGAACTGGAACTCGTCTTGGGTCTGAAAAGGGGGGCAGGTGGAGGCTAGGGTGAGTCACTGCACATGGATGGGAGGGGACGGGAGGATAGGGGGCAAAGGAGAATCGCTGGATATGGGAGGGGAGAGAGGAGAAATCGCTAGACAAGGATGGTTAGGGGAGGGCAGAGGAGAATCGCTGGACATGGAGGGGAGAAGAGGGCAGGGGAGAGAGGAGAATCACTGGACATGGATGGGAGAAGAGGAGAATTGCTGGACATGGATGGGAGGGGAGGATAGGGGTAGAGGAGAATCGCTGGACATGGATGGGAGGGGGAGAGAGTAGAGTTGCTGGACATGGATGGATGGAGGGGAGGGCAGGAGAAATGCTGAACCTGAATGGAGAAGAGAGAAGACAGGAAGGAGATGCACATGGATGGACGGGAGAGAGGAGAAATGCTGGACATGGAGTGAAGGGAAGAGAGAAGAAATGTTGGAGGGGAGGAAAGACAGAGGAAGGAGATGTACACGAATGGAGGGGAAGGCAGAGAGGAGAAATGCTGGACATGGAGGGAGGGAAGATAGAGGAAGTAGAAAGGCTGGATATGAATGGAGGGGAGGGAAGACAGGAGGAGATGCACATGGATTTAGGGGAGAGAGGAGAAATTCTGGACATGGATGGAGGGGAGGGCAGACAGAGGAAGGAGATGCACATGGATGGAGGGGAGAGAGTTGAAATGCTGGACATGGATGGAGGGGAGGGAAGAGAGAGGAAGTGAGATGAACATGGATGGAGGGAAGGAGAGAGGAGAAATGCTAGACATGGATCATGGAGGAGGGAGAGGAAAAAACTGGACATGGATGGATGAGAGGGAGAGAGGAAGGAGACGCATATGGATGGAGTGTGTCAGCAATCATGTCTGCGGGAGAAAAGCGAAAGCTGTAAGACTTGGGGGAGGGGGAAGGGAGAAAGAGGTGCCCAAGGAGGCCTTAATAGACAGGAGTGGAAGTGAGCCTATGTAGTCCATTGTAAGCAGTGAAGCCAGTTCGGTTAATCTGTTTCCACCACCCCCCCCCCCCCGTGTGACGTGCCGTGCTGTTCATTTGTGTAGTAGGATTACCCGCCCTTGATGTCATTACATTTTGATGTGAGGACGGGGCACTCTCACTGTTCCGCCCTTGACGTCATCACGTTTTGATGCGAGGGCGGGGCAGAGAGAGATGGTGACAGATGAACCTAACGGACCTTACGAACCCTTCACTTCAGTGAAGCCACGGAGTCAGCTTCAGAACGTTGGAGGTGGAAATTATTATAGTACATTATACATACAACATCACTGGTCAGGAATTTCAGGCCCTTATCTCATCAGCTGGGAGGCCCGTTGCAGCGAAAGCCCGAAGACTCCTTATGACCAGGAACAAGTCCTCTGCGCGATACATCTACCCACAGATGAGCCTCAATTTCACTGAAAGAAACTCTCCTTTTTATAAGGCTTAGAACTCATATTCAGAGCTAAGGAAAATTACAGAATGCTTCTCTGTTTAGGTAAACAAGCCATACTGCGGGAACGTGGTCACATGTTTTCCAAGTCCAGGTGGCCAGGCTGAACTCCGAAAACAAGCACCATCCTCCTCTTCACATACCAAATTAATTAGAGCTGTGCCTTATCTTCTGCATTCCAACTTATTTTCACACAATCAAAGTTAAACAATCATTTTTAAACAGAATTACTTCTAATCAACATTACAGACCTCGAGTGCACTGGTCGGTCAAGACAGAGTTGAAAAACAATCTTTTAAAATTCACTTTTATTACATGCACCTACTGTAAAAATATGCTTTAGGAAATGAATTTTACACTATCAGAAAACAAATGAAAATCTATGACATTTTGAGTTCCATCTCCTCCTAACTGCCATGTTCATCAATCTTTCTGCACCAGTCCAAATGAAGTCAAAGTATGTGGTCACACTGAGCACTTAAAACTCTCAAGGGAAAGTCAAGTAATCAGTTTAATTACTTATAACATTATTTTCTTATTTCTCATTAACCAACTCATAATCTCTCTAGATTTTTCTTAATCAAGAATGATTTAAAGAAAAATAGGAAATTTCAACAAGATAGGGTAACACAAAAAGAAGACAACTTTTATTCCTTAGGCACTTCAGATTGGTGCCCAATTTTCCCTAAAATTTCCCTGAAAGTGTATTGTTTGGTACATTCATGTTAATTGAGCCAGCACAATTGAAACTAAATTTTATTGTTATGAAAAAATGTCATCTGTTGACAATGTTCCTCTTGAAGATCTAATGGTGTAGGTTGTTCCTTAGACCTGCTCTTTAATGAACAATGAAGCCTCTTAAGCCGCCTTCCCCCCCCCCCCCCCCCCTTTTCATTTAAACTTATTGTTTCTTATTACTCCAGAATGGCTGTTACGTATACACAGCAGGTAACTAGGTTTGTGAGCCCTTGGACCACTGCCGAGGAGCGGCAGCGGCAGGAGAATCACCCAAACACCAGACAAGGCAGACTGGAACTGGAACACAGTGGATCGGGGCGAGGCTTCACCTACACTTAGCTACCCTTCACCCAGAGTTAAGCTCCGGGCTGCAGGCAGCCGGCAGGACTTACCGGACAGGACAGGAAGGCCGGACTGCAGGACACAGCAGCAGGCAGACAGACAGTAGGAAACACTAGAAACATGCTGGGTTCCAGGGACACAGCAGGCAAACAAATAGTCCAGTAACAATCCGGGTCTAGGCAGGTGGCAAGCAGGAGAATAGTCCAGTAACAATCCGGGTCTAGGCAGGCAGCAAGCAGGAGAATAGTCCAGTAACAATCCGGGTCTAGGCAGGCAGCAAGCAGAAGAAAGTCCAGTAGCCAAGCAGAGACAAATTTACCAAAGAGTAAAAGTACAAAGGCACTGCAACAACTCACACCAAAGGAACACCTCTGAAGAACACTGTTGCAAGGCAACTAGGAACCTTACCAGGTAGTTAATAAAGGCAGGTCACAAGGGAGTTCACCAGGTATGGGTGCTGCTTGGTTCCAAAAAACTCCCAAAACAATCTGGAGAGCTGGAAGATCCGGATCGGACCAGCATATCTTCTGGAACATGGGAACCGGTAAACCATCAATTCGCAGCATTCCCCAGGTCTAAACCCTGGGGACCGAGGTGACTGCGAGCCAGGGACCTGGGCACAACCGTGACAATGGCTCCATCCTTTGCAGTATTGTGGACTCTGTAATAAGGAAAATTTATTTATTTTTAGGTGAATTACCTTTATTTATCTTGTAAAATTTTTCTCTGTTTATTATCCTCATATGGCCTCTAAGCGTAATACTTGATGTTTTGTAATTTAAAATGTCATAAATAAAAAAACAGGTAGTTTGCTGAATACTTCCTCTGACCACCGTGGCACTGTCTGGGCAGTGCTGGAGAGGACTGGGGCAGAGGTGGGATTTACCAGGTTAGCAGACTAAATATTACCACTAACTGGTAAGTATGTGGATAAAGTTAAGATAGCACAAAAGTTGTTCATCCTGTTTATATCTTTTTGAAGGTGCGGTCTCCAGAATGTATGCAATATTCTAACTGAGGTCTCACCAGAGTCTTCTATAGAGGCATCATCGCCTCCTTTTTCCTACTGGCCATTCCTCTCCATATGCACCCAAGTATCCTTCTAGCTTTCACCGTTGCCTTTTCTACCTGTTTGGCCACCTTAAAATCATCACATACTATCACCCCCAAGCTCTACTCCTCTTTTGTGCACAAAAAGTTCTTCTCCCCCCTCTAAACTCTGTTCTTTACCCCCCCCTAAACTGTACTCTTCCCCTGGGTTTTGCATGACCCTGTATTTTTTAGCATAAATCTTAGCTTCCAAATTCCAGACCATCTTCAAGCTTTGCTAGGTCTTCCTCATGTTCTCCAAACCATAAGAGATGTCTACCCTTTGGCTGATTTTGGTATCATCCGCAAAGAGGCAAATCTTACCAGACAGCCCTTCAGTAATACTGCTTATAAAAATGTTAAAAAAAAGGGTGGCACAGAAACAGAGGGGTAACGTGATCAACAGGACGCTTCCAAAAAACCAAGGAGACAAAGAATAAGTAGTAAAAATGTCCTTTAATAGTAGAAAATAAGACTCAACACAGCACTGTGTTTCAGCTAGAAACAACTGCCTCAGGAGTCTGTATACAGTAAGCGTCAGTGGGTGGAGCTAAACCAAATCAAGTCTTTAGAAAGACTAATGATTGGTATATATGAAGGATACATTGGTAGAAAGCAAAAGCAAAACTGAGAGGAGAATAGTGTCCACAGCGATATTTTTGGAGGTGGAAGATTTCTTTCAGGAAATGCTGGGCTAGAGTAGGAGCTGACCATAACCTGGCTAGAGGCACGTAAGTACATAAGTATTGCCACACTGGGATAGACCAAAGGTCCATCAAGACCAGCCTCCTGTTTCCAACAGTGGCCAATCCAGGTCACAAATACCTGGCAAGATCCCAGAAAACTCAATAAATTTTATGCTGGTTATCCCAGAAATAAGCAGTGGATTTTCCGCAACTCAATTCATAATGGTCTATGGACAAAGTAAGCAATCTTTCGAGAAGCGGTCCACCACCACCCAAATGGTAGTGAAGGCTCCAGATAATGGGAGATCAGTGATGGTTCATCACAAGATGTGTCCAAGGGTTCTTGGGTGCTGGGAGTGGTTGGAGAAGCCCCCAAGGACAGGCACAGGAAGTTTATGGTGGGCACAAACTGGACAGGCTGTGACAAACTCTCTTAAGTCCTTCCTCAAACCACCAATATGTGCAAGATATCAGTTCAGTGGTGCCTCAAATTTCAGGATGTCTGGAGAATTTAGAGTCATGCCCCCATTTGAGTACAGCTTCCTGGAGTCGTTTGGGCACTATGGTTTTGCTGGGTGGGACTGGAACAGTGGTAGCAGTCAATATCCAGGCAAGATCTATGATATGCTAGAGGTCAGATGTCTCGGCGGTTTTCCATAGATCGAGATAGCATATCCACTTTGACATTCTTCTCTGCAGGCCAAAAGAGCATGAGGAAGTTCAAGAACAAGGACCACCAGGCTTGTCATGGATTAACTCAGCAGGCTTCTTGGAGGTACAACAGGTTTTTATGATCCGTTAGTACAATAAACGGAATATTTGGCTCCCTCGAGTAAGTGGCCCCACTCCTTCAGGGGCCAATTTTATGGCCAAGAGTACCTGGTTTTCAATTGTATAATTCTTTTCAGCAAGGGAAAACTTTTAGGGAAAGTAGGCACAAGGGAACAATTTATCGTTGGTATTGGCCTGAGATAGTATAGCACCAGACCCTATGGCAGAAGCGTCTACCTCAACAAAGAAAACACTTTCCAGGATTTGGGTGTCAAGGAATGGGGCAGTCATAATGGCCTGTCTTAGGCAGTCAAATGCTGTTAAAGCCTCCGTTGGCCAGTCTCAGGGATTAGCCTACTAAGGGCTGTCAGAGGTATGGCGATGTAGAAGTAGTTCTACATAAATTGCTGGTAATAACTGGCAAATCCCAAGAATGTCTGAAGTGCTCGGTGCCACGTGGGGGTCAAGGCCAGTCACCGGATCGCAGACAGCTTCCATCCACAGCCCTTATCAGAGATGACATACCATAGGAAGGGTAGTTTTTCCAACTTGGCATACAGCTGATTCTGGCATAGGCATTACAGCGCCATCTTGACCTGCTCTGGGTGTTGTTCCAATGAACAAGAGAAGTCCAGGATATTGTCTAGTTATACAAGGACACATTTGTATAGTAGGTCACGGAATATGTTGTTCACAAATTCTGAAAGACTGCAGGGGCATTTGCAAGCCCAAATGACATAACAAGATATTCATAGTGCCTGTCTCTGGTGTTGAATGCCGTCTTCCACTCATCGCAGTTCCAGATACGGATTAAGTTGTAGGCTCCTTGGAGTCAATCAAACAGTTCTGAAATAAGTTGAAGGGGTACTTGTTCTTTATGGTAATAGCATTCAGGCTTCTGTAGTCAATGCATGGACATAACCCTCCATCCTGTTTGCCCACGAAGAAGAACCCTGCCCCAACAGGAGACGTGGATGGGCAGATGAACCCTCTCTGCAGATTATCTTGAATGTATGCTGACACTGCATCAGTCTCATGGGAAGAGAGAGGATAAACTCTACCCCTTGGGGGTGTCTTCCCAGGTAGCAGGTCAATGGGACAGTCATAGTCCTGGTGTGGAGGTCCCAGCCTGCTTTTTGGAAAATACGTCTTCATATTCTTGGTAGGCCTGGGGAAGGCCTTCCCTGGTTTCCAACTTACTGGTGGCTACTGAAATGGTGGTGCCCATGGAGCTCAGGCAGCAATGTAGGCAGGGGTTGACACCAAGCTGAGAATTCACTCAATTCCCAGTCAATACGGGGATTGTGTTTCTACAGCTAAGAGAGGCCCAGTATGATGGGGTTTACGCTGTCTGGAGAAAGTACAAAGCTATGGCTTTATGAAGAACCCCGATCCTCAAGCAGAGGGAAACTATTCTTGCCCTGATGATTCCTTGGATATCACCATATATGGAAGAAACAGAGATGGGTCGTGATAGCTCCTGGGTGGGAATATGATAGTGAAAAACCAGAGTCTCATCAATGAAGCTGCCTCCAGCCCCAGAGTTGATGAGCGCCTCGGTGGAAAATCCTGAGCCCAATTCTATGGTAGCGGGGACCAACAATTTGGTGCAGGGAATTTGTATGGAAGAACCTAGGCTTGCTTCCCCAACCAGAACTAGGCTTGAAGTTTCCCCGGTTTCCTGGGGCACCAACATAACGGCCTTTCTCTCTGCAGTACAAACACAGATCCTGTGTCCTCTACGCTGCTTCTCCTGATCCGACAGCTCAATCGACCTGCATAGGCTCCCCGCTCCCAGCTGATGCCAAGAGCTTCGAGGAAGAGGGTTTATGCTGGAAGCTGGGAGCCAGTCAAAACAGCCTACAGCCAGCTTGAAGCTCTTGCGCCTGCTCTCAAAAGCGGATATCCACTCAAGTGCATAAGATGAGGTCATCAAGGGTTGTTGGGAGGTCTTGTCCGGCTAGCTCATTCTTGATCTGGGAGGACAGACCCTGCCAGAACCTTTCATTGTTCCATTCTAATTTGGAGACTAAGGTCCAAAACCGGATGTCCATGTCTGAGACCCTTGCTGATGATTCAGTAACTCTTGAGGCTGCAGAGGAGGCCCTTCCAGGTTCCTCAAAGATTCTCCAGAATTCACCCAAAACCTCCGCTAAATTGTTCAATACCAGTTCATTCCATTCCTAGATAGGGGAGGCCCAGGCGAGAGCGGGACCTGTTAGAAGTGAGATAATGTATGCTACTTTGGCTATCAGAAACAAAGTCTCATGCTTGTAACTCAAAAATGATTTGACATTGATTCAGAAATCCCTGGCAGGATTTTGGGTTCCCATTGAACCGAGGAGGAGGGGCGATGTGAATCCCCATGACACTGGGGCGACGGCCAGACCAGGAGCTACAGCGGGTGGGGTGGCCATGGCTTGCAGTGCGCAAGGGTTCTGGAGGTGGTCCATTCATTGAGTTAGATCCTGTACAACCCCAGATAGCTGTTGGAGCTGAATGGCCAACTGCTCAGTAACTGCAAGGCTGGTGACTCCGTTGAGCTCATAGCGTTCGCATCTTGATAAAGGACTTGAGGGTGAGCCCCTGGGCCACCATTGGGCCCCTGGCCCGAAGACCAAATGACTTGCTGATGGCAGGTGACCCACTGGGATGGCAGCAGGGAAGCTAGACAGAAGGCAACCACAGGGAAACAGGTGGGCATCCAGTGCAGAAGCAAAGACAACTGGAGCTGGCACAGGAAACAAGATGGCTGGGCAGGAAGCATGGAACTGAGCTCAAGGCAGGCTAGGTTGGATCTGGAGCTGGAAGCAAGACAAACTTGATGGACCTGGAGCTGGTGCTAGATGAGCTTGGCTAGGAATGGAACAAGACAAGCTTGGCTGGAACTGGAACAAGAAGTAGGGGGCCAGGCAACACACAGCTAGCAAGGCTGGCAACGTTGCAAAGGCTATGAGGGAAGAACTGGCCGCCTAAAGTAGTTGGAAGCACCGTCATCTCTGTGCACTGGGAACAGCTGTTCCCTAGAAAAGGTGCAGAGGAGTGCGCATGTGCACCTAGGGAACCAACTGCCAAGAGGATGTCCACAATATGAAGGACCCAGCGCACCAAAACTTCCTTAAAGCTTGCAACCCAGCTCTGGAATGGCCACATGACCCGTCCACGGACTCTAATGATGCACGGGTAAAGGGGTTGGGGAACGGCATGGCCATGACAAGAGGGGCTTGTGAGGGAGTGACATAGAGGCGGAGTCCCTAGAAACACTCCCTCACTGAGGTATTAATTCAGTCTTACAGCAGGTGGTGCTAAACATGCCTTGTAAGAGGGGCAGGGTTCAGGCAAGGAGAAGATTAAATTCCCTGAGCCAAAACAGTTCAGGGAGGTTCTGAAGCAAGAAGCTTCCTAGGGTGAGGCCTGAGTGCAGAAGATCCAAGGGTGGCCAGCAAGGCTGTAGTACCTGTGAAGAACCTGGAGAAGAAAAGTAGTCTTAGCAGGCAGTGCTACCCTGTAAGTGACAAAGCAAAAGAGGATTGAGGTAGGACAAGTCTTACAACCTGGTAGACAATCAGGCTCATTTTCAAAAGAGAAAAATGTCCAAAAAGTGACATAACTGTGCATCTAGACATTTATCTCACAAATGTCACGATTGTGACTTTTTCTTGGTTTGTGCTCCTCTCGCCCTCTGGTGGCCAGAACCGGTGGCTGCCATAGACTTTCCAGACTCTCTTTTCAGTCCGGTCCAGATATTTTAGCCCTCCAGTCTTGCTTGGAAATTTGGCAGCTAGCCTCACCCTTAGCTGCCTTGAGATTGCTGCAGCTGAGCCTCAGCTGCTGATGGGCTTATTAGCCACCTGGAAACTTTCTGTTTTGCCTTTGCAAACACCAAAGGTCTAGGTTAGTGTTTGGTGCTGATAAGAGCACTTCTGTCTTGCTGTGCTGTTAGGAACACTTCTGCCTGCTTGTTTAAGCTTCCCTGCTTTACCCTTCTGGTGCTGATAGGAGCATTCTGTCTTGCTGTGCTGTTAGGAGCACTTCTGCCTGCTTGTTTAAGCTTCCCTGCTTTACCCTTCTGTGCTGATAGGAGCACTTCTGTCTTGCTGTGCTGTAGGAGCACTTCTGCCTGTCTTGTGACTTGTTCTTGCTGGGTGCCTGCGGGCATTCCTGTTTTGAACCCTAACCTTGTTTCTGTCAAGCTTGCTCTGTATCCTATTCCCTGTTTGAGAATCCCATATCTTCAGTAGTCCCGAACCCTGTGTTAGTCAAGCTTGTTCAGTATCCTGTTGGCCTAGTCTGTCTGCAAGCTAGGTCCAGTAAGTCCTGCCGGCCGCCTGCACCTGGGGGCTCAACCCCTGGGGAATGGTGGTCAAGCGCAGGTGAAGACCGGTTGCTCTGTCCTGCTTATTCCCTGCTTGCCTACTGCTGTCGCTTATCGGCAGCGGTCCAAGTACATAAGTAATGCTACACTGGGAAAAGACCAAGGGTCCATCGAGCCCAGCATCCTGTCCACGACAGCGGCCAATTCAGCCCAAGGGCACCTGGCAAGCTTCCCAAACGTACATGTTATTCCTGGAATTGTGGATTTTTCCCAAGTCCATTTAGTAGCGGTTTATGGACTTGTCCTTTAGGAAACTGTCTAACCCTTTTTAAACTCTAACAAGCTAACCGCCTTCACCACGTTCTCCGGCAATGAATTCCAGAGTTTAATTATGCGATGGGTGAAGAAACATTTTCTCCGATTTGTTTTAAATTTACTATACTGTAGTTTCATCGCATGCCCCCTAGTCCTAGTATTTTTGGAAAGCGTGAACAGATGCTTCACATCCACCTGTTCCACTCCACTCATTATTTATATGCCTCTATCATGTCTCCCCTCAGCCGTCTCTTCTCCAAGCTGAAAAGCCCTAGCCTCCTTAGTCTTTCTTCATAGGGAAGTGGTCCCATCCCCACTATCATTTTAGTCGCCCTTCACTGCACCTTTTCCAATTCTACTATATCTTTCTTGAGATGCAGCGACCAGAATTGAACACAATACTCAAGGTGTGGTCGCACCATGGAGCGATACAACGGCATTATAACATCCTCACACCTGTTTTCCATACCTTTCCTAATAATACCCAACATTCTATTCGCAAGGGCTCATGTGGTGCCAGTGTCCGAGAGCCTGAGACTGTGACACAAAGACGTCCAAATCAGTATTTTCAAAACCTATTTTTAGATGTCTAAATCTCAAGGGGGCGTGCCAAGGGTGTGTTCAAGGTAGGACTTGGGCGTTCCTAAGATTTAGACGTCTTTCCGCCATAATGGAACAAAACAAAAGCATTCAAGACTAAAACTTGGATGTTTTGAGCTAGACCTGTTTTTATAATGAATAGCTGCAGTGGGAATTGAACCCACTTCCCCAGGATCAAAATCTGCTGCACTAACCACTAGGCTGCTCCTCTACTCCACACAAGAGGTGCCCCAAATGACCACTGGAGGGAATCGGGGATCACCTCCCCTTACTCCCCCAGTGGTCACTATCCCCCTTCCACCCCAAAAATATGTGATTAAAAACATTACTTGCCAGCCTCAGATGTTATACTCAGGTCAATTAGAATAGCATGCAGGTCCCTGGAGTAGTCTATTAGTTTGGCAGTGCACTGCAGACAGGTGGACCCAGGCTTCTACCTCCCCCTACTTATTACACTTGTAAAGGAAACTGTGAGCCCTCCAAACCCCACCCGAAACCCACATATTGGTGCTTCCTTCACCTGTAAGGGCTAAGGTAGTGGTGTACAGTTGGGGGTAGTGGGTTTTGGGGGGCTCAGCAGTAAAGGTAAGGGAGCAATGGTGAGGTGTACCTGGGAGCATTTTATAAAGTCCACTACAGTACCCCCAAGGATGCCCTATTGCTTTCCTGGGATGTCACTTTTCCACTATTCTACCTGATGCCAAGCTTTCTATTTTTTTTATAACATCTGAACCTTGTGTCTATTGTTTATCAGTAGATTTGGGCTTTGAATTCAGATCTATAGATGAAAAGAAGGTCTCATTACATATATCTAAATGCCAGAGTGCTATTTTTCCATACTTCATAGCAAGAGTGTACATTCCCTAATTACCTGTCCAAATGCAACTGAAGCTGTTACCTCCTCAGTGCATGTAAATGGTTTCATCCCTGTGTGGATTATCTGATGCCGTGTGAGGTTTTCTTTCCAAAGCTTTTACCACACTCAGGACATGTAAATGGTTTCACTGCTGTGTGTATTCTCTGGTGCATTGTGAGGTTTACCTTCTGATCAAAGCTTTTACCAGACTGTATACGTGTAAATGGTCTCTCTCCCGTGTGAACTTTCTGATGCACTTTGAGATTTACATTACAACCAAAGCTTTTACCACACTTAGAACATGTGAATGGTTTCACTTTATTGTGGATTTTCTTGGTATTTTGTATGTTTTGCGTTCGGATGTATTTGTTTGAAAATGGACCAAAAAATAAAACATCCAAATCACAAAACATTTTTCCAAACAGCATTTTCAAAAGGAAAAGAGAGACTTTTTTTTTGTAGAAAATGACCTTTCCTGTTCTGATTTTGGACGTTTTTTGTAAAACGTCCAAAATCAGACTTAGATGTCATATCCAAAAATGCCCCTTGTGCATTTGACTTGCCCAAAGTCACAAGGAGCAGCAGTGGGAATTGAACCCATGTTGCCAGGATCAAAGCCCGCTGCACTAACCATTAAGCCACTCCTCCTCTGTTTTGGACAGCTTGCATTTGGACGTCTTTTGTTTGAAAATGGACAAAAAAAAAAGGACGTCCAAAGCATTTTCGAACATAAAAGATAGATGTCTACCTTTTTCAAAAATGACCTTCTTTCCTGTTCAGAATTTTGTAAAACTTCCAAATTTTGATTTAGACGTTCTATCGAAAATGACCCTCAGTGTGACTTGGGAAGTCAGTGAAAGTGAAACAGTGGGGATTCCAGAAAGAAACAAGGTAGTTCAGCTGCCTGGTAGGGGGGTGATCAAGCATGTGCTGTGGACATACAGGAGCAAGCTACAGGAGAGAAAGCATGTGACTATAAGAAGTGACTGTATGTTTCTTTACCTCTAACCTGAGTATAAACAAACATTTTCCTTTCACCTTTAACCCCTGACTGACTGTATTTATTGAAGGCCTCCAGCACCATCTCAGCTCACATAATCACAGGGCTCTCTACTGAAAAATGGAACTCCACTAATATATTTTAAATGTTTGCTCTTTCAAGAATGCTGCAGTTTGTAGGGTGCAAACAAATGATGGTGGTCTTTAAACTGCAGGGAAATATAAGCCACTAAACATAGGTCAGGTTTGCAAACACACACAAAAATTGGCATGCCGTTCTAACATGTACCATCCCACAGCTACACTGAGTGCACATGACATAGGATTGACTTACTTTTCCTGCAGTCTGATGTTATTCCAAAACAGTAATGAAGATTCCTTTCCAAGCATCATAGGAGGCAAAGTCAAATCAATGATTAATGGCAGGCAATAAAAACATTCAAATGACTTTAATCTCTTCTTCATGGGAGCGAAGTCTAATATTTAATGATTCTTCAGAGCAAAAGGCTATCCTCTGCAAAAATAGAGGCTTTTTATTTCCTATGGACTCTAATCAGGGATCAGCAAATTATGCTGGTCAGTCCCTAAAGTTTGTCTCAGGCTGTACCCTACTTATATGACTGCTAACCTCCCGCTGGCATGATATATATATATATATATATATATATATACAGTGGGGGAAATAAGTATTTGATCCCTTGCTGATTTTGTAAGTTTGCCCACTGACAAAGACATGAGCAGCCCATAATTGAAGGGTAGGTTATTGGTAACAGTGAGAGATAGCACATCACAAATTAAATCCGGAAAATCACATTGTGGAAAGTATATGATTTATTTGCATTCTGCAGAGGGAAATAAGTATTTGATCCCCCCCAACCAGTAAGAGATCTGGCCCCTACAGACCAGGTAGATGCTCCAAATCAACTCGTTACCTGCAGGACAGACAGCTGTCGGCAATGGTCACCTGTATGAAAGACACCTGTCCACAGACTCAGTGAATCAGTCAGACTCTAACCTCTACAAAATGGCCAAGAGCAAGGAGCTGTCTAAGGATGTCAGGGACAAGATCATACACCTGCACAAGGCTGGAATGGGCTACAAAACCATCAGTAAGACGCTGGGCGAGAAGGAGACAACTGTTGGAGCCATAGTAAGAAATGGAAGAAGTACAAAATGACTGTCAGTCGACAAAGATCTGGGGCTCCACGCAAAATCTCACCTCGTGGGGTATCCTTGATCATGAGGAAGGTTAGAAATCAGCCTACAACTACAAGGGGGGAACTTGTCAATGATCTCAAGGCAGCTGGGACCACTGTCACACGAAAACCATTGGTAACACATTACGACATAACGGATTGCAATCCTGCAGTGCCCGCAAGGTCCCCCTGCTCCGGAAGGCACATGTGACGGCCCGTCTGAAGTTTGCCAGTGAACCTGGATGATGCCGAGAGTGATTGGGAGAAGGTGCTGTGGTCAGATGAGACAAAAATTGAGCTCTTTGGCATGAACTCAACTCGCCGTGTTTGGAGGAAGAGAAATGCTGCCTATGACCCAAAGAACACCGTCCCCACTGTCAAGCATGGAGGTGGAAATGTTATGTTTTGGGGTGTTTCTCTGCTAAGGGCACAGGACTACTTCACCGCATCAATGGGAGAATGGATGGGGCCATGTACCGTACAATTCTGAGTGACAACCTCCTTCCCTCCGC